>NW_019641647.1:1834893-2441866 GCF_000599845.2 Trichogramma pretiosum | reverse complement strand
ATGAGACGTTGCAAAAGTAAATACGTCAATCCAGTCGCCTTCTGCATCAATTCAAAAAAAGCTAAAAAACGTCAATTTTGCGATTTTTCATCCCCCTTCATTGCCCCCCCATAACCGGGGGTTGGTCTATCGAGCTCTACATAATTTTTTTACGAAAAGTACATGTCTTGACCTAAAAAATGCGACCCTCAGAGTTAAAAAATATGCATCGGTGCCCGAGTTACAAATATTTGAATAATACGCAAAAATAGGTAAAAACGGCTATTTTTGGACCTTCGATGGGCCCAAATTTGGGCCCTAAGGCCCCTAGAGGGCTAAAAATTTACCTGAAGGCTATTTTCACATACCCAAATAACATACTAAATTTTGGGGCAGATCCGAGAACCCCCCGCACAAAAGTTGTACATATATGAAAAAACTGCTCATATATAGACTATAAAAAAATTCTGAAAATTTCTAACAATATAAATTAAGAATGAAATGTACTCACAGTACATCCTCTTTTTATTATCTTAGATAGAAGAATTATATTTATTATAATTAGTTTATCAATATTAAAAATTCAGTTAGTTTATATTAGTAGCCATTTATAAAATCGTAGTGTCTATTTAGAAAAAACTCCAGAGATCTCTAGAGTTATTTGGAGTTTTGTATACGAAAATGAAAAATGTCGTGTACAAATTTTTCTCCTCAATAAAAAAACCTTTATAAAAATATTTTTCAAGCCCTTTGCCAATGAAATTTTAATAATGAAATTGCAAAATCAGTGGACTATGTATCTATAAAATAATAAAGGATGAACAATCACGTGTAATTTCAAGCAATAACTGAATTCTTTAGAATTTCGATCATCTAACTACTAGTAATCTTTGTCTTCTACTCAAGTACGTTTCAACCGATTTGCAAATCCATTCTCAGAACGTGACTGCTCGTAAAATCATTCAACGTTCAGTCACCGCCTACCTACACGTCGACTCGGCGTACCAAGCCTCGCGAATTACAAATATATGCTGGCAACTTATTTACTCATCATTTTCACAGTGGTTATCTCGATTTTGAATTTTTCTTGCGAAGGTCCAGCTTATTTAATTGTTTGAAATACACAAAACAAACCAATGGATACGAAAAAAGAATTTTAACCTTACTCACTACAAAGCAATATTTTATCAATTCAATAGTGCATAATAAATCAATTTTTCTTGAGCTGTAAAAAAATACTTGAGATTCTCAACTCTCTGACAAACATCGAAAAAAAACACTACTGAAAGAAACTCTAAAACAGTAAAGCATTATGTAATATTTCCTTGAACAAGCTTAATTTTAAAAGAGTGGCTAACTCTTAAAATTATTGTCACACCTTTGTTTATATACAGTGAACATTATTCTATACTTTGCTACCGAATAAGGAGATTAGTTGGCCCACGCATTTAAGTCAGCTTCAAGTTAAACAAAAACAGTATACACATAGCACGAACACAAATAAAATAAAGTTGATTTCGTACTCGATGTGCGTCGAAGATAAGCTCGGTCTGCAGTTAAAAGACTAGTAATAAACCTTGACTCCTTTTTTTATTTCCTGACTCGAATTGTTGCCCTTTTTCAAGCGAAGCGTGTTTTACAGGCACGAATCTCGTTGCAGCGAAGGTAGACATGAACCTACATTAAATAAAATGTGGGATATTTTTTCTTTTACAATTTTTGCACACTTTGTTCTTCGAGACGTGAACTGCACTAGAAACGTATAATAAATACAGCACGGTTCGAGACATTTTTGCGCTTACCTATACTTGTAATACATATAATACATTAGCTAGGAGCGATGCCAATCGAAATATTTCGAAAAGACAGCGAGGGAAATTTTAAGGTAACGAATTCGATTGGGATTTAGATAGTGCGATCGCAATACTCGTGTTCTGGCTTGTATGTGTGAGAGTAAAAATAGGGGGAAAAATCTAGAGGGTATCCACTAGCATGTAGCTATCCATCCGTCAAGCTATATACGCAACGATTTATCGTCTTCGAGCGTTACCTATACAACCGGGCATTGAATTTATTGCATTGAAAAAGTTTTAGGCAAGAGAGTGGAGAGAGAGAGAAAGGGAGCAACATTTTCCACCTAGGAACTTTTTCGACATTTAAATCTGCAGATGAAAATGTTAAATCCAAGCTGGAAAGAGGAAGAAGAAAAAAAAAGATTACCGAACGAATCGATACTCGTTGACGTCACTCTAAACGTACGAGCATTAAAATTGGCATTAAAGTGTCACTCACGAAGTCTTGACTCGAGTTCTCGGCGCGTAGGTGTCGAAATTCAGCAACGGTTCAAGGCAGCAATGAAACGCGCTCACTTATCAGCCGCAAAACCGAGTCATTGTGAAGAGGCAAACGTTTTCTCGCTCGGTGTAAAGGTCTCGGAGCTTAGACTGGACCATTAGTCCGTGATTAAGATAACTATGCCTATACACACGAAGTCGTGCCGCGGCGATTTCGCTGTAAATGCGCTGCTGCGCAGCTCATCGTTAATAACGAGCGGCTCGGGGCGCGCGCGCGGCGCTATCTTTTTTATTCCATCATTTCTCGATAGTTTACGATCGCAGCACAGGAGTGCGCGAGTGCCGTGAGCTTTTTTTTATATGAACTTTCGTGTTATTATCGGCTTTATTGCGTTGCGTGATGAGAATTTCGAGAAAATGTTTACTCGAATTGCTCAGGACGTCGTCAACGCTGGCATTGTGTATAAATTCGGGTAAGCTTATTATAATACGCGCGCACGAGCTGCAAGTGAATAGCTTTCGCATTCTCTCGGCTCGCCGCACGTCGAATCGTCGCATTTTCATTTTCTTTTGGCTGCATTTCATCTTTCGAATAAAATATAATTCATGTATTACGGTACGCGACGGCTAATTAGCTTTCTAAACTCTTGAAGCGTCTCCATCAACGTCGTCATCGTCGTTGTCACCTTAAGAGACGATATCATTGCAATTATCGGTGCAATGACTAGCACGAGTATTCCGCATATATGAGCGAGACGCGGGCTAATAATTCTTGGTTTGCTCGAAGCACGAAGCATCGACTACGATGTGGCCATTCATGAACGTTATTATACACGTATACGTATAGCGAAAAACTAACACAACTTTCCACATCGACGCTGGATTATGTGCATTATGTGCAGCAGCCTATGCACATTGGCTGGTTCGATACAGCTTATATCCCTTCACCTGCTCTCGTGCATACATACTGTTAGATACGTATGCAGCGCAGTCGCAGCGTCTATATGTACTTGGGAGTTGGCTCGACGAGTTCTCGTACACAATATACGTATAATACGTGGTATTGACGTAACCATCAAAATCCGCTAATCACCTCCCATATACTTGAGTGCACTTTCGACAAAGGGTGATATCGCAAGTGTGCCTGGCTGTATATGAACGCGCTACTGCTCATACGCGTATGTAGGTATATATGCGCACGCAGTCCCATCTCGCGCGCGCTATCAGCCATTATAATACCATTGGGAGAGAATCGAATAATCGACCCCACGAATGCTGCTCGAGGCCTATATAAGCGTACACATTTGTACGTGTGTAGGCCAATGGCTTGCTGTTGCTTTTCGCGAGCGGCAACGATCGAAAAGTACATTTTCCTCCCAGCTCGTGTTTGCCTACGCATGACGCGAGCCAGGTGCATTTGCATAGCGTGAAAACCGAAACTGCCCTACGTTGAAGCGAGAAAAACCAATGAAACAAGCAAAACCAGTCGTTTTAAACGCACACCTATAAAAAACTTTACACAAACGTCTCTCTCTCTCTTTCTCTCTCTTTCACGGAGAAAAAGATAAGGAGAAACGAGCAATGTACTTGCAGGCACGCGATTGCAAGCCATTATTATCTACGACGTAGCTGCACACGCGTTACAGTCCTCGTATATAGCAATAATATCTATTCTTTCTCTCTCTCTCTCGCTTGCGACGACTAAATGGAACGCTCATCTCTGCACGCGGCAGTATGGAATATACCTAGACCGCACTATTTTTATTTCGGATGCGCGTGCGACTCCCAGTACTCGAATATTTCTTGCCATTTTTTTAATAGTACGCTGCTTTTACCAAGTCGGTAATCCATCGGTAATATAATGAAATACGCTGTATCGCACGATTATTTCATAAGAAAATCAGCTTTGCTTTATCACGCTAAGATACTCTGAAGAATATAAATATTACTACCAAACTCGCCAATCAAATAATTCCGATAATTTGACGCTAAAATTATTTAATACTTCACACTATCGATTGGCTGAATTTCGTACGTACAAACGCAGATCTCTACTAGCAATTACATTATATTTATACTGTAAATTATACGCTACATGCATTACGGTTTTAATAACGAATTAATGACAATCTAGTTATATCTCAATTGCAACTTAAAATTCTTATGCCATTCGTGTGCATCACATCATATAATATATTATAATAATATAATATATCTATTCGGTGGCAATCACTCATAAATTATATGCATTAATTACAATATAAGAGTAATGCGCGTGTGCAATGTATGAGAAAATTAGTGTTGCATCGTCTAAAAAAAAAGAAAGTGTGAATACACTCCACGCAAGCAATTAGAAAGTGCTATTTATCGATCCTAATTTGCCACGAGATGCTCGCGCTAATCGCAAAGAATCTTTAATTTTTTCTTTCGCTGTAAAAACATTCTCTTCTACCGAAATTAATATTGTTTTGTGTCACGTGTACACGCGAGATATGAGAAATTCTTTAAAAAAACGCATTTTTCAAGTATAATCGCGACAACATTTTTTTTCATTTGACGCATGTACTGATCATTGGCGATTGTTTTTGGTGGTCCCGAGAACAAGCGATATTTCAATAGGTTTTCTTATCAGCTACTTTTTTGTTTTAGAAGACGAAAAATCATGTTTTCACGTAAATATGTAGGTTGACTCAATTTCTAAGTCGCTGAAAATGTATCAAAATTTACCTCAAAAAAAAAAAATAATTGGTAAAATTAAAAGGTTATACTCACGAATTTCTATTACTCTGTTCTTTATTGACTGTTCCCGAGTTATTTTAAATGTGGCCATGCACTTCTCAATGGTGAGCAGTTCACTATTATCGACACTCGCTCGTATAACATTGCAATTCGTCTTAAAAAATAAACCGATATAGGACTTCAATTGAAAATTTTCTCAACTTTTCCGTAGTGCAGACAAACTTTCCGATTATTTTCGTTTTTACATGGAAAAATAAAACATGAACCTTTAAGTTCATTTTTTCCGCATCATGTTTTATGAAACATTTAGCTCTAGCTTTACGTGGCGATTTTCTCGCTAAAATTGAATATTTGGAAAAATCTAATACCACCGTCGGAAAGCTGAGGAAATTTCCTATCAAATAGATTTGTTATTTAATTTTTTTAGGTAATTAGGTAATAGTTTTGATACTTATTCAGCGACTTATAAATTGAGTGTATCGTCGTAATTGCCTGAAAACATGAATTCCGTTTAAAATATTACTTGTTCCTAGGACCACAAAAAAAAGTCCCCAATCGTGCATCAAGTGGAAAAAAAATGTTTTCACGATTGTACCTCAGAAAATGCGTTTTTGAAAAGAATTACTCATGTAACGTATACACATGCACGAATGCTGCAAAATTTTAGCATGTGTATGGCGTGATACGTAACGCATCCGACGTGTTGCACGGATTCTTTTTACCTGTACAGCTTCGTGCGTCCTTCAATGATTTGGCCATGTACACAAGTACGGACACGCGGATTCTCTCGATTAGGTAATACCAAGCGCCGATTTCATACATCTACTATAGTTTGCAGTGTAACTTAGACGACAGTGCGCCACTGCATCCTTGAGCCATTGCATAGCTACTGGAACGCAAGCTCTGCAGGAAATACACAAATTCGCATGCGAAAGTACTCGCAATAATTTCTCAATAAGTTTAGTTTTCAATCGATAGTTGCCGATTGTCTCTTCGTAATCCAGACGCTACCATTAGTACGCATAAATACAATGACTTAATCCAAATTTCGAACGATAAATATAAATATTAACTTTAGCTTACGCAGGCAATTATGGCTTCGCGCGCTTTCGCGTCATTACCATCATTCATGAGTATTTAATCTGGATTAGTGAAAAAAAGAACAAAAAGAAGGAAAAAAATGACGACGATGATAATAAACAAAGCGCCTCTAACCAAGGTATTTGTATATAATATGTATAAACGGGTACAAAAGATCGCATATATGTGCGCTGCCCATGAATGCAAGGCATCAATCCGTCAGTTTATTGCCTTATACAAAGTGCAGTTTCACATGCGTATAAATTCAAGTCCAACGTGTTCACGTCTACGTGTACAGTACCATGTTTATGAAAATAAAACTCAATTTTTTTCTTTATCCCTCTATAGCACATTTCTAAAAACGAAATATATGTATATATTGTTTATATTTGTACATATATAAATATTTGCACGAAAAATTCGTGACATTGCTTTTATTTTGTTGTTTCGCAAAGAAAAAAGCATCGCATACATCCTGCTTGTTTCAAACTGCCGAAATAATATGAGTGAGTAACGGAATTTCGATCGTGCATCATCCTACAACGGGTAACATTTTTCAACGCACAATAATTTCGCATGACGTTAATCATCGCTCCTGCCGTATTATACGTATATAGCTCCCAATGGTGGAGAGGGAACAAAGACCTGAACTACAGTCTCGAGCTTGTAATCATTTTTCTTCGTCGTTTATACTAAACAGACGAACACACACACACACACACGAGCTTCGAGCAATAAATGCTTCTTACACGGTATATCAGTAAGCTCATCGAACAGACCGTGCTTCGCACGCCTATTGGCCGTTAGAGGTTCGTAATAATATTACTTACATACAGGCCGCCGCCAAGCCGCTATACATCGCGTACGTGGCCTGCTGTAATTAGAATCAATTGACGGCGCGCAAAGATTTATTATGATTGTCACGTGCACGATCGAAGCGACGGCAGCAGCACGTCAAGCTTCGCTAATTATTGACTTTGGAGCGAACGCAAAAAATTAAAAAAAAACAGTAAGAAAGAAGCTTTAAGATTCGTCCTACCACCAAGCAAGCCTAGTCATATGAAAGAGTTTATTCATGAATTATTGCACTGCAAAAATTACTTGAAGAGCATAATAAAAAGCTACTATATATACTTACTCTGTGGGCGCATCGAACGAAAACTCGATCGAGTGGTGATTTCGAATCTTGAGCCTTGACAGATTTTTCTTTGCACCAAGTTTGACCCATTTCCATACACGTCTGAGCAGCCTGTTGTTAATCTTTTTCTTTCTTTTTTCTTTCTTTACTTTGGGGCAAATTTTTGAAAGTGTTTTCCGCTAACTTTTGATGCACTTAGCCATGATGATCAGCGAGACCTGCAAAAATCAATTTAAAGAATCGGCTCAATAGTCGATCAGATATCTTACATCGGTTACAGCAAAGCAAGCATACGATATGCGGGTATATGTGAAAGTCCATCTTATTTAACAATCGATCAGAAAATACTTAGAGAACATCGATGGAAAGATTAGGTAAAATCGTTACGACAGATTTATTCCAAATTTTTTTTAAATTCAGAAAATCTTGCTTTTAATTTCACGGATCTTAAGGCCTATTTTAAAAATTATTTCAACTTTACTTTAATAAATTGATTATAAAATATTATAAAAGTAATCAATAATCTTGTTCCAAACCCTGCTTATTTTAAACCCATGGAGTACAACTGTTCAAATAAGAATTATTATAACGCGTACGAAACTCTATAATATGCATTACACGCCGAGTTATAATTATTATCCGTCTCTCTGTGTTTTTTTCTAGATACTCTAGATTTTATTCTTAATCATTCAAATCTTACATAATATTCTGATTTGCAGTATTTTTATGTATAGTACCAATGGTATATTGTTTATTTTTTTATTGTACTTATTATATGACAAATTAATTTACCAAACAATGGAACTGTCAAAATTAACTATTATAAGCCTTGAAAAATCCAAATTTATATATATAATTTGTATTCCAATAAATCTCATATATTTTACGTACAAAAGTCCAAATCTTAGTTCACGTATGCTTCAAATGAACGCATATTATAATATCCCCAAATAAAGTTTGTAAAAAACGTATGATTTATTCAATTATGAAAGACGTTATAATTTAACTTTGAACGGAATTTATCTAGTTTTCATAATTTTTCCTCACTGACAAAAATGGTAATAGTTAAAACTTCTTTGATTTTACGATTAAGCCAATTTTATCAGCAGTTATATTTTTGTCTCTCAAAATCAGAGGATATCGGGATATTCAATTTGTATGTATATTGCTATTTGTCGTAAAAAAGACTCGAATGCAGGCAAAAAAATAGACAATGCTTCGGTCAATTTCGAGAAATATAATTCGAAACGGAATCGAGATTTTTTCTCAGTGTGTCCGGTCGTGCACTCGCGTATTTCAAATGGTTACGCTTGGCCGACATTGCGTTACACTGCACGCCTGCACGCGTGTACCTATGTACGTATAATATCATTGAATGGAACGTATCAGTGATGTGTATCGCCGCGTGTATTGGATTTGTAAAATAAAAAATTCAACGTATCGGTCACGTGAGTCATATTGGATAAGGATTTTCTCAAGACTGAAATACGCGTTAGATCAATTAACCGAGTATCATTAAATTGTTGACAAGTCCAAAAAGTAAATTTACCAAATTGCAGAATATTTTATAATAAGACGGAGGAGAAGAGCAGCTAAACTTGATTGTAAAAAGTAAAATTAAATAGCAAAGAAAGGAAGATCTTTACATTCTCTTTGCACGGGAATTCGAAGAAAGTTATTTATCATGGGCGGAGATGAAATAGTTACGGGTTTTTATAAACCCGCGAATTTATATTGCTGCTTTATTTCTGCGAGCCGTATGATCATGACAACGTTCGATCTCTAATGCACGCCTGCGCATGATACACTCACAAACATGAATGCGTCAACTACAAAAGACTCGTAATTCATAAAGATCGACTGAAAAGTCGATTCGTTGGGGATTGCAGTATAACACGCCGCGAGAGCTGTGCGTCCGGATCGTGCGTCGTCTTTGTAAATTGTTATAAACAACAATGTGTCAGCAATGTGTACATCTCACGCTTGCGCGAACACCAATTCGTTTATATGCAGAGCGCAGTGACGATGTAGGTCAGAGATAAAACGTTGCAATTATCGGAAATACTTTGAAAAGACAATTTTGTACATTTCTTATCGGCGTTTCATGTGTTCGTTAAATTCGATATATAACTCGAGTCAATTTGACAGTTATAAGTAACTACTATCAGGAGAGAAAATTATTCGTGTCTATTTTTGCTTGAAATTTACTCGATACGACTCGAAAAACCAACGTTCAATTGCTATTTAATTACATTATATAACTGATCCGGAACCACATAGAAATTGAATAAAAGTCGATCGTTTGGTATAAGCAAGTGACAGGCACAGGCATGTGTATAAAGAGATACGATACTCGTTACTAGTCGTTGACAAAAAGGATTTTTCAAGTTCACTCGTTCGTCGCGAATAAAAGTTTTATCAACGATGTACGAAACAACGAGCATGTCAACGAATGACGAAGCAGAAAATTTATACGTACACGTACACATAGTGCACATGGAAAAAGATGTATAGGATGCGATAGATAGATGCTAAATTGCGCACTGGCAGTCATATAAGCGCTTACGGCGACCAGTGCTACATGCAACAGTAGCAGCAGCTAAGCAGAAACTCGCGACGGATCAACAGGTTAAAATAGCAAAAAATAAGGTCTCGTGCGCCACAACATGCAGCACCTAACCCACATTCATACCCGCATTCCCGATGTAGCGTTCTCCTTTGAACGTGTGCCTGATGAGCACATACACTTAGAGGAGCGAGTGCTCGATTCTCTATACATATCCTTTTTTTGTATCGTTGTTCGGTTGCTTCGCGAGACTCGGTAACATAATCGTCGGTTGAATCGTAAAGGACCGAGTTTAACAAAAAACCGATTGTTCTTTGCTGAGCTTTCTCAGCGGTAGCTCGAGTACGCTCAAAACCTTGACCCTTTGGTCAATTGCGTCCAGTGCACTAAATTGATTGCTAGACAATTATAAAGAAAAAAACGTATCGAGATAAATGCACCGATAGACACGACGATCAACGATATATTATTTTATGTTCTCTGCACATTACATAGCTGAGCAGTAAATAGAGTGAAAGTTTTTGCGCGAATCGACGCGACAGCGCGCATCGGGCAAATAACGCGGCCGAGCTCCGCCGCAGCATGTAAAATACAACATTCGCGCGCGCGCTCGAACCGCGAGAGAAAGTATCTTTATACAAATGACGCGCTTTCGAGCTCTCTGCTGAAACATACGCGCGTGCAAAGGCAGCTCGGGTCCGCGCATACGCTGCGAGACAAAATTCTTCATTTTCTTCCGCGTAACTCTTGACTCGTACGACAAATAACGATATACCTAGGTAAGGAAACGCCACTCGTAATTATGCAGCGATCTCCAGCCTATGGAGTTGCCAAACTGAATACGGTATCTATAGGTGCACCTAAGAGAGCATCATCGAAAAGCCAATTCGTTGTATACAAATGACTCAAGCCAAACAAAAATAGTCGAGCGTCCGAGCTAGACTGCCGTCATCGTCGTTGTCGTAGCTTTTCCGAGGAGTTAGCGAATAATCAAATAAAGCCGTGGGCACGTGTGCTCTGCGAGACGATAACTTGTGCGAGAGCAACGGGGCTCGAGTGGCTTTTCTCTTTCGTCCGCCGATGCATCCGTATTATGTATAATGTGTGCGTGTGTCTGTTTGTACATGCGAGCCAGCAAGAATAAACGAAGCATTGACGAAGAAGAGAACGAGCAAGAGTAGAAAGAGAGGAGAAAAAGAGCAAGATGACGAGGAAGAAAATGGAGAAGAGGAGAAACGAGAGATGCTGGCTACTCGCTGCAAGCAACAGAGACATTGACCATGGCTCTATTACACTGCGGGATTTACCCTCGATCGTGCATTTGCAGACAGATAGAGCATATTATATTCCCATGCTGTATGTGTTCCATGATATAGACGTAAAAACGATTCAAATACCAGCTTGTAAAATCGGAGCAAAGAGACAGTCGCGCTGGATCGGTGAATTCTGCTGATGTTTTGGTCGTCGTGCACACCTTCATAAGTGAACAGACCTTCCTCGGCTGTGAATTTTACACACTCACAGACACTCGCAATACTTGATATTTTCAACACAGAAAGATCAAGTGCGCACAGAAACTCGAGGCACAGAACAGAAAAACTCGCGAGTCAAATGCCTAGCAGTGACTTTACGCAGCATTGTTCGCACAAGAAAACAGTTGTGTACACGATCAGCATGTGACATGCAGAACGACGTACGCGTAAATATTTATAATATCGCCGTCAGAAACGAGACTTTTCTAAACATGCGCGCTTGCGTATAAGGTAGGATCGGCTCGGTTTCTCGGCTTCTCGAGACTCAAAGTACAGCAGTCAGAAGCGGTGTAGCAGCAGCTCGGGCGCGAAACTCGCGCGCGCCGCATTCAACCTACGGACTCGTACTGCTCTGGAGACCGGCTCACCTTTCTTCGTCTACGTCCTCTACTACCTCGTCGTCGATATATTCTTCTTTACTTGTCTACCGCTCTCGGATCGCGCGTGAGCCAGACTCGGCAGCTCTCCATGCACAAATGTACATTCGCGTATAAACACACACACACTCGGGCACATACACTGTTACACATTCGCATGTACAAGAGAGCAGCAGCTTGTGTCGAGACGACACTCGTGAGCGTGTAAACATACACACACACACACACACACAAAGCCCCCACCTTGTGTCAGACTGCGGGTCCCTACTCCAATCGCGGACTGCTGCCGGTCTTATAAATATTATATGCTTACCCATACATCTGTTGCATGCGTAAAGTATACAGCTTGGGTCTTTTTCAGGCGTCTAAACGCTGACTCCCGCGGAGATAGCCTACGAAGCTCTCGGTCGCTTCTGTTTAATAAGAGACAGCTTTTGTTTATAATAATTTGTTTCGTGTCGCGCAGAGATATTTAATTACACAGCCAGATGGTCTGCCATATTTTCAAGTGCAATAACTATTATTTTTTTTCTCGAAATTGAAATAAAGCACAATACCGATCACGTAATCGCAATGATCGATTAAAGTCTTGGACGATTCTTATAAGGCTGTATTACATCACGATTCTTACGGCATATAAAATTCTCCGTGAGAAGGAAACGCCGATCGAGCTCGAAGAGAAAATAAAGAATTAAAATCAAGGGACTCGAAATCGTCGGCAAATCCGGTGTTGTTTTTTCACCTCGTAACGTATAAACTCGCGCACGACATGCGACACGACCCGCAGCAATTGCTCATTATAAAATACGGCGCAGCATACGTACGTCGTGGCTCCGATGCCCGGTAACTCGATCATTGCAACGCTAGCGCGCATTGTGCGCATCCTACCCGGCCAAGTCTATTTTCCTGTCAGCTCTTTTTTCACGATCGCTGCCTTGCATCGCTGAAAAATCCTATCCTATGTATAAACTTGTCTGCTCGCTGAAGTCGCAGATACGATCGGTATGTTATGCGCGCGAATTTCTCGTCCGATTTTGCTACCGGTTTTTGAACTAGTCGCGTGTAAGAGCGCCTCGCCGATTTTCTACATATGCTCGGGAAAAGCCCGTGCGTAAAAACAAAAACATTATGAGTGGATTAACGGTGTGTGCATATTTAAATGAAGCGCTCAATCGTCTCCTGTAATTTATATTCTGCGCTCAAGCATAAGTTAGATGGATTCGACGAGCATGTACAGAACGACATGCTCGTGTAGAAGCCGATCGCACATACGACATAAGATGAAACGACAAGAAGTCGTTACATTTTTCCGCAGACTTGAGTCGAGGTATTTCTTGTACCTTACCTATGTCGATCTCTCGGTGCATCTCGTGGCAAAAAATAGCTACGCGCGAGCCTCGCCAAACGGGTCCTATAATGCGGGATTATCGAGTCGTATCATCCATTGCATTCCACCAGCACTCCAGTCGACCGATGCATACAAAAAGATGAACGATTCGGCAATTTTTTCTGTTTTGTTGTTTCTGCATTCAAAAAATTATCAAAACATTCAATTTGGTTAGGAAAACTTTGGGGTAAGAGTCGAAATGAACCCTATAGCGAGATGGATGAACGCGAGAAATCAATTGGTTAGTTTGGCGCAAATTCGAAGCTGCTTTTGCTGCCGTTGCTGTTGAGGCTCGCGCGCATTACAGCTTGGAAATGCACCGAGCTGACGTTGCTCGCAGCACCTGCGGCACTTTGATACTTGCGACGCGCTGCACCGCCGCGACTGCTCATGTACGTGTAATAATTCATTCTTCCGCTTTCGGAGTTTACGTAAGAGCTCTTTTTTTCTCTCGCCCGCTTGATGCGACACAACGCCACTATTCGTAATAATATCTGCATTTTTTTCACTCGCTTGTACCAGCCACCGGTATATACGTTATAATACGGTATATACGAAGCACGATCTCTATGTTTATGTTTATACGCGCGCCTCTGTATGTATAATTACGGGAGAGCGTCAAGACTCGCGCAGCAAGTACATGTGCGTGCATGTTTTTCTTTAGACAGCGCACACACCGACAAGAGGTCGCAGCTTTCGCTCCGACATTACTCACGCATTGGGACTCGCGCATAAGTCCATATGCCTTCACATCATAAAACTCTTCAATTCTTTTTTCCGGCTTGTATATTATACGTTTATGAGCGTACACGTAAGATTATAATTTATAATAAAAAGATACTTGGATACCGAGTTCTTAAAATTAGGTTTCGAACATATTTCAACAATAAGCAGTAAAAATTTCAGAAGGGTTAATCAAGAGGTTGTTGCTGTAGGGTGACCGCCATTAAAAAAAACGTTAAATCGAAGAAAATGAGTTCAAAGTTTTCTTCTGATGACATAAAGCTACTTGCTTGCTCTCAATTCTGAATTTGACTGACTTGGAATTCGAATTTTCATACCAAATATTAGGAAATGATTCTTAAAAGAACAAGTGATTCGATAATGCGAAAAATCGATTTTCAAAAAGTGGTAAAGCAAAATGCTCCCTTAAGGTGGCTAATTGAAATTTTAAATGAACTTGGAATATTTCTATGAGGTATGAGTTACGTCCATTCGCATTCTATTTTAACATAAGATTAGAAAATCCATGTGATATAACACGTTGAAACCTATTTTTCCTGGCGCTGACAAGACAAAAAAA
Source organism: Trichogramma pretiosum (assembly GCF_000599845.2). Taxonomy (NCBI): domain Eukaryota; kingdom Metazoa; phylum Arthropoda; class Insecta; order Hymenoptera; family Trichogrammatidae; genus Trichogramma; species Trichogramma pretiosum. The sequence continues at coordinate 2,427,471 of NW_019641647.1, read as the reverse complement.
AGAACACGTTATCCTAAAAAACCTTGTGGCAGGACTGATTTCGAAAATATCAGAAACTAACGTCACGATTACTCTGCATTAAAAGAAAGAGAGAAAAAAGAAAGATGGGAGGAACTGAAGCTACTGCCACTGTATTGATGTGTGTGTATTAACGTGCAGCAAATGTAATTTGCTCGGCTCGCCCGATACAATGTCAAAGAGAGAGAGAAAGAGAGAAAGAAATCAAATCTAGCTTTCAAGGCTTCACTTGCTTTGATGTGTGCGCCAGTGTACAACGTATTGTATACATTTAGATTAGATTTTAGGTGTAAATTATATCATTATAATATACGAATCTTATGGGCTCATCACGTGCGAAAACTGGCAATATATGTATGTCTTGACTTATACATTCTATGTATTCGCAAAGTTAAGATACTTTGTAAGATGTATAATGCGGCAAAACTAGCTCGAGTTCTTGGCTATGAGAGTAGTAAATTTAGCAGAGAGAGTGCTTGCTGCGCGAGCAATCGTCCTCCTGACTTGATTCCCACAGCATTCTACTTCTATAACATGTGCATCTATTGTTTTTCACGGATTTTCATCAAGATACAATTATTGTACTTTTTTATAATCATGAATATATTCAATTTTATAAACTAAATTTCAATTTATTCAATAGACAGACAGTGCACACCTTACATCCATTCAATGATATATTGTATATAAGTAAGCGAAATCAAACCCACTGTATTATGTTTTACTCAATACGAAAGCACAAAAATGTTTTGTGTCAAGTATCAGATAAGACAGATTTGTTTAAAGGTTTAACAAAGAATATCTTTTAATCCACAAAAAATCAAAAGAAAACTCGATGGTTTTATAGAAGATGGACAATTTTCCTCTTTAACGTCTGTGTAAAGAAAATATATTTACAACGTGTCACCGTACACAAATTATTTCTCTCCGATTTCTTAGACGAATAAACGAGAGAGAGAGAGCAAGAACAAAATTTCGAGGCTGTCGATAGAATATATGTGAGTATTATATTATATATATGTTAAATTCTCGATGCGTATTGAAGCTATTTATTATCTCGCGCAGGCGGTCGATCAAGCGAGAGCCGTCGAGCAAATAATGGATATAGGCAGCCTAGCTGAACTACAAAAGCCGCCGAAACGTTACATAGGAACATACGCGCATAAGAAATCCATCGGAGCTATTGGGCGTTTCATCAATGAACCGGAACTGTACGGTGTCCGCGAGCTCTCTGCGTACGGCTGTTTACGGCGCGCAGCGGTCGGTGAGCTCTTGTTCGAGTCCAGCGACCAGCGCACGTACAATACGTATACGCGCAGGTAGGTAGCTCGAGTGTGGGCGGCGCAGCGGCGCACGCAGGGGAAACTCAGTCTTAAAGACGCAATATAATAACACGTCTCTTAGCTGTCGACTCGTCGAAATTTGAGTTACGATGGGCCATCTCGATAGAGAGCAGCAGCAACAGCCGCACCAGTAAGTATTGTGGCTCGTACGCATAAGGCAGCTGCGCCCCCGGTCCGATCATTAAGTAACGAGACCATCGAGAGCAGTCGAGCCCAGAGTTCAGTTCGGAGAGCACATCGCGTATAGACTCTGTCCACCCCGAGCGCAGCTCAGTAATAAAACTACGAGCATCGATCGCGACGAATCTCAGCCGTTCTCTGTGTTCCGTGAACTTTGTGTGTACGTTTAGTGTCCAAACTATATCCAAGTGCAAGAAAAATGGGCAAGTGTTGCTTAGCGGGAATTTTGCTGCTGTTCGTGTCGCTGAGCCACGTGCACGGCATGGATCTGACCTACTTGGGAATGATGAAGGACAGAGACGCGAACATCGAGGTGACTCGCTACGCCCAGCCGATCTGCCTGGTAGTGCCGGAAAGCGTGACCGCCTGCAAACCCGACGATCCCCTCTACCCGATCAAACTCACCGGACGATCCATGTCCAGCAAGGCCAAAGGCCAGACCAAGCTCCTCGTGTCGGACGATCGAATCAAGCTCAGCCTCGGACTGGACCAGCTCGAGCCGTCGAGTCTCGTCTATAAGGACGAGCTCCACGTGACGATGCCACCGCCGCAACGAGCGCAGCGAGCCAACTACCGCGTGATCAAAGGTGGCCGCTCGATCAGCTTCTGGCAGACGCGCAGGCCGATCGTCATCAGTCGAATCGTCGAGTCGCCGGTCACGGCCACTCTGATCGTCGCCGAAAATCAGTGCCTGCCCCTCGACTTGGGCATCGAGGCCTGTCCCGGATACAAACTGCCGACCGAGGCCGACTTGCCACCAGCATCCGACGATAAAACCAACCACGAGGAAGATCTACGCGTCGACCTTGACGTCGACGCGCCGATTCAAAACTACGACGAACTGGCATCTGCCCTTGCTACTGCTTTGGAGCGTGACATCTTCAACAATAACAAAGTAAGGAGCCTCGAATCGCTCTAGCTTCTTACTATACTCCAGCGATGATCGTTCAATTGATCCTACGTAAACAGAACTCGTAATGTTTATTTACTATATAATCAGCGGTATATTTTGTCGATATGTGGCCCAAAGTATCCAATCCGAATACGAGGCCTTTTTTTCCTTACATTCAATGCTATTTGAGAATGGAAAAAATGAAAACGCGTGAAATTTCGTTCATCTCTTTTCTCTTTTCTTCGGCCACGCCACGCCGGCCTCTCTAATTACTTCGATATAATCATCGTCGCAACTAATAGCTTCGTGGAACGCAGCGAGTACACGAGCTCGAATTCAAATACGAAAAAGTAACGATGTTATCGACTCTTTCAGATGAACACTGCTCAGCCCGAACAAACGTTCAACATCATCGGCAGCGTGGTCGACACTTTGTTCGGGCCAACATCCAAAGTACCAGAAGCACCGGCTACCAATGACGAAGAGTCGGACAAGTCCGAGTCGTTCTCGTCGTTCTTCGACGATGCTCTGGTCGACGACAATTACGAAGCCCACGCAATAAACACCGAGGAGACTACGTCGATCCCCGAGGGAGAAAAGAAAGTCATTCCTACGACGACGGAAGCGGTAATTACGGAAACCGAGTCAGGAATTATCGCCGATGACAGCTGGAACGAGGCTCAACTCGACGAATTTTCCATGAAATCGTCCATCGAGGTATCGCCTACTGCCGATGCGACCAACAGCGTCCAATCAAATCCATCGACCGCGTCTACGGTTCTACCGACGACTCATCTACCTTCGCTCGGCCACATTCAGAAGAGAAATGTCTCTGCTGCCGAAGTTGTGCTGCAGGCCGACGAATCGATGGCAACTGAACCGACTCCGAAATCCATAGAAGTGGAGAACGAGCCGAGGTCGAAAGTAACAGCTGTCGACGAAGAGCAAGAGCCCGAATTCAACATCGATACCTTCGTCTCGGAACTGCTGACCAATGCCGACGAGCCCAGCTCGGAATCCCACGACGAGAGCGTCTCGACGAATCTCCAAGACGAGCTCGAACGCAAAGATTCGCCAATGACTGTCGAGGAGGCTATAGAAAATTTCATCAGCGTGCCGGACATGGCAGATGTCGTGAGCGACGAGAGTTCCGCCAAGGAACCAAAGATTGCTTAAACTCGCCATGAATCTTTTTATTATCGTCTGTAAATAACTATTTTTTAATTTGTGATTTTTCATTATAATTTGAAAACAAACTGTATAGATGCATTTACCCTGTTTCGCTCAATGACTTGCCGCCAACTCCGTAATTTATCATAACGACAAGAGCATGCTTACTCTGAACATTATTCTCTCAATTATACGCACCTCGAGGACGTGCGTTTTTACTATTAATTTTGCATAAATAATTTACGAGCGAGTCACAGTCAGGCATCGTACTTGTTAGATATCTTTGTACTTAATATAATACATTTAATTTTAAGATTATTCTGTGTAAGACAATGACTGATGTAATGGAAAAGAATAAATAACAAACTATACGTAAATCAGGTGTACATATCCTTACGGAAACTCTTTATTGATTTGTGATCAATACTTGAGGTTATTTCGAAAGATTTTGCCCATTATAGCCCATTAATAAAAATAATAAAAATATAAATAAGCTGGGCAAAAATTGAAATAACGCACATATCGTCGTGCGCCATTTTCCAATCTTCATATATTAAATGTGTATATTTAATGGAAAATCTTATCTGTCGGCTGTGAAATGACGCATCGAAAATAGAAATCGCCTCGAGGCAAGTTGCATTTCACACGTGTACACATTTATATACATATACGTACGAAGCCTATAGGAATCAGATAGACGAGCGCGCAGCTGTCACTTCGGAGCCAAAAAGCTAGCATAAGCAAAAAGCATATCGACTCTCTCTCTCTCTCTCTGGCTTTGTGCTACGTATACGCGAGACATAATACGAAGCAGAGTCGGTCAAACGCCGATGAAGCCGCCGCTCTCGGGCAAAGGTGGGACGTTGCCGCAGTACACCGAGACGGTGGGGTGGCATGCGAGTGTCATAGAGCACATATGCAGCGACAGCAGCTACGGGTCAGCAATTAATTCTATAGAGGGACGTGCGCGCGGCTGGCCGAGCTCCAAGAGCGAGGCTCGATGCACTAATCGCTCGTGTGCGTTGGCTATATTTGCCGATCTCTATACTTGCCAGTGCGATCGACGAGTCTGCTGGGAGCCGTCGCTGCCCGACAAACCTTATTATCGTTGTCGTTGCTCGCTCGATACTCCAAAGTTTCGCTATCGGACGCCCGCAACGAGCTTTTTTTTGGAATTTCGATCGATTTCGCGGCCGCGAGCCCAACGTAGCACGGCAAAATATTGCTGCGCCGCTGCGAGCACGTAGCTCTGTTGCTCCGTTGCGTCTGTGTGTATGCACGCAACAGCTGCGTTAAATCGAGCTCGTGATTATTCGAACGAGCGTCGGGGCGCGGGCGCAAAATTTTCGAGCCCCGAACCGCTCGATTCCACGTAAAATCGTTCAATCAGCTCCCTCCTGCAAATCGACGCGCGCGTGCCTGTGTTTGTTTACCTACACGAGCGCTTACTTATAACGTTCACACGAGCCACGCATATTAATTCGGGAAAACTCGTTATTTCATCCGCAGTATGCGTATCCCACATACCTGTAAGCCATGCAAAGTTTTAATTTAGTACGCCCCTACGCGCGCGCGCGCCTAGCTAGCCCGATCGAAACTTTAATGCATCATGCGCCTCGCCGAATTACAATCACGAGTGAGAATATCAACAAAATCAACGATGAAATACGTATTTGCGAATCGTGTGCTTGTTACCACTGCTTTTTTCAAAGATAAAGAAATTCAGACGTATCGAAAGCGTATGCAACAACGAGAGTTTGGCAAAGCCAAACAGGCGTACAGGCCGAGCGAGCGAGGAAGCCAGCGAACGAGCGAAAGAAAGAGAAAGATTGACACGCGTAAGCGCATCGAACTCGAGACTTGATTTTGCCAACGTCGACATGTGCTGCATCGAAGCTTCAGTCGAACAGCAGATCTGCGAGCGGAATTGACCGACTGTCCGCCCAATTGTGTCTGCAGTGTGCAGTGTGCGAGCAGCGCATGTCGCATCGTGCCTTCTCTCTTTGCGAGCCATTTCTTTTTACGACTGCCCCGGCTATCGCCGCATACGCGTATAGTGCGACCGACCGATATCTCGAGCATTTTTCCCCCTTTGCGATCGATCGATTTTCTTGATCTACGCCGGAGCTCCAATACGCCTACCTATTAATATCTGCAAAAAAAATGCAACAAGTCGCTAATCAGGTAATGAAATCTTCATCTTCGACTAATTAAATTGTACAAATTATGACGAGGTGCACGATGACAATTGCGATATTTTTGCTCTTTCTGATAATTAGAATATCAGATCGTTATGTTTCTTTCTTGTTGTCACTGAAGAAAAACATTTTATTACGTAAATAAATCAACTCTTTCGCATTTCTCCATTTATAGGTCTCGATGTTTTCCACTCATTTTACAAATATTCATACCGATTCTACGTATTATTTCCCTTACTTATCGCTATCTTTTTTCTTCCAGCAGAATAACGTCACTTTTTTCATGCATGCAAGGCGTTAATCTTTTTTTATCGTCAAGTTAAAGATAACAAAAGTATGTGAGCAAAACTGGCTCACATAAGCACGAAGCTCTGTAACAGTTCATCCCAGCCTCATCTGCGCATACTTTCTTTCTCTAATTATCTAGGAATACAATTAACAACTTTTCTTCCTTTTCCTTTTTGTTCTATTCAAGCGTGACCTACATCTTATCCCAAATTAATTGTACATGCTCAACAGCTTATAGAGTTTATTTTCTAGTGCATCGTTTATTTATTTGTCGTATTGGCTCTGCGATATCCAAGAAGCTTTTAAATTTGCTTCGCTAATCTTTCTTTACTATTATTTCTCTTAGGATAATAACAATTCTCTTAAAGTTCCTCACTTTTAAGATGATCACAACCGCGTCAAGGTTCACCCTTTTTATCATTTTCTAAAATCGATTTATCGTTGCTGCATTTTCGAATTGCCTAATTTTCAAAGAATCACATCTCATAAATTTTTATACAGAAATTCATATTCAGAATGTTGATGGAATTTGGACTACCAAACCATTTCTCTTTTAACTTTTAACAGGCACCCTTCATTGCTACAGCTATGGCACTACTGGTCATTTTACTGATTTACCTAGAGGTATAAAAACAAAGAAGGTATTGCTGTTTAGTTTAATGAGAAACCTCTTTAGTTTTTATACCCACAGGCAAAGCAGTTACGTGGCCAATAGTGACGATTGTGAAATAGGCCTACGGAGCCTTTTTCAAAATTATGATACAAAAAAGAGGTTTAGAACAAAACAGGTTTTCTCAAATTTAAAAACAAATTCTCGTCATTTTGTCAGTTTTGTAAAATTTTAAAATCGCTTGATACGTGTTAAAAGCTATTGTTTAAAGCTGTTGTTTAAAGCTAAAATTAAAAAATAGCCGTATCTATAGAAATAGTTGAAATTTATTTATATAATAGTAAAATATGTTCATACTATACCTGATTGACCAAGACAACTCGTACCTAAGCTCTGGAATCCTCAATTACATTATTTTTTTCACAATACCAAATATTGTGATTGGATTGACTTGCCACGAGATTCTGCTGCGAGTTCTTCATCTCAACAATTTTGACCTATGGGGTTTAAATTTCTTAAGAAAAGTACCCTCTTCTGACATTGCAGAATTTTGAAAATATATTTTTTTCCTCTTCTAAGTGCTTCAAAGTGGCATATAGCGTTGATGAGTTATTGACTTTCTTAAAATTTGTTGTATTTTGACGTGTACATAAAGTTGTACGCAATTTTTCCAAATTCTGCTCCGCTCAAGTGGAAGAAGGTAATTATAAATCTCGTAAGTGAAACGTAGTAATTGTTTTCTCTTTGATGATTATTATTCCACAGGACACGGGATTGACTGAAAGTAAAAGTCAGAAAAATGCTGGGCTCGTTCATTAGAAATAACAAATGACTCAAGTTCACGGACATTGTGTTCTTCGAATAATCACGATTTCTTTGTGCTGTAAAAAAGTATTTCCAAGTTTAGTTTGTATTAAACATTGATTGGCTCCGGAGCTTTTGGAAATTATCAGAGTCTCGCGTGCGAATATGCGCAATCTCGAGCGAGTGCAGCAATGCAGGTGAGCGCAAACAAAGAGATCGACAGCCGCAACAAACATTAATGACATATCTGTCGTGCTTATCGTCTCGATGTGCGCACGTCAATGGCACAGCTGATTAGCCGATGGCTCAGCGAGTGCTTACGCACTCAGTTTGGCACTGATAAGTCACGTTTGCTACTAAGCACACAGCCCATAGAAGTACAATGATCAACTTTATTCAGTAAAAGTTTCGTTTTTTTATACTTTTCATTGCTTCGTAAAAAAGAAATTCAGACGGGCATACAAAAGAGATGTTGGATGTAAAGTTTCTTGGAAAATGATGGTGTCCTCAAGTGCATAAGTATCTGATCATTAATTGATAACTCAATCATTATAGTCGAGGAAATAAGTGCGTTTTTCGTAAAATTGTAATTGAATCGACTCAAATCATTACGGTTTTTCACTGCGAGGACCTTTCTTGCGATTTTATATTAATCTCAAACTAGGTCGCGAGAAAAGCAAAGTTTCTGCCTTATGTATACCGGAACGGAGAGGATATACATGAGTATAAACGTAGCGAAGCGACGGGTGGAGAATATTAGATAAATTTGAGTGCGCTACTTGCGGCGTATACTCAAGCTAAAGGAGACAACAATGCGCGCGCTTATTACTTATGTGGGATGTATGGCAGACTCTCTGCCGCAGCTAACTAAACTTTAGATATCATCATCGAAATTTCTCATTGCTCGATGTATTGTATACGCATAGGTGGGGATAGATTATTGTCACGCTGGTGACGAACGAAAGGGTAGCACAAGAGATTCGCCTATATCACCCAAGACTTTCTCCACGGATCGAGTGCGCTTTAATTTACCGTGACATTAAATTTATTGTTTACGCGTTTCGCGTGTATAGGCATTAATGTTAGCTGAATCGGAGTCGCGATTTAATCGTTCCGAAGAATAACACCACAATGTCACACGATTAAAGCCCTACCTACTCGTTGAATCGGATTCCTGTACTCGTCAGTTGAAAAGACTCATTCATTTGCGTTTTCAGCAACTATGATATTTTATTTGACTATATCGAATTCGAGGATAAAAAGTGAAATTTTTCTTTACTAAATGCGGCTGAGCGTAAACAATGCGTCAGAATTTTAATGCTAAAATCGAATAACGTGAGCTAACTGCGAGTAGCAACTTTTTACGCTTTTTCGCTAATTTATCCTCCCCAACGATGAATAAAGCAATAAAAGGCAATATTCGTTTCCGCAAACGCATCGCACACCTCGTTCCATTCTCTACTTTAAATACTCGCGTATAAATTATATGCTGCATGCGATTAATGCAATTATAACTTTATTAGCATAACAATTATAATTTTTCAAGTATAATTATATCCGTGTGACCTGGAATAGCTTATATAGTAGGAAAAATAAATCTTGACTTTGGATGATCGATCGTATTTTGTATTAAAAGTACTAGAAATAATCATATTTTCATTGTTTTTGGTTTTATTTTGGCCACAGTTTGAAAAAGATGGCTTTGTCGTACTGGAAAATTTCTTCAAACCCGAAGAAGTTGACGAACTCAAGTCGGCCGGAGAAGAATTCACTACAAATTTACCGCCCGAAAAAGACCGCAAAGTCTTCGATACCGTTAATCAGCGACAGGTTCGTCGATTGTCTAATTTCTAATTATAAATAACATAATAAAAGCTGCATTAATCTAAAGAGAGCATTTCATTATTTTAGAGCAAAGATCAATATTTCCTGGAAAGTGCCAATAAAATAAGCTACTTTTTCGAATCAGAGGCATTGGAAAGCGATGGGAAGCTGAAAGTTCATCCAAGAGTCGCTCTCAACAAAGTAAGAATTATTCAAATACTACATAAAATAATTTTCTAATTTTAATTAATACTATTGTAAGGTTGGCCATGCTCTGCACTGGCACCATCCTATTTTCAAGAAGTACACATTTAGTGAAAAAGTCAAGGAAGTTGCTTTTCAATTAGGACTAATTGAACCTGCAGTTTGCCAGTCAATGTATATTTATAAAAATTCTGGAATAGGATCTGAAGGTATATTTAGTCATTTAACGTACGCTTACTTCTTAAATATATATATATATATAAAATAAACTTTAATTTTATTATTGTCTATTTTTTTTTAGTATTAAAGAAAAAAGTTACATTACAGTTTTTACTTGTAAATAGAATTAAATAACCCTGTACACATTTTTTTGAGATAATGATAAGGTACACAAAATTATCTCCGCAGTTATAAAATTAAGTATTCAAACAAAATAGTATATTCTACCCTTAGAGAGCAAAAAACTGGAAAGTCTCAGAACACATGTAATTTATCAGACTTGGTTTCGCCTTAGCTGATAATCACGTGCTCTGAGACTTTCTTTTTTCACAACAAATACAGTTTTTGTGAGTCCCCCAGCCTAAAGTAATATTTTGATTTTGCTTTAAAATGTTACTTTAGGGTGAGAGGGTGGCACGAAAATTAAATTTTTTTGAAACAGTAATAAATTGTTACATCTTTAGTTGAAACTGTACAAACGCTGCACATAATCTAATTTTTTATATCTTATAAAACAATAATTTCCAAATCAACAAGATATAAGACTAAGAACAAAATTGATTGAAAGCGAACATATACTTCCAAAATTATATCTGATCCTTTGCAGTGGTAATGCATCAAGATGCAAGCTACTTATATACAGAACCAGTGAATCTTGTTGGTTTCTGGATTGCGCTGGATGACGCCACAGTCGAGAACGGCTGTTTGCACATAGCCGCTGGTTCGCACAAGAGTGGGGTACACAGACGTTATTTGCGTAACAAGGACCCATTGGCCCAAGAGCTGCTGATTTACGATAAACCACCAGCTTATTATCAGTTGAGCACCTTTCGACCGATAGAAGTGCGCAGAGGATCGTGTGTGCTCATTCACGGCCAGGTGGTGCATTATTCCAAGCCAAACAGAAGCGAGACCTCAAGGCACGCCTACACCTTCCACGTTGTTGAGACTCAGCACGTTAATTACTCGCGCGACAATTGGCTTCAACCACCAAAGGCAGGATTCCCCTTGCTATATATGAACTGATGTCAATAATACAATATTTTGTCTCTCTGTTCCTCAATCTTGTACGTCATAGAGGCTGTGCATTTAACATCATTTTCTCTCTTTTTCTCTTAATCAGAAATTGACAATATGTCAACAATAAAGCTTATTTATTAATATGAAACACTTAGAAATTTTAACTCATTATTTATCTACTACGATCAGTCTCATTTTCAAAGTAATTTTACGTTTATAAAATAAACACTTATTTTCCATAATCATTTATAAGTTTTACACTGTGCATTTGCTATTTGGCAAAAATGAAGTTTGAGAGTTTGCAGTTGATCTCTTCCTTTTTCTAGCTTGTCTTTTTTCAATTTTACGCAATAGTAAACGTCAAGAGGAGTCAATAAGCGAAGATCTTCGATGTTCAAATCCGAAGAAAATTGCAATAAAACTTCAAAGAGAGTCAATATTACTCGATCGTTTATTAACAAACCTTCATTTTCGTAAGCAAGAGCCCTATTTAGGTAATAAAAAAATTAAAAACATATAAAAATCGTGAAAAAAGTTATAAATTTGTATTCTTTCTTACTTTTCAAGAGCTGATAGTAGCTTATTTACGTTGATACCGACATCTTTTTGTTGTTCTACAGCAATTTTTGTGGTAATGAATGGATGCTTTTCTTTGTACTCGAATGATACTTTTATACCATAAAAACTGGAAGCTATACCACTGCGAAAAATTTGTATATTAAGTAACAAATTGTTTCAAATTAATGAATGTATTTAACATTATTTATAAGGTTAATCTCTTACCATGTGTCTCTAGCATAGTCATAAATTTCTTCTAAAATTCTGAAAGCTAAATCAGCCCTAACGTTTTGTTGATTTTCAGCGAGTTCCTCACCAACAGAATTTTTAAATCTGGTTTCATTGAAATTGTTGATGGATTCATGACAACGGTGTTTTAATTCCTGAAATTAAACTTTTCTGTTATTTTAGTTATGTACTACTATAAACTAATAACGAAGTCAAAACATACATCAATTTTTTTTATCATTTGCGGTTTCAAAACAGGATACTTGGAGCTACTTATTGTTTGGAACATATCTTCACATTTGCCCAAAAAAAATTGTACATCTTTCAACTTTCTACCGCCTGTTGGTATTATCTTTAAGCAATCAAACAACTCTTTTAATGTAGATTCAGTTTTTCTGGTAAAAGATTCAGAAACTGCAGCCATCCAATGTTTCAAAGCACATTTTAGAGCATCTATCACGGACCAAGGTGGTCTAATAATTACATGTGATTCCCAACCATCACCAAATAAAATATTCATTTCTTTTGATATTGTCTGAAATTAAAATTATTCATTCATTTCAAAATTTAATTATTATTTTGACGTCATAATTACCTCATCAAGAACTTTCTTCAGCAAAGCTTTGCCCTCTTCCATGATATCTTCTGCTTCTAACAATTCTTTTTGAACGGAATGACAATCATCATTTTGCTCGGTTTCTAAAAAACAATGAAGACTATTTGCTAAGAAATCATTTTCTGGTGATGTCTTTAATTCAATTTTATCTAATGGTTCATCTCTACTCAAAGTTGGTATATTATGCAGTAAAGCTTTGTTACAAAGATTTTTATCATATGATAGAAGAACCTGTGAAATTAAAAGTATCATTTAAATGTACTTCAATTAAATTTTTTAATATGCAATGTCAATAAGATAATTACAACAGATCGAGAATAATCTCTAACTTGTAAGCAGGTCTGAAGAATTCTGTCATCAGGGCAATCAATCTCAAATTTCTGATTATTTCTTTGAACATCTTCTGGTGTTTGTCCTAAAAAACGAGGATGTTTACTAGAAAAATGCTTATTCAACAAATCAACAGCTTTCCTGGCTTGGGATCTGAGCTGATGTGACCTATTTTTATTTTCTTTGATATAATCCAATTCCTTTAATCAAAAATGATTTTAAATTATTAGAACTTGATTAAATTATTTTATAGATTATTTTATAGATGGAAAAAATACTAACCTCTATAACTGTCCATGGTATAACTATAAATGGTCTACCAAATTTCTCAGAGTTTGAATCTAGAATTTCTTCAATAAATGATAAATTAGATAAAAAAACATTGGTATCCACAACTATGTACAAAGAACTTTTTTGTTCCGGACAATTTATGGATTGTAAAGTGTTACTTGGCAGTTCACTTGCATTTTCATTTGGTTTTCCAACAAGTTCAGATCTTACTAAATGAACCTTAATAATAAATATTTTCAATGTTACAATTTTTCTGAATTAATCAAATACAATTATATAATACTTACTTCTGACATAATTTTTTCATCTTCAATTGGTTCCCAATCCATATCTTCCATAAATGATTCATTTTTATGAATTTTCTCAGCAAGTCTCTTCGAGATATCAATTTCTTCTGGATCAATATCTGATTTATAATTTTTAGTTAATTGTAATAATGTATTTTTCTGTATTCGATTCTCTATTGAGCACAATCGAGCATGAGCATTGCTTTTTAATGTAGTTTCTGGTTGATTTAATAACTTACTGATTTCTTCTGCAAATTCACAATCATTATTATTCTCTTGAGGTAATGATAGTCGAGTACGTTTAACATGAGGCGTAGATTCATTATCAGTACTGAGACGTTTTCTAAGATTTTCTAATCTTTCACTTGCACAATTTCTTTTTAATGATTTCTTCAAGGAATCATTATCTGTAAGAATAGTTTCAATTTTTCCTCTTGATTTAATATTTTTTTCTTGGATAAGTTGTTGTTTATTTGATTGATTAATTTTTTTTATTTTAGGAAGTTTGTTAATTTTTGGATCAGTACCATTGATTATAGATGATCTAGGTATAGCTGCTGCTCTTATTTTTGATCCTAAGCTGGATACATCTGAAATTGCACTAGTGTTTGATGCTTGGGAAGATGTAGAGCTCGATCGACATTTTTTCGATGGACAAAGTTTAAGATTTTTGTTTAAATGCGTTTTTTTTGAATTTATTTTTTTAGCCTCTATTCTTTCTCTAACTGCTTTCATGGCAGGGGTATCATTCCCTTTGGTACAGCTAATTGAAGATTTTGATGAATTTTTATTATTTTTATTGTATGGATTGATAACCATTGATGAACTACTCTCATAACAGTCTGAAAATGCACCATCTTCATTACTTGTTGATCCATTTAGCGACTTGTGACCTTCGAATTTGTCCTAAAATGACCTAGTATTAACTTTTACTGTTCTAAACAAATTTTCTTATAAAATTTCATCAGATAATTAAATAAAATAATTTTACGTACCTCGCCACTTTTATCAACTGGAGGAAGCCAGGATGACTTTTTCGTCTTTTTATTATAATAATATGGTTTATCTGGATGTTTCTTGGAAATACGTTCTTCCCAGTTGGGAGGTAATGGTGGTTTCATTGATTCCTCTAAATCATCCGAAAAGGTAGACATTTTTAAGCTTTATCCGTGCTCACTATTGAGAATTCTCAATATCTACTGTGACTTTGAAACCTTCAAATTAGAATAAACAAACGTAAGACAGGTTTTGAAAGGTTGGAAAGGACGATTCTTGAGATCATTATAATGTTTAGCAATTTCCCACGAAAGCAGACATGTGCGCGTTCACGAATTCGTTTCGGTGACAGGCTACTAATCTGGCTTATATAATAATTCTTGTGTGTTGGTAAACCGTAAATGACGTTTTGTTTCCGGATTTACCGAACGTGCGCATGCGCGAGTGATTTTTCACTTTTAAAATTTTAACAAAGAAAGTTGTCAAGATGAACATATAATTAAAAATTAATGTTCTCATCAACGAAGGAAATTTATGTGAAATGATAGATTTAAAATTAATTTTTTTATTGTAAACAATGTATTTTACATATATTACTCCCAGCATGTAGTGTGATAGACATCGAAGAGTAAAGCTGAGGTGTAATCTTCGTCAATACATCAGTGATCAATTATCGCTTGGAATATACAATAATATATCTTTTGCGATGTATTACATAATCTATAATAATAATAATAATAATAATAATAATAATAATAATAATTTTTATATTATCATTATTACAACTGCAGTCGATAGAAAACACGCGACCTTCTGACGCATGTTTTTTCATAAAATATTAATTCTTTGTAGCATATACAGGCTATCAATTTAGTAAATCTACGTAAGAAATGTCGTGATTTATGTACAAAATTCGCACTACTCGTTGCATTATTATGTAATATTTTTATTATTACCATAATCGTGATATCGATAATATAAATTATTATATATATAATATATATTCATGATTAAAGTTAGTCCCACTTTTCTTTTCAAACCCTGCGCTTGTGAAGATTGAACGTTACATTTAGAGTTTATTCAATCTGATAATACTTTGTGGAAAACAAATCGATTTACAAGTTGATTGCTACGTAAAATTCTCCATCGTTGCGTATCTGTTATTTTCTGTACATAATTATAATTGTCTTATGTGAAAGATAGGTATGTTTCTTCTCCTCTATCCCTTTCTTCTAGTAAATTGTCACACGATTATATAGATTCGCATTGTTTCGAGCAATCAGCATAAATTTTCTAATTTGGTATGTACATTTTGAAATTTATGATTTTCTCAAAAATTTTTCATTTAATGATGACAAGTTTTAAAATTAAAAAATTAATTACGATCTACGGGCTAACTTATGTGATAATTATAACGCATTAAAATCATACATTGTGACCAAATTGGACAGACCGAGTCGTACCTTATTAAATTAAAAATACACATTGCTCAATGGTAATTATTAAATGCAATTATAGCACAATTACATACCATCATGTTATGCTTATTAGGATTTCATTCAAGCATTTAACATTTTAATCTAAATTTAAACTGTGAAAAATTCAATATCTAAATCAAAAGGCATTGTACAGCCTTGCCAGCAAAGTATACATAAAACATTTTGATTCTAAATATTTTTCATGTTAATGTTTCAGACTTCCGAGATGTTACGCCAAACAAATAAATCCTTTTCTTTTTTTTTAAAATCATAATTGAATATACAGCTAAATATTTGTATACCAAATTTTTGTGTAAAAGTCATGTTTTATATTGTTCTTTCATTGATACAAAAACTAATGAAGAAGTCTTAAGATTGTCGTGTAGCTAGCTAAGTAGCTTTAAAACATTCAGATTTCGGAGTAAAGCGATTGAAATCATCAAGATATTCTTTTGTTAGTTTCCTACTTACAAATTACATATTATAAATGTAATAAGCATAGTGATTATTAATATTAATATTGTAATTATAAGATATTACACTTTTTACATAATAACAACGGATAATTCAAATTAAAACGGAGTTACTCAAAAATTATTTAAATATATTCAGATTATACGTCATTTTTATATTCAGGAACGCTATAGTATGGTACTAATGTTATTTATAAATCCCAGTTTTTTTAATGCATTATTTTCATTTACAATATACAACTTTATTAAATGTCATTCGTACTCTCATCTGCTTTATAGTATGATGATGATGATAATTATATTAAAAATCATATCATCGGATACTCACATCATTCATTTACTCAAGCCTTTGCAATGCACCTTTTCCACTCAAATGAATGTTCGTACAAACCAAATTCTACTTTCATAAGGAACAATATACATAAAAGCGCACTGCTCTCCTGACTGATAGACAAATTAGAATTATCACAGAATCTTGAAATATAACGCTGTATACAATAGGCTCGTTAAAATTTCATTGCATTTTGTTTTTATTATATTTGTAAAAACATACTACACTCAATCTGTATTTTTTTTACTTTAGTTTTGGTTTTTCCTTTTTTTTCTTTTTGATAACATACATATGTCACGTATGTGTATAATTATCAAATTTTTTTAAAACTTGTAACATAATACACGATTTTTGTTACTGGCAGGCTAAGAAATTTATGTTTTAAAAGAATACTGTTTTAACGTACGTGATAAAAATCACATAACGGCTTTTAATGAGCAACATAATATCTTGCACTATGTATCAAAAAATGTCCATAACATTATAGTTGAATAAGCTATTTTATGATAATAATTTGAACACGGTCAGATCATTCACAAGTAACTTTCGAATAAGTTACAACAAAAAATTCTAAAAAGTTATATATTTCAATATGTGTCTATCGATATTATTCGATAATCTATACTTTACATATTTGCTGATTCAAAGTTACATTGAATAGTCAATAACACGTTACTAAAACTCTGATTGAAAAAAATCGTAAAAAATTGTTTTCTAAATTATCCCTATAATATACAATAGAAAACTTCAATGGAGATATTTATACTTCCAAAAATTTTATAAATAGTAGTATAAATGTAGCTTTATAGCCTGAATTAACGATCGCTTATAAAAGTTTTTAATAAATTGCTATAAAGCTAGTTTTCAAAATATAGCTTTTTTGGAAAATAATCATAACAAAAAGAATGAGTATAATCAGAATTAGGAGTATTATGGTCATGTATCTAGTATGACTCGGTCTTCCGTTTTACGATAAAACATTCACACACAATGATTGCACTTGGTTGTCTATAATCAATACAAATAACTATTATTAAACGATTCAGGAACGCACTTGGGCCTAAGAAACTACACTAAAATGCCTCTTTATGAAACTGAATTAGTTACAGTGCATGGAATTATTCACTGCTATGTTTGAAATACTTTCACTGATTTCGACAGTTCCAATTATCACAAACAAAACATATCTTCAAGTTTTACTAGAAGACGAAGACTGAATTATTGAGCCGGTGGTTGAGGCTCAGTAGGCACACCAGGATTTGAATAAGCTGGCAAAAACGAATAATTTGGATAAACAGGTGAAGCTGGAAAGGGTGAATAGTAATTCGTTGGATGTCCTGGTGCTGAAGCTGGTGGAGGAGGCGCGTAACCTCGATACGGATCAGGCGCTGGTGGAGGTGAAAAGGCTGAATATACGTTATACGCTGGACTACCGTATCCAGGATAGCCGACTGGAGCTGTTGAAACGAACAATCATTTTTATTATTCTCTGGTTTTGAACAACAATGTTTAATTTATGGAAAAAATTATTGTTAAATGATGTAAGTGCAGACGTTTTATCACTAACCAGGTGGTGGATAAGATGTTGAGCTTCCAGGTGCAGGTGCCGATGAATAATGCTGCGAGTACGGATCGTACGACGGCGGTGCATATGGTGCTGGAGGATAAGCACTTCTCACACTAGAAGGATGACTAAAAGCGGTCGGAGTTGGCTGCTCTTCCTTGGCAGCAGTTTTTGACTTAGAAAGTGATTTATTGTCGACTCCAGTTGCAGTGTTACTTTTGTTACTTGTCACTTTTTTTTGAGGTAGTGCACTGCTGACTCTGGGATAATTTGGTGGTTCAGCGCCGGGATTTGCTACCTCGTCAACGGGTTTACTAGCCGGTGCCGAGTAAGCTGAATAGCCGTAAGGATCATTAATTGGAGGTCTAGCACCATAATCAAAATACCTCGGATAAGGAGCATAAGGGTAAGCAGGATGCGCAGGAGTTTGTGGAGGTGTTGGCAAAGCCATATCAGATTCTGCAGCTTTGGCCCTTACAGGCATTGTTGTTGTGGCTGACGGAGATGTCAAGCTCGTTTGAGAAATAGAACTATTGACATTCTCGTGAGGCTTTACTATACGAACATCAGAAGTGACTCTCGGTGAGTTGCCGGTACCTCTTTGAATCATCTGTCGCGGAAGATTACGTTGGGATGGCGTTAGATGCGATTGGTGCTGTGGATTAGTTTGATGTAGAGACGATTGACGAGGAAGAAGGTGTCGAGAAGAATCATCCATGTGAATATCATCTTTACTGTTTGTGTGCTTATTTCTTGGGTGAGATTGAGACAAAGGTCGATGATAGGGATCAAACTTTTTTTGTTCCATATCTTGAACATGTCTCATAGCCGATGGCGGTCTGCCCAAATTGAAATTGGCTACCGGTCTTCCTTGCATCATTGGTCTACCTTCCATGATGGGCCTTTGAATATTTGAATCTGTGTCAGAATTGCTACGGCGACTACTTGATGGACTGTAATCCATGGAATTAGAACCGGTATCGTGCATGTCATCTAAATGAATTTCTTCTACTCTTGGACGCATTTTTTGGCTATCGCAAGAGTTCGAATTTTCGCCAATTGAACCAGTTTCGCTTACGTTATCCAGATGTTTTGGTTTATTAATTCTTGACAAGCTTATTTGATTTGTTTGGACTGGATTGACGTAAGATTTCGCAGCTGTTGTAGCTTTCGTTCTTTTATATACTTCTTTTTCTCCGTAAGGACGGTAATTCACTCCAGTTCTCATAAGAAGTGGTCGTGTCGGTGCTTGTTGTGGTTGGTTATTACTTGTATTTTTCGGAATAATAGATATTGCTGAATTGTTGCGCAGAGGAAATCCAATTTCTTCTTTGTTACTAGTATTTCTGTTCCCCTCAGTGACAACACCTTAATTTTTTAAAATTTTTAAAACCAATATTAATATATTAATGTTTTATTTATTTTAACTTGGTATTTGATTGCGTCATTACCTTTTTTAGCTCCCACTGGTTCATCGTCTTTCTTTTGTTGGTTCATTTTCAAAGCAGTTCTTATAGCTATGATTTTACCAGATTCTAATTGCATGTAAATGCCTTTAGGACTTTTTAGAACCATAACTCTTTGGCCTGCTTTGAGAACTATGCTGCCTTTGTCCGGAGAATTCGTAGGTATGACGACATCTAATGGTAGAGTCATTTCTTGCGCACTCATACCCTGTCTCTGCCAAACTTCAGCAGGTATCCATTTGCTACCACTGGAATTTCGCGTACTCAAACCATCAGATCCACGTTGCTGCATTGGTCTAACAGAAGCTACGGGTTTGCCAATAGGGTTGGCAGCGTCACGAATCTGGCGAATTTGTAAACTGCTAGCTGGCACAGTCACTAAAAACAATTATTATTTCAAAAATATTTCAAAAAAATAAAATAAAATCTTCATCAGAAATCGAATAAAAATATTCATTACCTCTGGGGGCTGTATTTCCAGGTATATAATTGTAACTTGGTTTAGCAGTATTCGCAGCCATCTTTTCAAGTTCGTAGCCTCTTCTAGCCAGCCTCTTTTCCGCTTGACTCAGTTTTTTATCTTTGCGATCGATTAAAAGACTCTCATGATTAAACGGCTCCTTTGTTAGTAGAGCCGAAAATTTTTCTAATATCAGACCTACCACACTGTCATGATATTTATCTTTCAAATCGGAGAAATCTTGCACTTCGCTATCTTCTTCCCATTCCCAAGAAAGAGTGGTAGCTTCTTTGAGTGACAAATGAGCGTCAGGATTACATTGGTCAACAACACGATCGGACATTCCTTGTTTGCTTATTTGACGGTCGTAGATTTTCCTCTCTAAACAATTATCTGTTACTAGTCTGTATACAAAACAACTTTTTTGTTGACCATAACGGTACACTCGGCAAACTGCTTGAGTATCGTGACAAGGATTCCATGAAGCATCAAATACAATTGCTCTATTGGCTCCAACGAGATTAATACCTAAAGATCCAGCACGGGTTGAAACGAGAAATAGATGAACTTTTTTATTGGCATTAAACTCGTTGATGAGTTTTTCACGTTCAAGTGCACTAGTCGAGCCATCCAAACGAAAGTAATTAACATTCCTAGCCCAAGATTCTTTCTGTCCTTCGACATTTTCAAAATCGTTGTTAGCCAAAAAATCTTCAATAAGATTCAATGTAAAAAGAGATTGTGAAAAAGTCAATACGCGATCTCCTAATCGTATAGCTTCTTCAAGAATTACGAAGAAAATTTTCATTTTGGCCGAGGCTTCAATTAAGCCTGGAACATAATTTTTCATCAACTCATAAGCCCAGTCATATGGTATCCCAGGATCTCCATCTTTCAAACTGTTCATTAAACTGCTACCGATCTTTTCCTTTTCTTCATCTCTTGACGCGGTCTCGTCATCTTCATCTGCTTTCTCTTTATCAGTATTTTTCATATCTTTATCCTTCAAGTCTGCTGTTGTTTTTTCATCTTTATTAGAAGTCTCGGTTAATACTTGTTCGGCACTTGACTGAGAATCAATGGAAGGTTTCAAATTCGGTTGTTGTTGAAGCGAACCAGAATTCGTAGTCATTTGAGTAGAGTTAACTCCATTAGATGGAGCAGTACTTGGGATAGATTGATTGAGTTGGGCAGGTTTTGTGTCAATCGTCGAATTATCACTGTAATTTTGGTACTGATTTGATTGACTAACTTGACTTGAAGTGGTTGATAATTGTTGGTTCATTGGGTAGTTACTTGTCCCAACAGCATTATTCTGATAATTATTTTGACTGTTTTGATTTTGATAATAAGATTGATTAGTGTTTTGATAATTTTGTTGCCAATATTGATTTTGGCCAGGTGTAGAGGATTGTTGTTCTGGTGGAGGAGGCTGTTGCTGTGACTGTGAGTCAAATTGAGCTTGGTTGTTTGATGGTAACTGAGTATTTTGTGGTAAATAATTTTGCGAAGGATAAGTGTCTTGTTGCTGAGTTTCAGTTTTTACATGAGAACCTTGAGAATAGTTTATTTGCTGATTTTGCGTAGAGTCTGGTGGTTGATTTTGTTGATAACTGGGGCCTCCTTGAGATGTAGGGTATGTTTGTGGCTGTGTATGAGAATATATAGAATTTTGGGTACTATAAACTTGTTGTTGATACGTTGGTTGCTGCTGCTGATTTTGAGGCGTTACTTGGGGAGGTTGTTGATAAGAGGTTTGCGGTGTTTGTTGCTGTTGTTGCTGATGAGGTACTTGAGATTGAGATTGGTTGTTAGTATAACTTGATATTTGCGGCTGGTTGCCCGAAGTTTGAGATCCATAATTTTGCACTGAATTTCGTGAAATACTATCATACTGATTTTGATAAGAGTGTTGAGCAGGTATATGCTGTTGCTGATGATTTGTATATCCGATTGCTGAAGATGAGGTAGCAGGAGGTGCATTAGATTGATTTTCTGGGCAGTAGCCTTGGTTTTGTACTCCGGAAACACTTGAATTATTCTGTGCTGAATATGATGAATGAGGTTGTATATTATTATTTGGCATTGTCTGTTGATAGTTAGAAGAATTAATAGATGAGGGTTGATTATTAGGATATCCTGCATTTTGTGTACTCGACGCATTTTGAGAATTATTTGAATAATTATTAATTCCACTTTGGTTTGAATCTGTCCCGGTATTACTGTAGTTTGTATTTTGTTGATTGGTCTGCGAATAAGTGTTGTAATTCAATTGATTTTGTGGATAAGACGTTTGCTGAACAGGCATTTGACCATCTGAATATGAGTAGTTTGTCCCAGATATTGTACTTGAAGCTCCAGCAATTGGTTTGGCAGACGGGTCAGGACCCGTAGTCGAGAGTCCATACTGATTTGAATATTGTTGTTGTTGTTGAGATTGGTGACCTGAATACGGTGTTTGAGGCGGTTGTGTTGAATACTGCTGCTGCGGTTCAGTGTATTGCTGCTGATGCTGGTTTGACTGGCTATGTTGACCAGAATACTGTTGCTGTTGCTGGTGTGGCTGGCTTTGTTGACCAGAGTACTGTTGCTGAGATTGCTGAAGTGGTTGATACTGTTGCTGAATTTGTTGACCAGTATACTGTTGCGGTTGTTTTTGTTGTTGCTGTTGCTGTTCAGAGTAAGGTTCTTGATTAGAATATGGCTCTTGTGTATGTTGTTGACTCTGATCATTCTGAGAGTAATTTGCATTTTGTGGGTAAGCCTGATTGCTCCCAGGCATAGGGTACTTTTGCTGTTGCTGATTTTGATTATTGTAGTAATTATATTCATTGTTTTGATAATTTTGATATGTAGATTGAGGTTGTTGCTGCTGCTGATAACTTGTTTGAGCATTAAAACCAGTAGAATTACTGGTTTCTGCTTGTGAGGGTGGGCCCATATTTTGAAAAGATTTTGGTTTATCAGGAGATTTCGAATTTTCATTAATTGATGAAGGTAAAACACTAGCAGCTGGCTTAGGTTTTGCTTTCCTTCCTCTTTTACCTTCACCTTTGGGAGCCCTTGGTTTAGCCGCTCGCTTAACACCGACTGTTGAAGTTTTATCACTAATTGTTTCTTCAAGATCAAGATCGTCTTCTTCTTTTTCTTGTCTTTTCTTTAAAAAGTGATAAAGTACATCTGGATGATTCCAAATTTTGCAACAGACAGCAAAAGCTTTCAGCGGATTTGGTACAGCTCGAGTTTTCACCACTTGATTCATGAAAGTGTCATAAAGTTTACGTTGATGTGGAGTCATTCTCACTAAAAGAATGTATTCTTCCTTACGCGGTAAGGACTGTTGTAACACAGTATGTGAGCGTCGTTGAACAAAACCAGCCAGAAGATCATGAAGAACGTGGGCGCGATAACGCATCAGTCTTATATCTTGAGGAGTTGAATCGATGCACTGTCCATTTTGAATGGGACGTTCAAACATGTTGCAAAATTCACTCTTAGAGCCTGAAAATAAAATAATAGAATATAATTATTGAATAACTAAATTTTAAACTTATAAAAAATAATAGCATACCTAAATAATTTGGCCTCACAAAGTCCACCATGCACCAGTACTCTAGTAAATTATTTTGAAGAGGATAACCAGTTAACACAATACGTCGCTTTGTACGCATTTGTTTAAGAGCCAAACTAATACTAGCGTGTGAGTTTTTAATTCTGTGTCCTTCATCACAAATAACCAAGTCAGGGCCAGGGCTTACCAAAGCTGAATGCATTTCATCAAGCAATGGTTTATTTTTGTCATCCTCTTCCGCGTCAAGTGATGGATCTCTGATGGGTTGCCCGCGTTTGCGTTTTGCTTTGTTAGCTTTTTTTAAAGAAAGTTGACGATAAAGCTCGTATCCTATGAGGAGTACACCGCCAATTTTTTGCCATTCTCGAATAACACGAGCTCTTGCTGCCATCGTTTTGTGAGAGTCGTTAAGTATATGCAAATGGAAATGACGAGGACGTACTTCCAATCCTTCAGGTACATCAACACTGAATTGCGTTTTAACTTTTTCTCCATTTTTAGATTCACTCGCAGTTTTTTCTTTAGCGGATTCATCAGATTTGTCATCCAACTCTTTTGATTCCAATTGACTTTTATCATTTTGAGAAAATTCAGTTTTTTGTCCTGCAGATATTGGCATGTTATATTTTCCACTATCCTGAGCTGGCAAAGGTATTTCTTTAGATTGTTCATTATTATAGTTTGGTTGTGTTATGCCCGAATTCGTTCCGTAATTGGAATAAGTAGAATTCATATTATGAGGAGCACTTGAATCCATGCCTACATAATTGGTTGGTGGATGTACATTAGATGGTGGATAATGACTATAAGGGGGTATATTATATGCTTCTGAATAATGAGAATTATATTCATGTTTTATCGGATTATATGATGGCATTGCACCAGTATAGTTAGTCCCAAATCGTGAATCATAGATGGGTGCGCCATAAGGCGGTGCTATGCCTGGATTAAAACCAGGTTGAGATCCATAAGAATTACTTCCAATTGGTTTACTTTCTGGAGGTAGTTGCTGATGTAAATTTGAATTCATAGTGCTTTGAGATTGATCAGATTTTTCATTTTCTTGATTTTCTTCTTTGACAACCTCTTTTTTATCGGCCTATAAATTTTTTAAAAACATAATTTTTGAGCATCAGATGTTGTTCTTTGACTCTTTCAATTATAATTAAATAAAATTATACCTTTGGAGCATTAGGATCTTCATATGGCAACCACATGTTAAATTCAGCCAACCAATTTTGTAACGTGTTGATAGGCATTATACAAAGTACAGTCTTAGCATCAGTGCAACGGAAAAATATATCACAAAATGTTGCAACTTGTAATGTTTTTCCTAAACCCATACTATGAGCCAATATACATCCAAAACCTGAGCTTGACTTGAATCTATCAATACTTTCAACAATATTATCGTACAAAAAACGTATTCCACCAATTTGATGAGGTTTAATAATTTTTGCTACTTGTGGTGCCAAAAATACATCTGGTTCGTTTTCAGGATGACCTACATTAACT
The DNA here is from genome assembly GCF_000599845.2 of Trichogramma pretiosum. NCBI lineage: Eukaryota > Metazoa > Arthropoda > Insecta > Hymenoptera > Trichogrammatidae > Trichogramma > Trichogramma pretiosum. The sequence continues at coordinate 2,402,537 of NW_019641647.1, read as the reverse complement.
GTAACAAACACATTAGATGGTAACTTACATGTAATTTGAAATTTTGAAATAACACAACATTTTGAAATTTTAAATACCTAAAACTCTGCCTTGTTCATCAGGTACATTGTAACGATCATTAGTATGCATGCCCGAATTGGAAGGATCTTCATCATCAACTTCTTCTTCTTCTTCATCGCTAAGTACAATGCAGTCATCATCACTGTTTTCGCTTGAACTAGATATTGTAACAACATCTTTGCCTTTTTGTTTCCCAGGCACTTTAGATGCTCCGGTGTCAAGAGGAACATCAGATTGTGAAGTTTTGATTTCTCGTGAAATAACTTCATCTGCTTCAGCACCATCCGATAGTTCAGAATCAGTATAATATTCTAAATGTTCTACTTCTTCTTCAATATCATCTTTTTTTGAAACTACTGGTAATATACTGACAGATGGTGTCATCATGCGAATGCGTTGCTGAAGTTGATTTGCAGAAGAACAAGTTGGGGAACGTGAGGTTTTTGAGCCTTGTTTACTACTTTTATGGTGCTGAGAAGTTCCACTTTGAGAAATTGAAACTGCTTGTCCACTTGGAGGATTGATTTTCAACTGTACTGAGCTTGGTAATCTTACCTAAAATTTGAAGCAATGATTCAAATATCATGAAGCTAGTATTAAAATAAAATGAATCAAATATTACCTCTCTTATAATCCTTTGTTGTTCTTGAACACGCCGCAAACGTTCCATTTCTTGACGTTGAGCAGCCAAGGTAGATTCATCAAGTTGAGTTTCATCCATCACTTCACGAATATTTTTCCTCATATTGGCTTGTTTTTTATCAGCTTTTGATTCTAAATCGTTGTTTTCGTTATTATCATCTTTTTCTTTTTTTTGTTTCTTTCTTCCTTTAGTTTTGTTTTCTTCATGCTCCACATGATGTTTTCCTACTTCAAGTATATTTTCTTCATCCACATCAACCATTGACTTTTCATCTTCTTCATCATCATCGCCATCTATTTTACCAAGAAGATCTGCTTCAGACACTTCTTGCCCTTCTATAGGTGCACCTACAAAAATAATATTATAATCATGTATTACTAATGAATGAAATAATGCTCAAAGCAACAACTAATGAATGTTATGCAAAACACATTAAATACATACCTTCTAATGGTAATGAGTCCAAAATATTTACAGGGTTTATCTCAATGTCATCTTCTTCATTTTCTCCAGTACCTCTTAATTCAAGGGGGTGCATTTGATCTCTTGGAGCTTCCATTCTTAATCTGATTTGTGAATCAATAGTTTCATCTAGATCCATGTCGTTTGGTGAACCTTCAGCTTTAATCTCTTCAATTCGTGAATTGGTATTTTCAGTCTTGCTTTTTTTTTCTTTTTCATTAACTTCACTGCTAGAGTCTTGAGAACATTCATTATTGCTGGCCAAGTGATCAGACATGATTTCTTGAAGTTGCTCGACAATTTCTGTATTCTGCACAGTTGAGTCTGGAGCCTTTTCTTTGGCGGATGGCTCTACGGTGACATTTTCAAAGTTATTAGAACAATAAGGATTATATTTATTTGACATAACTTTTGGTGTGTCCAAGTAAGTTCATTGTGTGATAAAAAAATGATTCAATTCTTATTGGATCATTTTGAGGCATCTTCACAAAGTAATTTTCTCAAAGTAATTAATGAACAATGCTAGCAATTCTAATTAGTATTTTCTTCTATGCATTGCATCGTCGTAAATTAGACTTAAATATCAAATTTTGTCAAATGACTTCGAAATAAACTACTGGCATAGTAAAGTAAACAAATCAAACCAACCTCAACATGTCAATGTTCCAGTTTAAGTGCTTGTTATTTTTGTATAGAGCTTTCGAAGCTGTTAAAATTGCTCAGCATAAAAATGGAGCATCAAGTATTTTGGCAACAATGACATACACAGGCACGTCAAAGTCTAAGTGTCAAACTAAAAACTTGTGCGACGTACAATCAATGCGAGATCCAATGATTTGGTTATTTTGTGGCCCTAGGAAGGTACCTGGAAACGATACAAGTGTAATGTTGCTGAATAGCATAAAATAGGCGATCGTGCGATTTCAGTTCCCACGCACAGCCGCGAGCGATTGTCTACACTATTTCTCGACACGATGCGAGACGAATCAACTGCAGCTTGTCGTTGAGCGCAAGGAATAGTTGAGCTCTATGGTACATGTCATTCACAATGTAGATAGCCCAGTAGAGGTAGACGTGGACATCGGACGACAACAATAGTCACACACGCACCCGCACGCGACAACACCCTTGATTACAAAGTGCAAACGACGTTGGAGCAACTTTTGGCGACCGTCTTTTTACTGCTCTTTGCAACTCCAGTGTGTACAGTGTTCACTGTACTGTACTACTACTCCTACTCACTAATACAAGCATTAAGGCGCACCAACACAAGTACACACGCGCGCCGCCGCCGGGGTAAAACAGATCTGTGCGCGCTTCTATTCGCATGTATAGGTATAATATAAGGGGCATATATAATTAAGGCCCCTATCAAGCAGCAGCTCATGAGAATCCTGCGTTTCTTTCATTTTTCTATAATAAACATACCATGATCTGCGACACTCACACACGCGCACACAGGTAAAAGTAAGACGGAGTCAAGCTCGTCTCAAACCTTATGCATACCTACGTATGAAAGTGTCGAGAAGAATCCGCGTGAGTCCCTTAGGCCTCTTTTCTTCTTAGGTGCAGCCAATTATTTTTCGAATCACAGGATAAAAGATGAAAATTGCTTCTTATCTTTTAAACACTTCGTAAAATCGAAATGATTTATGTGGTATACAATTTTATGCATAAAAAGCTTCATCGTACAGATATCGTTGTCCTTTCTTTTTCTCTAACATACATGAGCAGTTGTGTATAGGTGTATGTGCATACATAGCGAGTACACGCGATTTAATATATATAGTATATACATGGTAACATGGGTATTTTCTATTTTGCGGCCATTTTGTCTGGGAGAGGTAGTTCGCGCAGGTGAGCAGCACATAACTGTAGCGCTCACCACCCGGTATGATATGTATATAAATATTCTTTGATGGTAATTACGAAAAAGATTGAATATAATCAAGAAATAACAGTTAAAAATTTTAAAAAATTGAACGCATTTTTGTTCTACTATTTATAAAATGAAATAATAGAACGTAGACTTGGATTTATATTCATAGAGCTTTATTTAAAAACAGAAATACATGAAAATTCACTATTCAAAACATTGTATTTTTATAGACTATTAGTTTCAATATTCGTTTCTTTCAAGATATTCACTTAGATTAACTCAATATTCATATAAAGTAGTGAACTGCAAACCATGTACACAACTTAGAGTAATGAAAAAACTTATCCAAAAATTTCTTTTAACAGCAAGGTACAGTCCAAGTAAAATCAGCAGTTGGCTCTGCAAATTTATGGCGCACCAAAAATGTAGCAACAGCTTCGGCGACCTTATCTGGTGCATCCTCATGAATAGCATGTCCACAAGCTGTTAGCACTTGAAGTTGAAACTTACCCTGCATTTGACCAACAGTTAGTTCTTTATCAAGTCTATCTACTCCAGCTAGCAAAAGCATTTTTGGAGCTTCTAATTCCAAAAAAGCTGATGATAGTCCATGAAACCACTCATTCCAATATTTTTCAGTTTGAGCAAGATTTATTCTCCATGTGTATTTTACTGAACTTGATTCTTCTGTGGTAGACGATATACTTAATTCTCCTTCCACTATTGTACCTAAGGGTGCTGGAAGTGCACTAGTTGCAGAATTTGATTCATCGCTAGGATCAGGTTTCGGATCATGCTCTAGATCATCAGCACCTAAAGTATTATTTTCAATATTTTTAATTTGGCCAGGCACAGAAACTTTGGCAGAATTAACGTTGCGAATTTGACCACTACGAACACACCATTCTACAGCTTTTGAAATGGATGAAAATTGAGCTGGTCGAGATCTTAAAAATCCCTGCATTGATCTTAAGGATTCTATTGCTGTTCCTTCTACAACATCAATTACTATGACTCCGATTACGTTAGGAATAAGTGGAGCTGCTCTTACAGCTACAGCACCACCTAAACTATGGCCAATCATTATAATAGGTCGATTTTCAGATATAGCTTCTAAAATATGAACTACATCATTTGCCAAAGTATTAATTGATAAATCATCGTCTTTTTTAGTTTTTGAACTGCCATGCCCTCGAAGATCTATGGCCATAATTTGGCATGTAACTAATGCAGTTACAGCTTTTGTAAACTGGGCCCAAGTTAACCCACTGTACCCACCACCATGTATTAAAACAAGGAGTGGTCCTTCATTTCCTTGATGATAAGCATAAAATACATCTTCAGCTATAGCTATAGATTTTCTATCTTGAAAATATTGCGACCAATGAACAGGTTCATAGTCTCTTTTATAATGTCCTTTGTGTTGCATTAACCTTGAAGAGAGAATCGCTGGATTAGGCAAATTTTTTGCTCTTGATTTAACAACTTCTTTTTGTAGAGAAGACATTTTTGAGTGACTTTTAGAGTTACATATAAAATAACAATAAAAAATATTGAAAAAATATATTCACAAACAATTTTTATACTTTACTGTATAAAAAAATGATGAATTATTAATTGAAAAAAGATTTCTCAAACACTTTTAACACCACAATTTAATTAGTTTTCTGATAAGTTCAGTTCTTTCAGTCAAAGTTTAACGAAACTAATTAAGTTCAAAAGCCTATCTCAAGCACTTCAATTAGCAGTCTCACAAGCGTCGATCCAGTCATTGTAAACATCAAGAGGCTCAGAGAGCATATTTATTGTTGTTTGGAAATCTTCTAAGCAGACTCTGCAGGTAATTCTCGCTGTACTTCTTGGCTTATCCCTGAAATGTATTAAAAATTAATTCGTAACCACGGGCAATTTAACCTAACAAGTTATTACTAACAATTGAAAGTTGTCGATAAGTTTTATAAAGATGTTCGAAAGTGCAAAATCCTAGTCTTAAACGAAAGAAAAAAAAGAATCAACTTTTTAAGATTTTTGCGAAGCTTATTATTGGCAGCTGATTTTCTTAAGAGCAAGTTTCTATAGAGGGAGCGAACTGACCACGTGAGAAAGTATTTTACGAGGTATATTCAAAGTATTTATTGAAAAATGCGTGAAAAAAATTAAGTACCGACATTTAGAATAAGTAAAACAAAGAGAAAATACTTTACATTTTAACTTCGCAGGACTTCTCATGATTGCAAAATGGACAATTGAATTGCGTATCTAAAGGCTCAATGGCCTTACGTTTTGGTGGTGGCTTCCTTTTACTCTTTCTTCGGCCCATTTGTCAATTATAGTATAAAAAAAATGTTACGATATCCAAGCAAAACAAATTGCGTCGTATTTAAAGAAAAAATTTGATTAAAAATAAGTTTAAAAAGTACAATATCAGCAGTACACAAAGTCAAATCACTTTACTATCAAACGCTTGACTGCGTCTTGCATGGTATGTCACAGCTTACAGCGACTCTCATTATAAATACCAACTTTGAAACTCAAAGCGTTGTCAGAATTTTTGTCAGTATTCAGATCCATATTGCCATCGCGTACAGCGCACCCTAGTGGACTTGAAAATAACTCAATGTCACTCACAACTACAAGTCACAGTCGTAAGCACGTAGAATAGGGTAAAGTCAGCCATACTCTTCGTTTAATTCCCAATTTCTCAGTCGATCCTCTAGACTCTAATTCTTATGTAAATAATATTGAAAGCGCTGTGGTATCGTGTAATTTCTCACAGGGATCTGAGCGAGACGTAAAGAAAATTTACCATGATTACAGCTACAAACTTCGGAATAACAACATTTAATAGCTTATCTTTGTGAACCGGCACACAATTTAAAATGTACAAGTAAAGATCGATTCTCAATGAAATCGAAATGCGAATATTAGTAAATTTTTTTAGATCATTTATCACCCTTTTTTAAAAGTCCAAGCTTGCCAATTCTCCTAAATTCATGATTATTGCAAATATCAAACTTATTCCTTGCTCAATGTACAGTAACTTGAACGAAAAAGTGCAAGAGAGCTTTTTTGTTGGAAATTGTCCAAATTTTCGGAAACAATCGCTCTTAAGCACTCAAGAGGCTTGCTTCGATTAAAAGAAACACAAAACTTAAAATCTAATCGAGTTCTATACGGACTTTTATCTCCAAAGAATCGAAAATCGTGTCCGCATTTATGAATTCTTATTAGAACACGTAAAAAAAGTTTTTTTTGTTTATTTAATCAAGTATCACAGTGAAACATTCTATTTTCATATAAAGTTCGAATACAAGTATCAAAACCAATGTTTATTAAATGTGAAACTGTCTACATTTTGAACGAAACCCTCGAACCATACTTCCCATTTATTTACATATTTTTGTTTATTTTTTTATACTTCCAAATAACACTTATGAAAATCATGTAATTTATGTCGTATACAGAAAATTAATTAATTGTATTAAATATATCAGTTCATGCAATTTAATGTACAACAGCTAATTTAAAAATTACTTTATTAGTTTAAAAGTTTACCTAATTTATAGGTACTAAATCCAATTCATAATCACTCTCCTCATCTGATTTGGAAAAAAACGGCTGAAAACAAGACATTAGAGCATTTTTGGAGCAGCTCTTTTTCATAAAAACAATACCGATAGTTTGGTCGTCAACCATGTTCATAGCTGTTCTGATGAATCCTAAAAAGTGTGATACTTTTATAAATATCGCTGGCAATGACTGACCCTTCGAGCATATAGGGCCTCGGCTTAAAATTCCAATCACTTCATTATCTAACTCTAAAGGACTTCCACTGTCTCCCTTAAAAAAAAAAATAAAGTAATGGTCACCACAAATGGGTACCGAATAATTAATGTTTACGGAATTTACTTACAGGACCAACATTTTGCTTTACGTACGTGCAAATGTCATACTTTGGAAGGTCGACTTTTGCGCAAAGTAATTGTTTCGACATTGGGCAATTGATGTCGCTGAAAATTGTGACAATTTTCATGGGTAAAAAATAGCGCATTTCAGGCAATATAGGTAACTCAACGGATTTATTCATTGACTTATTCTGGAATTTCGTGTAGCCTACCGCACCAAATCCAGATATCGTAGCGCGCTTATTTTTGAATGACTCTATTTTTGCATCTGTCGGTAATGAAATAACTTTTATGAATACGTTGCCTAAAACATCCAATGGAGTTTCAAGCTAAAACAAATGGAACAAATTATCTTAATGCAAAATCAGGATGGACGAAAAAGTTGTTACGACCAGTTGTCACATCACCTTAAGGAGAGCGATATCCTGCGGATAAGGGTCTTTTATATACTTTTCTTTAACGACGACGGCTTGTACAAATACTGCTTCGCCATGATTGGAATACAATTTATTTGTCCCAGCTACTACTCTCAATTGTCGATCCGCAACATTTATGGATTCTTCATCAGATTCAACAATGAAACAATGTGCTGCACTCAAAACAAAATATTCCGAAATTATAGCACCACCACAAATGTGTCGAAATTTCCCAAAAGCTTCATCTCTCAACTGGATAGACACTTGATATCGGAACATATTATCTTTGTCAATATTGTTACGAGACACTTCCATACACGTAACTGAAATTTTACAATGATTTAATTTTTTTGTAAATGATTTTCTGTTTAAAAAAAAATGAAGTTACCTTCTTTCATCACGAATAAAATTGAATAAGTGATAATGAGCATTTTTGTTACCTTTAACATATTGTCAAGTAATGATGCAAATGATATGTAAAAAAATCTGGTCATACAATGAATGTTTAAAAAAATCGTGATACCCTAAACTCATTACACATTTTTAATTTTGTGAAATGAAATGTAAAAAAATTTATGTTTTACGCTATAAAAGTAATTTTTCTTTGTTTTTCAATATTTTAAAAATTGTAAGGATAAATAATTATGCATTGATAATCGTTTTCAACATGGTAATTATTGATAATCGGATTTAATTCTCTTTTTAAGGTTTCTTAGATTTCCCTATTCAATTGAACCGCAAACAAGAAAATACGGGACTACCACCGCATTTGACGATGCCTCTTTTTTCATTCGCCATGGCTTGTCGAATAAAATCCAAAAAAGTTGAAACTTTTATGAAAAATCCTGGATCTTCAGGGGTCATATTTTGATTAGCTCTGCTAAGAACGCCAATAATAGCGTTTTCGTATACTAAGGGGCCACCGCTATCACCCTGTTAGCATAAACGTTACAAGTAATGATGCGTAATTGTAGGATTGGAAAAAATTTATATTGTAATTTAATACCGGACAAACACGTTGATGCATTGGACAAGGGAATACGTTTGCATTTCCCGCGACACACAAAATTTTATTTGATCTGCATACAATATTTCTTGGCGCATCAATGATTTTCACGTCAATAAAACGTCTCCAGGGATCAACTTTCGGAATGAGAACTTCTTTTCCATTTGCGTCTATTTCACGTTTGTAGCCATTCAAACCAAATCCAGTTACCCTAGCAAGACAATTTTTGTATGATTCCGTTCTGCCCGTCGGTAGATCGATCTTACTTAAGTCTTTTGAATTTCGTTTAATATTCAAAGAATTTTTTAACTGCATAAAAACTATATTAATGATTATTCAAGCATATTTAAGAATTTTAAGAGTGGATAAAAAATGGATACTTCGATCACAGCTATGTCGACATGTAGTTTTTTCGGATATGTACGATCTATTACAACGGAGTTTATAGATCGAACTATTCCCTCTGCATTCACATTACTCGTTCCGGCTTTTATCTGGTAATTGTCTAGATCAGCTTTGTAATCCTCTCGAACGAAACAATGAGCAGCTGTTAAAATATGAAAATTGCTTATGATAGCCCCACCACACACGTGGTAAAAATACCCATCCTCTTTACTTCTTTTCTGGATGGAAATTTGGTACTTATATTTGTTTTGATAGTCATACGTTCCTCCTTCTATTCGTAATTTTTTCGAGCTGACTGCAAAAAAATCACAAGTTTGCTAGTGAGAGCATTTAAGTAGTTAAACAATTTTTACCTTCATAGAAAAATAAAATAATGCTGAAAAAATGGACAATCTTGAAAGTTGCAATCATGATTCGTATTATGAAAGCAAAACTACCTCGTTCTGCTTCTTTTGAATGTTTATTTGTAGAAAGAAATGCAAGCATTTGAAGTATAAAATTTTTTTACAGCTTATAAAACTTGTTACGTGTTTGCTTTATTTAATACTTAGATAATGACCAATTTTTTAAAGTCATCTCATAATATTAATTCCAGCTAAATAAATTTAAAAAGTCGTCATATTTAATAAATTAATGGAGATGAGGTATTCCATGAAATTATTTACATGCTGGAAGAAAAAAATTTTTCTATCAAATGCCTAAGAGAACACATCGAATTAATTACCAAAAAAAATTCATGTGATGTATAACAATAAAAGTCGGAACTTCTTTTCAAAATATAAATATTCTTTTTACATAAGGTCTATTTCTTTGTGTAATATTTTGTTTTATTAAAAAAATAATTTTTCTAATGTTCATTACCTTTTTTCGTGTTTCTTTCTTTCCCGAAAAAATTGAGAAATATTTCAATTAAAGTGAACATTTTTAAAAATTTTAAACTTTTGATTTAGATTTTTCTTAAATTTGTAGATAAAAAAGTCAGAACAGAATTTTAAGATTCATTATGAGAAAAAGTTTTTTTGTACTTATATTTCTTTAATCGTCTACATATAAACCAATGTTTGTTAAATAATTATACATGAAATTGCCTGCAGTATTAAATACTTCGTACCATACGAATGCATAAACTCTCCGCTAAAAAATTACCTTATATGCAAAGGCATCTTGCATCATAACTGGTGTAATTTCACGAATTGAAAATAAAATATTTCTAAACTAAGTAACCGATAACAAACAAAAAGGCTTTTCCCCACTAGTCGATGCATAAAATGTGTTATTTACCGACTTGTAATGCAGGAATAAATCGGCATTTATTCCCATCTCAGGACAAATCAAACTATTGCACTCGATCTTCTGAGCTGCTTTAGTTTCTTGGGGTGTGCTATACAGTCGCCATGGAACAGCATAGAATTTGCACTTTTTTTGCGTCGCTTGGTGAATTGTTTCGGTGAATATTTCCAAAGCTCTATTGTGTTGACAAAGACCGTTTTTAGCAGCTACAATAAAAAAGTTTTAAATTGTTTTTATTTTTTTTTTTTTATTTTTGAAGATTCGATTTATAATGCAATATGAATTATATAATTACCGTGAGTCAATATTTGCATATAGTTTATATAAGATTTGAATTTTGGTTTTAGGTTTGCTGCACAGTTTGGTTGATTGAAACCCCCATTAACGTAAAAATCAACATGTCCTAAAATACGTTGAGATTATACCATAAAGTTTTAATTTGATAATTGTTATGATGAAACAAAAATTGCATCACTACCTATCGGTTCTATTAATCCAAGTCCATGATTTTTTTTCATTGCCCCATCGGTATGTATAACATCGACAAAAGCAGCATCAGTTTTAGTTAGTCTTAAATCCATGTCCTGATCCTCAAAACATGGTTCAGCTGGATCCAGAGCTGTGATTCGTTGAATTGTAAATTTTTCTTTTCTTTTCAATAATCTACCTATTTGACCAGCAACATGAGCACCCAAACTAAACCCCACTAAGTGCACCGGAGCCCAATCTTTTGGTTTTACGTTGTAAGCAATATCCCAATACTGAATAAGTTGTTTGAAAAGTCTATAAGCATGGAAGCGTTATAAATAGTTCTAAATATTACATTGACCTTGCATGAAAACTTACAATTTGATGCGTGAAGCCACGTATTCAGTATGCACTACAGACTCGTGATACGCAAAAATGTCAGAAACAGCTTTCTCCCACCCAACTAAAATAACGTTCCTATTTTTCTGGAAAAAAATTAATTTTGAATCAAAAATGTTGATTTTATAAGTGCACTTCAAAGAGATTATTTCATGAGATCGTTCCTTGATTGTCTCTCCTCAGATTCTTGCCCACTCACTTAACCCATTAACCCGTCTAATACCAAGAGACCCTATTTTCGACTTATTTTTCCACGTGTTATTTTTTCATGAAACCATAGTCAAATTAATGTAAACATTTTTCAAATCTAGTGTCAGATTTAAGATATATGCAACCGTTTTAAAAATTTTTTATAAAATTGCCATATACAATATTTTTCAAAATTATTCAAAAAATTCAGAAAAATTCACACGTGTTTTTTGATTCATTCTAAACACTTTTTGTTCTATAACATTTTCTTGTGAAGTCCATTCTTACCGAGTAAAAACATACCAAAGCTTTTTTTTACATTTTCGGCTACAATCAGCTATTTTGGTGGCTGCCATCTTGAATTTGGATGAACCAATGCTGCTAACTTTTAGTTTAGGCCTATATGCCACCAGATCCAGAGTTTCAAGCCGATCCAAATGCGTAATCGTGGTGAAAAAACCGACCATTTTGAGAAAAATGTTCAAAAACTACTTTTTTTTGTTTAAACAAATGTATTTTTCAAACGGTTGCATATATCGTACATCTGACGCCAGATTTGAAAAGGGCGATAAAAATCCCATAAAATATGGTATTTTCACATTGATTTGACTATGGTTTATTGAAAAAATAACGCGTGGAAAAATAAGTCGAAAATAGGGTCCCGGACTTAATGAGTTAAAAGAACACACAATACTCTTAAAAGAACGAGACCTGTCGAAGATTTACCTGTGAAAGAAGTTGATTTCTTAAGAGTCTATATTTTGCTTCTTGCGGATGGTTTAAGAAACCATGAATAACAACAGCAGTTGGTCGGCGTGGATCAAAATTTATCGTACTTGGATCATAATTCATCCAAAGACGAACTTCTTGATTTTTAACTTGCCTCGTAGAAAAATAAGCTGTTACTTCGAATGATTCGCGCTTAACTTCTTCCTTCGGCCAACATTTCAAACTTTTTGATAGTTTCACGCTTTCAGTAAGAGAAAATAAAAAAAGAAACAACACTGAAACTAAACTGAATCGTTTTTTTCTCATCACGAAATATTGATAGACTTGATTTCAATAATCAAGTTTTACTAGAGATCCAAAGTAAAGTAGAAACCGGTTACGTGTGCACGAAATTCATCAGCGCCACAAAACTGTATTCAAAAATAATTAAATTTTTTTTACAATTGAGTTCAACTCAGTGATTCATTAAACCATACAATTTAAAAACTTCCATTATTACTCGTAAAACAAATACAGTTGATTGGATAATTTTGATAGATAAGCTTCGAGCTGCGTGATTTAGATTTGCTTTCTCGTGTCTTTCATGGTTGAGCATGTGACGTTTTAATTTTTAACTAAATAAGAATATGATCAATTCTCTATAAAATCGAATGGCCAAGCATTTTGTCTTTTTTCTTCATGACATACCTGTCACCCGATTTTCATTTTATTTTCAAACCATCTATCACTCTTTATCAGAAACCAGAAGTCGACGTTTTTCTTAAATTCATGTTCATTTCCCTAAATCAACTTTAAGTGATTTTTGAAAAATGTGCTGAAACATCTTTTTACCGGAAATTGTAAGAATTTTTCGAAAAAACAATCACTGCATGTGGATCTGAGAATATTGGGAACCTGTTTCTATAGAGAGAAACATAAAAGTCAAAATCAAATCAAAATCGATCAAGACTTTTATTACAAAAAAATTCACAGAACTTTATGACGTGAACTAATACCTCCTACATTTTTAAAGACCGCTCTAATAGAACCCGAGAACATTAAAAAACTTGGAAAAAACATCGATAAAATTGCTATTTTTACTATTTTCCACCTACTCGTTTTTTCAATGAGAAAAACATTTTTTTGTCTAATCGATTTTATGGAGAATCGGTCATGTATAAAAAATAAAAATGGCAAAAATATTATCATTTGCTTTAATATTTTTTTATTGCCTTTACGTCAATCATTATGATTTCTCAAACGTAATGGTTTGAGTAACAGTCACGATTATGAAGCAGTGAATTTACAATTCATGTATTCCAGACGGTTTTTCATAGTTAACTTTTTTCATGGACTCCTGAATAAATCTCAAGAAATAGGAAACTCTAGTCAAAAAAGCTGGTTTTTCACGAAGGGTGGTCATTTTATCTGACTGCCCGATAATGCCTATGACTTTATGATCATATATCAATGGTCCACCACTGTCACCCTGAAATAGCGTTAAATTGATTTGAAAAGTTCGTGAAGAGCTCTTTTTATTTACTTACTTCAGCAATTTCTTGCACAACTTTGTTGTATTTATTAGCTCCGACGCAAATGTACTTAGGATTATTTTTATTACAGTCCACAACAGGTACATATATGTATTGGCGAATCCCAGCAAATTTCGGTATTTTTGATATATGATTATTTTCGTCGACGACTGTTTCATACTTAAAAATACCAAAACCAGATGCTACTGTTAATTTTCCATCGTAATTCTCTGTCTTAGTGTCTGGTAAAAGCGCTTTCGATATACTTTTATCTTGTTCAGAGTTCAATTTCTCTTCCAACTTAAACGTGGAAAATGATATAATTCATAAAAAGTACTCAGACATGAATACAAATAGATAGAATAAAAAGATTTTACCTGTATTACCGCCAAGTCATTATTCCAGGGTTGATAGCTGAATCTTTTCTTAATGAATATATTTTTAATGACATAACGTTTGCCTCTTCCATCTAATCTATTCGATCCAACATAAACTACAATATTTCTAAGTTTACGTTTAGTTCCATCTCGCAATATGATACAATGAGCTGCCGTTAATATATGATGATCACTTATGATTACACCACCACATCGAGATCTAAATTTTGAGTCCTTATTTCTTCGTATTAATAACGCTACTTGATATGAATGGGCATTTGTATTATCTGATTCACCACCAACTATTGCATCAACTAAAAATTCAAATTTGATACTGCTTTGATTGTTTATTTCATACACTGAAAATCCAAAAGTATAAAATTTGCTGTGATATAGTACAACTTGCGCAGTTTATAATATTGAAAAGTGTTTCAAGCACAGAATCGCCCCAGCGCAGGAAGGTATCTATTTCAAATCTGTAGCAAGAAGGATACTTACTCGCGCGCAGAAGTAAAAAGGTATCTTATTCAAACGAAGGTGGCAAGAAAGTTTTGATGCGCTGAATTTAGGTTGGCAATGCAGCCGTAAATGATAAAATTTTGTTTCAACATTAAACATTTAACATTTAATTCAAAGTTATGTACAGCCGATAACTCCTACTTTCCTCTCAAAACATACAAACTTCTCCATATGTGGCAAATTGTGTCAAAATCGCAGTGAGATTGATTTGTTTGCTCGCATTACAAATGGATGAAAATCATTACACTAGCTCCCTTGTTTTTTCTCTTTTTTGCTTCAATACAAAAAAAAATTTCATTATTTACGGCGTCGTTACCAACCTAAATTCAGCGAGCAAAAACTTTCTTGCCACTACGTTTGAATAAATAAGCTACCTTGTTGCTTCTACGTTTGAGTTAGATACCTTTTTGCTTCTGCGCGCGAGTAAGTATCCTTCTTGCTACAGATTTGAAATAGATACCTTCCTGCGCTGGGGCGATTCTGTGCTTGAAACACTTTTCAATATTATAAACTGCGCAAGTTGTACTATATCACAGCAAATTTTATACTTTTGGGTTTTCAGTCTATAATATGTTTTAATAACTCTACCTTTATAATTTAGTAAAATGAAATAAAAAATCTGTGCAATAAAAATAACTAATGATAAATTCATGTTGTAAAGTACTGGTATTGTAAAAATACTTTCTTCAGAACCAGTTCAACAATATTCAAAGACCGAAGCTTTCAAATTAAACAAGGTATCTTTCGGCACTTTTCATTAATTTGAAAATGCACATAATTCAAAAACTCTCAATTTTTGAAATATTTTAACTAATTTAAAAAAATATCGATCTTGTCATTCTTGTATTAAGTTATTTATAACATCGTGACTTCTCCATTGAAAGACGTCATTTGAAAGCAAAATGTAGTAAAATATAAAGAGAAAATAATTTTATTGTTTAAAATATATGCTACAATATACTTCTTAACCATTCTGAGTACACAATAAGTTTGATTTTTAGCTGTTATTATTCTGATATATTTTCTAAGGTTCATCTCAAATAAAAAATGTACAAATAGAAATATCACGTTTTGATGTTCAATGTTGATTTATCTTAAATTATATTTATTTTGAGAGAGCTCAATAAAATTTATTTTTCTCTCAGCGATTTTGCTTAGCTTGAAAAATTCGGATTGTATATTCATATAAATTTCAACTTTTTGAATAAAAGTAGGTACGATCGAAAGAACAAAAGGATAGTTTAAATTTCAATCAAAACCTTGACGACTTTGGTAACTAAATAGACCACCTTAAAAGACCCTCCAATGTTGCTCTGTATAATATAAATACCTCCTTGAAATCGGACAGAAACACCTCTCAATAGCGAGAACGGAACTGTTAACGGACACTTTTTTCGTAGATTTTAATCATTTTCATGGACACTGGTTGATCAGATATAGAGAAAAATACTCAAAAATTTTGAAAAATAATCAAAAGTGTAAAAGTATCAATTTTATATGTTATTGATCATTAGCACTTATTTGTAATGATAGCCATAAAGCGATCGGAGATGTTCAATCAATAACAACAGGCTAATAACAATCAGCCTGTCGAAGATTGGTAGAAGATTGGTCGAAGGTGATTTTTGCAATTCGCCGATCCGATCTGGGTTTGATAATTTCTGATTATCGTGGCTGGACCAATGGTAGAAATTATTTATAATACGTTTTATTTTTTATTAAAAATAATATCTTTTTTCATTTTAGTCGCCGTTGAACCGTCCGCCATTAAAGTTCTAATTGAAACATTTATACAGCATTATTAAGAATTCTTTAGAAATTCATTCAAAGTTTCATTTGATCAAATTGTCTATATTTACTGAGAAAAGAAATGAATGTTGGGGGACGATAATTTTGAAAAAAAAACAAGAGATTAACATTTTTTAAGTCAAATTTTTCTATTTTTCTCATTGAAAATAAAAAATGTTGATACACCTAAGTTTAATATCAGTATAAATGTATTTTGATACTTTTTTACGCTAGTTTAAATTGATAATTGTCTTGTAATGCCCTAAAAGATTACATGTAATTCGTTCCAAATGTACATTTTTCTAAAATCAAAGAAATAGAATAAATCGTCCTTAGGTTTTGTAATTCTTGGTGTATTTTCTTTCGTTATATTGTTATTTAATAATTAAAACAATGTATGCCACTTGAAAAAACATTTCAGTCGTAAAATAGTTCTCTTTCAACCAACTCAATAAGATTCATTTCTTTTGTTATTTATCTTGGCTCATAAAATTTGAACTAATAATTTTTATAAAAATCGAATACCGACGTAATGTGAGTAACGAGTACTCATTGCCTCTTTAATGAAATTCAAAAAGTAAGAAACTCGCGTCATAAATGCAGGTCTGACTGAAAGTTTGGCTTTTTTATCGGACACGCCGACTACTCCGACGACGGCATTGCCCACAACGAGAGGCCCGCCGCTATCACCCTGTAATAATGTCGAACGATCGATTAAGGAAGCAAAAATAAATGTAAAACAGTTCTGAGCCTTACATCTGCTATATGTTGTCTCGTGTTCATGTTTTCATCCATTGATCCAACGCATATAAATTTTGGATTCCGTTTTTTGCAGTCAACAACCTTGACGTTAATTACATGCCTGATAATCGGGAAAACCGGACGCTCGATAACCATTCCTGTAGCCTCATCTTGATGCTGCTGATATTTGTAAACTCCAAAACCCGCGACGTAACCTGTCTCGTTTTCTAGCAAAAGTTCAGTTGGTTCAGGCAGTGCCATTTTCTCGAGAAACAAATCGTTGTCGACGCTCAGCGATTCCTCCAACTGCGTGAGTTTCATTCAAGTTCAGTAAAACTTTGCACGTTATGAAAGAAAGTTAGTTTGTCTGTACCGTAATGACTGCTATATCATTATTCCAGGGATCGTAACTGAACCTCTTTTTAATAATAATGTACCGAATAGACACATAACGACCAGGAGTATCCAATCGATTAGAGCCAACAAAAACGCGCATGTCGGAGATTCGGCGGAGCTGACTTTCGCGCGAAACAAAGCAATGAGCCGCGGTCAGGATGTGATAATCACCGATTATTGTACCGCTGCAGCGATGTTTGAAAACACTTGTGGCATCTCTCCTTCTTTGAATGGAAACCGAGTATTTGTGAATGTTGTACTCGTCGGCGAATCCACCGACTACTCTCATTTGCCGGTTTTTTCCCAATCCGGATTCAATAAAATCTTTTGATCTTTTTGCCTCTTGTCGAGTTAACAGCTGTTTTAAACTCAAATGCTTAGGAATTTTCAGCCCTGCGAGTATTATTTACTTATTATGAAAATAATATTAATGTAAAATATTTCCATGTGAATATTTTATGAAAATTGGCTTACTTTGACAATTGATAAAAACATTCTCTGCAAATAACGATAAAATAACAAAAAGGCATATTTTAAAAAACATGATGGTTTGACACAATTGTAAATTGAACAGTAATGAGAAAACGATTTTTAGCGCACTTGCAAAATTTGAAGTATTCGAGATTAAGAAAATTAAAATTTCTTTAAATATTCAGCAAAGCCATTCCATTACTAAGAACGTGACAATAAATTTATGTGCAAATGTGTAATTAATGTCTTTCAGTGACAATACGTATACCTTCATTATGACGTCAAATATGCACTAAAAAAAATATCCTAATATAATTAAAATCAAATAACACCAAAGTAAAAAATAGTATTTTTTAGCTGAGAGATTTATAATTTGTTTAAAGTAAATTACAACATTTCCGGTGGGTGGATAAGATCAAGGGCCCGTGAGCAATTCTTATAGTAACAACCCGAATCAGTGACGGCCGCAGCAAGAACCAGATGATCTCATCTTTGGGGATGATGCTCGTTTAATAGTAGGAGGAAAAGAGCAGCCGTCAGTTGGCATTTTGGACATGCAGCAGGCATCGACGCAGCCACGATCATTCACGCATACCCCTGGACATGGACCACGAGGACAGCCCAAAGGTGGACACCTAACGTTGCAAACTTCCGGTTCCATTTGCCTGTGAGATGTCGAAACAGTCTGTATATGCAGCTTAAAAGTAGACTTTTCTTGTGAACTTAATTTTGAGCTCAAGCTAATCGATACTATGTATAAGCAAGTGCAAAATCGAAAAATTAAAGATGATTTTCAATGAACTCACACCGACCGCAACCTGCACATCAGCTCCTTAAGCTCAGTCATGTAATTGCGATGTTTTTCTTGATTTTTATGACTCATTTTGTTTATTTTTTGGTTATTTTTAAGTTTTAATGCTTATAAAACGTTTATCATGAGATTATTGCAAGAACTTGGAATTTAAAGTCGTTTGGTTAATTTATAGTCGGTAAGTCCAGAAGTGAATGTCTGTGAAGTTGAAAGCGCATTTCGCTTTATGAACGAAAACAAATTCCTATCGATGCATATAACTTTATTCTTTTAATTTTGAATGGATAAACAATGGTGCGATACTGAACATGCAATTTTTGAAAAATAAGTTTACACAATTTTAATGAGTACAAAAATGTTAAGTTTTCTTAGAACGTCTTATTATAGTACTTTATGCAATTTACATATTTATGACATAACTTGCAATGTATTATTGAACTGAAAAAAAAAAATTTTTTTTTAGTAATTAAAGTCGAACGATTCTAATTTTTCGCGCGCCGCACATTTCTGTTTTGTTTTCGATACATCGATATTCGATACTCGTTTGCGAGACTTTTAGCCAAATATAATCAATTGAATGAAGCGTTGACGTAACGAAATCATTTAGTTAGCGGCCGGCACAACACAATATTTACTTGTTGTACAATACTAGTACAACTCAAAAACATAGAATATAGCCACACGCGACCGGCGAGGTCAAAGAGATCTGCGGTTGAACATCTTGCTATTCAGAATTTTCTAGCAAACTCTTCGAGCCTGAACTTTTGTGCCTCGTATTGGTCTATATATATTAATAATTTAGTTACCGTACTGACGTGCCGAGAGACGCATCTTTACGTAGCTAGTTACCCTTCACGAGAGAAGCTTAGGGAAATTTCTGGAATAACGCTTACTAACTTTCAATAATCAAAGTGAGTTTTTGAATTGTTTCTTCACGATTGAAGAGCACTTTTGAGTTTATACAATACATGTATTTTTTTTATATAGAAAATTATATGTACATTTGTTCAAATATAAAATTACTTACATGTAATTTACAAATAATTTTTCGTCTTTCACAATATAATTGTAAAATAAATTCAAAAATACTTTGATTATCAGCAATCAGATCAGAGAACACTTTTTTCTCATGTTAGTAAAGTTTTAAAATGTAAAACAATTTTAATTTTTCATTTGCTCTGAGAAAATAAGAATATAGTTGTTTTTAAATTTCATTTTTGCTTACTTCATATGATATTTTTAATTTATAATAATGATTTGAATCAATGCCAATTTATATTATAGCAAAATGGCAGTAGATATTACTCCATCCAAAGATGGAGGAGTACTTAAGGAGATTTTGAGAGAAGGAACTTCAGATAAAACTCCACAAGTTGGTGCTCATGTCATTGTTCATTATGTCGGAACACTTTTGGATGGGACAAAGTTTGATTCAAGTCGAGATCGGAATGAAAAATTTCAGTTTGATTTAGGGCTAGGACAAGTCATTAAAGGCTGGGATATTGGTATTGCTTCCATGAAAAAAGGTGAATTAGCTGTTTTAACTTGTGCTCCTAATTATGCATATGGTGCTTCAGGAAGTCCACCAAAAATACCCCCTAATTCAACTTTAAAATTTGAGGTCAGTGAATTTTAAAACTTGAATTTATGAAAATTATTGACAATGAATATTGTATTTTTAAAGGTTGAGTTGTTTGACTGGATTGGTGAAGATCTAAGTCCTGATAAGAGTAATGGCATTACAAGAGAACAAATTACAGCTGGTACAGGATATGCAAATCCAAAAGAGGATGGATTAGTTGATGGTATTTATGATAATTTAAATTAAAACTAACATTAGACAAAAAAATTAAATTATATCAAAATAATTTTTTTATAGTTCATTTGACTGGACTCTACAATGGTCAGCAGTTTGAAGATAGAGATGTAAAATTCACATTAGGCGAAGGTGAATCAGAAGGTGTGATACGTGGTGTGGAAAT
Source organism: Trichogramma pretiosum (assembly GCF_000599845.2). Lineage (NCBI taxonomy): Eukaryota > Metazoa > Arthropoda > Insecta > Hymenoptera > Trichogrammatidae > Trichogramma > Trichogramma pretiosum. Next base: position 2,382,090 of record NW_019641647.1, on the reverse strand, counting down.
AGCTCTTGAAAAATTTAAAAAGGGAGAAAAATCCAAAGTTTTCATCAAGAGTAAATATGCTTTTGGTACCAGTGGCAAACCTGAATTCAATATTCCACCAAATGCTGATGTAGAATATATTGTTGAACTCAAGAATTTTGAAAAAGCACTAGAATTGTGGTCAATGGAAGGGCCACAAAAAGTTGAACAAGCTCTTCTATTCAAAGACAAGGGTACTACATATTTCAAAAATCAGAAATATGAACTAGCTATCAGAATGTACAAAAAAGTTGTAGAATGTGTAAATGAGGATATCGATTTTAAAGAAGATGAACTTGCCATAAAACGAGTAAATCTTTTGCTTTCTGCCAATTTAAATCTTGCTTTGTGTTTTTTGAAAGTAAAATCACCTTTGGAAGCAAAAGAAGCCAGTGAGAAAGCTATTGAATTAGATCCCCGCAATGAAAAAGCTTTGTTTAGAAAAGGTCAAGCACTTATGGATCTAATTGATTATGAAGAAGCTGTAAAGATTTTTCAAAAAGTTCTTGAAATTGAACCAAAAAATACTGTTGCTATGAAAAATATTCAAATCTGTCAGGAGAAAATCAAGAATAATTTAGCTAGAGAGAAGAAACTATATGCCAATATGTTTGAGAAATTTGCTAAACAAGACCAACAGGTTGGTAGATAAGCTATCTAAAAAATGGATGTGTAGACAAGGTCAAATGAAAATTTCATATTTAAAAGCAGGAGATTATCAGCCTAATACAGTTTTAACTATATAAAAACATTTTATTTACATTGTAGAATCTGTATTACTCAACTTTTATTCTCTATTAAACTCATAATTAATTGCTATGGAAAATTATTATTATAAATTACACAAAAATAGAAAAAAATATTTGTTATACAATTTAATTTGTTGAAACTCTAAATACTTTTTTAATCGTTATCATGAAAAGAATAAGTCAGACTTTATATTTCCATGGATTTGTTAAACTTTAATACTAAAAATTTCATTCTGTGGATAATTGATGTCTCAGTACTGTAAATAATAAATCATATGAAAATGATTGAAATAAAAAATTTTGTTCATACTTTCATTTTTATCTATTTCTATCTCATTTCAAGTTCTCTCTAAATTTTCCTTAGAATCATTTCTGATATAAATATAAGTTATGAATATTTTAAAAATTATCAAGTGATTGTTGGCAGAGACTCGAAGAAGAAGAAAGAAAGAAGCCTAATATTATGCATGGAACTTTGGGGGAATGGGGTCAAGAAGAGCGCCCGGGTGGACGAGATGCAACCGCATTTGAAAAAGAAAATCCGAACATACTCATGCTCAATGCTAATGGTAGTGGAGAGTTCAAAAACATGTAATTTACCTATGTATTCAATGCAAAATGCCTGTGTACTAAAAATTTGTAGTTTTGTTCAAAACAACCACTCTGCCAAGTTGAATAGTCAGATATAATTGTTGTCTTAAACATGTGTAACTACTTTAACATTCGAAATTTGAATGAAGAAATTCTTATTTTTTTTTAAATAAAGTTCTGAACTTACATAAAAATAATATTTTACCTATGACTTAATCTTAAACTGTGATGGAATAAAATTTTTATTCATTGGATTTGGAATAAAACCATTTAACTAATTATTAGTTTCGTTGTTTCCATTTCCATAAATTAAATTTTCCATAGTTTTTGTATCACTTACTCACATGAATCATTCAAAATAAAATGAGAATTGGCAAGACTGCTTTTCTAAAGCCGCTGCTGCTTATGTTATAGTTGTTCCTTATCACTCTTACTATCTTTTCGATAATTTATGAAAAACTGCACTGGGTTTTAAAATTTTCAGTAAAAAAAGTAGAAAAAATGTAAAGATATTAAATTAATAATGCTTTCATGTAGGTTGCATTTCGATTGTAGCCGTTAAAATTCATTCAGCTGCTTAAAGGTGGTACTATATTTGAATTTTATCAAAGATGGTTGCTTGACATTTCAGACCATAACACAACAAACGGAGCGCTCCGTTTGTGAACATTTTCAATTGAATGGATACTTTTCATTCCTTTTATTCATTGTTTCTAGTTGTAACAAATTGATATTAAGATTATAATTTGTTACTATTAATTTCAGTTTTTATCCAGTGATATTGTTTATAATTTCTTTATAAAACGCTTCTGCTTCGAAAATATATAAGTTAACAAGTTCATTTTACAAGTTTTATTGTAAAATGTTTTGAGAAAAAAGTTAAAGGTTTCCATGAAAAGAGACTTTTGTGTAAAATGCAATGATTTGTGTTTAGCACTTGATTTATTTGATAAAGGATGAAGGTTATATATAGTTATTTGAAATGCATTTATTATAATAGTACTATTATACACATGGTACATGATTGTTAAATTACTTAATTACAAATTAGAAAAATTTTAATAATTCAATCAATTAGATAAATAAAATATATAAAAATGAGTTCCATCAATGATAAATACAGTATTGCAGGGCGATACCGTACTGTTAGAAAACATTTAGATACTCTTGGATATAAACAAGCTCTGTCGTTAGATTCACTTCCTTTGATAGAGCTTCTTCTAGTTGATCTTGCTGAAACTAGAGAAACTATGAAACATTATCAAGCAATAGCTCAAAATAAAATAGATGTAAGTAATATAATCTAAAATATCCAATTTGTCTCAGAAAAAAACATTCATTAATCCTCAATCTTAGATTATATTTTTTTTCATTATTGTCTTTATTCATTTATTTAATTTAACCTTATTTCATTATTAATATTTATTTATTTATGTTTTTAAATGACTAGGCATGCGGTGATATTCATTCGGAGATAGACCCTTATAAGTGTAACAATTCAAAATTAGTACAAGAATGCAATCAACTCCATTTAGAGTTGATAGAAGCAAAAGAAGAAAATCAAAAGCTTTCTAATGATTTCAAAAAGAAAATCAGACGATTAGAATGTGAATTAAGTGATTTGCAGGCATCATTTGTAAAAAATCTGCAGAGAATAAAACAGTTAGAAACTGAATCTGCAGAGAAAAGTAAAAAAATTTTAGAACTTACTGGAAAATGTTGCAAACCGAGTGTTAGTAATGCTAATTTAGGTAAGAAATCAAAACTTGACATTTGAACTTATATTTCAGAAAATTAAGCCGTAATTTCAAATTAATATGAATTTGCAAATTATTTTACAGCTGATAGAAAAAAATCAGCTTATCCATTGAGACGGCCAGTTTTACATGCAGATCCTCTTCCACCATCGCCTAAAAAAAGCATCAATTCTTCATGCACCACATTTACTTCAAATAAAGTTGAACCTTACATGGTAGATTTTGTAAGTATGGCTGATAGAAGAATTAATGATATGACAAAACAGGTATCAGATTTGAAGGAAGAGCTATATGATAACTCTGAAATTATTGAATCTTTGAAATCCAAGGTAATAATTTATTTGTTCACTTTATCTAGTTAAGCAGAGAAAATATGACATATGAATGTTCAAAAGTATAGATATAATTTTAAGTATAGATTAGATTCTATTTTTTTAGCATTCTTCTAAGTAACATTGATTTATGAAATTAAAATTAAATCCTATAAATGTTTTTTTAGTTATCTTGTAAAGAAAAAGAAATAACCCGTTTGAGAAAAGTACTTGAAGAAGGTAGACCCTACACGTCAGACAGTAAAAAAGATCATTGCTACTTGGAAAGTGAAAAATCTAGTCGGTACAATAAAGAGCAGCTACTGTCAGAAAAAATGCATTTGGAACATCAACTTAAAGAATCTCTAGAAAAACAGCATGAAGCTATGACTAAAGCACTTAAAATGGCCAAAAGAAACGAAGAGTTGGAAAATCAACTAAGATGTGCAGATCGTATGGCTTTGAATGCTGAAGCTGATTGTAACTCGACTGTAAAAGAAAATAATAAAAGAGTTTGTAAACTACAGGTTTGAATCAATTAACATTTTTTTTCTCACTCATAATTAATAACATACTAACATCTCCCATACTTTTTAGAAAAAGTTAGAAGACCTAATGACTCAGGTACATACTTTAAAAAGTGAATTGACCATTCAGAGTCGTGAAGCTCAAGAACTGAGAGCGGATCTAGAAGCTTGTCGATTAGAAAAAACCAATGTTCAAAGAATCTTAGAAAACACTTTGGAAGAAAAGAAGCAGATGACGGATAAATTTAACCAGTTAACTATGACAGGTATTATTGGATTTTCAAAAATAATTTTTTATATTTATCTTTCACACAATTGATTTAAAAAATGTAAATATGCAAATGTGCAATGAAAAATATGTAAGACGAAAATAACTATTACGTGATTTATAAATAAAAAGAAAACAATCCTCAATTTTGAAATTCAGGTAAAAATTATCCGGTTAATACAAAATCTGCATCTAAAATTAAAACCTGTGCATCAAAAAAAAAAGAAGAGAAAGCTGAAGCAAATTCAAAAAAACAAATGAATAAAAAGTCAAGTTGTGGTACCTAAAGACCATTTGTATTACGTTATCATATTAATGACCAAAATAAATTTTCTTTCTTTATAGCTGATAGACTGTCATCTGGATCAAGATGCTACAAAGAAGTAAATCAAAACAATATGCCAAGAGAATGCATGTGTCGGAGGGAAACTGAAGATGGATCTAACGATAAGCTTATTCATGAAAAAAATATTATAATTGATTCGGTGAGCTAATTAATGTTAATTAATATGTTCTTACGATTTTTGGAAATGTTTTATAAATTAAAGTATTTTATATTTAGTTGCAAACTACAATAGAAAAGGTAGAATCGGAACGTGATCATTATAAATGCGAATATTTCAAATTTAAAGAATTATTTAAAAAGGACGCGGATAAAGATGACGTGAGTTTTTACTGCCTGAATGATATATGGATCAAAATTTATTTTATTTGTAAATTTTATTAATATTGATTATTAATTCAAACGGAAAAGAACGATTTGTGGTCTCAGGTTTGTGAACTGCGGGCACAAGTAAGCGAGAAAGAACACACAATATCCAAATTAACGCGAGAGAAACGAGAATTAGTAAACGAGAAGTTTGGCCTTAAAAGCAAGATTCATACATTAGAAAATCAGCAAAATCGAAATATATCGCCTACCAGAACATGTTTCTGCGATTCTATAGCTCATGGAGAAAAGCTGAGTACTAGTTCAAACAGTAAAGTTAGTGAATTGTTAAAAATTGTTCAAACTTTCCCACATAGATATTGTAAATTAGTTTTTCAATTTTTCAGTTAGAAAGAGTTGAACGGGAAAGAGATATCGCAAAAGCTGACGTTGAAAGGCTAATACAAGAACGAGATTCTTTGCGTGAAAGATTGCAGGTGATATTACGTGACGTTTCTTGAAGAATTTTAGTAACATTTTGGAGTAATATAGTTATCAATCGTTAATTGCTTCGTGAATTTTTTTATAATTATTAACAAATTTATATCAAGTATTAGTTATTAAAATTCCAACTAAATATTAATTGTAAAAATGTGCCTGACTAATTTTATTTTAGTTAATGTTTGGTGTAACTTATTATTGTTCAATCAAGTAAAAATTAGAATAGTACTTTAACATTCACTCAAAAATGTCTAAACCATGTTAATGATTTTCTTTGTTTCGGAAAAATGATCTTACCTGTGCCATACCTACGTGTGATTCTGCAATGCTACTAATTTTTACATGTCTTCAACCATCTGTCTATCATTCAATCATTGGGAAACTTCTGACCATGCATGCGACCTATGAAATTATGATACAAAAATAAACGATCTCCGTTGCAGATAGCAAGCGCATCTCAGATGTCGGAAATACGTCGAATGTGCACAAAATTAACCGACACTGAGACTAGACTTGAAAATTGCGAGCGCGAAAGACGTGAACTTTTGATTGCTCAGGGTGGAAGAAAGGCCGCACTTCAAGGGATGGATGAAAAATTCGACGATTTAAAAGAGGAATTAAAAAGAACCAAACAAGAGCTAACTGAACAGCGAACGCAATATTTCCAATTAAGGTAAAAAGTAGTAAAAAAAATTGTTTTAACGGTTTCTGAAGTTCCAACTTAACGTCTGGACAATTACAAAATAAAGATGTCGAAAAAAAAGTATTCATAGAAAATCTCGAAAAACGGTGTTTGAAAATGTGCATATTTACTTTGATTTATGTATCTTCTTATTGTCTGATGATCATCCAAACTTTTTAGAACTCTGCAAGACCAAACGGATCAAGCTTTGAGTGACATTCAGGGTCAGCTGGCACAAACCGAGGGTGAACTCAGTACTGCAATAGAACGTTGTAAAAGTTTTGAACGGCAACATCAGCAGCGCGACAATAAAATGAAAGAATTGCAACAAGAAATATCGACGCACAGATCACGTATGGCACAAATCGATCGCGATAAAGATCAACTTTTGGTAAGTAATTAATTTGGTTGCTCTATTTAATTTAAAAAATAATGCAATATAATCGTATTGCAATTCAGATGGAGCTGGATGAAAAGACGGAGAAAATAGCTGCTCTGGAAAGAGAAATAGTTTTTAAAGAAACACAGGTCAACAGTTTAGAACAGCAGATCCGAGATGTTTCACACAACAAACAGTAAGCTAACATTTATTTTATTTAACTTATACTTGTGACGTTGATTATCAAATCGCAACATTTTCCGTTTGAATTTATTAGTAACTTGAAGAACTCTGAGTAAAATTGTTTAATAGTTGTTTATTTACATTGGCGTAAAAAACCTCGATGTAAACATATTTTACACTTACATTTTCTCTATCAATTCTCATAAATACAAAGTTAACACTAATTTATAAATAAGTATTTACAATTTCATAAATAGATGAAATTAAATATTTAAATATTATCACACTGTAACTTTAAACATGCATCTTATTATCACTTATTTTTCGTAAAAATGATAAACATATGCATATGTTAGATGTACATGGAAGTTCCTATTGAGGGAAAATTCGTGCACAACATTTTTGATTCTTGTATATGAAAATGACAATTTTTCAGGGGAAAACTAGGGTTGTTTGGAGTTTCGTTTACCAATTTTTGAATTTCGTATAGGAATTTTCCCTGAATAGTCAGACTCATTATATTAACAAAAACAAACTTATTCACTGTTATAAGTATTTGAAGGCGAAGTATTTGAACCTTACACAAATAAGCTAAATGACGAAATGAGTACATTTAGTAGCATAAGTACATTTTGAACGTTCCTAAGTAAATTATAAGTGTCACAATCTGCAAACATTTATAACTTAGTATTGTATAAATAGAATGGCGTCAGTATTTTTCAAAGAGTGCAATTTAGCACGAGCTAAATTCATGTGTTCAAGACTCGGAACTTGTCAATTGTTTTATATTTACACTTAATCCAAAAGGATATATCACAGCTTTTAGTTTGGAGCACTAGAGCTTAATGTGAAATTGTTCGTTGAGAAATCTCGCAATACCGACGCTCGGGGCTTGACACTTGCCGACCGTCAAGAGGTTATTGCTCTCGATCTCGTTGGTTCTCGTGTAACCGGGTTTGCACTCGCACCTAGCTTTAGGCCCGTTACCGACGAGCTCTTGGCCAGACCAGTCAGTCTTGGCTCGTCTTCGAGAAATCAGCCACTCGCCGTCGCCGCAAGGTCCTCGAGTATAGAGCTTGTGGCAGACCTTGTCGATGAGCACCATGCCCGGTGTCTCGTCGCATTTACCCTCGAGCTGGCTCAGGCCTTCCTGGCACTTGCCGGCGTTCTTCATTGCACTGGTGCAGCCGCACACTCCGTTGTAGCTTATACCGTCGATCGACGGCCTGGCGCTGTAATCGTAGAGGACGACCTGGCCGTTGGGGCAGGGTCCGCGCGAGCCGATCTTGTAGCAGGTGCCCTCGAGCGGAAAGTAAAGCCGGCCGCGCTTGCACGGGATCGGCACGCAGCTGGTCGAGTTGAGCAGCATGGAGCCGGCTGGGCACGGGCCCTGCGTGTACGTTCGATAGCAGAGTCCGTCCTCGTACGGCACGTTGTCGGCTTTGCACTGGCAGCTGGCGTGGATCACCTTTTTATGAGTGCTTTTTGTCCCGTTGCTGCTCTTTATCGCTGTAAAGCGATGACCTGCCGAGCAAGGACCTTGTCCGCCTGCAATTCAGGTCAACTTATGTAAAGCCCAACGAACAAGATAATCTATCGATTTTCGTGATTTTATCTTACCGAGCTCGTAGCACATATTGGTCGGCTTGTGGTACTGCGTCATCTTTTCGTTGCATCCGCATTTACCTCCGGGCAGAAACAATTCCCCGGGCTCCTGGCAAGGTCCTCTCGTGTAGAACTCGTAACAACCGCCGCTGAGAACGGAGTAGTACTTTCCCATTTCACCGTCTCGCGAGCACGAACAGGCGCCCAGTCCATCCTTGTCTACGCTCATCAGCTCACCCTTGGCGCACGGTCCGCGTGAAAATTTCCGATAACACTGGCTGTCGCGCGGATAGAATACATCACCTGTATTGCTGCAAGTCTCAGGATCGCGACACGTACCCCAGCGTTTTTTGGAGCTGCTGAAGCATACCAATACATGTAGCACACAACAATATAAGGAAATTTTCATTAATGAAGATGAGATTGAATGATATCGTCTCGTTTTGGCAGCTTTATAAACGCTTATTTTGTTTATTGTCGAACAATCCGAGGTATCGTTTGGAAACAAAATTGTACGTGTAGATCAAAATGTGCAATCATCTTTGTCTCGCGTAATCGACATAATCCAATCTTAGCATTGTTTCATTGCTTAACTCGTGTTGGAAATTTCGTATTTAGTTTGTCGTATGTGGTCCACCGCGTTTTTTTGGAAATCAGCTTTTTTCGAGATGCTTATTTCATTGGCAAAAAAAGGATAATTCTTTGGTGAACTATTTCCAGGTGGAAAACGAGGCTGAAAATCGTGCTTACTTGCGTATATATAACTCAATACTTGAGATAATTGAAATTGTGCAAGAGCGATGAATTTTTGACCTACTTCGTTCTTGTGATGTTCATGACATTATGCAAGCCGTAAAATAAGGAATTAAGAAGTTTCAAGTATGTTCGCTCAGAAGAAATATAATTTCACGCGTGCAGCACATGCAAAAATTTTACTCTTACTTTTTATTTACGTAAACACGAGCGCGTGCACGCAAAGCGATGTAAATTTTTTCGGATGTAATTCAATGATATTATCGGTGTTGTTGTTGTTGTTGTTGTTGTTGTTGTTGTTGTTGTTGTTGCAAAGACTCAATAACGAGCCACTCGAAAAAAAAAATTAATTAGATCCAGTTGTCGACATAAAAATCAGCAAATATCGAAAACGTATGGTTTGTAAACGTTCTAACGTGCTCATTTTTCTAAGTATGCTAATTATTCAAACTTGCAAGAAAATCCAACAGGTAACGAAGGTGCTTAGATCTTTGTTAAAGCGTCAATAATAACACGTTTGCATATAAAACAGCAGCGAGAAACTTGGGGCAGTTTTTACGCTTCAACACTTCTGCTTCGAGTTTTGCACATGTGATTTTTGCGCGCTCGTTCAACGAATTTTTAGTTTCGCAAAGTCCGCTCATTGAATGCAAAGTAGTCGCTTCAGCGCGAACAATACGTCCTTGTCCTTTACTGCGCTTATCTTTCAATAAACTGGTTTAGCCAATCTGTTTACGTATAAATTTATACATGACAATAGTTGTTTCTCAGTTTGGAGTGATTTGGGGCAACCTCTCTTGCCACTTTACGACGTAAAAGCGAAATTTCCGGATTCGAAATCGATACACGGTACGCACTGTATACAAACCTCTGCTTGGCGCTTGGCTCCGGTATGGGGGCGAAAAACTGGCCCTTCGAGCAGGAAGCCCGCGTGAAGATCCGATGACAGAGAGCATCTCGCGGTGATTGGGCCGTGCCCGGCGGGCAGCGACACTCGGCCTTCATCATTCCGCCGCTGCCCACGGCCGAGGGGCTCAGCTCCATCGTTTCCGGGCACGGGGCGCCAATCTGGAAGATTCTGTAACATTTGCCGTCGGCTGGCCAGTACAGCAGCTGCCAACCCCGGGGTTGCGAGGCGCACGGATTGTTAGCTGGATCCGCCCAAGGTGGTGGCACGATTGCCCCCTCGATCAGTGCCAATGACATCAATAGTAACAGCACCGAGGACGGACTAATTTCGGCTGCGGTGGCAAGCTTACACCGCCAAGTTCTGTGGAAAAAAAAGTAAACTCATTTTCTTTCTCTCTCTCTCGCTCTCGCTCGATCATTTAGAATTGATTTCTTTCAATTTATAACGCTTTGTTTACGCTCATATAGGGAAAGAAAATCAAGAATTTTCTCTTCGGCCGATCACCTATTTGCTCATATTACTTTTCATATTTCATATAAGAGAGTTTTCAAGATTCTGCGGAACAAAGAGGAGGCGATTGATAGCGTTCAAACAGCAGGAAATGCAATTATATACAGAATTTTCAATGGACATTTAATTCAAGTACCATATTGACCATGCTTTATGTATAATATATGGCATTATGTATTGTCTATAAGGTAGTCAAAATATAAATTAATGCTCAAATGCGAGCATAAAAAAAGGTTCAACTCAAAATATATAAACAAGCTTGACAAATAAAAGAACGTCAAGTTGTTCAGAGCAATTATATCGTTTAAGGGGGGAAAGGTACCTTAAACCTACATTTATGAAAAATTTATTAATTATGAAGAAAAAAATTTTTTTTGGAATATACAGAGAAAACTCTGTTTTCTTCACTCTTTTTTCAAAGTTTTTCTCTCTGGAATATGAAAATTGAGGTCCCAGTCACCATAGAACCCTCCTCGATGAAGCAAGCCCACAGTCCTGACAGGTACCCCTGTGCCGTAGGATCCAGCTAGAACCGATGGTTCAATCATGGTCCTTGGGGTCTCATTTTGATCAGTAGATGTGTGGTTACAAACGCAAGCACTTTCAGATTTTTTAATTAGTTATACACAATTTGCCAGCCACATATGCACATTTATTCATTAATACTATATAATAAAATACAATTATGCTAGGGATGTAGCCTGAAAAAAGTGCAAATTTTGTCCAATACCTTTGAAAGTGCTTGCGTTTGTAGCCATTCACATGTAGAACAACCCCTGAAAGTTTCAGCTCAATTGCTCAAACGGTTCTCATTAAAAGTTACGGCATGCAAGCAATTTTGAGATAAAACGTAACTGCCCAAGAGTTGAAAAAAACCAAAATACATCAATATATGTCATAATGATACTCTCATGTCACTGAGGCTGCTTAAAACTTTTTGGACGATAAAGAACAGTAATTCAATTTGAATTTTCAACATATTGGACCCACAAGGACAATGTTTAATTATCCCAGACAGCCACACAAAGCCAAATGCGCCAATTTCATTACTACATTTTATAAGTTGTACTAAAATGTTAGTATACGCTAATATGGGTTTTATGTGGAAACTGGTAACTAAGTTGATTATGTCCAAATCAACTTTTCACACAAATATACACAATCTCACATTAGAACTTGAACCCAGTCTTCTACCTATTCACTAACATTCATAAAACATTTATCACTAGATACTTGGAAATAAATCACTACAAGTTGATCAATTATCACTAATCTTGTTCATCACATGCAACATACAATAATATATATGATACAGTCATATACACATACATAAAGTACAGTGACATACATATACACTGATGTATATATGTCAATTTACATATGTACTTCTGTATTTCTTGAATTAGAACTGCTAAAAATGTCACATTTTTATAACAAGCTATTGAAACTTCTTCATAGCTTTATTATGAAACACTATGTTGAGTTGCAAAGATATAATTGCACTCTACATATACTTTTTTCACTTTAAAAAAAATGTAATTTTTAGCCATTGGAAAATCAAGAAGCAGTCAGCAGACTGTTGTTGACATTTGATCAGGGCTCGTGCACGAAACCGAGAGAGACAGAAGATATGCCGAAACCCACGTGCTGCGAGTGGTGGCGTTACTGTACACCTATAGCCATGTAAACAAACAAATTTCTGCTGGATGTACTCTAACCAAAGAATAAAACGAGTATCAATAGATGGCGCTACGGACTTATGAAAGTCTCGAGATTCATGAAAGATTGGCCACGATATATCTTTGAGTCGTTTCATTCATTTTTTCTAAATAATCGTTAAAGTATCGGTACTAAATAACCTGTACGTCACGGTACAGTTAACATTTTAAAATTCCGATCACGGCACTGGAAAGCCAAGGAAAAATCCTATCAAAAAAGTCAATGAAAAAAAATTTTTTTTTTTAGATTTTAGGTGCCTTTCCCCCCTTAAGTGTTAAGTGATTATACTATACACTTTCACTACTTATAAATTTATCTCTAATGTCAATGACATTGTCCCGAGCTTTTGAGTAGATTAAACTGGGACGTTTCTAATGTGCGCGTATCCAGAGTGCAGCTTCATTTCTTAGCGCTCAAAGCATTAGCTTTAATAAACAGTAGCGAAATACAGTAACAATTGTAATTTTCGTCAACTCTTCCCTCAACATATTAACGCTATCTGAAACATACTTGTATATCTACTGGTCGAATTGTAACGTATATCTACGCGCTATATGAATATGATTATGAATTCATAGAAAACTAGGTGGAAGATAATTATCGTTAATACATTTAATATTTATTACATCATTTTAATATGATCATATACATGCTCATACACACACACACATTCATATTTTGCCTCATAGTGTATCAAACTTTATTATTATTGCGACACGCTGTTACATTATACGCGCAACGAGCCAAGTCGAAAATCTTACATCATATTGTAAATTCTTCGCACGGTAAAATCATTTTAACAGACTTCTTTTTTGATTATAAATGTCTAATTTGTGCCCGCGCGAGAGCAGCGACTTTAAAAAAATATATTTAAAAGCACAAGTTGATAGATCAACTGCATCTCGTTATAACGAACATCACAGATCGCCGAGCATCCGTGCATGTGATGTGTATATGAATGTATGCGCAAGAAAACCTTGAAAACCCACATCTGAATATGCACGTCTATAATACACCTAAATCATCATTTTTATGATTTCGTTTCATTATATTTACGTACTTTAAAAACACGAGCCTTACAGTAATCTTTCATAAAAGCTGTTGTTTCTCCGAGAAAAATTTTACGGCGTACGCGTCTGTGTTCGCGACACCGCATGATACAAAGGCGTCACACAAGGTCTTTATCGTAACTCAAAAAGTGATCCTTAGTACAGGGTAGTATACATATTACGCACACATGATCGATACATTTTCATATGTGTGTGAGCGAAGCGCAGACATTCTACGAAGGTCAGCCAGGCATGTATGCGATAGCCAAGAGTGAAAGTGATATAGCATATTTGAAACAGTAGTGTACCTTCAGAAGTTTTTTACAAAAGGGCAATTCTTGTCCGCGACTTTGAATATTTTTCAAGTCTTTACAAATATCTCATTTCTAATTTATAATCAAATTAATCTTGAAAAACGTAGTCATTGCCGAAAGTACTATATCAATTCGTGACAACCATCGAGTTGTGGTAATTCAAAAGTAAAATTTTTCAGATATTAATTGGACAGCTCAAGTAATTTTACGTATAGCTAAGAAAAGCTCCGTTCATTATTTGAATTTTCGACGGATAGATATAGACGACATGTCGACTTTCAGCGATTCCCATGCGCATGTACGCGCGCACATATATCGAAAAAAATATTAAGCAATTTAATTTTATATAATATGCATCTAGTTTGGGTCTACCCTAATGAGAAGAGTCAACGTACGACAAGAGCGGCTGTAACAGACAAAATCTCTAATTACAACTGAACTCTCGTGCGGAAAATAACGAGACTTTGGAAAAGAAGACGAAGAAAGCGAGTGCACCGAATCAGATGTCTATCCACGGCAACCTGTACGGTAGCTTTATTAAAAAATATGTGTCGCTATTTAAATTCAAACCCCGATTATCGTAAGTTTTCAATGTTGTGAGATACTCAGTCCATAAAAAATTGTGTAATTGGCTTTCCTATGTACGTTTATGTGGAGGTCGTTTTTGGCAATTAAATTTTATGACCAAACGATTAACGTGACTTATTAAAACTCAACAAATATCGAATGTACAATAATCAAGAAGTTCAAAAGTCCGTCTCACTATTAGAAAATTAATCAATTTTTAAAATATCGCTAAAAGTAAACACATCGAAGGGCGCAAGACATAATGATATAAAATCGTTTTCCAATGCGAAATTCATTTATTCGCAACAGCACTAAAAGCGGCGCATCGACACTTCTTCGTAAGTAGATCCTTTACAATTTTCTCTTCCTTTGTTACGTAAGTTTCTCGCTTCATTTTCAGTATTTCTCATCCAAAGAAAGTTCGCATACTAGTGTGCGCGAACTATTATTCACGCGCGTACTTTTTTACTAACTTTTATAGAAAACGTAATGCTTTCGCTGTGTGCGCGCGTGTGTGTGTATGTTGTACAAGTATGTGTGTCATCAAGTGTGAATTTTCCGAGCTCCTTACAAATGAGAGCATTGTGTTGTAAATTTCGATGACGAAATAGTGCCCGAATTAATTTTTTTCTTCCACTTACTCATTTTTTTTTTTATTAACGAAGTTTTTTTCGACACGTGAGAAGATTTGTTGAGACGAATAAACACGACAATGTACTTGTTTTGAAGCTAATGATTTCCAGAGACGCTTATTACAATATATTTGAATTTCGTAACCCTTATCGATAAATAAGGCTCGCAAAATTTCTATAGTAATGACCAAAATGAAATTGTAATTATTGATCAGTAATGCGTTAAAAGCCGTTACGGCTAATAGTTTAGTACTTTATGCAAAATCTTGGAGTTAAAAATTTCATTCAAGTTTCATGAATTTCCAATCAATGTTACAAACGCACAATTATCCTCTGTATAAGTTAAGACACATTATTCGACGTTGCAAGTCATTTGACACTTTATGGCCCAACATATTTTCGTAACAAAAGCCCGATTTTTTCAACTATCGGGGTATGCAAATCACATAATTAGTCGATACAATACGACCGATATTGTGTAATCGAAAACTTGTATTTCTAAAATCAGCTCAATCCAGCATTTATAACTAAAATTGTAGCGCAAATCTTGTACTTAGTGATTTAGTATTTTGGAAATTTGGACGCTGCAGTTTATGCAAAATCAATATCATGTATTATCTGTATAAGAGCATCTTCAGTTGTATTAAATTGTATTCAAGTGATGTTTTTTACAGTTTATTTCCACAAAGCACGCTCGTGTGAAATGTTGAATCTTTAATATGGCATTTATAATACATACTAATCATAATTTATTACAATACGATACTTCACCAATCGACACGTCATTAATCTCAATTTTACATGATCTTATCGTGAATGTAGTTTACGGGAATGCTCAAGAAAACCAATTTCATCTAAAATACATGTTACGCCGAATAAAATTTGACAGTTAAAAAGTCACAAACTTACGTGTTTTTTCTCATTCTAAAAAATTTCAATTGATATTTAGTCAATAAAATCACACAGCATTAGAAGTAAAAAACAATCCATCACACCAATCACTTGGAAAATTTATTGGTAAAATCAAGCGAACATTATTACTCGTTCCTGTTTACTCTGAGAACGCGAAAAGTTTTTGTCTCCACATACAGATGTTGTTCTGAAAATGCGACCGTACTACGCGAGTCACGACGAACGACTGGGCCGGCACGCGTGCATTGTTACTTAACCGAGACTTGAGCGCGCGCTCGAAATTGAATCCCATACACCTCCCAGACCGCCGTAGTCGTCGCCGAACGATTGAAAGAACCTTCACTTTTATATGTGTATATATACGCTCACATTAACACTTGCTCCGTGCAGATTCAAATTCTAACAGATCCAGTCTCGACATCCTCGACTAGCATCTAAGGCTTATCTTCGATTCTCGTGTGGTGGGAGTATACGACATGAAGCGCGTCGGTGGTGGAAGTAAGCTTTTTTTACATAGAATTCTTTGCAGCGTTCGTTACGCGCAGTTAGCGCAATATTTTTGCTACGTACTTACGGATAAAAAAATGTGGGGATTGCAAGCAAAACCTCTGACTAATTGCGAGCGTCGTGATAATTTGTAATTAAAATGATGTAAAATATATGGCTACAAGTGTATCGAGGGGAAATCGAGAGAGTAGAAAATTTTGCAATCGACAATTTCGTGCCTAACACTTTGCCAATGAATTCTTGGGACTACTTGACTCCTCTCCTACAACATCTGGTACTAAATCGTATACTTTTCAATTATACGCATTACGAAACTTTTCTGATTAGATGACTGTCACCCAAGGCGCTTGCGAATATGTTTTTCAGCTAAGAAATATCGAGCATTTCAATAGGAATCGTTTAAATCCACTTCAAAGAGTCAATGACTTATGTAAAAATCTTGTAAACTCTGATAAGTGATTTTGAATGTATTATAAAATTTGACATTTTATAATATTTTAAGAATTAAATAGTAAACATCTTTATAAATTATTTAGTCACATGATTTTTTTTATTGCTTTATTCTACTTCACTTCATCTCATCTGAGAAGAGAGTATTTACATAATAAATGTATATGAAAAAGCGAATTCATATCTGATTTTAATAATTAGCCATTATTAAGGAAGTATTTTTTCCATTCTCTTTCATGTACTTTTGATGAGCCAACATCGTCAGAGGGTAGTGAACTTTTTTCAAATTCAGCCATAAGACAAAAACTGAAAACGATTAAATGATACATTTTCTAATCGCCTTACATCGATATATTGTCAATAACAACAATCTGTTTTATTGAACGCTTAGAAAGTTTATAAATATTTTTTTTATTGAAAAATAGAAGAGATCAAAATGAAGTGGAAGTCATTGATATAGACTTGCATAATTTTCTCCATTCACAATCAGAGTAACACTCAAGCGCCCTTGGTGGACGGGTTGATTGTTCATCGTTAACAACCCCTTCATCATTGTCGTCATTGTCATCTCAGAATACTTACGAGAATTTTACTTACTTTAAAGAAAAATTACGATCGAATCACGAATGATCATACATTACTTACACAAAAGAACGTTGTTAGACTTAGAGGAGTGGAATATACGCGCGTGGTATAAATCGCATAAAAATTTCATCAGGTTTTTAGCTGAGTGGGTGTTTCTATTGTCGGCTGATTAGCATTAGGCGCAGCCACTTTGAATCGCGAGTATATACGTACTATGCTTCAAATCGAAGATCATATCCCGAGCGGTTATTTTTACGAGTCGATGGTGGATGCTGTATTTACTATACGTATAACCCGTTCACTCAAGAATCGTATTGATTATAATCTGCACAGCACGTTATTTTTCAAAAGCTGTTTGACCCGCGATGAATTAGACTATCGTCATCTTGGTACGCGCGTCCATAATAGGCAAAAGTTTAAAATCATTACGCTCGCAAAGCTTCTTCATGTTAAAGCCAATTGCAAAAATATCTTCTACCCAAAACACTAGGCAAACAAAAAGTTGTATAATGTTATGATACGATACTAAAGATCAACACGCTGAAAGGCCGTTTTCCGCAATTCATTTTCTTAGCACCTTGTTTGTGACAAATTTCAAGTAATGAAAGATTAGGGTGTTCTTCGAATATCTGTTAATTTTCGAACAAAGATGCTCGCGTAAAGCAGACTGATTTTTCACACACAGAAGGGCAAAAAACATCAACTTTCGAAATTTTTCAGTTGGCTGTAAATTATACCTGCAGACGAAAATTCCAAGTTATCGAATTTTAGCGCTTTCGTGCCAAGCCTGATGTCGACTTGTATTATATATGCTTAGACCTTACTTTCTTAGATTTGACTTGAACTTTTGAGACGCACGTAATAGGCAAGTTGTCTCGCTGCTATACGCTCTAAGTTTGCGGGGGTCTATCCTCGTTCGAAAGTTGATCGTCGAAAATACGTTTGCACTTGCGCGAGCCTGGCATTATATTTCATATCTGCGATTCATCATCAGAAAGTTCCATCTATTATCTCGTAATATTAGGCTTTTAATGGTCTGATTAAAGTACTCCAACCGAAATCGTAGCAAACTCATACTCGTTGCGGTTCGACCCCACGACACTCCAAGATCATCGAGAGATTTTTACTTTATCGAGTTTTTTGCAGAGGAGCCTTCTTATATTCTTGATCCTCACTCTCGTGCCACACTGGTAAGTTAATCCCTCCACTCGCGCGCGAATTACGCAACGCGCTACACGTTTGTGCACGATGCACGAAATGTAGACCTAATACACATCGATCTGTGGACTATATTATGGAATAACACTATAGTTTTAAAAGGACTCAAACCTATTTTTACGTAGTTATGTAATTCATGATGTACTAATTTATTTGGTGGGGATCGAGCCTGCGATGAAATCAAATTTATATTTTCGTCTGCTGGAATAGATATTTTTTACTGCATAAAACTCGTTTTTTGCATTCGACACTAGAAATAAATCATTACATTTTGTTTGATGATAAAAAATTTAATTTGAATTCCAAAACTATCCGACTCATTAATCTCTCATTTAAATTGTTTGGTTCTACTCTCTTTTTTCCTTGATTTCTCTCCGCCTCTATCTCTATCTTTCTGTCTTTTCTCTCTCTCTCTCTTTTTTTTGTTTACCATTATTTGAAGTTTTAATTTTAAAAGAAAATATCTCTGTACGACCTTCAGTTTAACGTGTCCATCTACGGTCATTCAACTCATTATTGTCATAATTTTGATTACATCAAAATCACTTCGTCTTAACTCCATGTGCACACTTATTATTTCTATGGCCTTCGAAGGAAGAAAGTCAAGATGTTTACGAAGTTTACGCGTATGTTTTTGTACAGACGCAGACGTATCGAATGAGATCGAAACGTAACTTTTTGATGCCATTTTTGCCGCAGATTCGATAAAAAGGCATTCTTTCTTACGTCGCTTTAATTTGGATGGACGTAAATATTTTATACATCTCGTTCGCAATACCTAATGGACGTTATATAGTAGCTGTAAGGCACACGAAATTTTGCAAACTTTTACAATTTCAAGCTGTAAATAACAAAATCATTATGCATTGAGGAATACGATGTTTTTTTTACATTTTGTTGAGATTTTTTGCGAGCGGATGCACTTTGTGTCGAATATAAAATTATGTCACCCTACAGATACTCAATGCAATTCATGCTCGATGTATCGTAACATGGCGTTATGTGCTGCCTACCCTGTCAAATTCATCTCCTACATTTGATGCCGATCTAGCAATTTTGCAATTTTGTAATTTTGCAATTTTCGATTGTTTCATGTTACGTGTCGAACTGTAACGAAAAATTTTCTAATACCATTTCCGAATTAAACGAAAAAGGATTAAATCCATAATGGTTTGCAATGGATTCGATGAAGGACGATATTATTTGTAATTAATATAAAATATTAAAAATAAATGACTTTCAAGCTAGAATTTTTTCGTCTTTCACGTCAAATTCATTCGCACTGGAAACATAATTAGTTCGACTACGTGCTAACTAGTGAAACTCTACTTTAGTCATTGACTTATTGTTCACGTAATTGTTTTTTTTTTTTTTTTTTTGCAAAGATAAACGTAATTCTGAACTTTAACATTTTTTGAGGTCGTGTATGTTTGTAGTTGCTCCGACAATTTTTCTATTAACCATAAAGCAAACAACTATTTGGTAAAAGTCAATAGTTCGATTTAACAATAAAAAAATATTATTAGTATTGATTACAGCTAAACTTACTTTGTAACGTAGAAAGTGAAAATTATTTGTGGAGTGCCCAATGCATGTATGTAATAACACAAAACTATTTTTACTTTGCTCTTTGTTTAAAGTCATTTTATAAAAAAATAATGGTGCAATATTATAAGTCATTCGAAAAATTATTCATAATTATCAATTAATCAGTTTAATAAAGACAATTAGTCTCTCGGTTGAGTGTAGTGTATTAACTCGTAATTCGTTTTTGACGCAATTGTGTGCACTTGTACTCAACTCCGCACTGGCTCGCTAAAACCGCAAAATTTCTAATAGTCCAATGAAATACAGTTTACATTTGCTTTACCAAATTTTCTTATTATGTTACTTCGTCATGTCGATGGACGTTTATGTGTATTATACGGCTTTTTTTGTCGAAATGAAGCACCGCCACCGTCACCGCCGCGATGCAACTTTCCATTATCCTTGAAAAGAGTGTGTCACCGCAATTCGAACACGCCCTTGAGAGTCAATCCGGGTCTATATAAACATATAGGTATACATAAAATGAAGTCCGAACGCACTTTTTCTTGGCGTTCGCGAGAATTTCTTGTCTTTTCATTTTTGAGAATAAAAGCCTGAAATGGAGCCGAGCAGAAAGAAAGAGAGGAGCTCGCGGGCGCGCGTGCAGCCACACGACGAGAGCGAATCCTTGTAACCGTTTCTAACGACGGAATGTTAAATGCGGTTTTCTGCACACGTACGATCGACTCGACGGCTAGTCATTGCTGTATGACTATATAATACGCTTTTGGGGCTATACCAATGACGCACCGAAAATACTCCCCGGTAATTTGAACAATTTTTCAAACGTTCATTTTTTAGAAGCAGTGAGCGCTTTTAAATTGCACAAATTTGTCGCTGCCGCAATGCGCCTGACTGAATTTAATTGTCGTTTATTAAGACAATTGCATAAATGTAAAAGTACTCGACAAGTAGAAAACCAACTAAATTCGCGCAAGGTTGTGTGCTTGGAAACAAAGCATTTTTGCAACTAGTGATCTTACCTTACCTCTCGAAATTGAATGCCTAAGACTCATATTTGATAACTAACACTATCATTCAACATAAAGAAAAACAGTATACAGTTAAAAATTGATGATTATCGATTGGAAATGATTCAAAAGTTCCAGACAAAGAAGCACTAATTAAAGAGTTATTTTAAACAAAAAATTGACTCGTAAATTTTGCAAATGGTCCGATCTCATTTTGTTTCGCAGCATGTAACTTTGACAGAATATAATCCTTATAAAGTCATAGCTCTCACTCTCGCAGAGTATAGCGCATCTGATTGCACGGAAGTTTAGCTGTATATACTTTGTAGACAAGACTTCTTACACACACTCTCACTCTCGCGCTTTATAAGATACGGAAACGTAATTCTCGGGCAAAGCGTCAGTCACCTGTTGGCGCGTTTGTACGTGTCTATGTGTGCGCACACTTTGATGAACACGATATTAGCTCCTATGGAAAAAGAAAACTTGGACTCACGATGAGAGAAGTTTGTCGTGCTTTTTTGCTATTATGGATCGCGAGGCGCGTGCGTGATATACAGCTCGCGATTTGTAAATTTTACAGATTACGATAGTCTCGCTTTGAAAACAGCCATACCTTATGAATTAAATCTAAATCATAATTTAGCGTATATCTTTAGCGTGCCTACTTTTGGCTGAAAATCAACAAGTAAAAATAAAAAAATCTCGAACTAATTATCAACACTTTATTATAAAGTACGTACGTAGCGTCCCGACCAATTGTGTCAAGCTACTTGAAATTAAACGATGCTAGAATATTGCATCTGAATCGGCGTAGCTTGGCGCACTCGAATGATGTAGAGCCTCTCGGACGAATATAAGTAGAACGGCTCATACGCAGGACAATAATAAAATTCGACGGCTCCCAGCCTAACAAGTATTACGTTAAAAAGTTGCGTGTCGCGTAAATCACCGTCGACGTCATACGTGTTTGCAGTCGCTCGCTTGGCTCGTGCCAGGATGATAAATAACTCGTACCAAGTGCCGCTGTATCTTCGCTCGGCGTTCGCTTTCGAGCATCGCCGTTTTTTATTCTTCTCCTTTTCATCGCGGCAATCGAAAGTCCCCGCAGGGCGCGCTAAATGCGCGGAAAATTTCTCCTAGTCCGGCAAAAAAGCATCCGAGCATCAATTTTCTATTAAAATCTTTCTCTACGGCGTACACGTGCGACGGCCCCGCATCTCTTATGCGCTCGCTGCTATATGACGAAAAAAAAATACAATTTTTATTTATCATCTCGCATAAGCCTCGCATCATAATGCACGGCAAAAACACCTTTTATGTACGATCTATAAATGCATGACTTTACAGCCTCGAGCGGTACTGCATTCGTCGATACATAAACGCTTTAACGTTCGGGAAAAAAATGAACAAAGTTGTATAACGCTTCGCTAGCGTGCACGCGCGCGCATCGATAAAAAATATATCTTTTTTCGTTCATCCATGTAAATTTAGCCAAAGCGCGGTATGTTATGCGATTCAACTTTCCTCGAAATACTCTTAATTAATCCAACTAGCATGTCTATAAGTACCCACGACTAATGCAGCAGATGATACACTAAAAAAGCCTTATTGGTGTTTTTAGCGTTGCATATTATAAATAGTTGGTACTGATATAAAAAGCCAAATTGAATGTGTTTGGTTGTCGCAGGCTTGAAAGCGAATCGCGATTAATATCTCCGCTAGATCCTAATGATATATCCGGATGATTTTTTCTTCAGTTCTTGGATCGCTTTATGCTAGAATCGTGTATTACTTGTCAATTTACAATTTTTTATGTTTTTTTATTACTGGAGTAAAAGCATATCTGGAGATAAGATATTGACGCGTTCGAAGGAATAACTTGAAGTTATCGAATCATATAAGTCTATAGTACCTGGCAATTATCCTGTAGTATTATGCGTAATATACGGAACAAAAGCAAACACTAGATGAATCTATCCTCTTTTAGTGCGCGCACGGGCTCAATCGCGCATATATGTAAGAAATAATAACAACGAAGTACGTGTGTGTGTGTGTGTGTGTGTGTGTGTGTGTGTGTGTGTGTGTGTGTGTGTGTGTGTGTAAGCATACAATGCCACTCCACATTGAACTAGAAAAGCAGTCGGCTGCATTTCACTTTCGTTATGTACATGCACACACGTGCAGATGCTGCACATGTACATGGGCTAATGTACGCTGCAGTCTGATAAATCCTATAGACATACGTATGTGTGTGCATGCACACGGCGCTGCACTATTCGCGCCCGGGTGAAAGTGCGTACGCCACAGCTCGCGCGAATACAATAATAATGGGAGCGGATTATAATCGATGCAACCGCGCGAGTGCGAGCAAAGCAAATCCCTTTGCGCCGTATCTTGAGTTTCGCAAATTACGTAAGGATCGTTTCATCGCGTAAGATGAGAATGAAAAAAAAGAGAGAACGACTAGGCCGCACATACACATTGTTGTTTTTTATACACAATGTACAAGCATAGCATTCAAGACAAAAATAAACGAATAATTTGTAGGACTAATATTGATCGATATAGTTTTAATTAGTACGTAGTATATGTATGTTATGAGTTATAAATTACTCTCAGCTGAACGTGAAGAATGATGATTAATTCGCTGGGTCACTCTACTGCGTGCGTTTCTCAACTTCATTATTCGAATTATCAATTTCATCAACGAAATAAAGATAATATTATCGTCTTACTTTTTCATAGTTTAAAGTATGATGTGTACTTGCTTCAATACATGAGACAAATTGCCAACATTGTTTTGACGGACAGGATTATTGGTTGTGAAGACAATTGCCTCACTTCTTCGACGTAAGGACTATGAAATTCATATATTGTATCGCAATTGTTGTCTCTACTTCCGACGAAATAATTCTTCTCAACTCAAGAATGTTGACAGAAAGTTTATTATTAAACAAACGATAAATATTGGCCCACTCAAAGTATCAAGATTATGTTTTTGAGTAGCAGTAATAAACAGCTGTAATATGCTAAGCGATTGAATGCGTTGATATATTATATACGTATGAGAATAAATATTGTATACCTATGCGCTTAGGTATGCGATTACGATGCTATACTTTTTTTTGTTACACTTCTACTTACGCAACTCCTTTCTTACAACTCGATACGTATTCGTGCAGCGCGGGCAAAACCTTTCTAACTCGCGAGAGTTTGGAAACTCGAGATACCTTCCTGCTTCCGCGCGACTAATCGATCCAGCCTAGTGTTTTATACGCAGATAAAAGAATTACGAACAGGACATGATTAAACCGAGTGTTTTATGATAGAAACACAAGTACGATGAGTTTTTATTATTTTTTATGCACAAGCTGAAAGCAGAAGTTCGGATACGTTTAGTTGCGTACAATTTAGTTGCTCGCGCGCTTCTCTCTTTAAGTTTTCATTGTGCCGCTGAAGCCGCAAAATAAATCGTTCCTTGAGTGTGGGTCAGTATGAAAAAAAAAAATAATAATAATAATAAATAAAAATACAAACAAACTCTTTGTCATTCGTGCACTCTCGCACGTCTCGTGTCATTTGGCCAACAAGAGAGCATCTTTGACTGCGGTTTCTTGGTAAAAAAAAGCTTGTAACGCGTTATTGCGTTGTGCAACGACGATGGCGACGACCTATGTCATTCGCCTAGATGACGCGATGATTTGCACGCTCTTATCACATAAATCGCGCATATTGCCGCGACTTTATGTACAATGAACTTCTCGTCTCGCTGCAAGTTCCGAAGGTGCTGTATATATAACTTCCGTATTTTATCCATCGGCTGTGAAAATCGATAGTCACGAAATAATGACAGATTGATGTCGATGATTGGGCTGACTTTCCTCCATACGACGTATCGATTTTTGACGCTACTTTATGTAAGCACCTGCAGCGAGTCTAAGTTATTACATCATTTATTCCATACAGGCTTGATTTTCTGACTGACGTCCTTTTCATTGGTCAAAATTTTCATCACGATTTTCGTGCGTAACGCCGTGGAAAATTCGATCGCACGAAATCGCTCCATTATGCAAAAGATTATCGAAAATCAAAAGAATCTTGAGCACATGTACACTCTTAATTCGACAAAAGTGACATGCGATAGTGGAGAGAAATGCAGGAGCTCGGAGATTTGTTTCTTTTCGCTAACGCGTTTTCCTCACTCGATAATATACCAACTCATTACATACTTGGCTCGCTTTAAATATTTTCAATGCTGCAATTTTGTTCTCGCTAAAATTTCAGACTCTGCTTGGAGCAGGCCAACGAGATGGAGCATCACACGCGAAGCCTGAAATTGGAGCTGGAAAATTTGCAGCGGCAAGTGCAATCGGTGAGCCTCGAGCGCGACACCACCATGCAAGAGGCTCACCGGTTGGCCGACGATTTGGCGTCGATATCTTGCGAGCTGCGCACGACTCGTAGCGAGCTCGAGGCCTCCAAAGCCGAGGTCCAAGATCTCAAGCGACAGTTGCAGACCTACGTGAGCGAGGTCAGACGGGCCGAAGAACTCATCGGTCAGAAGGTACGTACGGCCAGCAACCAGCTTATACAAGTACGAGCAATTTTTTGTTTATTTTTTAACTCGCTTGCTTCGTCGTTGTTTTGTTGGCCCGGATCACCTACGTCTACAGGAGAACGAGCGTACGGAGATGCTCAATCACTTTCGAAGTCTGAGCCTCGAAGCCAGCGCTTTGGAGAACAACAATCACAGTTTGGAAACCGAAGCCGCTGAGGCCCGTAGCGCTTTGCAATCGGCACGAGATCTTGTGACTGATCTCGAGAGGCAACTCTCCGACAAAGATGTTCTCGTTCGCGGTTACGAAAATCAGGTATGAAGCGTTACAAAAACAAATTGTCAGACGACTCGCTTCGAACGCTCCTTTTTGTTTAATCATGATCAAATAGTGACCCGCGTTGCCTATCTAAAAACAAAACAAAAAACGATAACATCTAACCTTTCCTCGTCCCCATCTATTCATAACCTGTCCAATTGTTTTCACTTTTTTACAACAAAAATTTATGAGTAAATAAAAGACCGTTGATGATTCGTCACGGCAGATTATCGAACTAACCCAGAGTGTGGCCAGTTTGGAAATTCAAGTGCAGCAATTAGAAGATCAGAGGCTGCATCTCCAAGACGAGCTTCGTACCGTACGAACCTTGTGTGTGACGCTCGAACAGCAGAAGGATTCCCTCGACAAAAAGCTCGACGAGGCCATTGAACGCAAAACTGAGGTATTTTACTGTGATGATTATCGCGTCCTTTGACAATAATGAAATTTACAAAAGAACTTGTAAAAATCAATTCGACAGTAAAAAATTTAATCGTAGTATTACAAAGATAAATATACTTTTATTAAAAATAAATTCATTCGAAAATTAAATCATTCTTATTTTCAAATACTCACAAAAAATATAATCAGATAGAGATTTGTTTACTTCGAGATTGATTCAGGTACACTTTATGTAGAGATTGTTTCAAATACACTTTATGAATTGAAACGTCAATGTTACGGAAACGTTGTGCATTCAATAGATTTACTACATTTTTGTATGCGACGAAAATTCAACATCTTGCTTCATTTCGCTGAAGCTTACCGTGAATATCTTCCTGATGGTTTTGAATTATTGTCCCGCTAGAATAACGCCATTAATTTATAGTTGTTTTTAATGACGATTGTTTTTCATAATTTTTAAGTTTATAGATTTATCTAAGTAACTTTTGTTACAACTGGACACTTGAATATTGGTCATGAACTTATTCATTCCAAGTTGACTATAACTTTGATTATTCAAGAATGGTTTTTGCTTACGTTTAACTAATTTAGAAGAACAAAACAACAATAACGATTTGTATTATTCATTATAGTTGGAACTACAGCTGGATCGCTATCGATCGGAACAAGATATATTTCACGATCAAATGAATAAAGACCATATGATGATCGATCGTCTGGAAAAGTTGCTGGAAGAATCGCGCAAGGAAACCGCCACGGCTCAGTGTAATCAACGAGAATTACAGAGCGAAATAACCAGATTGAAATACAAGATATCGGACATGCAGAGCAAACTGTGAGTTTTTGTCTCTTTCTTTTTCTTCTCGTCCGAGATTATAAAAAAAATGCCTTTTCCCACGTGTAGGAGCGCCGAGACGAGCGAACTGCGAAAGTATCAGACTCAAGCCAGCGAATACGGTAAGCAGATAAGCGAACTTCGACGACAGGTTACCAACGAGCGATACGAGAGAGCTAAGTTACAAGACAACCACAGTAGGTAAATGGTCTATTTGATTCACAACTTAT
Organism: Trichogramma pretiosum; assembly: GCF_000599845.2. Classification (NCBI taxonomy): domain Eukaryota; kingdom Metazoa; phylum Arthropoda; class Insecta; order Hymenoptera; family Trichogrammatidae; genus Trichogramma; species Trichogramma pretiosum. The sequence goes on along the minus strand of NW_019641647.1, from coordinate 2,354,839 downwards.
GTACTTACAATTTCTTTTAAATTCAATTCGCGCACCTGATCGTTTATTGTTCTAAGTTAGAGACGGTGATTTTCAAAAAATACTGTTATTACTCTGTAAAGTAATGTTATCGTAGCGTGTCTTAGTAATAACGGGCGTGAAGCAGACTGCCAGAGTCGTCAACCGAAAAGTACAACAAGTGCTACAAAGTACCGTTGTAACACTGCATGTAATTGCGAGCCGTTGGAATCGATAAGGCGATGCGAGAGTCAAAATACGGACAGGTATGAATGATATGAAATTCATGTACAGCAAATCGCGATGAACGATGTGTAAGCGGAGCAAGTGCAACTATAAAAATTTACTCTGCATACGTAATAAAGTAGAGACTTTCATGCGGGCAAATAGATCGGTATCGAGTTATTTCGTGCTCTTTATCTTGACTGTTGATTTGCGTGCGCACTCTCATTGCGTTCTTTTTTTTCTGTAACAGTAGTGAATTATTTTTATAACATCTGTAATAAATTTTTAACTCTGTTGCGATGCTTACTCTGCTTGCAGGTCACGAAATTCATCACCCGACAGTTACAATGTCGATCTCAACGTTATCATATAAACAAAACTCTCTAACAACTTTCACAGACGCAGCAGCAGTTCTAATAGCAGAAGCAAAGATGGCAAACTCGTGAAAATTCGCGTAACCGAGTTGTCGGACGATACGGGTCGACTGCGTTCCAAAACTTTCGTGCCTCGAAAATATGGCAACGAGTTGACGCAACAATCAACCTGCTGCTGTTGTTCCTGCACGTCTGCTTTGGCAAAAGTTGACAACAGTCGCTTTAAAACTCGTAATGATCTGTCGCCTCGATGGATCATCGAGACGTTGGATCTTTTAAATAAAGTAATTCTTAAAAGAAAAAGGGCTAGGCTGAAGAACTGCAGTTCAATCTCCATTGTTGAGAATCAAGATAAGATGGTTCAGACGTCCATGAAGTATTGTCCGAAAGAAAAAAAGCCACAATCGCGAGAATCTAATTGTTCCATTTCGATGCAGACTTGTGTGAACGATGCTACACAAAATGACTTAGACATGTCCAAACCGCATTTGTTAACAGTACTGAGTGAAATTCAATTTTATGCCGAAAGAATCAAAGGTTATTTCGAACGTATAAATGAAAATTGCAACGAAGATGCTTTAGAAGAATGTAACAAGTCCAAAGTTCGAATGCGTGAAAATTCATCTAATAGGTCGATTAATGATCCACTAACTCAGACGATCGAAAAAGTTGAACCACTGTTATTGAAAAAACGAAACATTTCTTCGAGACATAAATCAATAGTACCCAGCACTTCAACTCCACGGAGCAGTCAAATCAATTGCGAAAGTAATTTAAACTTTTCAAATCGTAATTTGAAAAAAGACAATTTTACGGGATTAAACAAAAATATACCATGTTACGAAAACAGTGACTCAGATTCAACAGATTATTTACAATTACCTGGTCGACTTAAAAGTATTAACAGTTTAGTATTTGAAGATTTGCCTGTCGTTAATAGTAGTGAATTGGAACAAATTCAAGAAAAAATCGAGCTGCTTCGAAGGGATTTGGCCATGGATTATGCAGATAGTTTCGAAGAATCTGATTGTGAAGCAAATGCAAATAATAAATTTTTATAAATAATTAGTCAATATTAACGCGATAGAAACGTGTACCAAAATATTATTTAAATTGATTAGATAAAGTCATAAAATTTAATGGGCATGCTATTTGTACGTACGAAATTGTTGACACATTTCTTCAAAATGAATTTTTTGTTACTCTAACATACATATTTGTGCACCCCAAAATTTCCAAGTTGAAAATTCTGTGCGAGTTATAGACAGTGTATTTTTTCTGAAATAATCGTCAATTATACTGTACTCTTTAGAAAATGCTATTTGAATTATACTTTTACTTGTAAATTTATAAGTTTTAACTTTATTGATGGTTTTTTAATAAACGAAAAATTTGGTAAATTAGAGAAATACATTAATGTCTTTATTTAATATAAAGTGAATACAATTAATCATTTTGCCATGTCTTTTTTTCAAAGCACAGTTTTTTATTTGTAACATTACAGAAATAAAAAGTAACTTTGATATCGTCGGATGAAGTCAATCACCGGCAGAGGCTTTTTCATGTTAGTGAATCCATGAAATTTAATTCATGCAATCAAGAAGAACTATGAAACAATTTCAAAGAATTACTAAAAAAAATTAAGGTATCCCGAAATTTTTTTTTTATATTCTACACTTTCATTTTTGCATATAAAATACATGATTGAGATCCGCGAAAAATTCGTGGTTGATCTTCGCTCTTCAATTGAGTAAGTCTTAATTTATATTTTTACAATTGTTTTTTTAAAAACATTTAAATTTTCATTAACTACTTAAGTAGAATGACATTTTATTTTTGTACAATACAAAGTAATTATAGTTATCAGTTACCATTTGTTTTTTCACAATTTTATAAATAAGCTATAATTTACTGCGTTGACTTCTGAGAAAAATGTACACATTTGTAATGTTTTTAGTAACTAACATTGATAGTATTTACAAGTTTGTAAATCTTTTTTGCAAAATGTTAAATGTTAGTTTATTCCCTATAATAATGAAGTCTTTAAATATATTTCTTTTTACAAGGTTATTTATTACATGCTTTATTTCACGCAATTCACACGATTCAATTCGCAATACTCTATCAAGAACTAAAAAAATAAAACTGATAATTACATAAATGCAATGTGTCATTTTCGTGTAAACTCTAGAAAAAATGATCGAAAAGTCCTAATTAAACCTATATTATCTGATTATTCTCGAATGTACTTGTCAAAATTTGTAGCTGATTAAATACATTAAACACATCATCTTATGACGTTGCAAAATAAATCAAAAATGTAAAGATATTTACATATCCGTTAGGAATACGTTCAAGCTAGAGCTCAATTACTATCTAAATAACATGGAAGATGGATATAGAAAATGAATTACTTCTCTTCTTACGGATTTCATGTTGAATCGCACTTATTCATAATATAAAATAATAAAACAAAAAAGAGAAGCATCTTACATGTAAGATTGTAGAATGCAATTTTTCAAGCCAAATTCTACACTTTCTAAAAAAACATAGAATAAAAAAAGATCATATATTTAATTCTTTTTCCTGTGACCGCAAATGAAAAAAGAATTAAACGAATGAATTACAAAAAAACGCAATTCGTACAAATGAAGTAACATTAATTGTAATTACTTATCTACAACACTTCATAGCGAAATATCTTCAATTATCCACTATGTTTTTTTTAATATTTGTCTTTATCCATTTTATACACATGTAATCTTTATCTGTTGCATTTCACTGAGAAAATAAATAAGAGGTATCTTGGTTATTTCATCTTTCGTTTTCTACTAAAAGTGTCCGAGTACAATCACCAGGCGAATTTCTGTCTATACTAAACAACATCCCTTTAACATAAAGACATGCATTTCGTCTTCTCTATTTATTGATTTTTATGAGTTCTTTCGTGTTATGTTATTGGCAAATCAATTTGCCAATTATAAGTTCATAGGCCTTTACTTTTCAGTGCGTTTTGGATTTCCTTAAAAATTTTACATATTCAAACTTATGGAGCCTTTGGACATTCAGATTTTAATCACAAATACATTGAATTTAAATATATTCTTGATGTATTCAATTGTCATTTTAAATTGTGTAAATTTCTAATATCTTAAAGAAAGTGTATCTTTAGCTCTCATTTATCTTCGTTACATTGTTATAATTAATAACTGTTCAAGCTTTTTTAAATTTTATTGAGTCTGAATTTTTTACTGTGGTCACCTGTGACCACTGCTGCTCTGATCATTCAAATCGTATAAAACTTGGGCAATAGTTCTAGAAGATTCCACTTTGCTAAGTGCTACGCCAGCTAAATGAGGTTCGTATGCTCTTAGATGTCTGAAAAATAGTAAATTTAATAAGTAGTCAGATTTTATACCGAAAGTCCAATTAAATATTATTTACGAACCTTCTACCGTGTGCAGAATATATGACTAGGTTTCGCAGAATAAGGGCTGCTGTTAAACGAATACTTTTTGTGACGGGTCCTTCATTGTCATCCTGTAATATATTAAGTATTTCTATACAAATTTCTGAATTTTAAACGTAATTTGAATACATATAATTGAAATTTGCGAACATGAAAATTCTATATTATTTTTAAACATTGTTAAGGAGATACTAGTTAGAGTAAACATTAAAATTTTCAAACATGTTTTTTAAGATTTTTACTGAATATTTTCATAAAGAGCAACGTCGATCTTTAAAAAAGAATAAAACAAGTGACTGCACATAGCTTTTTACAGACACTTTCGATTAAAATCTCAAATAAGTATTTGAAAATTTGTATTACCCTTGATTTTTATATTCGATTAAATTCAGTGGCAGTTTAAGTGAAAGTGTTGGATAAGAAGTTGCTGTGGATAAATGAGGATTGTAAGGTGCAGAAGTGCAAATGCTGCGTGATATAAAGTAAGTGATGTTGAAGCGTATGTAATAGCGTCTACAAAGCGTAATAGGCATGAAACATGCGCTTCAAGAAAAGTAACTCATCAAACCTAAAATATTCCATGCAAAGATAAATGGGAATAATTATATTTTTTTTGTATCTAAATAAAATATCCAAATCACTCCTAACAAATTTTAAAATAAATTGAATAAATTGAATAAAAATTATTTCATAATTTGAATGAAATATTATTTCTACCAAAATTAAAATTTAATCATAATTGGTCCAATAACATTTCATAGATGTATGGACAAAACAGAAAAAGCAAAACCACACGTAGCGCGTATATTTCTAATCTAATACACAAGACGACAACGTAAATTTATTTAAAAACGATTAGAAAGTTTTTTTTTCAAGTCGTCGTTACCTGTTCCGGCGAAGGATTTTGTCCGGGTCTGGGGGAAGAGGAGCTAGTAGTGGCTGCAGCTGGCTTCGACGGCCTTTGCTGCTTTGCCAAAAGGAGAACAAGAAAGTTCGTTTTTAGGTTATCAGAAAAATTTGCGTACAATACATTATAGAAAGATAGTATACATTATTAAAAGATTATTTTAATTTCAATTCTAAAATGCGAGAGAAAGATATTTTAAAATAGAAATCTCTCAATGAAAATTTGAAGATCAACTATTTAGAGCAAGTAAGATATCAAAATTGTCTTTGATAGAAAGATGGATAATGATTTTAAAATTTACCAATAATTCCTTAGGATTTACGAATTCCAACGCATGCCTTTTGATGGCATGTATAGCAGCGTTTGGTGCGTAACCAGAATTGACAGGCGGCGTTAGCGGTGCCGTAGTCGTCGAAACTTCCGTCTTACCTGACAATGTTAATTGCTTTCTTCTAGCAAGCATTATCTATTAAATTATAAAATATTAGCAAGTTTACCAGAAAAGGTTTTAAAGAGGAAATTTTAACTGAATTCTAATTTTACCTCGTCGCAACAGTGTCGATCGTACAAATGTGTCATTAGAGAAAATCTTCGGCGTTTTAAAGCATCGCAACTAGCCCACTGACAGATAGTTTCATCGTTACCACTGGGACAGTGAGCTTCACACACGTGCATATAAACTTGTTTAGGTGTCTTGAATTGCCTATAAAAATAAATAGTAATGTTAGTTACATAATAATTAATATAAAATTAGGATTTACATTAAACACTTACTTCAAGCAGCCTCTCCATTCACAAAGAAATTTGTTAGGATCAATTTTAATAGTGATGGTTTTTGGTGTATTGCTAGGTGGAGTAGGAGTTTGACCTCTTGCATTATTGTTGCTAGTTGAATTCGCGTTCGTCGTCGTTGTCGTCGTCGTCGTCGTCGTTGTCGTCACCGTCGCTGCTGTCGCTGCTGTCGCCGTTGTCGTCGTCGTTGAAGAAGTCGTCGAAGATAAATTATTCTGTGGAACACTTTTTTCCGATTTACTAGGTGTTTTTTCGGTTTCTTCTTTTTTTATTTCTTTTGGAATTTGTTGAATTTTCGTGGCATTGACAACAGTTGTTTGCTGTTGTAAAGGTGTAGTAGGTCTCGACGTTGGTGGTGTCGGTATCGGAGCAGGTGTAGGAGTAACAACACGCACGGGCATGGGACTGGAAGGTTGTTGCGTTGTCATTTGTACCGGTAATGAATTAGTCTTAACTTGTTGCTGGACCATTTGAGTAACTTGCTGAACTACGTTTGGGCTGTTAACGACAATAGTTCCAGCAGATGAAACTAACGGCGATTGTATATTAGCCACAGTCGAGCCTTGTATAGCTGCTCGAGGTACCTGAGTAACAACAATTTGCTGACCCTGTGGCGTCACAGCAACCATTTTTTGGGCCTGCGCCGGTGACGATGTTTGCGGTTGTAAAATAATGATAGTTTTAGTATTTGTACCTTGTTGCTGAGCTACCAATACAGTTTGAGGCTGTCCTTGTAACAATGCTGTCTGGGGCTGTGCTAAAACATAATTTTGACCACCACCACCAGATATCACGTAATGCGTCTGACCCACAGCACTTTGTGGTACTTGAAGTACTTGCTGCTGTTGCGATTGAGAATTTTGTGTACGGACATTTGCAAGTGCACTGGCAGGAACTGCTACAATTTGATTGTTACCTGTGCCTATATTTTGTTGAACAACAATTTGTCGAGGGACGATTAAACCCTGTTGTTGAAGCTGCTGTTGAAGTTGTTCACGAGTTATACCGATTTTTTGTGCTGCAGTATGAACTTGAACTTGTTGCTGTAACTGCTGAGATTGTTCAGATGCTGCAGCTTGAATTACATTAACTGAACCAACTGCTGAGGTAACTTTTGCAACACTTTTAGGCGGTTCTTCTTTAATTTCCTGTTTAATTTCAGTTTTGATTTCTGGTTTAATTTCTGGTTTAGCGGTAGGCTCTTCTATTAAATCTGCCTCGTCTTCAATTATATCAGCAGCAAGTGCAGCATATAAATTGGCCGCAGTAGATGATACAGTTACCTTTTCTTCTTCGGCATCTTCAGCTTTAATAGTACTTTCAGGAGATGATGTACCATTAGCATACTTTGATTTTTTACAATTATTCAAACCCTTAGGTTCCGAACAATCTGCTGACAATGCACGTTTCATAACCAAACGAGGAGCAGATTCAGCATTATCCTCAATGACTTCTCTTTTAATTTTAACATCGGATTCTCTAAGGGCCTGTAAAATCAATTAATTTGTTTAGAAATAGTTTGTATTTTAAATACAATGTAATATAATAATATAGCAAAATATCAATCATAGTGTGATTAAAGTAGAAAAAAGTATTGGTATCATTTTGTTTACATACCCGTACCTTCTTTATATGATTCTCTACGAGATCTTTAGTTCCAATAGTTCCGTTGGGTATAAGTTCTTTTTCTGATTTTCTTTCCAACAAATCAGCAAGCATTACACTTTGAGCAGATTTATCTTTAAACCCTGCACAATTGGAATCTTTGGACGAACCATCTTCTTGAGCATCTATATCTAAATTACTTGGAGCACCATTAAGAAGTATACCTTCAAATGAAGTGAGAGAATTTTCTTCCTGAGTGCCTACTCCTGAACAATCACGACTTCCACCGATACCACTAGAGGATGCTAGAGAATTATTTGTCGAATCAGAATCTTCTATGACTGGTGTATTTTGGATTTTGTTCGCATTAATGTTTGCACTTGATTGACGTAGAATAATATGATTAGAATCCGTCGAAGAAACAAACAATTGAGGTGATTGATTACCGTTATCAACCTCCATAGCTTCAATCTGAAACGCACGAAATATATCAATATTGAAATCATCAAAATTAGTTCAAAATATATAGGTATGATAAAAGTTAATAATTAAAATTACTTTTTCTCCATTGTTTGACACCATTAATTTAGCTCCATTTAATCTCTGAACTTTTTTTACTGCAACCACTGTCTTATTGGGTTTTACACTAATTATTTTCAATGGTGTAGTACCAATAGTTTGGACTTGCTGAAGCTGTTGCTGTCTCTGTTTCAATTGCTGTTGCTGTTGCTGTCGTTGGGCCACCTATTACATTTGTTCATTCCAATTATTTTTTCATAAATAATATTGATTTAATAATACTTTGATATTAAATAACTCCATAATAAACCATGCTCTGTTAGTTAATACTAGAATGGTTATCAGTGCCTTTTGTTAAGGGATAGAAGGAAAAAAAAATAGTTTTAAATTGAGGGGATTCCAAAGCTTTTGGTATCTCCTTATAAAAACAATATACAACAAAACAATTATAAAAACAAAAATTAATCTAGGCATGCCAAAAAATCTAGACTACTTAAAACACACATAAAAAAAATCGAAATTAAAAGAATAATAACGGTATGATTGATAGTTCTCACGCTGCAAATATCCTTGAGATGCAGTAACAGCTTTTTCATAATTTAAAAATATGAGTTTAATTAACTAAGAATAATGATAATATCAATAATAATAATAATAATAATAATAATAATAATAATAATAATAATAATAATGATAATAATAATAATAATAGTGTGTAATTTGTGTGTGAAATAGAAAGGATTTAAATAAAATAATAATAATAAAAAATTAAAAGTCAATAAACCATTCCACAATTGAAAGAGGTTAACACTGATTTGAAATTAACTGATAAAATTCAAAATTAATCAAAAAACTATAGATAGCTTTTGACCTAATAACTTTTAAAATTACTACACTAGTCTATATTAGAATACAAAACAAAATCAGCAGGTCACTAAGTACCTGGCCGGCAGTTAGTAGCTGGTTGGCACTGATGCTGGCTGTTGTTGTAGTATTGGAAGATTGCACACACTCATTTCCAACTGTTACCTTAGTTGCCAACAGGCTTTTTATTATGCTCGATGATGTTGCGTTACCACTTCTGATTGGGTCTTCTTTCAAAATTACTTGAACAGTTTGTGGTTGTTGTGGTTGAGTTGATGAAACAACTGGTTGTTGAGTACCACTTGCAAGTAGTGCATGACTGAGATGTGGGTGAGCTACAGAAACCTGAATTAAAAAAAGAGCTGTTTGTGATTTGATTTAATTTGATTTGATTCGATTGTTTTACTACTGTGAGCATTACAATAGATACAGTTTTGAATAGTTTATCCAATTCTAGAAATTTAATGCAATTCTAGAGGATTTTCAGGAATATTATTACCATAATTATCAGAATGTAATTTGAAATTAAATTCTATACTTTTTTTCGCAATGTATAAATTTTTTTTTAAACTATATAGATATGATTAAAACATTGTTTCAGTCAGAAGTATGAATTAAGATTTTTGATTCAGGGTGAAATTCAATTTTATATTAATTAAATTTGACCATTGATATGATAGATTTAGTTGACGTTCAAAATGAACGTTTTTGACAATTTGTATGAATAGCAGTATTCGTTTATCATTTTTGTTTTAAAAAAATAAGTTTTTAAAATGCTAAAAATTTTCATGCAAACATGAATAAACGAGAGCTCATTAATTATTTTTTTATAAATCTGTCCATGATTATAAATGTATTGTTGATCTAAATTCAATAAAATAGACTTATAAAATTTATCTTTCAAAATTTTATATAATAAGCATAAATCATAAATGATAAGGATCTATCACAATTCCAACACCAGTAAACAAAGGTCTTTGTTAAAAGGTAAGAAATGGTTTGAGTTCTCTTCAAGTCTATATTAGAAAATGTATAAATTATGAAAAGAGGTAAATTAGATAATTATAGTCAAATAAATATTAGCTCTCTCGATTGATAACTGCTCGAATCTAGAAATTTCTCAAATTTTTGAGTTGAATTTTATTTCATTTAGATAATGAGCTGCTTAAAATTAATTGATGAAATGAAATGAATTGTTGAGCATTTTGCAAAAATTGTTTTACAAACATTTGGAAGTGTTTGTTGTTATTATTATCGTTGTCTTTAAGCATGATTGCATTTTTCATTCGTGTATGTGTATTTGAATATTTTTCGTAGTATTAAAAGTATCTAGAATTTATGATAAAAAAAATTTCATAACGAAATCAACTATTTATTACAATTTCTGTTAAAAAGGAATGCTTATACAATACGCAACAAAATTATCGAAACAAAAAATTTTATCGAAAGTTGTCAATTTTCAACTGTTTCTATCTACGTCTGTTTATTTAGATCGTATCAAGACGAATTTTTATGTGATTTTTTGAAAATGTTGTTCCTTTTAAATCCATGTACACTATGAATGAGCTCGAGTCAATATCGAGTTACCAGTAGTAGTTGACCTACAGGGCGCAAAAATAATCGTAGAGAGCTCTATTTTTTATTTAAATTTCTCGTTGAAAAGAGTACTTTGCGATGGTGTATGTTAGATTTTGATAAACAAATTACTGTAGTCCATGTACACGTTTAAACAATCAATTTTTTTTCAGCCTTTTTTCGTGTTGCGCTCAAATACTACTGGTAACTCGATTTTAACTCGAGCTCATTCATAGTGTACATGGAATAAAAAGGAACAACATTTTCAAAAAATCACAGAAAAATTCGTCTTGATACGATCTAAATAAACAGACGAAGATAAAAACAGTTGAAAATTGACAACTTTCGATAATTTTGTTGCGTATTGTATAAGCATTCCTTTTTAACATACATTGTAATAAATAGTTAATTTCGTTATGAGATTTTTTTAATCATAAATTCTAGATAGTTTTAATACTACGAAAAATATTCAAATACACATACACGAATGAAAAATGCAATCACGCTTACAGACAACGATAACAACATACACTTCCAAATGTTTTTAAAACATTTTTTGCCAAATGCTTTTTTGCGATAATTTTTTTGCCTAGTGTAATATCATTCTAGAACAGAAAATCTATCAACATGCTAATAATATTTTCACGCCCTTTAACCATAAAAAAGCATTTTTAGAAAAAATATGCATTGTTTGTTAAAGAAAAATATCGAAAGCTTTGAACGAAAGTAATGACTATATCTAATATTTAAAAAATACATTAAGAGCAACAATAGAGAGAGTACAAGTCAAAAGTAATAAAAACTTGATGCGATGCAGATCAATAGATAAAGAAAATATAGACATCGGAGAGAACCCACCTGACTCGGGGCTCTTATACACGGGATTGTGGCTTTCGCCGGGGCGGACAGTTGGGCTTTGAGGATGGGGGATGACGGCGCCATTGTGGACGCCGTCGAATTATCGTTAAGATGATGTTGCACCTTAACTGGCGTTGTTGTTGTCATCGTAGACGTCGATACAGCATTGTTCGAAGTTGTAGCTGTACCAACTGCGTTATTAATTGTAGAAGTACTTGCACATACCACAACTGGATTGGGATTAGCTCGAACAGAGATTCCTTCGTAATACTTAGAATTGTTGATACCTTCGCTTCCAGAATTTATTCCACCAAATACCGATCTGTGAAAAATATACAGATTTACCAGTTTTATTGTAAAAAATCTTTTAAAGATAAATTAAAGTAACATCGTGAAATATTACGCACTTTACACATCTTGGAAAATGTGCGGGAGCAATGACACCTCTTCTTCCCGATTGCGTGCAAAAGCTAAAATATTTTTTATAAACTTCTTCTTGTTCAACTTTTCCTCCCACAGCGGGTTCATAATTAGCTCGAAGAAAGTTGACGGCAAATTGGTCATTTTCTTCAATAACTTGCCGATGGGAATATTGTTGCTGTTGAGCAGAAGCTGCTGCTTCTGAAAAAAAAACAAAATCAATTATGTAAAGTTTTAAAACGTAGAAAAATGCAAAATAATAATTTATATAATGTCAATTTACTTGCTGCAGCCGTATTTTTGGGCGTGGAGGGTCTAGAATTATTGGCAGTGTTACTATTTTTAATCGGCGTCGTCGTTTGTACTTGGTGCACTTGTTGCGTTGACGGTTGAGTAACAGTTGCTGTATTCGTAACCTGTTGCTGAGGCACTGTCTTAACAGCCATGTGTTGCTGCTGAGAAGCAATCAACGACGAAACTGATATCGTTTGGTGAGGCGTAGGTGAAGGGCTACTGTTAGAACTCACACTTATAGCCGTCGGAGCCGCTGGCACGGTACTGTGTTGTACGGGCACCGTAACCACTTGTTGTGAATGAGGTGACGGGCCATGCTGACCTATTGTAGCCTGAGGAGTTTGAGGCGTCGATGGTGTCTGTGGTTGCGAGCTTGCTGGTACAGACGACACCGTTTCGACTACCTTCATGAGTATACATGCTTTAGGTCCGTAACTTTGAGCTTCCACAGTAACAAGCGCTACGAGCGTATCGATAGCTCCTCTGACTCTAGAAACACTCGTGCAAGGACGCTCACCCAGCGAGGTCAAAGCATAGAGGCATTCGAGAGTATAAACTAACAAAGCTATGTCGCTCAAAGCCAAGAACCTGCATATAGTCTCGTACACCTGATCATCTAGACTAAGTGTGAGCATTTCTTCGTTAGCGTCTTGTTGACTGATTTTGTTTAGGACGTCCAAACAACTTATGACTATAAATCTGTCCTGAGAGTGGATACCTTTGGTTATACTTTCTAGTACCATTTTCGACATATTCTCGCCAACTTCTCGCAGTACTATTTCGTTGGCGATGTTTCCAAATGTATCGAACCCTAATTGATGAAGACAATTCCAACTTGCTCTGACACACAGCATGACGAAACGTAGCAAAGATATATTTTTGGCCAGAACAGGAGCATTTTCCGTGGTAAAACTGAGATTACGAAGTATAGTAGCTATTTGCAGAACTCTTTGACCATAAAGGTCTTGAGTGCCAAGTGTTCGACCAACACAAAACAATTCCCGATCATCGTCATCAAATTTGATGGTGCTAGCAGCGCGTTCTCTGAGTGCCGCTACAACATCGGTTTGTAAGTGAGGCGCAAGATGCTCAGAAATTATTTCAATGTCGTTATTAAGATCCCTTTCTATGTCCATAGAAGCATCGTCAAGATCGATCGAACCTTGCTCGGTGCTTTCGATACTGGTCGATATAGGATCGTTGAATTTCCTCCAACCAAAAACTTTCTTCCCGGAATCTTTTTCACTTTTCTTCATGTAAATTCTTTCGTCGGTTAGCTGAAGTAGATTACCATCCTCTACAACATCGTGCCAAAACGAGTTGATTGAGTAGTTTCGGACTTTCGAGTAGCTTTCCACGAATAATTGTCTCGTGCCTGGCGAATCGTAGACACCCGCATGAGCCAATAGGTGATTGATAATTCGTGGATAGCGATCGAGCCTAAGTAAGTGTTTGCCCTCGCTCGATAATAGGTTGCATACATTAATAGCAAAGTCTTGCTCGTTCGGCAAAGGCGAAAGCAACGAAAGTGCCAGTTTATCGTAGGATGTTGGTTTGTAGAGATTCGACGACAAGCCATTATATTCACGAAGAGATTCTGAAAAATATGAATGTCAATTTATTAGAAACTACTTTTCACTCAATTAAAATTAGATCATAATTATTGTCCATAGTTTAATAAAAAAATTAATGCAATCAAGAAATTTTTGACCGAATGAAGGCACTGTAAATGTCGCCTATTATATTAAATTATTGGTTTTATGAGCTGGTAACTTTTTTCATACATTTTACCGTGACTTTTTCGATGAAAGAGCAAGCTTAATTTTTAACATTATGCACGAAATTAAAAATAAAATATAAAAATTAGGCAAGATGAATGCAGCCTCTTCGTAAAATTTTATAGAAGTTTATGGAAATTATGGGAAGAACTATCAACTGTTCTGTAATATGTAAGAAAATACAGTGTTAAGCTCCAAAAAGAAACTATTAAAAAATACACTGAAAATGTTTTATCAATTTTTTTAAGTGAAACTTCGATTCGCGCGTCGGATATGGGAGGTCAAACCGTGAAAAACAAGCGTCCGTCTGTCCGTCCGTCCGGGCAGGAGTAAAGATTGAATGTTTTTTTTTAATTTTTACAGATAGAGATATAAAAATTAAGTGTATTTTTAGTGCCCTCATTATATAAAATATGGTATACAGTAACGCATGTATGTTTTTTAGCAGATTCAATAAAACTTGTGACAAATTTTTAAATTGTTTTTTGTTCATTTAATGTGAATTTAAGCGTCGGTAGAAGATATTTTTTTTAAACATAGTGCGTTATTTCATTTTTTCCATTTATCATAAAAGGATTAACAATTTTCTAGAGAGAATAAAACAGTTATACAACTGAATGCAGTAACAATAAACTCATAATTTTTTTTATTTTTACGTGTATGTGTATTAGACCGGGTCGTTTTTGCAAAAATTTTTTGTATCGCCTGGGCTCATGGCTGAGCTAAAAGTTCAAGGTTTCAGATAAAAAAAGCCGGGCTGCAGAAGTCAAAAAAGTGACCGGATCCGGTGTCGATAGGCTTTTGAAGTTTAAAAACGTGCTTCGGAAATTTAGCAAAATCGCTCTGAAAATGGCAATCATATATTAGATTGCTAACATTGTTCAGAAGGTAAAATTTATGTCGACAAGACGTTTTCTTACGTATTTTTGTGTGTAGAATCGAATTCCGTAGTCAGTTTTGACCTAGGAGGACGATTTCATTGAAAAAAATGCACTTTTTCGATATCTTTATTCTGCGTAAAAAACAAAAAATCGTCTTGTAAACGTTTAAAAATGAACAGAAAAAATTTAGAAAATTTTTTGACACTGCTAAAATTTAGGATTTTTTATGACAAATCCAATGGTATAAATTAGTATACACTTTGAAATTATTTTAATGCAGAAAAATACATCTTTATCCCAAAAAACGACATTACGAAAAATTGAAAAATCGAAAAGTGTATTAGTTTCTTCCAGGAAATGGCTAAGTAGAATCAACTATGGAAAAAATTGCACAAAACTATCTGATAGGTTTTTTTCTCACCTTTCCAACGCCGGTTTCAGAAGTTAAAAATTCGCAAGATTCGCTGAGATACAGCTATTTTTGTACGATGCATTTTTTAAGCTTAAAATTCAATAATTCTGAGCTAGCTCTATTCATTAAAAAACCAGCGAAGCAGAATTTAAGCTAAAAAATGCATCGTACAAAAATAGCTGTATCTCAGCGAATCTTGCGAATTTTTAACTTCTGAAACCGGCGTTGGAAAGGTGAGAAAAAACCCTATCAGATAGTTTCATGCAATTTTTTCCATAGTTGATTCTACTTAGCCATTTCCTGGAAGAAACTAATACACTTTTCGATTTTTCAATTTTTCGTAATGTCGTTTTTTGGGATAAAGTTGTATTTTTCTGCATTAAAATAATTTCAAAGTGTATACTAATTTATACCATTGGATTTGTCATAAAAAATCCTAAATTTTAGCAGTGTCAAAAAATTTTCTAAATTTTTTCTGTTCAGTTTTAAACGTTTACAAGACGATTTTTTGTTTTTTACGCAGAATAAAGATATCGAAAAGGTGCATTTTTTTCAATGAAATCGTCGTCCTAGGTCAAAACTGACTAGGGAATTCGATTCTACACACAAAAATACGTAAGAAAACGTCTTGTCGACATAAATTTTACCTTCTGAACAATGTTAGCAATCTAATATATGATTGCCATTTTCAGAGCGATTTTGCTAAATTTCCGAAGCACGTTTTTAAACTTCAAAAGCCTATCGACACCGGTTCCGGTCACTTTTTTGACTTCTGCAGCCCGGCTTTTTTCATCTGAAACCTTGAACTTTTAGCTCAGCCATGAGCCCAGGCGACACAAAAAATTTTTGCAAAAACGACCCGGTCTAATGTGTATAATTTCTTAATTTAAAAAGTTTCAGGTAAATAAATATTTCTAAGATAATTTCCCAAATTTAATATGTATTCGATCGAAAATTAACCTACTTTTAGCAAATTAATTTATTAATTTAACTTACCAGCTATATTATGTTGATTGTGATTGTAAGTCAATGGTACGGAATGAAGTGATCGAGCATTCCATTTCCGATGTCTTGAATCGTCATCATCATCGTCTGCTTGATGACCATCTTCACCAAGGAAATGTACCTTTTCGTATCTATCTAGGTACCTGTAAAGACAATCATTGTTTTAGTTCAACGATTTTATTTCAGTTTACACAATACAAAAAAGAAAGTTTACCTAAGATAAATTTGTTTGAGACCAACACCGCTATTAACACAGCCACTGGGCAGATGAAAATCTTCGCAAAGTTGCGTCCATTCATTTTTATTGTTTACCTGTAAAGTAGAGTATTTGATTTTAGTGATGAATAAATTATGATTGTAATAATATACTAAAATAAACGTCCTATTTTTAGAATTTATAATTTACAAGTTTCAAAGATGTTCATTTCAGCAATATTTGTGAGTAAAGAGATATACATAAGTAAGAGATAAGAAAACATAGAAGATCATTATAATGTATAGCAAAGAATGAACAAATCTTAATACGAGGAGCTCTAAATTATGTGGTATGTTGGACTTTATACGAATTTCAAAGTATATTTTTCTAGGAAGAATGTATTTCCTTTTCATGTTGCAACTTTCTTCACTTCATTTCCTTTACCGAATAACGCATTGAAGTAAATTTTTTAGTGCATTGACGAATTTTCTGTCATTTTTAAACTACAAATAAAAAAAATGTTTTTAAAATTCATTGTCAGCTAGTGCAAAATAATATAATATTTAGACAAAATTGCACATCAATATCTTTACAATATCTCTGCAAAGGTACTCAAAGTCTTTAAACCGTGTCGTTATTCCCATGATCTCGAATAGAGTTCCATCAAGTTGTTATATGAAAATTTTTATTTATAAGTCAATTCACAAAGCCAAAATATGTTAAATACCAAAGAGAATGAATGCTTCATCAGGCTTTTGCTTTTATTATTAACATATATTTGCTCGTGTTAAATTCAAAAAAGGTCATTTTGATTAGTAGTACTAATTCATATAAAGACCTTGTTCTTCTTTGGATAACAATGAATATATATCAGATAGATCAAAAAAGTATGTAAAGCACCAATTAGTTTACTGAGTACATTTCAAGACAAATTTCAATATATTTTGAGTCAAGACACGTGAAGAGAGTTGATTACACATTTATCACAGTCGGGGGGGGGGGGGNGGGGGGGGGGGGGGGGGGTCACTGACCCTAACACTGGATTGCCGATAAAACCCAAACAAATCGTTACCGGTTTGGGTGTTTTTTATTTAGAAAATCGAATGTCTTCAACGGTATACGATAGAGACAGATCAATATCGAGAAGAACTGTAAACTGATCGTATTATTTGGGCGTGAAGGTAAAAGATATAGAGAGGGAAGAAACTAAAATATCTTTTATTGTACACCTAAGCCAACAAAAATTAAATAGGGGCATTAAGCTGAGCTGGGGCTGTAGGAACTAGGAACGTACCATGCGGCGTGTGCATATAAACGCACGCGCATGCGCTTTCAGTGAACACGTGCGGATTATGATTGTATACTTATTATTGAAACCTTGGTTGGGCATGAAAATGAGTTGAACGTATGTAAAGTTGTGTTACGGTTAATATAAGGAATCAGTTGAAACCATTTAAAGTGATTAATTTTTTTTGGCATTTTAAAAACTTGATAGTATCAATAATTTACTTTGATTTAAGAAAAAATAAAAATTAGCGTACGAACGAATTACGAGGTACAAAGAAATTTCATATGCATTATTGATCATTTAAAATTAAATTAATATTTTATCTATAAATTTGACGAATGCAATAAGATGTCGAGTTGTCAAGAAAGCATCATTTTTTATTTGGGTTGTGGCATTTAACTGTTTCCATGTGACATTACACATCCATATCAAGCTTCAAAATAAAACGATTTTTAAGAAAAGCAAAAGGGAGGGTTTCCATAGGCTCAAACTGTTTTTAGATCTGTGTGGTTTATTTGCGTTCGATTGATTTTGAATTATGAAAAAGAAAATCTAGACAGCAATAGAAGTAACGGTAGTAACAGTACTGAGCAATGCTAGAGTCTCACTGCTATTAAGTACATTGAACATTTCAAATAGTATTAGTTACTAGAGCGCTATAGTAAAAAAATTGACTGATGGTAATAGTAGCGGTAACTAGATTTTTTGGTAGATTACACTACATACTCCAGTAATTACATAACAGATACGTTCTAGTAACTTGAACTAGAACGTTATAGTAATCTTAGCTCAGTCGCAATTTTTTCGTAGATAAATAAGTTACAAATTAGTTATATATCGAACCAAAATATTATAAATATGGGTCAAAATAATACTTTTTTACAAAACCGTGCGCACGTATGTCACCGATCTTGACGCGCTTTTGGTATGTTATAGTACATGGTAAAAAGGTCCCAAAAAAAAATTTTTAGACCCCCTCCCCCCTCCTACCCCCCACTTCCGGTATAAACGTCCATTTTCGATCTATATTTTTTCTGAGGACATGAAGCAAGTAAAAAATCTGAAAAAATTCATAAAAATACTTTTCCACAATCCAAACAACCTTGAATTTTTTCAGATTTTTTGAGTGCTTCAGGCCTTCAGATAAAATCATTGAAAATTTCAAAAATCGAGATACGGCGGTATGAGCCGATGTAGTACTCGGAAATTTTTTCAGTTATTTTTCGCATTAAAAAACATAACCTCAATTTTTTTCAGATTTTTTCAGATTACCTAACGCACCTTTTGAAGCCAAAAACCGATTTTTTTGACGAAAATAATTTTTTTAGGACAGTACGGAGCCTCGAAAAATCTGAAAAAAATTTTTTCTTGTTTTTTTCATCAAAATACGTAATCTCAAATTTTTTCAGATTTTTTAATTGAAGGCGATAGCTTCTAGGGCCGAAAAATGCTATTTTTAACAAAAAATGGTTCCTAGAACCCGATGGTTCCGGTGAAAAAATTTGAAAATATTTTTTTTGAATTCCTTGTCAAATTTTAATAAATTTTGACCGTTTCAAAAGTTCGATTGAAGCTTCCTAGCTCATTTTAGAGCAGGACAAAGATTAGTGCAAAATATCTGAAGACGTTTCTGAAGACATTAAGGAATGATAAAACTCGTTTGATGCTCTAAAATGAGCTAGGAAGCTTCAATCGAACTTTTGAAACGGTCAAAATTTATTAAAATTTGACAAGGAATTCAAAAAAAATATTTTCAAATTTTTTCACCGGAACCATCGGGTTCTAGGAACCATTTTTTGTTAAAAATAGCATTTTTCGGCCCTAGAAGCTATCGCCTTCAATTAAAAAATCTGAAAAAATTTGAGATTACGTATTTTGATGAAAAAAACAAGAAAAAATTTTTTTCAGATTTTTCGAGGCTCCGTACTGTCCTAAAAAAATTATTTTCGTCAAAAAAATCGGTTTTTGGCTTCAAAAGGTGCGTTAGGTAATCTGAAAAAATCTGAAAAAAATTGAGGTTATGTTTTTTAATGCGAAAAATAACTGAAAAAATTTCCGAGTACTACATCGGCTCATACCGCCGTATCTCGATTTTTGAAATTTTCAATGATTTTATCTGAAGGCCTGAAGCACTCAAAAAATCTGAAAAAATTCAAGGTTGTTTGGATTGTGGAAAAGTATTTTTATGAATTTTTTCAGATTTTTTACTTGCTTCATGTCCTCAGAAAAAATATAGATCGAAAATGGACGTTTATACCGGAAGTGGGGGGTAGGAGGGGGGAGGGGGTCTAAAAATTTTTTTTTGGGACCTTTTTTCCATGTACTATAACATACCAAAAGCGCGTCAAGATCGGTGACATACGTGCGCACGGTTTTGTAAAAAAGTATTATTTTGACCCATATATATAATTTTTTGACTACGGAAAAAAAATGAAAAACATATATTTCTAAATTTTAAACACATATTTGTGTTATTTGGGTAATTTTAAGCAAAAAGTGTTTCTGGTAAAATTTTCGTAAAATAATTATACCGAGATATAGAGACTCAAAAAGTAAAAAATGCACATTTTTGCAATTTTTAAACACTCGCAACTTTTAAAATAACAAAGTTCAAGCGATTTTAGACACGGCATTTTTAAGTTAAACCTTGATCTATAAGATCATACTAATATCATAAATGATTCATCATACTGGACATGTTTTTTTTGCACTATAAACATCGGCGTTTCAGAGCGTGCTAACTGCAAATAAGTACCGACCCGTACGACCGTTCCGATTCCGACCCTCTCCCCTGCTCCATGATTTAGCTGCACCTTATCAATTAAGGTATACAGTCAGTCAATAGTTATACTATAATAAAATAGTAATGCTCACTAGAATACAAACATGGAAATTTTACTAGTACGGTAATAGTGATGCTTACTAGAACCTCTTGTACTATAGCGCTCTAGTAATTATAACTAGCACAATTAGTTCTGGAGACTATTTGAAATTTTCAGTGTAGCTACTATAGCAATACGTGGATTATTCCCGTGCCGGGCGTACGCTGTCTGTCTGCATGTGTATGAGTGTACTGTTGTTGTTGCTCTCTCTCTTTTCCTCTCTCTTTTACTCGCTCGCTTGCTCGTGGCATCGAGTGTGACTCGACTCACTCGTTGGTGTGTATATTCTGTATGTACCCCGCGGCCCCCGAGTTTGTGGCTCGAGCAGCAGCGCGACTCGACCGACTGACCGACCAACTGACAGTCAGCTGATCGTCCTCTCTCGCGTGTGCCAGAGGTGGAGAGGAGGAGGAGGAGGAGGTGGAAGAAGCGCGTGCCGTGTGCTTAAGGGAGAGGGAGAAGGGGGTGTCGGTGGGCGACGTGCAGTCTAGCTCCACACACACACACACAAACACATATACCGGCCGGCATTTTGAAGCAGTAACAGCAACTCGAAGTATGTTATATATATTTGCTAGTGCTTTGCACTCGAACGTAGTCCAAAGACAGGGCAACGGCACGCGTAATCGAGATACGAGGCACGCACATGCATACAATACACACACTCCCTCAGTCAACGCGCTCGTACATGGTGTCGTCATCGAGAGGAGCGACGTATATAACATCGCCAAAGTAGATACCGGTATTTTTTGTCTTTGCGGCACTATTATAATGTCGCTGCTTCAGCCGTATTCGTCGTTGTCGTTGCTATCAGCGGATCGGTTGTTTTACTTGGCCTCGGACGCAGATACTTGCAGCTCTATGATTTTTAAACATGATGAAGTACGATTAATCAAGCTGAAAGCTGATCGAACTGCTCAAATCCACGCATTGTATAATGAGATGCATGATTAAAAAGTTAACGAATGCATTTCATATTAAGTGAAATTTTAAGTTGGGATCATTTCATATTATAGTGTCTACAGTTCCAAAGTATTGTAAATACTTTATAAGTCTAATATCTACGTCAACAAAAGAATCGGATTTTTTATAAAGAAAGCTTTCACTTATCCTCAGCTCTTAGCACATTATTTGCGACTGAACCATGCATCGATAATAAAATAGAACCATGTTTACATTTCAAAACATTTTAAAGAGCCCAACTGTACACGTGTGTATAATTTTCTTTCGAAAAAAAGTCAAGTTTCGGTTATTTTTGTGTCGGTTTAAAAATTAATTTTTATTATTAAAATGCCGTTAAATTTTTATTAGCACTGCGAAAGTATACCATATTGCACGTGTACGCAGGAGTTCGAATGATAATCGAACTTCTGTCATTCTCTCTAATCACCATCATTTAAAAACATTCAGTTTAGAATGTAAGTAAAAAACACATGACATACTTGTCTCAAAAGAACCCGAGTTTTACCCAATATGAAAATAAAAGTAATAGTAGATTACAAGTTTTGAGGCTTTTTAGTTTTTCACTCTCTGGGCATGAATCATACTAGTTCTATCGTCTTTAAAACATAAAAAAGACTTATAATAAATTATAAGGTTTCAAACCGGAAGTATAAATAAAATTAATAGTAAATAAGTCACTAGATATAAACAACAATTCTTATCTTTTTAAGAATATAAAAAACATGTATTAGTTGATGGAACTCAAAAAACATTATATATAAAGCTCTACTTTCAGTCAAGTTTGAAATTCGTTATAATTAGTCACTTCATAATGAATTCCTTTCGATGGTTGAAATAAAAAAGGCAAAATTCTTTATAACGTAGTAAAAATCTCTGTATAATGAATTTCAATAGGTTGATTGAAAAACTTCATCAAAATAGTTATTTTCATCGTACTATTGCATAAAATATTTTTGTTTTTCTAATCTATATTTAGTTAGATTTACTCATCAAAACAGGGTTGTAATCATTCCAAATATAAGAATTTGATTAAAATCAAATTTGATTCACAAATAAATGTTGATTTGTGATCGAAAAAAAGATTAATTTACGAATAAAATTTATTCAAGAATTAAACTGAATTTGAATCGTAAATTGACTTAAATCTTTACAATCTTGCTTTAGAATTACTTTTGAAACGGATTCTTCAACGAGTAAACGAAAGTGTACATGCTAATCCTTTTTACAATTTATATCAGATGAATCGTGAGCTTGTTTTGTAATTGGTAGCTGCAGAATTTATATGAACTAAATTTTCAGAGCAGTATATCATACACCAAAATGTCGAAAGATGAGAAAAAATCGATTTATCCAAAAGTAATTAGCAAGAATAGAAAAATGATTGATTTTAATTCATACGTTGCTGAAGTTGAAGATGATCGACGGAAATAGTATAGCTAGTGTTTTGTGTTGTAATGGCCGATAAGAGGTACACATGCATACATTTTCTTTCCGAATCAAGACATAGTACGTAGTTTCAGGGCGATGAAGCACATCAAAAGATTATTTACACATGCACTGATACATATTCAAAATAGTAGAAGAAAGAGAGAGGGAGAGACCGTATAGAGCATATAGGCTTTGTCGTGAACTCAAGGTGCAGTGACCTCTAAAGCATTGCTCATATATATGTCGATAGTTAATACAATCGATAGAAATGAGTGTGTGTATGAGAGAGAGAGAGAGAGAGAGAGAGAGAAGGTTTACCCCTTCACCGCGACTATTTTTCATGTATAAGCATGTGCAGGGGTAAATTGAGTTATAATCCTCCTGCTCAATAGTGTCGATATTTTTGAGAGAATAACATTGGTCCGGCTTTGTTAAGCGCGTTAACCTGCTTCGGCACGTGTTGTATGAGACAGCACGTGCTTTTTAAACGCGTGTAATAGTATATTACTGCCCTAGGCCCTAGTGTGTAAATTATTTATTAACTTCACTACCGATCACTCCAGATAATATTGCGATGTGATCATCGAGAGGAAAACTTTCAAGCAAAACTGTTGCACAAACACAATATAAAAGTAAAATAGGGTAGAATGCCTAACATCATCAGTTCGTTTTTATATGGCGACACAAAACGCTTCAACTGGTTTTTCGAGGAATGCGACTTGTCGAAAATACGAAACTTTATGAAGATTTTTTTTACAAGCATAAAATAGGGAGCGTGTGGCATATGCTTTTGTTTGCGAGGTGAATACACAATTTCCCTTCAGATTGTAACATTTGTTTACTGCCGAACTTTTCCATGGCCACATTTAAAAAATATATAACGTGTGAAGTTTTGCTAAGAATAAATGTATGTTAAAACAGTTACTCAATGGTTATAGTGGACAAAATTTGAAAAAAATGTTTATTGCTAAGGATTTTCTCAAAAGCATTAATCTATCAGCCTACGAGTATTTTATTTGCTCGAATAATGTTTACGTAATCATTATTTTGACAGCAGTCATAATATTTCGAAGCAAGAGGATTTATAATAAACAAAAATTTGCAGCTTTATTTATTTAAATAGATACGAGCGAACATATTGACAGTCGTATGCGGTACGAGAGCTCGTTCATCGCAGAAACAGTTCCTGGCAGTCGTGTATATCTTTCTCTCTGCATGCGCATGCTTATATATAGCCGCACGTATAATATACACGGGCATATAGCATGGGGCGCCGTGTTGCCACATCTTCTTCTTCCTTGCGCGAACGGTCGACGGTATTATACAGTGTAAATGTCTAGTACACGGACTTGTCGCGCACTTATACGGCTCATCCTCCTCCGTATACGTACAGGCGTGCACTGTACACATACGCGTGTGCATATGTGTAAGCGTGAGCAGCCACCACCACACTCCCATACGTGTTCTGTGCTTTTAACTCTCTTGTCTTCGCTTGTCGCCGCTACTCTATTATACATCCTTTGTCGCGATTGCACGCGCTCGTGTTTTCTCGCGCGCATACGCGGATGTGAACTTCATCATTTAGAAATCTAACAGCCCCATCGAGCATGACATTGCTTCTACGTTATCATCCTTTGAAACAACAATGTATTAGCAATATATTTTTGAAAATAATTTTCAAATGTTCTGTTACTTTAAAATATAAGTTAGCCAAGACTTTTTTATGCTAGCACTTGGTTTTTTCATTCATTTTTTTTTGCATCTGTCAAAATCTATCTATCTACCATTTTAATGTAAAATAAATTACATCCTTTAGTACCAGCTGACTATCCTGTTACATTGTACTTCCCAACATAGTTTTAATTGGCATATTGAATACTTTTTTACATTGAACGAAGTAACTGCATTTAACAAGAAAGTTTTGCAAACATTAATAGAAACGGTCAAATTGATTCAGTTGTGAGAAATTCGTTTTGAAATTAAATTTTTTTACTTAAATGAAATATTTGCCTCTGACAGAAAATTCAAAAACTAGGTAAATCGAACAATGCAGAAAAAACGAGAGAGATATCACGTAATAATAATAATAATAATAATAATAATAATAATAATAATAATAATAATAATAATAATAATAATAATAATAATAATAATAATAATAATAATAATAATAATAATAATAATAATAATAATAATAATAATAATAATAATAATAATAATAATAATAATAATAATAATAATAATAATAATAATAATAATAATAATAATAATAATAATAATAATAATAATAATAATAATAATAATAATAATAATAATAATAATAATAATAATAATAATAATAATAATAATAATAATAATAATAATAATAATAATAATAATAATAATAATAATAATAATAATAATAATAATAATAATAATAATAATAATAATAATAATAATAATAATAATAATAATAATAATAATAATAATAATAATAATAATAATAATAATAATAATAATAATAATAATAATAATAATAATAATAATAATAATAATAATAATAATAATAATAATAATAATAATAATAATAATAATAATAATAATAATAATAATAATAATAATAATAATAATAATAATAATAATAATAATAATAATAATAATAATAATAATAATAATAATAATAATAATAATAATAATAATAATAATAATAATAATAATAATAATAATAATAATAATAATAATAATAATAATAATAATAATAATAATAATAATAATAATAATAATAATAATAATAATAATAATAATAATAATAATAATAATAATAATAATAATAATAATAATAATAATAATAATAATAATAATAATAATAATAATAATAATAATAATAATAATAATAATAATAATAATAATAATAATAATAATAATAATAATAATAATAATAATAATAATAATAATAATAATAATAATAATAATAATAATAATAATAATAATAATAATAATAATAATAATAATAATAATAATAATAATAATAATAATAATAATAATAATAATAATAATAATAATAATAATAATAATAATAATAATAATAATAATAATAATAATAATAATAATAATAATAATAATAATAATAATAATAATAATAATAATAATAATAATAATAATAATAATAATAATAATAATAATAATAATAATAATAATAATAATAATAATAATAATAATAATAATAATAATAATAATAATAATAATAATAATAATAATAATAATAATAATAATAATAATAATAATAATAATAATAATAATAATAATAATAATAATAATAATAATAATAATAATAATAATAATAATAATAATAATAATAATAATAATAATAATAATAATAATAATAATAATAATAATAATAATAATAATAATAATAATAATAATAATAATAATAATAATANCTTGACTCATATTAAGCTCAATAATGAATTCTGTTTGTCTGCCGATAACCAAAATTTATCAGAAGTTGTATTTTGGTGTATCGATGAACATATTACAATATGGGTCTAATCGAAGGATACGAACACATTTTTTTTAGTACATTAATATGATTAGGACATGAAAATATCATTTTTATGGGGACTCCACTTCTTAATATGATTTTTAAGTACAAATTTGAATTCTACATCAAATTTTACATTAAAAACCATGATTCAACAATTTTTTCATATTTACCCAAGAAAATCAGAATTGCAAGCAAAATATCATCAAAAAAAGAAAATTCAACTTCAAGACCCTGAAAATCCAATAGGGTTGGACCTAGAGGGCTGAAACTTTCAGGATTTTCACTTTTCAATGTACTCTTCAAAAGTACATAATTTGAGAAAAAAAATTTTTTTGACCATCACGCTAATTATGGCTTAGCCCATATATATATATACACACATAGCAGCAGTGGCAGCCGTCAGAGATCGGAGTCGCTCAACGCCTTTTAGCTATGTATGTGTGAGTATAGGCGCGCGCATGCCTCCTCTCCTTGCGCACTGTGTACATGCACATCTGTGTGTTATGAGTATGTACGTTTGTATATGAATTTAATGCATATGTACATTGTTGTCGTTGCGATCAGGTAAGCAGGCAACGATGTGGTAGGGGAAGATCTAGCAAAGAACCGACACTGCTGCATTCACACATGCGTGCATATACTATATACAGTGGCGAGCATACGTCCTGATGGCTATGGGCGCTGTTGCCGCGCGTATCGACCGAAACTGCAGCAGCAGCAACTTGCGCTCGGGGCTCTGCCCCCGCCGTGTTGTGTCTGCCGCCTGCCTCTATAACTACATAGTAGTACATAGCAGTTTTACACTCGCGAAAGAGAGTTATTCGGATTAACTTAACTTATTTCGATAGAATGGATTCGTTCGCCTTTGACTTTTGAGCGCGCGTGCGACTTTCCGTTCCTTCAATTCAAGATGGAGCTTTTTTCTGCTCTTTAATTTTTTTCGTGCATTTTTTCAAGGAATTTCATTTTTCACCTCGTGAGACTTCATAAAAACAGACTGTTACATAAATTTTAGTTATATATAACGAAAATTCATTCAACTTTAATGAGAAATGAATTCTTCAAACTCTTTGGGTTATGATTCGAATGGCAACAACGGACCCATATGAAGCCATAGCGATATGATGAGCTTCTGGAGAATCAAACTATATCAGACCCGTCATTAGCACGAGTCGCTATATCACCTGAGTCAGCTCAGACTACGATATTGCATTGGCCTTTTTTATTCTAAATTTGTCGTCTTTTTACATGTATGCCTCGATCGACTCATTTAGACTTTCGTCTTTTGCCTATAAAGCGTGCACTTTTTCTTTATCGACCAATCTTGACTACAAAGCTTTTTGTGTGTTGATGGTGTTCTGATTCGACATCGTTTTTGCGAGTTCTTTGTGTTTTTTCGAAAAAATTTTGTTTTATTTTAAATCATAATTTTAGAACTGATCAGATCAGTATGAGTTTTTTAATTAATAATTACATATATTCTCTTACAGTATATGTATCATTTGAAATGATTCTATGTAATTAGTAAATGAGCAACTCAAAAATATAAAGTAGTGAATAATACCTATAACAAAATATATATTAAGATTTTTGCACTAGTTAAATAAATTGTTTTGAATGGACAAGATTTTGTAACAAAAATCAGAGATAAAATTTTTTATCACTTTACAAACAAGCTTGAAAATCAAGTGAAAGTTTAATCTATTGGCAAATTATTGGGAAATCCATCAAATTTATTTCTTCAGTGCAGCAATCATATACATATATGTATATTGCTTTGAAAAATTTTTAAATCTATATTTTTTCTCGCTTTTCCTTAATTCTCGTTCGATTCTTTAAGTTGATCGCGATTCGCGTTTGGTGCACTGTAATCTCTCTCTCTCGCTCTTTATCTTTCGTTCTCGTGCTTCTTTCTGCCGTCGCGTTCTCTGTCTTTCTCTCTCTCGCTCTTTTGGATAATAGTACTCAACGCCATGTGCTCACCCCCCACACGCCCGCCCGTTAACGTTAGCCTGACCGATCTCGCTGTCGCTCTCTCTCTCTCTCTCTCTCTCTCTCTCTGCCTCCCTCGCCTACATGTACACTACTATGCACACCGCGACGACCCTGACCTTGCACCACTTCCGCGTTATCCTAGTGCGCGCACTGCGCTTCGCGTATACCTACTACCAATAGCACATAAGTTGTCGCTCTCTCTCTCTCTCACTCTTTCTCGCTCGCTGGCGCGCTTTTCAGGCCTAAAAAGCTCCCCAGCGTGTATCAATCGACGGTAACTGCAGCGAACACTCGCCGCTGTACCGCACCGAGCTATTACATTGTACTTGTGCTCAAGACGGGGATGCGCATCGTATCAGAGCTGAGCTTGTTGAGATGAGCTAAGAAAGCTGAGATTATTTTGAATTTTTTCAAATTTTATTAATGCTAAGTTTGACCAAGCATTAATGAACAACTTTGGCTTAAATAAGGGTATTTATTCATATAAAAGTTTTGCGCCGCGATTCCTAAATGGTATTTTTGTAAGTAAGTTCATTATTCGATATGTATTATTATTCTAGACGATGGTAAAATATCTTACCAGTTGAAAGAGCTAATAAGCTTTTTCTATTAAGCTCTTTTTATTAAGACTTTTCGATATCTGTATATGAAAGAATATTTTACATCATGCACTGCATTATTTTGATAATATAAGTTTTTCCTTTCAAAGAATTTTCATAAAATCTGAAATAAAAACTTTACTACACATTTTTTTAAATGTTGTGCACTCTTATTACATTCAACTTTATTCAACTCTATTCCAAATCAAATTATAAAATACATACAACACCATACTCAAGTTAGCAAGTTCATTGCATAAAGCACAAGAATAAAAATCACAAATACTTTTGCATTATTTATCATACTTAAAAATGATTTGTAAATTGGCTCCTTCCAATGAAATGAAGAATGTTTAAAAAATATTAGGTTTTCAAATAAATTTTTTCTTTTGTTTGTTGCTTCACAGTTATTAGCAGCCTTACATTATCAAGAGTTGAAGTGCATTACTGGATGAATTTGTATACAAAAAATGATCTTTACTTTCTGTGAAACATCTTTAATGCTAATTGAAGTAAAAGCAATATCTCTTAAATTGATATGTAAAATTAAAGAGACTATCGATTCGCACTTTAAAATAACCAATATTTGTTAACCATTATATATCATATTGTGTACGCGACACAATAATATTATGGGTTATTATAGAGAGCGAATGGACAGTTTCACAATTAAAATAAAATGGTACTAACCGATATCCACCCATTTCTAGCGGTGACTAATGTATACAGTTTATACAAATCAACTTCTTTTCCATCGATTTTAGGAAGTTTCTTAAAAGAAGTCCTGAAACAAATCAAAATAATTTAAATGAACTTATAATTTATAAATAAAAATATCAAATCAAAATTCTGATAATAGTTTTATTTTATTGAAACAGTCATTTCAGTAAAAAATGAAAGAAATAAAAAAACTGACATATAGATAACATTTTTTTAGAAAGTTTGGTATAATAGCTAAGATTCTACCAAAAGTTATTCATGTATACATATATGTATGTATACTATATGGTATATGTATACTACAAATCTATCAAAATAAGTACAAATTAGTATCAAGTGATTTGCAATGTAGCATAATTCAGTATATTAATTATTTTTAACAATGAATTATGTTTCAATCAAGATATCTTTCATTGTGATTCAGATTTTCAAAATTTGACATCAGAATAGATTCAATCTTCAAATTACATTTGATATCCACTATTTCTTTTTTTCAAAATATCTACCGCATAGTATCATCAACGAATAAAAGACTTACCCTCTTGTATCATGGAATCGATGCAAATCCTGAATGAATGCATCCCGGAGTCTATCATTGCTCACAGGATCCTTGCCAGTGGCCATAGCCGCCTGGCTAATTTGTTGCTGAAGTGGAAGGGCCATTATCCTTTTGTGGCTACCTCACGTGAAGTGATATCTTGATCACTCAGCATTTAGTAACAACAATTTAAGCAGCACATCAACACTGAGAAAATAATTCACTAACAACACTAAACACACACATACACGCACTTTTAGTAACGCTATAACTTACTTATTACTACCAACCTCGGTCCAATTTCAACAGTAAAATCCAACGCTTGCGACACCTTGACATTGCACTAATAATCATAATTTAAAATGTACTTTTCATCACAACAAATAGTAAGAATTCCCTTTAGGTCGAAAAACTCGATGGACGTGTACAACACTGCTCGGAAGCTAATGCTGTGGCTATATACACTGAGCATAGAGCAGCAGCTCGGCCGAGAGCGAGAGTGGGGGGTTAGAGCAGAGTAGGTAGGTATTGTAGAACCTCGTTTATTTTCGAGCGGAGGGCGCTCACCTGGCCCCCTTCTCTCTTCGTGGCGAGTTTTTATTTACGATGATGCAGTTTTTATCATCGAGGGTCTCTCGTGGCTGGGTCTGTCGCGCGATAAGAGGCGCGTTAATAGATGCCACGGCTGAGAGCGGAAAAAAAAAGGAAAAAACAAACGTATCTGTACGTATAGGAACGAGAGAAAGAGATGCTCATTCCGGTGTGGCAGCAGCCAGCAGCGCGAGAGTCGTACACAGTACGTAGAGCTGACTGAGCGAGTGCAGCGCCTTTGGAAAGCGAGACGAGGCCACTGCTATGTGCCTCGCGTATACTATTCCCTGCTATCGCATATGTATATAGATATATGTAGATGTAATGTACGAGCGTACACTGTATATATCTATACTAGCTCACGCGATTTCGAACGTTTTGAATCACTGCACCGCACTGGATTGCTAAAGGATTTTGATTTTTTTTTCTAACGAACGATATTCACGTACGTCCACAAGTTTGCCCAAACGTAATTGTCAAGTTGAATAGACGAAAGGTTGGCACGACAATGATGATTGCTCGACGTCGAGTATCGAGAAAACTCAACTTGTCGAGCTGTCCGTGTGCAAGCGCTTACATGTGTGCACTAATATGCACGTATAAACTGTGCGATGACTATACGACAATACGAGATGCTACGCCGAGCAGTACACACAGGATATATGCGTATACATACATATATATGTAAGTAAGGTATATAATAGAGCTGCTTTGAAGCGAGGTTAGGCCCGATGCTTTCGAGCGAGCACGTCGAAAAATGTATCATGAATTGCCTCGGTGAACGAGGGAGGATTGTCACTTTGACGGGTCGAGCTGAGTAGACGGAAATGCGGCTGAGCACTGCTGACAACGATGAATTGTGTATCATGCACTCGAGCTATAACTGCATGGCACTGTGCAGCCTGTAGATGTGTAGGAGCGAGGCGGCTGATGCAGGATTTTTGTTTTTACTAGGCGCGCGCGCGCTGTACGTTGCGATTAACTCGAAAAATATTTCACACGCCGGGAACACAAGCCTCGAAGCGCGAACTCTGAGAGTTGTGATGCACTTTGTACACATATACAAACACAGACACTAAATATATATTCACAGTTATGATGTATATACATGTACATAGAAAGTGATAGAGAGAGAGAGAGAGAAAGATAGACGGACGAGCGCGCGCAACACCTCAAAAAATATATATGTCTTTATACTTGTGTACGTACACACACGTACGTCTACAAGTGAGACACTGCAGGAGCGCGCGGGGGTGTGCAACGAGAGCGGCTCCTTTGATAGTAGGTAGCACTTGGCTGTGCTGCTGCTGCTCCGACTCTCTCTCGAGATATAGGTAGGTGCCTGCGTGAGCAAGCGCCAAGCAGCGAGCAGAGCACACACGCGCGCACACGTATACGGAGTCGCTCGCTCTCTCACGCGCGTTGTTAGGCAGTCGCAACTCGCAGGCAGCACGTAATACTCGTGCCCGATCTCACAGTCACTGTGCGCGGCTGCAATGGGCAACGTCGTCTACGCGCGGCTACCTTTTCGCTCTTCGATCACAATGTTCTCTGCCCGCGAAAACTCGGAGCACTCGGACGCTGGCGGTTCGGTTCTGGCTCTCAGCGCCACACGCACATGCACAATTACAAACTGGCACACCGATAGTCGATTTCACCGCGGTTAGCGACACGCGCACACGTACATAAATGCATCAGCCGCGCAGTCAGCAGTAACGAATTTGCTGCTTCGACTTTATAGCTATATATAACCTAAACACTCCACGACTCTGCGTGTAACGATGAGTCGCTGGGGCATGTACTATGTATTTGCGCGCTTGGCGGGGTGGGTTACTATATCGCCTACTGTATAAGCGCGTCGACTTTACAGCGTGTGCTGCTGCTGTTGCTGCTGCTGCGATAGGTACGGGGGCGCGAATTCGAACGCGGCTCGTGTGGGAAAGAGAGAGAGAGAGAGAGAGAGAGAAGCGCGCGGAGTAGCAGCTCCAACGGCGAGTCTGTATTGGTGTGTGCCTGCGTTAATATGCACTTCACTCGGTCTCGATGTATGTATTCGTTGGGGCGCTACTACACTATCTATCTCGCGGCCCGTCACTCCAACTCGTAGTACAAGATTCGGAGTAGTGGGCACACAACGAGGAACTACGTTCGTACCTCAAAATGGCGCCCGACGTGTCGTCGCGCGCGCAGCAGCTCAACGTAGTTCGCTCGATTGTCGCTCGTGCGAAAGAACGAGACAGACTTATAACCTCTGTATGCATTAGTAGATGCTTTACGGCGTTACTTGCGTGTTATTCTCTATCTCTTTCTCACTCGGGCCGCTACTGCTGTTCCTGCCTCTGAGCTTTGTACAAGTAAGCGCTATGCTACATTGCACACACACACACACACACAAGATGTACTTACGTAGGTAATGTGCATCACTTGCAACGAGCATGATGTTGTGAGAGTGTGAGCGCGTAATAAAGCGCAGCGCACGCTAAATAGGCGCGCGCGGGCCCTCCTGCGTATACTTCGAGACTTCCTTAGATGCGTTTCCCTGTTTACATATACATCGTGCAATGCAATCGCATGCTATACCC
The DNA here is from genome assembly GCF_000599845.2 of Trichogramma pretiosum. NCBI lineage: Eukaryota > Metazoa > Arthropoda > Insecta > Hymenoptera > Trichogrammatidae > Trichogramma > Trichogramma pretiosum. The sequence goes on along the minus strand of NW_019641647.1, from coordinate 2,321,559 downwards.
TCTACTCGTCGTAAGCGAAAAAGTCACAAGGCAGAGTCGAGCAAGCTATTGTCGAGCGCGACTTAAGCTCCATGTATTTGGACTTTTGTTCGATTCAGTGATTTTTTTTTCATTAATTTTCTTACTAACGAATTGTGCAAACTCACATTTTATTATTATCTCTCATTATTTTACATATCAGCTTTGCTGAACTAATTTGAATGAACTTGCGTTCGAAATTTTCTTTAAGCTCATTTATTTGGTAAAAAATCCCTCTCTTGAACATTTTTGAATATTAAAAAGAATTTTGATATTAATTTATTTATAGAATAAAGTATTTATTTGTTCAATTCTCGAAATGTTTATTATTCGCATCTTCGCATGAGACTATGTTTGAAAATCGAAATAGATGACACTAGCGAACAGTCGTTGCAGACTTGCGGCAACTATCGTATTTGCCGAGCAATTGCTATCGTGTTACCGTTGATACGAGGAAAATCGACATTATCATCGAACGAAAGAAAAAGGAACTTGATTATTGGTTACGAGTAACTGTGCTGTGCTTGTGAATTATAATAACTAACGAAATGCAAAAATATGTCAATTGACGATAATATTTCCAATCAGCTAATAAAAACAATACCAGAGATCAGTGTTTTGGATTTTTTTCTGCAGTTGTCCATTATTTTTTATTATTTTACGTAGAATCCTTGAATGAGTCACATTCGGATGGAAGAATAATTAAATGATTCGACGGTTACTCTCATCAAATATGAAATTGAATCATCAACTCTACAAGAACTCGCGACCAAATATAACTAAAGGCAATTCGCTTGATCAGTTCAGAATTAAAGAGCTGGCAACGCATAGTAATTGTATATCTCTCCGAATCCGAAGGTAAATATGAACGCGGAGCAGACTACGACAACACATGCCCGAGCTTGTGAGCCGTGACATCTCTTACGCTTCATTCAGATTCGAGCGTTTGCCGCATACCCCTCATTCACTAGTGCGTGAATGCAAATTCCTATGCCTATATGATAAGCAAGATGGAATGCGTGGGCGACGTGGAATACATTTTATACATATAGGTATAGCGGTTCGCTCAAAGTCTCCTTCGGAGAAAGGAGTCTGCACAATACATGAGTATATCCTAATATAAGCAAGCGGCCTGCTTATCACACTCTACTAATGCCTCTACCTTTGTCGTATGCCACTGAATACGTATATTTATATGTGTGTGTGCGACCTATACAGTCCCTTCAGAAATTAATTGTAAAAACAGTTCTACCTCTGATTTGTGCAACTGCAGCATTTCAGCTCGGATCTCGCGAGCTCTATTGTGCAACTGTAAATTTTATATATATAGATATATATCTATATATACATAAAGAGAGACGGAGAGAGACAGAGAAAAAGTAGTGAGTGAGCGAGAAAGAAAGAAAACGAAAGAGAGAGAGAGAGAAAGAAACTGAGAGGCAACAACGACGACGAGATGTCATGCACTAGTAGTAGTGTTGGCGATTATTCGACGACGCGGTGAAACTCTATAACGGTTCCTATATTTTTCAGTGGATCTTGGTAAAAGATACAAGCAGAGGCCACGATTGTCATCGAAGGTGCCTTATTGACGCAGCGACGACGATGCTTTCAGGGTAAGCATGAAAACGCATATACGCGTCCGAAAATTAATTGCAAGGAAGTGCGTGCGTGGATAACACGTATCATGTGCATATATATGAGAGAACGATATTAAGACATTGCCAGTGACTCCTTTCATTTTTATTTATTCCTATTTTGCTTCTATTAACTCCAGCTTCTTGTTCTCAAACAAGTAAAGTTTGTTTATTTTCTTGCAAAATGATAAACACACATTCTTTTTTTGTATAAATAATTCTGTTTTCACTTGTGCAAAGGGTACAATTTCAACACAACAAGATTATTAGGCTCATCATGCATAAATAATTATTATTTCTTCAGATGTCAAACTACAACAGAAATTCAAATCAGAGAGCTGCGGTGATTGACTATGATCGACAGTTCCAGGAAGATCTGGAGCGTGCTCAGGCCCTCAGCTTAGAGAGCTTGGCATTAGAAAAATTTCGCATACAAAAACAACAACAACAACTTCAGTCATCCAACAATGGCCATGAACATGATAGCTATAGTAGTCAGTGTACTGTCTCTGTCACTGGTGGTAACAGTTCAGAGAATGATGCACCTGTTAATGATAAGTAAGTAGAACTATCATTTAATGTTAGATTAAAAAAAGTTTTATAAATTTTTATTATAACTCATTTTTTCATTTAAAGTAAATTGCAACTAAGAAGTCGGCCTCGACCTGGTAGTAATTCAAATCAGTCAAGAAATGCAATGATTGTACAGCTGCAGCCACCTCCAATTCCAACACGTAGAAACTCATCAAATCAGGCTCAATCAGCTGATTTAATTAATTTTACCAGTCCTGTTAAGCAAGATAGTTTGACAGAGTATTGTACGGCTCCACCACCATTGCCTTTGTATGTAATTATTTAAATTAGTATGTAAAATATTGTTCATTGAAACAATATAACTTGTGCATTATACTATATAGAAAAACAAAAGTTGAGCCAAAGTGGGAGACTCATCCTGCACTATTGAGGAAAAATTCAAGAGTTTCACGAAGTAACAGCTCAGCAGCTGCATATCAAGACTTTAGGTATAATAATGCGCCACCTTTACCTGGACCAAAATGTTCTACTGCACCATGTACACCAGGTACTCCAGTTGCAGGATCAATTATGTCAAGAGTAGTTAGTAATATACCAGATATCATTCCACAGGTAAATGTTAATAATTTATTATCACAACACATAAATGGTATAAAAGCCATACTTTTTGAACTTTTATGGACTAATTTAATCAATTTTAATTATATGCACCCAAAGCTGTACTATAACATTATTACACTTGAAGAAGTTTTTTATGACTTATGTAATCGAAAGACCATACCAAATTGTATTAAAGATATTTTTCTAATTTTAATATTTAGGATTATGTTATAAATAGGGTGCACATAATTTCATTGATCAATACAAGAAAAGAAGTTATATTTAATATAACTTTTCTAAATTAACCTTCTAAACTTTTTAAAATATATAAATTACTTTTTTTTTAATGAGCAATTGTGTGATCATTAATTTTTTAAAAGAAATTTAAAAAATCTATACAATTTTATACAATTTTACTTTTCTATTCCAGCCTACCTGGAATCCATACATGTTTAGAACTTATATTCTTCAGGTATCAAATTAGTTGCCTTGTGTTATTATGAAGTTCATAAAAGCTAGTTTTACATAGTTTTAAATTTGTTTATAAACCAAATATTTTTCATGCTTATGAAATACTCACCTTTAGTTTCAAGTTTAATTTTATGTTTCATCTTGTCAAAAGAATATTTACAAAATAGCTGATGAAACAGTTGTAATATAAATTGTGATATGTTCATATTCATGTATTGATTTGCTTGTCTCCACATAACACTATCTCACCAGAAGTGATATTTTATTCGGAAACAAGATTACATGAGGGTTGAAATCTGCTTAAAAATCGTAACGTTATTGGTATAAGCTTGCATAACATAAACAACTTTTGGATGATGCAAATATTGCAATTAGGTCCGACACTACATAAAATAAACATACAGTCTCATTCAGATACGTGCATCATAAAATAGATTTAAATAATATATACCATTACAATAATCGTTTCATTGATTGACCTTTTTTAACAGTAGACCTTATATTAAGAAATCGGCGTTATTTATGCGACGTGAAAAAAAATACATTTTCAGATACCGCCTTTGCCAACAGCCTACCGTCCAGCAATTACAGCAGGATCAGCATCGGCAGCAGTAGCAGCAGTTCCGTCAGTAACAGCCACCACTCCAGTATTGAGTAACAACGCAGTACCTGCACTAACGTATGGACCGCAACAGACGGACGACAATAATCAATTATCAGTTCTCAAGGTCATTGAAAAAAAAGCAAATAGTAATCTGATTGACTTGACCGCGTTCGAACACTTGGAAGATCGGACTAATGTCAGAGTAAGCGTGCTCGAGGCATTCGATCCACTCTTGGAAAGAAGCGAGGAAAGTGATTACGCTTGTTTGAAAGGATGTAATGATGGTAAGTTATTCTTTGTATCTTTTTCCGTTATTTTTTCCTAATTAAATTTATTGTATTCATAAGTATAATTATGGTACGCGGAAATACACGTAAATAAGTTCTCGAATGCATATTACGCATCAACTGGCATTGTATAAGATGAGATTTTCTTTAGATAATTGATTTCGTTTTATGCGCAAGCTCTGCTTTTCTCTTATCTTATTGTACTTAAAAATCAGAATGATTTTTTCGTTTTCCTAAATTTAAGAATCTAAGCCCGTCCTCATTTAAAAAAAATCTTATCGTGAAATAAAAATGTTAGTATACTTTATCATTGGAAAAAAAAATTATCATTTAATTTCATTTTAAATGCGCAAGGCCTCTTTGAATTTGTACTATTCAGATGTGTTTGTATAGTATTAAGAAATACTTTCTAATATTTAATTATGCCACGTCTGAGTTCATTTAAATCATTATGGACAATGTGTTATTTCACATACGACTATAATCAAGATTTCTTGCATTCAGATTCGCGGATGGAGGGATCTGTGTACGATCCGTTCGATCCGTTTGACTATATGTACAGCACGAGCGAGACGGTTAATTCGGATCCGGTTTATGCGGCGGTCGACAAATCGGCGAAATCGCCAGCCGCGTCACCGGCGGCGCCGCCGCCGCTGCCACCAAGGAATTCATCCGCTTGGAACACGATTGAAAGAAGGAAAACCTCTTTGGATAGACGAGTGAGTTTTGCATTAAGTAATACTTTTTTTGACGTTATTATTCTTCAATTTTCAGGCAATTAATTTTTTTTTACATTATAGCAAAAGCGACAAACACGTTTGTACGAAAATGTTCAAGTGACAAAAACGAGAGCTTCACTTCACGATCCGGATCTTCTGGCTTTTCACAAAATGGTCAAATCTGTTAGAGGTTTGTACCCACTTATTGGATGTTTTTGAAACAGGCACAAAAAAGACGTTTATTATTAATCTAACTGTTTTACATTATAAGGTGAATTTCCATTCAATGATCCAAGCACCAACATAGGTCACATTGTAAGCACTATTATGGAGAGCACTTATCCAGAAAACACAAGTGTCAAGTTGATAGTACATCCTAAAATGCTGAAAAATTCAGTAGATACTGTACAATCTATATCTTTCACTTGTGATGGTAAGTGATTCCTCAACATATGAGTAATCTATTATACATTCAAAATTGCATTACATTTTTGTGTTTTTCAGTAACTTGCAGCGTAGAACATGTAATATTGAATGTGGCTTGTTCTTTGGAAGATGAAAATACAGTGAATGCAGATCAATTTTGTTTACGAGTTTGGGGTCTGGCCGAGTACTTAGCTCCAAATACAATACTCTCACAATACGAATACGTTCATCAATGCATTAAATTAGAAAAAGACATTGAATTTGCGATAGAAACCAAAGTACAAATGAAGAAATCAATCGCTAGAACAGTCAGTATATTATTGCATTTTTTTCCTAAAGACAAAATATTTAGCAACTATAATTTTTTTAGTTGCAAGATGACAATCGGGATCAGTGCCTAAAGCTGGAAGATTTACTACCGCAAGAACCAGCACAACCCATTTCTTACGATACGTTACTTATTTTATTGGGTAAAGTAAAACTGATTTATTGATCAAACAATTAGAATTATTATTTGAAAACTAATTTTATATTTATTTAATTGTTAGAAACCGTAGAAAAAGAAATGGAGCGCGTCGAAACCACGGCGAGTCAATTAGCCACAGCGAGTCATGGTTCGGGTCTTCTTACACAGCTCCAACCTCGGGGGGTAGTCCAAGCGGTAAAAGCCGTTTGCGCATTAATGGGCAGTGTGGAAACTTACGAGATTACTGAAGCTGTGGATAATTTTGTTAACGCATGCTGCAAGTTTCTTCCGCAGGTTCATGCATCGAAAATTGAATGCAAGAAGCCTGAGATTTTAGACGAAGACGGTGATTACTCGGTTGTTACGCTCAGGACGAAATTTCCAGACGTCATTTCGTCCCATTGTAATAAGATAAGGGATGCTGTACAAGATCTCGTTGAGACTTATTGTCATGCTTTTAGAGTCGATTTTCAAATAAGCAGTCGGGGCGATTATCCAACGAGTAAGTGGCGAGGATCTACAAATCATTAACTTTTATGCAGATTAAATAATGTTTGATTAAATAAATTATAGATAGCTTAGTATCATCACAAGTGATAGATACAGTTTTGGTGCGTGTTGGTGCAATACACAGAATTCCTGCGTCTTGGAAGCACGATGACTACATTGTTGCAGCACAAATTTTTCACGGTACTAGACCTGTGGGTAATCCTGTGTTGTCGGAGCCCATGACTACTTCAAACTCAAACTTTTATCCGAAAATTTTATTCAATTCTTGGTAATAAAACTCTAGAAACACTTGGAAGAAATAAAATTTTATATTAAAAATTGAACAAATTTTTTATAGGCTTGAATTTCGTGGTACAAGTGTGTGTCAAGTACCTCGAGAAGCCCGTTTAGTACTTGTGGTTTATGGTCGTACTGTGCAACCGGAAGAACACGAATCTAATGCCTCGTGCTCAATGGAAAAAGAGGAACTTGGATGGGGTGCAATGCAATTTTTCGATTTTGACGGGTATTAATAAAAATTTTCTCCAAGATTCATTAACACCTATATTAATGCAACTTTTTATTTAGTGTTATGAGTCAAGGCAGTTTCTTTTTATCGTTATGGCCAGCTGCCGCGGATAAGCGTTTGGGTCCAGCACCTGCGCCAGGTATCCATCCTCACGGTGATACACATCCTATTATTAGTTTAGAATTACCTGACTACGGTGGTAAAGTAATGTTTCCTTTGGAATTGAGAGATCACGACATCGAAACTTTAGATTTTAGATCTTTAGATCAAAATACTCAAGAGTTGTTATCTTACATCACAGAACAAGACACGTTTTCTAGGTACTTAATTATTTGTGCGTTAATTTTTAAATAAATAATAGAGTATGTTTAAATATAAATTCCAACATGTGTATAGACCACCAATAGAAGAAAGAGAAATATTATGGGAAAAAAGACATTATTTACATGAGAAGCCAGAGGCTTTACCAAAAGTACTTTTAGCTGCTCACAGCTGGGACTGGGCATGCTTACCGGATTTACATGCTTCGTTGCGTGTTTGGACTCCTTTACCGCCTGTTCAAGCATTGCAATTACTCTTGCCCTGTTTCCCCGATATGCAAGTTAGAGAAATGGCAGTTAGTAGAATAAAGGAATTAAGCAATGACGAGCTTGTCGATTATTTACCTCAGTTGCTTCAAGCTCTGAAACATGAAACTTATGAGGCATCTCCATTAGCAAAATTTTTGCTAGAAAGAGCCTTAGTATCGCCAAGAGTTGCCCACCACATTTATTGGTTGCTAAACCAAGCTTTACCCGGGCACAATCCTCAAGTAAATTATTTTTTCATAAAATTTGTTTGTCTCTTAATTTTACTGATTTGAATGATTAGCAGATCTGCTCTTTTTTCACAGAATACTCCCGAATCGTCTTCTCAAGATGATAAGAGTTTAAGTTTAGCAAGATATCATCGACGATTACAATTAATGCTACGTGCTCTATTAGCTGTAATAGGGGATGCTTTACGTAATAGTTTTTTAGCTCAACAATTCCTTGTAAAGGTAAATACATTGTACCACATCAATCGATTTTTATTCTAATATGAATATGCAATCAAAAAAATAATGATATAATATTTTAAAGAATTTACACGAAGTAGCTGAGAACATTAAAACTATTAAAGAATCTCTACGGCTGGAAGCGCTGAAACTGGGTTTACAAAATATTCACTCTCAACTTATAGAAGAAGAAGGAACTTGCTTACCTTTGTCACCGAGTCGACAAGTAGTTGGAATCAATATTCAAACTTGCTCATATTTCCCATCGTTCACTTTACCTCTTAAAATCAACTTTATTGGTTGTGATAAAGACATTAGTCCAGCAATTTTTAAGGTTTTTATCATCAAAGTCTTGAATGATAAAGTAATTTTAATTTAATTATCATAAAAAATATTTTGCAGGTTGGCGACGATTTGCAGCAGGATATGCTCACTATTCAGATGGTTCGTATAATGGATAAGCTCTGGTTAAAAGAAGGCCTCGACTTGAAAATGGTCACCTTTGCCTGCGTACCGACAGGTTACAAACGCGGCATGATCGAAATGGTAACCAATGCTGAGACACTTCGAAAAATTCAAGTTGAATTTGGACTTACCGGTTCGTTCAAAGATCGGCCTATTGCCGAATGGCTAGCCAAACACAATCCGTCCGAGCTCGAATATGAACGAGCGGTAGAGAATTTCACTGCGTCGTGTGCTGGCTACAGTGTAGTCACATACATTTTAGGTATCTGTGATAGGCACAATGACAATATTATGCTCAAAACCTCTGGACATTTGTTTCATATCGATTTCGGCAAGTTTTTGGGAGACGCTCAAATGTTTGGTAACTTTAAAAGGTAGTCAAAATTTATACATTTTCGCGGTTTATTCAGCTAGTGTTTGTAATATATCTTAATCATTTTTTTAGAGACCGGACTCCCTTTGTGCTAACATCGGATATGGCTTATGTAATCAACGGCGGAGATAAACCTTCAGCCAAATTTCATAATTTCGTCGAACTCTGCTGCCAAGCCTTTAATATTGTCAGAAAGCACGGAAACTTGATCCTTCATTTATTTGGCTTGGTAAGTGTCGATTACAATCAAGCACTAAATGTGATTTCCCAGCTTATTTCACTCATGATATCGCGGAGAAAAAATCCCTACAAACAAGAAGTATCTAAAAACGGAAATAAATAGATTAATTTACTATCAATGTTTTTTTATCTCCCACGGATACAGCATATCACAGGCGACTGTGAATGTTTGTTTTCATTCTCTATGCAACATCATTCTCGCTTGAGTCAGTCTTTCAAATTCAAAGTTGCAGAAATTAAGTTTAATTATTACACAGAAACATTAGTATTATATAAAATGTCGATACAATCAGAAAAACCGCACTTTCGCGGATGTATGAATAATTATCAAACGAACGACGATTCGCAGATGACATCGTCGGGTATCGGTGGTGTTACCATGGACGCAGTTAGTTACGTCCAGAAGGCACTGCTGCCGGGACAAACGAATCCGGAGGCTGCGGCAACTTTTGCTCGAATGATCGAGTCGTCGCTAAAGAGTTGGTTCACGCAGTTCAACTTTTTCTTACACAATTTAGCTCAGTTGAGATTCAGTGGTGATCATAGCGAGGGAGAGTTATTGTCCTTCATTCCCCGCACTTACACGTGAGTGAATAAAAATGATAACACTGAAGTAGTCTTTCATTTTAGAATTTATTTTTGAATATCGTTCAACTTCGAACATACAGAAATTAAATTGATCGATAAAAATACTTTTTTCTTTGTAAAAAGTTAATTCTAATTTTAAATGAAATACCTTTTTTTCTAGAATGCAACAAGAAGGTCAGTTAACTCAAGTTCAAGTTCACGGTTACCAAAAGAGATACGATCCAGAAAAGTATTACATGTACATATTGAAAATACAGCGTAAAGGCCAAACCGATCCCACCTATCTCTTCAGATCGTATAAAGAATTCTGTGAATTCTATCAAAAGCTGTGCATTCATTTTCCTTTAGCCAAAGTGGCCAGGTATGTTAGCCTTGTGTATATATACTTTAATAATAATAATAATAATAGTAATAATAATAATAATAATAATAACAATAATAATAATAATAATAATAATAATATAAATGTTACTTTTCTCGTGATTGTTTGCTCAAGTGTTATCGATTTTGATACAACTAATTTGTCGTGCGATTAGCTTTTGGCAACATTTTGCGAGCATGCATACAAGTTTCGATTAATTATTTAGTTTAATTATATAATCGTACTTACTACCTGTGCAATTTAATCTTTTCCTATCATTACTATTGGTCTCGAGTGAATTTTATAATTTTCGTTATTAGAAAAGGCATAAAAAAGTTTTGATTTTATTGATCAATTGACTGTGCTCAATATCACGTTTAGCGCATCAATCGCTGTGAAGACCGATAAATATATCTGTGAAATTGTCTAAAAACGTCACTTCTCCTTGTATTCTTCGATCACGCTGTCGTTTGCTTGTTTTATCTCGTCTTCGTCGTTGTTATCCTTGCTATCTACCAGTGACAAATTATTCTTTGCACCATTACTACCGTTCACGGGTATGGTCGACGCTGACGCCACGCTATCGCTCTCTTCATCGAGCTGTTGTACCGTTTTTTTTCCATTTATGGGATTAACACGGTCCCAGTAGCTTAGATTTTCAAAACTTCGATAAAATCCTTGTGATTGAGATGTGAATTTTGTGCTTTTATCCACATTAAAACTTTCCTTGCCACATGATAGGCCCATTTTCAATTGTGAGAGCTTTGAACATAAAAATCTCAATTTGAAAATCTTCAAATTTTCACATCTAACGAATTTTGATAAATAAATGATAACCAAAAAGTAGAAATAAAATTTTAATTATTTTTCATAAAAAACTATTTATAATTTAAAAACTTGTTAAATCAAATATTTCTATTGAGGTAATTTTTCTTAGAAAGCCTCGTATTCTACACTGTTTACTTTGTAGGCACATATAGATAATTTGAATGCGTCATGCGGTATTAATTTCATACATTTCGATATGCTGAACTCTTTGTCGCGTACTTACTATTATTTTATTGCAAACATCATAGATATTTTATGCTTGGTTTTCACGAACAAATTTTACTCAGTCAAAATTTGCTACTTTCAATCCTTAATTTCAAATTTTTAGTTAATTTCTGGCAGTTTAATTTATTATTAAATGAAAACGCAATAGAACTAAGTGTGCGTGTTTTTGGCTTCTCAAAATTTTATAAAATTGTCTACAATTTATTTTCAATTTTTAATAACAACATTATAATTTATGCGTACATGCCTTCTAAAACACACTCTGCCACGAAATCCTTATATATTCTTTAATGCGTCCATCAAATTTACGTTTGAAGCATAAACTGTTCACTCAATACAGTCATTCTTCTATTTGGTAACTTTTTTAACAACTAAATGATAAACACAGGCTACTTTCAATGCAGGTCCCCTTTTGACTGGTAATTTGTATAGTACCTCCATAACGTCTTATAATTTCTTTTTATCTAATCTGATAAAATGTATCTTATCAAGTATATATACGTAGGGGAAGTGAGAACTCATTTCAATTGTTATGAACAAATATCAATGAATAATTTTAATTATGCACGCCACAATTCTTGTTCACTGAGTAAAATGTTATATCCGATTTTTACTTTGCAGTTTATCCAGTGGTATGAGCGTTGGCAGATCAAACATTAAGCAAGTTGCGGAAAAGAGACGAGTGGACATCGAAAAGTTTCTCGTCAGTTTATTTAAAATGGCACCGGAAATTTCTCAAAGCGATCTGGTGTACACATTTTTCCATCCACTCTTGAGAGATCAACAAAATGCTGATATACATCTGAGAAAAGTTAAAGGTATATATTGTGCATGTATTTGTAGAAATATACATGCATACCCGATTACAATGATCTACGATATTTAAATATATTTTTTACACGAAAGATATAATAATATGAATATAATTTAAAATTGTAGTAGGAAATTGGTGGGCAGAGAAAAAGTTGCGTGAAAATGTACAGGCTGGCCAAATCAAATTGTCTCTCCATTATACTCGGGGTACTCTCAGTGTCATGGTGTACCACGCCCGGGGATTGCCCAAGGTGGCCAATGGTCAGGAGCCAAATACATATGTCAAAGTTTACCTCAAACCAGATCCGACTAAGGTGACAAAAAGAAAAACTAAAGTTGTGAAAAAAAATTGTCATCCCTCTTTTATGGAATCAGTAAGTTTTAACACAGTAAATATTTTAATCTTTTTTTAGAGATGATTATTGATAACGTGAATTTTTTCTGTTAAAGTTGGAGTATCGTATGCCCATAGACGTCATTAAGGATAGAACGTTAGAAGCGACGATATGGAATCACGACACGCTCCAAGAGAATGAATTTTTAGGGGGAATTCGTCTGCCACTTGCTAAAATAAATTTAGCCCATGAAATCGTTGAATGGTTTCCACTTAATGGTGTCTAATGCATAATGGCATGATTAAGGCGATATTCACTTTTTAACCCAAATGACTCGTTTTTTTTATACAAGGCTGTGGTAAAATGTTTCGTAAATGACTAAATTTCTCTTTATGATGAATGAACTATTGTGCACAAATAATAAAACATTTAAAGAACATAATTACCAGCGCCGGAGAAATAATTTAAAATCATCGTAATTGTAGATTTGGAAAATGATGTTTTATATACTCAACTCATGACCCTCAATACACGCGATTTATACTTTAATATATGTATTAAGTAACACTAGCGAATGCAGTATACAGATGAATGAGATGTGAGAATGAAGAAAAAATTAGACTTGTTGCTTGTGATAACGGTTTTTAAACAGTTCATTGGAAGGTACATTATAATATTTTATCATGTACATCGGAGATGCTTCAATTTTTTAATGAGTCGTTTTATTATTGGGTTTTTGTCAATAATGAATTGTACATAAATTTTTATATCATGAATGGATTTTTCACCGCTGTTAGGCGAATCTTAATGATTATGCGTTTCAAAAATCGCGACGTTTTTCTCTCAGATTCATATTACAGCTTATACACAAATGAATAATGTCCAAAAGTATACACGCCATGATACCAAAATATTATCATAATTTTTATTAATATAGCTTTAATTGAAATAAAAAATCTGTGTATTATCAAAATTATACGTGAATTATATATTATATTTATTTATATAATTTATTCATATTGTTCGAAGTCTTATTTTTTCAGTTCCCAAACAATAATAATAATTAATATAAAATATAAGTTATAATTAGGTGTAATTTTGGCAAGAGCAGCTTCATTTTTTGATCTTTGATTGTAAATATTACTTTTAAAGTACCATAATTTATAGAGGAGGGTTTTTAATTTTTTTCTGGTATTGATAATTAAACTTTACCGATAGATATTTTTATTTTAACAATTACTTTGTGATTTCAAAATGATCAAGATTTCATTAAACTTTCAACGTTGCTTAATAATCTATTATTGTATCGAGATACTAGACTCATTGAGATGGAAATTGCAGACGTTTCCGGAAACTGGGCAGCATTGTCTCAGTGATCGAAGCCGGAAACACGTTCCAACCTACCGTATTTCGATCTGTTGCCGTATAAAAGAACATTCTCAAAGTTGACAACGATTTTGCTCGTTGCTAAAATGTCAATCGAAGCGTGTCTAAGCAGCCCCAGCGGCGCACAGCGAGTATGTCCAGTAGCAGTCTAGGCACAAAACTCGATTTGCGAGCTCGAAAAAATGCTAATAATGCTTCAGAACACCTGTAGAAATATTTAGCAGAACATAAGAATAATTCAAAGATTATATGAGGGAAATATTTTGAAGGAGCGTCATCGAGTTAATACCTTTTCTTGCTCCTTTTTTACACGATTGCAAAAACTTATGGGATTTACCAGCGTTGGGTAAAAAAGCCTTTGTTCGACTCTAGAGAGAATACTTTTTGCCTCCGAGTTGAGTGAGCGATGCTACTGACAGACAATTGTTTGAAGGTATTATGAACACTGAGCAGCTATATCGGTACTTTTTTGGCGCGTGGGCGTAATTTTGAAACGAGCCCTTTTGCAGGAACCCATGGATATTTGTATATTTGGTTTACGCGAACGAAGCGAATGTCGCGACGTACAAAACGTTTTGTACTTGCCAGAAAATAGACACTCAACCCTTTGTAGCAGGTGTCTGCGCGGCTACGCTCGAGACTTATTTTGAGAATTTTGTCTCGCTCGAGAAAGTAAGAGTATACTTGTTCTCCTGACTTATAAGCTGAATCAAAATCGTGGTTGAAAAAGCGGAATTGTGCGTGCTTTAAGATGATCAAGCGTTGGAGAGTCAGGGCGAATCTCTTAATGGCTATCTGCCACATAACTGCTCGATGCGCGTCTATAATATCTGTACGTACTTTTCCAAAAATCTAACGCGATGCAATTTTTTCTGGTCCGCGCAGCCACAGTTGGAGTCCGTGTGCATGGGAAAGGCGTGTGGAAAAAGGGACTGAATTATTGCGCGCACATAGCGACTTCTTCCGCTTTGATACATTTGTACGTATTGCGGGTAAAGTCGAATAATAATGCACTGACTGGAACTCACGTCGAATGACCGATTAGAGCGACGTTGCATAATGCGCGCCTGTGTTTGTGTACAAATGCAAGGGTGGCGAATCAACATAACAGATGCCTCGCTCTTTCACAAAAAATGTTCTCTCTCGTTATGTAGCTCTATTTTTCTCTTTCTTTCGCAGTCGCGTACACAAGTTTTAGCTTGTGTGAAAAAAACGTCAAAATTTTGGTCGCTCCATTTGAATTTTTGCTTCGCACCTGGTCGCTTTCCGATCCAAAAGTCCCAGCATACCCATAGCTACATTATACGTACGCAAGATTACGTACGTACGAGCGTAAAACGTAAAATGCGCGGAGGGAGAGAAAGATCAGGTTGGACTCTTCGCTTGGACCTTCATTGTGCATATCGGACTTTTCGCCCCTTTTGTAAATTTCATAAATACATGCGCCTTCGTATGTGCGTAAGAGAGAAGCACTTTTCCCCCTTGCACTTATGGTCACAGGCGTTAAAGAGAGTTTGGAAAAGGGACACTTTTTCGAAAATCGAGCCGCGTCTCATACATATACACGAACAAATATGAACTGTTGTGCAACGCTCGGACTCTGCGGAGGAAAAAGAGCGAGCGAGAAAAAAATTATCCATCATTTGAATAGAATCCCCTTCGTGCACGTAACGATCGATTTTGATTTCTTCCACTGGGTTAGGGTAATTTTATGTGCATGTACAGCTCAAACCGAGGCTTTTAATAAATAATATCAAAGTCCGTTTCTAAGTACATATACCCTTATAATATATATGTTGAGTTTGCGTCAAACGGTCCAGTATCGAATAGTCCCGGACGTTGCCATTATTATTGCCTTGGGATAATTAATATACCCATTGTAATTCGTACTCTTTGTACGTGCATCTATCAGAAGAAAAGAAAAATCTTATTAAACTAGTTGAAATTTTTAATCGTTTCTGCAGCTCAAATATGAGCCGCAAATTGACTTGTGTGTTTAGCATTTACGCAAATTTATCAGTCAGAATCGCAGTCGTAGTTGAATTAAACAGCAACGAGGATAAAAAGAAAAATAAATCGAAGAGAAAAAAAAGCGAAATTCAAGTGGCACGCGCGCAAATTGAATAAGGAGCCGCGCGTCAATCGCGTTAATTGCGCGAGTCGAGATCGTTGCCCGTTGTTCTTTATGTATATGTCAGCTGGTGAAATTGATGTAGCCGAAGAGGAAAAAAGCGCGTAACAAAGTTTAATTTAAACAACGTTATCTCTGCTTATAGCTCGAGAGATAGCTCGCAGAAGCACCTTTGCGATGGTGGTGTCAGCGAGGGATTGAAATTTTATAATTACTTTCACCGGAGGATAATATAATTTTGTTTTTTTTCTTTTTGTTTTCCTTAAGGTGGGATTATTAATCCCCGCGCGCTCGTATAAAAGAGTACACTCTGCATCATCCCTTTTTCTTCCGTCGTGGCACGCGAGCTTTGCTTCGTACGCCTGCCTCCTTCTTATATTCCTTCTTCGTTATAAGATAGGGCGAGGAAAAAAAGTTGTTGCTAGCTACTTCTCTCGAGATTCATTAAGGTGCCGCGAAGGAGATGGTAAATAATGCGGTCGTAAGAGAGGGAGATCTCGTTCAAGAGATTCTTACGGCGGAAAAGCTCGCGAGTTATATACGCAGCAGTCCCGCACCAAGCATGGAGTTTTTAATCGAATTTCTCGAGCTTTATTGTTTACTTTTATTATTCGCTGGATGATCGGTGGCTCGCAAGCTCGATCGAGTCTGCTACTCGCGCGCACGCTTGCCTAGCGGCCGTAAAGTTCGATAGATCGTCTTTTTTTACCTGGTCACAACTATACGTTGAAGTTTTTAGCGACAAAATACTAGGTACGAGGGTAATGCTCGCTAACTCAACACACATGTGTAACACCGAGAGGATATAGCCTCACCGATTGGCGAGCATCGAAAAGCAAAAAAAAAAGAAAGGCGATACAGATCCGGCGATCGAGTCACCCTATACACTACAGGCAGCAAGCTTAGCTCTCGTGTTATGTATAGTCTTTAGCTAATGGAAGGCGTATAGTGGTGTGCAACGATGACAGGCATCGATTGTTCGAGTCGCGAATGATATTCCGCTCGTCGCAATCTCGCTGCCCACATGTACTCCGTTATACATCGCCCAGCTGTAGGCATAATGATCTACCCTGTACGACGACGAATATATTTGCGCCGCGATCGCCTTCTCGATCCCGTACATACAGCGCTAAAATGAAGGATCAAAATGTGCACTCCGAGTGCGTGCTCATCTTATGTGCACGAGTGTAAATGACACGCAAAGTAAACCTCTGCACCAATAACTGTTACCGAAGCTTTGATCAACCCTTTTTTTTGTCTCATCGTGGCACACTTCATTTGTTTAGGTTTACACGTTAATAATGATCCCGAGAGCGGTGTGCTCGCGAAGCCCTGGAAACCTTGGAAGATGTCGATTAAATCGTGCCACACACGCCACCTTGCCTCATGCTGCCGGCTTGCCGAGAAACCTATTACAGGAATATCGAACGCGTTGGAAATTTAACGCCTCGCTCAAATTGAAATTTTTCTCGTAAAATAGTGATTTCCGAGTCTTCTTTCCGAATACTCTTGGCGATTGATAGATTTTTTTCTTTTTTTGCCGATACGATGCCGCACGTTCATCGAAAAACTGACTATTAAGCTCGAGCCATGCACGTGTGCTACCTCCGTGTTTAAAAGATGTTCGACGTACTACGAGTGATATATATATATATATATTGTGTGTGTATTTTGTATCGTCCAGTGAAACACGAGACAAATGGTAACAATGGCCAGAGTGATCCTTTTAAAATCGCATTTGCAATTGTAAACGATACATAGACGGGTACACGAAGCTCGGGTAAGTTAAGGCACGGCTCTTCGGAGCTCGATGCTCTGGTCCAGAGATCAATCATACTCAAATTAATTTTCAATTACACTTTTTCAAAGGGAAATAGTTTCGCACAATGAGATGTTAGCGCTACAGTTTTTGCATCCTTCTTACAATTACTGGCGCACACTGGCAAGTATAAAAGGTACACGAAACCGGACTTGGAGAGGACGAAAGGAAATCGTTTCTGCTTCACAAAAGGCGTTTCTTTTACATCGTGTTTTTACAATTGCCATGCCAGTTTCACCTTTACTACTTACCGTACTAGTGCTGCCTTATAAATGTGTGCGCATCTTCTTCCTTTGGGCTCGCGGCATTGTGGCCTCGAAACTTTGCTTATATTAAAAATAAACACGCAGCGGCCTACTTGGACGATTAATCTGCACAAGCTTGAGCCAGTTGCAAAAAGAATCGTAAATGGCTAAAAGGACGTTTATAAGCGTCCAATCCATGATCGATGAATTTTTCAACGATCCGAGGAAATTTCAAGATATCGTTACTGTATACTATAGCTAAAAAGCATCATCGCTCATCGTTTCGTGGCAGCGATCGCCATAGACACTCCTCTGCAAAGAAAACGAAATCGCGCATCCCTTTGTCAACTCGTCTAATCGGCTGCACGACAACACTTGTATACATTACACATGTACGTACAGATTTCGAATACGTCGGCGAGTATAAATATTTCGAGCTCCGAGTTGAAAAATTTTTATACTTCCATTTGCTGCTGCTGTGTCACGCGAATGCCGCGAGTAATTTTGCATAACAAGCGCGTGGGTCGGATTATGAACGCTCGAGGGACCTTCGCGACCCGTCTCGACTTTCTTTGCCATAGAATGGATTGGCTTACGTAACGAGTAGCACCATGCATAGGTAGTTTGAGCGTACGATCCAAGGTCGAATGCTTATGGCGCGACTTCAGCCCCCGAAAGCGCATTGTCCTATATATTTGTCGAATATAGGACAATTATATTTTACCGAGTCAACATTTATACGCACAAGTAACACTTGTATGGGTATGACTCGTGTAAAAATAAGAGAGCACTGCTTTTGAAACGAGAGGGAGAGAGAAAAATGTTGCCCACGAAGTACAGGCCCATCATCCGCCCTAAAAACTATCTCACCGGATACATTTTTTCCGAGAAAAAAAACCCTGACAATGCACGCACACACGCGCGCATACGCAGCGAGTCATTTTAGAACTTTGAATATCTCCACTCCAAAGAGTCCAGCGTATCTGTTATATACATATAGTATGTGTGCATGTGTGCGTGTAAATATATTTGAGACGAAGGGATAATAAGGATAGGTCATTGTGAGTTAAGATGCTGCTGTGTGCGCGTACCTTTCTTCATCCTTCTCTTTTTTATTTTGTTTGGGAAAAAGGCCGGCTAGCTGCACTACCGACAATTTAAGCAACGATATTGCGTACTTTTTTTTCTTACGTACTCTATATATTATAGTTTGGGTATTTTTTACCGATCAGGTCTGGCCAAGCAAAGGTTTATATAATATTAAGCGCGAGTGGATTGCGTCTAGCCGACCAGGCTCGCTTCCTTTGCTGCGTCAAAAAAAAAAAAAAGGATATGCCGAATTTTCACATGTTGGTCAGCATGTATTATATTTTGTGTTATATAAATGCTGCTTTTCTTTGTTTTACAATGAGCTTCTTAGTCGGCTCCTACTCGATTTATAGTCAAAGTCTCCGACTTGAACCATTACATGTGGCCTATTCCACTTGATCTGCGCATGAATTTTAAGGCCCAAGGAATAATGGACTGTGGGAAAATGTAGTTTCAACTGGCTTTAGGTCAATGTAAAATTGAGCGAGAGTAATTTAGCCGATTCTTTTGGGCCTTTTCAACAGGCTAAAGAATGAAGTAGTCTAATTGAATGAAAAGGCTTTACGGGTGCTATCTGCGCCGTGCAAAAGAGGTCAAATACATTCAGCAAAGATGCAAAATCAAAAGTCTGAATTTATAACGAAAAGTCTAAATTCATACGAGTGAATTCATGGCGGCTATATCGTCGTCCATTTTCTTCTTTGCATTGGCGCTGGACGACGTATATGTATTCTTACAAGTACGATTTTCCATGAAGGGGGAGAACGTACGTACATATAGTTCTAGGGTGGCAGGGGTAAAAGCAGAGCTCGGCTTGGTCAATTTATCGATCCCCGCATGAATGTGTGCGAATGTACATACGCACAGCAATACCCGAGAGTTTGGCCAATGGTGTGTCGTGAGCTCGGAACGAGTACACAATGATGTACACGAATCTCTCTCTCTCTCTCTCTTTCTATATATATTATATTGGTCGGTAGTGGTCGACTAGGGCCACTGCTGCAGCCCTTGTCGTACAGGGTGGACGTTCTCCTATATCCATGGGTGTATTCCTATGCGCAAGTACAGATGGTTTATTCTCTGTCAAATCGAATGACCAAAATATATTTTTTGCCTGTCATTATGAGCATGTTTTCTTTTAGTGACTCTTAAGTTTTTATTATGGGTTGATATTAAATTTACAAACTACAATAATTATTTGAATATTTAATTATTGAGAACCGGCCAATATTCGCATGTTTACGTACGTCCAATCTTATTTCAAGTTTTACGCATGATACTCGCATGTGTCTATTCAAACGATGTATTAATAATCTACTTTTTTTTTTATTTATGCAAGAATGATAACTCAACTCGAGTTTTTTTATACTCATTTTTTATATCGTGGATGGTTTCTTATGATTTTTACTTGATCTTTTTCTCTTTTTCTAAAAAGTATTTTAAAATGAATAAATAGCATCAATTTTCTTGAAAAATATCCTGACTACCGATAAATATGTATAATTTTAGTTGACCATAGTTTTCTACTTTATTACGCCTTTCTTTTTTCCTTATTCTCTTGTACTCTTAATAAAGCCTCGTCGAAAATCCCTTTCGAGCTTAGGTATCCATGAGCGAGTAGTGGGGTTTCTAACTTCTCGCACACAGCTCTCACACATTCACACACGCAAAACAAAAGTTGTCTTTACGAACAACTATAGATATATGTATAGTTATATATTTCATCGAGCGTAGGGAAGCACAATTCTCGAGGGTCAAAGAGTGTCGAGTGGAAGTGAAGAAATTTTACTTGTCTCATTCTTGTGGCTTGTTCAATTAGATAAATACTATCTCGGAAATTGGAAGCGTATACGACAATGCCTGGCTGTAAACGAAAATAATAATTGATCGACTCTTCGAGCAAGTTTAACGAATACAGTTTCTGCCTTTGAACGAACTGCCGCCAAAGTATGTATGCATACGCTTACTCGTATCGCCGTGCGTGTTAAAAATTGATAGCTCGTAGAAAGAGCTGAGCGGGAAAAATCAATTTTTAGACAATAACACTGTCGAACGGATACATTCTTTGCTCATCTCTTGCGGAATAAGAAACTCATGCAAAATCGACAAAAAAATGAATGCTCTATTCTTTGGATGTATTTCCCGACTGACGTGGTTGGGGTATTTCGATACGACTGTATATGTGCTGCTATTACTGTTGCAACTTAGGCAAAAGCGTGCAAAGAGAAAAAGATAGAGAACGAGAGAGAGAAAGTTTGAAGGTAGCCGCGGGCAGCGTCAATTATTCAGCGCAAAAATGCCGCCAGGATCTTAATGGCAAGCGAGCTTTGAAAAAGACCTTTTTCGACGTTTGCATTTTTTCTCCTTGTGCCAACTTCTTGCCAAGAAGAGTCGCAGGGGAAAGAGATGTTGAGTCGGTCCTTTTTCGCTGCCGTTCTTATCCTTATCGCTTTGATTAGCTCACTCGTCCGCTTCGAAGTTTTATTTTTATGCGCTGCCGGGTGATTTTCGAACGTCGCAAATTGATGCCTATGCGTTGAAGACTGCCAAATCGTGAGTAATACTAACGATGCAGCGTTATTTTTCTCTCAGACAACATTTTATAGCTCTTGCACGTATTAGCCAAGCGAAAGTTTAACGGAATCGGATTCGAAAAAGGAATGTTTGATTCCAAAAACGCCTCGCTTCTGTATAAATTTAATATGCGATTACGCAGAAGGTATAGTCTACACAAAAACGTTAAAAGCTGCCGTCTCGACCAATGTGTGAGCGTTGAAAAAAAAAAAAAAGATAAGAAGCAGAAGAAGCGTTAGAAGCGGCAAAGGATACGAGGAAAAGCTCGAAGCGTAAAAGCCCGAGTCTATCTCACCGTTAAAGCGTCCCCGAGGCTGGCTGCGATTCTCAGTAAACTTTGACGCGTAAGCGCGATTAAATTTAAAACAAAAGAAAATAGTACGAAACGCACGAGTTGGTGATTATTTTTCAGCAAGCGATCGTACTGCGCTCAATTAACGTAAAGGCGCTTCTTTTCTTTCATGTAACGCAGAGACTCGGCGTTGCTTCACAAACGAATCGAGCGCGCTACCGTTTGCCATTCATAAAGAAATGCAATTGCGAGCGGCTCAAGGGCGATTTATGATGCCGCGCGTTAAAACTTTACCTCCTGCCATGCTCGTTTCTCTTCGCTGGCTGAGGATGGAAAAAGAGGGGCTGGGGCAAACACTTTACTTATGCATATAATACACCGACAGGCCGAGCGCGTTCGTAGGCTCGTTGCAGAGAAAGACTCTAAGCGCGGAGAGCGCCAGCGAGCCAAAGTGCGACTTGAAATGCACTAAATTATTAATCATTCGTTTCGCCTTATAGTTCGCGAGCTCGTCGAGTCTGTCTAGTGCACCAACATAATATGCCTTTCTTCTCTCCGCTGTATTGCCCTCGCTGTATCTATTCGGTAAATCAAAGGACCGTAAGAGAATGTGACTATTAAAAATTGCACTTATCGAGAAAAAAAGTCGTGCATTATAGATGATTCATTCGCAGAGACTGTAGAGATGTTGAAGTACTTTAGGCGCCGCAACAATGGCCAGGCAGCGAACCCTTTTTATTCCATGCTGTCTCGGCTATCGATCGACACCCCCTTCTTTTTCTGCCCGTGCTTCGCGTACTTGGATAAAAAGGGTTACGAGAACGCGTCTGTATAAAGGGAGGAGTTGAACGAGTGATTGGCCAATGGCCTCGTGTGCTGCCTATACACCGACGAAAGGTGTAACAAGCATGAGAATGAGCCGGCTCGAGTACACCTTTTCAGATAACTCTTACCGTTCACGTATATAATAGCCTACTGTCGCTGCAGTCCTTTTTCTCTTCCTTATGTACTTGCAAAATAAAACAAACTTCGAGCCCTTCCCAAAAAATGGCGCTGCAGGTAGTCGCCCAATTTTCGTGCACACTTGGCCGTTTAGTCAACATTTATCCCTTGAGTAGTGTTTATGTGTGTACATATTCGCTTGACACCTTGTTCTGCGCCTCGACGTTGTTGCTTTTTTTTCCTTTCATACAGTACAGTGTTTATATACTTATGACTTTTTCATTGGATGCGTTTGAAAAGTCAAGCCAGTCGAAGAGCACGAGTAAAATAGACGGAGAAAGAAGAAAGAAGGGCGTTCATTGGATTGTGACTTTTGAAGGGGTTGGGAAATCTATGGGCTCGCGCACATATTGCTTTGTTGTACGTATCAATTCGACGAATGACTTTTTATTGCGACGAATTGCATAGTCGACTTCACAATCGACAACTCTTTGTGGTTGAGGTGCTTTCAATTATTTTTGTCGAGCTTCTGTTTCTATGAGAGCTGAATTTATCAAATTTGGGTTACTCTCCAAGTTCGAACGTTTCGATTCCTCCTCGATGGTAGTTCTTCGGCCACTCGTGTCCCTTTTCTGACTCACTGACCTATCCATTCCACAAATTCCCTTTCTTCGAAATAATAATAACGAAAAAAAAGAAAAAAATCAAGTTAAACAGCCATTGACGTGCCCTCATATCGATTAATATCGACTTGGGAGCAGCAGCTTTGAGAAAACATGTGCCGTCGAAAATCAGTAAAAATCTGGACAAAGAGAAAAAAAAAGGGAGAAACAAAAAATCACATGCCTGCGCGTTTGTATAATATGCCGTAAGCAAGTATAAAGTAAAAAAAAAAAAAAGAATGAAACTGACCGGCACGCGTTCACGACACCGGAAAACCTATGGCCTCTCCCGAGGTATAGTAGGGCAACGCACATACTCACACACGAGCGGGCGAGCGAGGGCAACAAAAAAGAATATTATACATATATAAAAGTTTTTTTGAAGGAAAAAAGTCAGGCGCGTGGCTTACTCGCGATGCTGTTCCTGCTGCTGAGCAAGCCGAGGTGGCAGATGCGGCGAGCATAATGCCCGATACACGACTCGGACACGTAGTGCCTTTTTTTAACCTTCCTCACTCGCGCTCGTCTGGATTTTTTTTATTATTTCACTGGCCTTACCTGCTTGCCTACTGGCCACTACTCTTGCATGCGGCTGTGTACTTTTTTTGAGGTATTTCGCTGTCTGCGTTGAGAGAGAGAGAGAGAGAGAAATGTTTTTTTTTCGCTCTCTCATTCAGGGTTGCGCGCGCGCGAACGAGAGCTCGAAAGGGGATGAGCTAGAAGGGAGAGAGCGAAAGGAGGTGGATAAAAGGAGACTTAAACCGTTGACCGGTACGTTTGTAGCTTGTATACACATTAACGGACTTACGATGCAATGTGGAGCGTCCCGATGGGTTGAGCTCACCTTCTCTTTTTTCCCTACAACCCTATGGATTATATTTATGACCGGTACTACCACGCAGTTTTACTGGTTTTCTTGGAATGAGATCTGCGCATTCTGCTCTCCGAGGATTTTACTAAAGCATATTGAAAAAATTTATGATATTCTTAACTTTTTGAAATCTGTGAAATGTTTCAATACTTTGCAGGTTTATTTACTGAAAATTCAATTATATATAGTCAGTATTTATCCATGACTCATTGCTATAACTTTTGTTTATCACTTTGATACTGTCGTGAACACTAAAGAATGAATAAAAACTAGTGTCAACGTTCGTTGCACAAAGCTGAGTGAAGTTAGTTAGTTGATAACGACTATGCATTTTATTTATTGAAAAAGATTAATTTATATTTTTAAATGTTGTCAAATCAATGTCTCCTTATTTGATCATGTTGCAAGAGTATACAAATTAATTATACGGATACTTAAGATTGCACTAAATATTTTTTTTTGTATACGAACTAGAAAGTTTTATCCGTTATCATTGATAAATGAGTATCAGTTAGGGTATATAATTCTCTAATAACAAGTAATGAAAGATTGTTTTATTTCTCAAGTAACGCAGACATATATTATTTACCAAATAATTTTCATTTCCAAAAAAACCCAGGTACAAATCATTTTTAAAATAGCCTTATTATTTTATTATATTCCAAATAATTCCAAGCAGGATTTGCTTCATTTCTCAAGTATTATATAAAAAACTAATTAGTAACGCATCTACCATGAATATATCCTTAAAATTTCAAACCGATCGTGTAAAAAGGTTCCAAGTTATCATAGGACCGCGTAACACGTTAAAAGTTCCATACGGAGCAATACCACGACTTCGCTGAGCTTAGCTTAATAAAGAATTTCATCAAAAAAGGATCAAGAAAGCCATAAGATTCGAAAGTAATTAGAATAATTAATAAGTTTATGTAAAAGCATGTGTATTTTGCTCTGTTCATTTGATAAAATAGTTTTAAGAGAGAGAAATATTAAAAAAACGAAAGCCAACTGTCTTGAGTCGGTTTAGCGCGACAGAGTGCGAGTCGTACGCAAGATAATATATGGTGAAATAGGCCGAACAACTCGAATTTCAAAGATTCGAGGAAAATCGCAGTAAGACAGAGCTCGCGTGTATAACTCGGTGATAAAGTACCCTTGGACTCGCGCTCTGGCGCTTGAGTTAGCAGATCGGGAGGTATATACGAGCGAATCCATCTGTGCGTGTCCATACACATAATTCCTAAATATACCTATATATACTCTACACACAATGTTGAATCCTACAGCCGAACACACGCTTATTCTTGAATCTCGATCGGAACGCGAAAGCAACAGGCTGCTAGTATATACAACTCAGCGCAGTATTAGCGGCCAAAAAAGTTTGCACACACTCGAGCGATGAAGTGCTTTTCTTGAATTTTCCTTCTTTTCCTAGATGCGAGTAAGCTGTACGTGCTGTTCCCCGATGTTGTCTCTTTTTTGTCGACTAAACTTTATCCTGAAGTGTGTGATTGTAGAAATTAGAATCATAGTACGATTCTTGAATTACTTACAAGCTGCTCATAATATTGCGGCCAGGTTTATGATATGATTCTAGCTATTTAAAGCTATGTCGATCTATATATTTACTATAGATTTATATAAATGGATATAAGTTTGTTTTCATTTTAGATTATTACAGTTGGATCAAAGAAAAAAATTCAATCAGCCTCTGTTAAGTATCGGTTCACGGCTATCATCGCTCTTGTATTCTCTCTCTTTTTGTATCAAAGCATCGAGTATCGATGGTCTATTGAATACACGAGCGCGAACAGGTGCACAAAGAGACATAGCACGTCGACAAGTCGATAATTAGAGCTTGCGCGCGAACGTCTCAATTTGCGAATTTTTCGCGTGCCACACATGGACGGGCAGCACCTTGAGGCGCACTTCGGACTTTCTCGCACGAGCGCCTCGCGGCTTTCCGTATACAAAAAGCTGATTGAGATATTAGCCAAATCTAGTAGAGAGCTATTATTATCCGTTTCTTTATTTGCCTCGACTCGAGCTTGGAAACGACTTGGAGTTTACAATACGTCCGATAGCCTATAATCTGCGTTCGATCGATTAAAGCGCATCTGTGCGGCTTGAGTCGCGTCAGACAAAGACTGCTTCGATTAAAATTCGGTAAAATGCTCGAGATCGACGAAAAGAAAAGCTGGACGATACGCGAACAATAATTTGAGACCGTACTCGTTATTCGAGGCAAGGAGGTCCAAGGTCACAGTTTGTGAGCTCGGACGACTTTTCGCGCAACCATAAGTAGTTTTACGTTACTCCCATATCGGCGAGCGGCACGCATACTATATATATATGTACAGTGTACACGGGATACAGGCAATGCGCCAAGAGTTATTGTACTCGTTTAAAATTCATCCGTGGCAAGCAAGGGGACGGGACAGCCAAAGAGCTCGATCACAGTTGTACCGGCCCTTTTTTCGCGCGCGACATATGCGAAGGGTCAGTCTCTTGCAGTATCACGTGCTCTCGCGCTCATATGCAGACTTTCCTATTACGTACTTTTTACGTAGCTGCTACGACTCATGGATCGCTACATATTCGGCTTCTGCAGAAAAGGGGACACATATTTTTGGGTGGTGACCGCGCGCCATCGTAAAGCTGCGCGTTCTGGCTTCCGATTCGTAATGGACATTGCAGAAAAATATTAAGAATACGCGCGTTCCTGTTGGGAATATTTTATCGGGTTCGACAAAATATTACATCAAAAGACTCGATTGGCACGAAAATACGCTCATGGTCAGCTATTCTGCGAAGGTATTGCCTTACGATTGTTCCTGATCTTGTTCCTGTGACGCGTCTCGATATCGAATTCATTATTATGTATCAAGCACGTTCTCATGTTTTCTCTCTTTCATTTTCTGTGCATACTCTGGAAGCCGTAAAACACGCCACATTGTCGCAGCTCGTTCGCGTATTATATTAGAAAAGTTTCGTCAACGTCACCCGTCCAATTTAATACTAATGAAGCTCTTCACTATGCTATGGGCTCCGACACTGTTGTAATAATTTAATCCACTTACGTACTCCTTCACGCCCCTCCACCTTTCTTGCTTCTTAAATGCATAAACTTACTTCGACGTAATAACATGCACAAAGTATCGTACAATGCGAGGCACTCCAGAAAATCTTTTGACAAACTTCCTTCATATTTATTATGCGATGTATATTAGGCAACGTTCTCCTAACATAATACACGTTTTTCACGAGATCTATAATACGGGAGATGAATATTCAAAATTATTAGCATCTGTCCGCCCACCCGCGTCACACACAAACCCTTTTTTGAAGAATTTGAATTTTGGTATCCGGAAGCGACACCATTGAGCGATCGCTCGCTTTTATACGTTCACGCCTTATAGAAACGGCTCGAGGAGTTTGCGTTTATTGTGTACCGACGCGAGGAAGCGTCGATGGCATAATGCCCGCGGAAGAGGAAGTGTAGTGCAGCAGAAAAATAATGATTCTTGTAGGCTACTTCAAGCTAGTCAATTTGGTTGGCCAATTAATAAGATTGAATCACCGCGAGATGGGGTTTTAAGCAAAGAACTGTAAGAGAAATCCTTTGCCATATATTTCAAGAGGTTCGTTAGGATAGTCATTGGTAAAGAGAGAAAGAAACTTTAATGAAACATAAGGTCGTATTAGATTGCATAAAAATGTACGCAATATAGCATCGTCCTCGAGAAGTTTTCCGATTCAAGTGTACGGATGTAACTCGCGTCAGACAGATCGTATGGAAAAGCAATCGTCACGAGTGGAGCACGATTTGGTAATTAGCGCACACGGACCGCACACAAACTCTGCGCACTCGCGAGCAAATGTTTGAGCTATGGCTTGGGAAAGATGTTATTCTCTCGACGAATAAATGAAGCAATTTGGGAAACCTAATCCTTCCACAACGATTGTGAAATTCTTTGAGGTCTGGTCAGACGAAAAGAAATTACTCGGCGAGACTTTCACGGGAGCAAAACAGTCGAAACTCTAGCAGGTACACGTACAGGTATTATGGCCGACTGAAAGAGTTGACAAAGGCCCGATACACGGGGTAGACATGCAAAGCGCTGAAGGTGCAGACTCCCACGCATCGGACAGCTAGTAGTAGCCTCTCCTATTGTTGTCATAGGCATAGGCAGAGATAGAAGGCGCAGAGAGAAGAGCCGCGCCGGAGTCTGTCTCGGGGCCCTATACGCATGGTCATTGCTTTGCACAACTTTCCCAGGCGACCCTTTCATTGTTACGTATACATCATTGGCTCGCCGAGCGGAGAATACGAGCGAGTAAAGCAACGTTCCTACGTGCCCATAGATGTAATATTTCGTGTGTGCGCGCCAGCCCAGACGGATGATGCCCTGCAATTCCTATAGCTATATGCGTCTCGGACAATAATGCATCGTCTATTTATATATGTATGTACGATATGTATGTATAATATACGCGCGTATGTATATATACGCGTTCACGATTGAGAGAGCATTAGCTCTCTACGGGGAGTGGACGATGAATAAATGCGTATTCCGGCCCGTGAGTACTCGAAGCTTAAATTTACACGCTCATCGATCCCTGCGTACACCTTTATAATCTAGCATTGCATATACACGAGTGGCTAACGTGCACGGACACTTTTTTTACCCGATTGGAAAGTGACAACTTTGGATAATTTGTATAGCGAGGCAGCAAGCGGGAATGAGATGATTTCGAAAATACGCGATCGGCCCCGTCGATGCATAAAAACAGCGAGCGTTGGAGAAAAAAATCCATTTACGCGTCCTGCACGCACTCGCAATTTTTGTCCTGCGCGGCTTTGTGCAATTTTCCTCGCGCCTTCTATACGCATACGTTCGTAGGCATAGCTGCCTTGATTGACACTCTCATATTCGAAAGTGCCTCTGTGCTGGAGCGTACGCGCGACTTTTTTCCATTAAAAACACAACGCGCAACTCCATTTCCAAAGACACGCGCTGATTGTCACTTTCAATATGTATCTGCTTATATATACGTTTATATAAATCGTCTGGTGTCTGTGCAGAGGCAATCTCATTAAGCGCCGCTTAGGTATATATACGTGGCTCGATCGTCTAACCCCTTCGAGTTGTTCTCTCTCTCTCTTTCTCTCTTGTAGCCATGACAACGCGCGCCCACCTGCACACCTTACCCCTTGTACGCACACACGTACACGCGTCTCTATAAATTTTTTCTGTACCTACTCCTGCAAGGTGGATACGGCGCGTGCAAAGGGTGAATTCCGACGAGCATCGCGCGCGCTCGAAAGACGGGATGTGCGGCTCGCCTTTTTGGCTTGGGATGATGAATCGTACTCGCATTGCCGGAAGCGACATTAATCACTGACTTTTTCACCTATATGCGTGCACCTATAGCTTTAGGGTACACACGGCCCGAGCTTTTTATTGGCTTTTTTTCCGCGTTTTTATTTAGCCGCCACACGTACATATAAATGCACATCGTTCAAACACTCACCATCGTTGCTGCTATTAAAAACTCATAGCTATATAGATATACTCGTGCATGAAGAATTCGAAGGCGGCCATTACCGAGAGAGGTGTTTGCGTTTGTTATATGTAGCAGAGAGCGAGATATTAATAAGAGGTGAGAGAGCCCACCATGTTTTGCTGTAGTAACACCATGTTCTTCTTTGCTCGAGCGAGAGCTCGTCGAGATGGGGAAGATTTTTTGTTTGATTGCACGTAAGCTTTCGGGAGTGTCGCTGCCTCGAGTATCGAGCCTGTACGAACGAGAAAATTAATTCACTCCGTATAAGGAGATTTATGTACTTCTTATTTGCCACTAAACATTCATTTTGTCATTTTTTTTGTTTATACCCATCGCAGTTTCAAAAATGATTTTATAATATAATATCCAGTGAAAAATAGAATTTCGAGGCGCTCGACTGTGAACGAGTAGAGCGAACGAATCAACCCTTTGCTATGGAGCCAGCCCTCGTGATTCGGTTAGCTAGTGCACGTCGGCGATAAATGGTTACCAGAGTAAAGTATTTCCGAAAAGCCTTACCCGTACACTTTCAACTCTTTCACCGAGCTTCGAATTACAAAGAGTTAATGCGATCGTCTTTCGATATTTTCTAGAGGATTCAGGTACTTTAAAAAGCTCGAAGAAAATATCCGAAGATTAACAATGCATACCTTTCTAAATAATATTTCCCACGCCGTGTGAAAAGGGCCTTTAATCCGCGAAATGACAGTTCGTGAGCAGTCTCGGAGGATATTTAAATGATACGAGCGTTTAATCAATCGCCTAGACGAACCTGTCAGAGAATCCTTTCACGGACAATGACGACGAATCGATCCATCAATCGATTCCCCTGCGAGATAACGTCTTGAGCATGCACAAGCTCTAAATGTATAATGTACAAACGATACACAGCGAAGATGAAGTTGTCGTGCAGTCTCCGAGCAAGGGTATTAAGCGATGGAATCGTGATTCGTCACTTTGGCATTATTGCTATATGTGGAGCACGAGGGCACGTACATCGCGTCATTACTTTACATCAAAACGGAGCAAGGAGTGAAAAGGCTTGCGCATAATCCACTGGATTCCACACTTAAAGATCGGCTATTGTAGTTTTAAGTGCTTGGAATTAAGCTGACAAGTGCTCTTCTGGCGAGATCTTGTACAAAAAGATACGCTTTTTCACAAATTTGTCCAACTCGTCGATACCGAGTCGATTTCAAAGTGAAAATTAAAATACGCTCGGAGACCGAGGGGGAGAGAAGAATCGTTATCTCGCGGGTAGCATCGCTCGATAAAATTCATCGTTGAAAAAACGAGGAACGTCGTTAGAAAAAATAAAATAAAAAAAATTCGCCCATCAGTGCGTATAAGCTAGCACGCGAACTATTCCATTAAAAAACTCATTCGATACATAGAGCAGGTTGCTTCTTATTGCGAGCAATAACCACCGAAGCTCGCGTACTTCTCTCATAATCCTGCAGCGGCGAAGGAAAAAAGTAAGAGTTTGAAATTAAAGGAGCTGACGAAGAACTCGATATCTTGGCCTACCCCTCGTGCAAAGCAAAAGAGGGCGAGCTCAAGAGAGAGAGTTTAATGATATTCCTGATTACGACTCGTAGGAGAAGCGAGCTTGCCAGCGCGCGCCCTTTTTCTCATTTTCTCGCAGCTCCGATTTCTCCGTTCCTCGCTCACTCGCGCGCGACTGTTTGATTATTCCACCTAGCCTCTCCCTCCCTTATATTTTATGGACCATACACGTGTATATGAGAGCGAGCGAGAGAACCCGAGTACTTATACAGCACTTGTGCTGGGTTATATCGCACCGTTGACGATTTTAATTTTTTTAATAACCACTTTGACTCCATGGATCAAGCGGTGAAATTTTTATTGCGTCGCCGCGTGATGCTTCATTGAGAAACACGTCTATCAACCATGATTGCCAGTCAGATTTTTTCTCCTCCATAGCCAAGAGATCTTGAGAACGACGAGTTTGAGCTTTTATACGTATTCAAACTTTTTCATTTATTGCCTTTTACAAATGATTAAGACGAGCCT
Source organism: Trichogramma pretiosum (assembly GCF_000599845.2). Lineage (NCBI taxonomy): Eukaryota > Metazoa > Arthropoda > Insecta > Hymenoptera > Trichogrammatidae > Trichogramma > Trichogramma pretiosum. Next base: position 2,289,902 of record NW_019641647.1, on the reverse strand, counting down.
CAACTTTGTTAATAATCGAAAAATATTGCCATTTTTAATCACAATCAGATAGTTCTTCAATCGCTATAACGTTCCTTTTTTCAAACTTTACAATTTGAATTCTATTCAACTAATTTTAATTTCGTGAACTATTAAGCTAAACTCATGTATATATAAATTTATATTGTACTATTTTGAAACGAAATTACAAACCTTAGTTTTTTCTAAAATTGAATTACTTTTTTTATTTGATGAACTCTGCTAATCACCAAAAATTAAATGCTCGTGCCATAAATGCAAATGTCAATATTTTACAAGAGTGCATTTGATCAACGATTGAATATCATTGAAAGTCATATACGCACTGATTCAAGAGTGAAATAATTTCAATGGGTTTAAATTCACTTGACGGTCATCATTACCATATTTGTATATCGCTGTCGACGATTACGTCGGAATTTCAATCAGAAAATTTTGGAATTTTAAAATTGATAATACAATTTTATTCATATTCATACGCAAGTCCTATACAAAGATTACCGTAAAATCTAAAAAATTTCTCCAAATTATTATCATACATTTTTCGTCTAAAAATGAGCTCAAATTTCTATCATGGCTACCGTCTGTATTTCATTGAATTAATGCGTGTTGTCGCGGCGAAATCGCGAAAGAGCAATTTTTTCACTACCCCTACTATAGGGCTTAAAATTGAAAACACGATTTAGAAGCGTGGAGAAGAGAAATAGAGAGTGAGACAGAGAGAGAAAGAGGAAAGGAGCAAATACAGAAAAGTGTCACACATTGGCAGGTATAACGGAAAAATGCGGGCAAAGTGTTTTTTTTTCGACATAGAGGAGAAAAGATACGCCACCCGCCTGTGGCGGCACGAGTGTACACGCGCACACACGAGACTCACGTGCTGAGTTGTATACATTCGCTTACATATCGGTTGAATTCCGCAAGACGTTTTATTATTATGTTTTGTTAGGCGTCTATAAGGACGGTACGCATGGATCTATGTATGCGCAGGGTCTTTGTCACGATTCCGGATATATGTAGGTAGGTGCTGCATGTATAGGTGCAAGGCGCAGCAGCGTGTGCGGGTGGAGAAATATTATTGGCGGCAGCGCTATACTTAGATGCTAGCGGTGGATGAATCTTTCTTTTTTTCTATTGGCATTTGTGCGCGCATCTGCCTTTTAATGCGACGTAACGGATGTCTAGCAGCTCTTCTTTTTCTCTCCTGCATTAGCTTAAAAAAATTGCCTATACTGTACGTAGCTACGCGGAAAAGTGAATCCGAGCTCGGACATTGTGCGCGGCGCGCATGAATACTCGAGAGAAGGCGTGACGCGATTTCCTTCATCTGATTTGGTTGCGCAATCGATCGAGCGAAATATATTTATGACGACGACATTTTTAGTGAAAAGTAGAAAATCTTCGTGTTTTTTTGGCACCAAACGATGTATGTCGCGCAACGGAGCTCAGTCGGATTATAAACCAGTTGCAACAACATATGTGTCGAGCACAAGTCACACAGTCGACGGATTCGTTCTAATCAAGTGCCAAGCGATTAAATTTCAGAGAGGAAACGCGACAAAATCCCATCGTCTATTTTCACGTGTCACGTACAAATAGTGATCCTATATTTTACGATATCCGCGAACGATCCAGAGAAAACAAAATATCTTACCGCATTGATTGCTTTCTCTATTATGCTCTAACCCGCTCGCAGCCAAGATTTTACTGGCCGAGTTTCAATTGATCTCACAGTGCTAGATCGATGGCACGCTTGAGAAATTCAATGTCCAAACTAGACCGTCCGATGTCTTAGAATATGCTGTCTCTGTTTATACTGTTATAATGAGATATGTAACGACCATATGTTAAAGAGTGAATTATTTACAGCGTCGTTTCGTGAAAGGATGCCAATGTCTCTGTGTGCCCATGTATACAAGTCTATTCAAGATCTACCAGTGGATGAATGAATGAACGAATGAACGAATGAATGCGGAGTCGCGTGGACAACTCGAGTAATTATGCAACAGGCGTAAACAGAAACCCGTTGGCTCGTGCCAGCCTAGGAAATCCGATTAAATTAGCTCCAAACTCGAATTACGCCAGTAGGCGGCAAAAATTTGTCCCAGCAACCTTATGCTTGTTCAATTCGTTGCACTGCGAATAGGTGTGGAATTACCGTAATCTGCATATTTCGAATTTGAATTGTATCAATTAAATATACAAAGATACATTGTTGCATCGTAGCGATCCGATTTCAGTCGATTGAGAAAAACTCATTAATATTTAAAATTTGTTTTTTTCATCATGTTCACTACAGCTGTCCTGTAAATGATGCCCGTTCGATTGCTGCGATTATACGGCAATCTCGCTTACGCGCGCATTTATGTAATTCATAGTGGTACGGAGTAACGTCGGGACTTTTTTTCTCTCCGAGGTAACAATGGAATTGTACCGCTGAAAAGTGCCCAAAAGAGTATATGGATAAAAATTGTAAAGGCCTCTGGCGCTGCTCGATTGCTTCCAACGCAATATTTTCTATATTTTTCGATATATTGGTGCGGGGCCCGCACACGATGGGTTGCGATTATCGTCCGACCGACTGACCGAATGAAAATAATCTTAGACGTGGCGTAACGTTTTCTAGATCCATAGCGTACATAATGCGCAGAGCAAAGAAAGAAACTTGCTCGAAGAAAAAAAAATTTATGTAAGAAAATCGTTTGCCTCGTATACCTACATGCTTTTCGTTTGCGCGCGTGCGGCTGCATCTTTCGAGTAAATCAAAAACCTCGCACTCGTCGCATCGCTTTATTCGTTGCGATTATGCGAGAGAGATTTGTATTTTGTATATCGCTCGACGCGCCAAAGTTGAGATGTTGCCCGATCACGATGGGGTCGCACGCCGATGACATTGCATTTTGTTTTACCTTCTCTTGTTGGTCGGAAATTCTCGACTTTTCTGCAAACGTTTGTAAAATTCCGCGCTTTCTCTCCTTTAGGCTATTTCCCAAGGTGACTATTATTATCTACTTGTGAAAATAATTGTACGATGAAAATATCTGCATGGTCAGGATTTCCGGCTGATTTATTAATTAATTTTTATGTAATTAAATCTGGAAGGAAAGGAAGCTGTAAACTCAAGTTTTTACAGTTCTTGCAGTATGTGTATACCTAACGAAAGATTATGGCAATTAATACATAGAGCGACTTGCCTGATTCATGGGGTTATACAATCGCTCAAACAAGGATGTTTGATTCAAGTGACATTTTCCCATAATCTGAACAGACCAAGAGTCTATTTATAACCCTGACTGGCTCTGCAGGATATACACTTTCGATTCGTCCATCGATGAAAAATTTATATGCGTCTTAGGTTTATGTGTATTTGGGTATGCTTGTGTGAGCCTCGTAGTGTGTGCCAGTCTATACGTACCATCGACGCATACTATCGAAAAAACTCACATGGCTTTTCGACTCCACCCATGCTCCAAGTGGAGGACATTACTCAAATCTCCCGCACGACTTTCTTCGTTCTTCTTCTGACATCAAAGGAACTGCTAAAAATCGACCTGCATCCTGTAGAAAGAAAGTCAAGAAATTCCCTTTTTTACGATTTATCGTCGCGCCACACACACACACACACATACGTACACTCTTTCGTGCATCGTAAACAAAAAGAGAAAAGGAGAATAGAAAGAAAACCCTTCGTCACTTTGGATTTCTCGGAACGGCTTGTTTAAACTGTGAGCTGTGTAAAAAAAGAAAGAGACAATCGGAGATTATTAATCATTTTTCTAGTTTAACTTCAACACGGATTAATCCGTGCTGTACACTTTATAGGAGTAACACACGTTGCATCTTCTAGTTTTGAAAATTAGAACGTAAAGAGCTCGACACTAAAAGTTTTGAACTATTGTCTATGTTGACTTTTGGATTTTGGATTGACTATGACGGCGAGGGAGGGTTGAGGTTGCTCAGATGCAGCGATTAGTACACGAGCTCGATGGTGAGCAGCGAATGATCCCAAAATCAAATAGGACAATTTTGAGGGAAATTCCTCTCGCGACGCGATTGATGGACGTAGCCCGATTAATTGGCATATCGGGCCTATTTATCGTCTCGGATAGGATCAAAAAATCTTGGACGTTTTTCGCACCCCTTACTAATAATATAAGTAAGAAGAATCCGGCGCGAGTTTGGTCGCGCCAACAGCCTCTTGAGACGTCAATGCCTCGACTAATGTATCCCTACGTACGTGCATATAGGTTGCCGTGTCTCGACTCTGTCGCTGCTGCTCTCGAGTCTAGTATTGCGCGCAACCATCGTCATCGGTGCTGATGATCGCTCGATTCTCCGAAACATCTTCGTGGCAATACAAAAGCAGCACAGACTAGTATAACTCGCTACTTCGCTCCCTTCTCTATAGACTCTCTATTTTCCGCAATTCTACTAGGGCCATCCATATGAGTAAACGTACGGGGGTGCAGAGAAGACACACGAACACACACACACACACTCTAAGACTTTATTATTATTCCTATACGCATAGATACACAATGTAATGACGAGGCACATCTTCGTCTCTTTGACGCTTATATTATCTTCTCCTTTATTCTGGCCCGGGGAATGCTCTGGATCATCGCGAAAAAATACCCAATACTTTTCATTAGGTTATAATATACGTACAGACTTTTTCGTCGAGCTCTAAGTAACGTGCCAATAAAAAGCCTTTGTACGCCAACTAAGATAATTCCATTTTTTCTCTCGTATATTCACCTTTTTCGTGCTGGCTTAAAAAATATTTACTTAGCTAGTCGCGCTCGTGTCCTTACTTATCCTAACGAGCATATTTATTTGATTTGCGTATACACTTACTAAAATATCGAGTGATACAGCTCTTTTGACCCTCGAGTGAACTCTACACTTTTTCAGACTGATCTTTTTTTTAATTGCAATGCGAAGATTGAAAATCATTGAAATCGAAACTAAGCCGTGCTTTGTTTGCTTCTGTTTTTTTTTACGAATTAACCCGCATGAGTAGCTCGATTCATGACTTGATCGATCCATTGTAATTTGCAATGATCTCCATTCGGGATCGCTCAAACTGCTCGAATCGAAACGCTGGACCCAACTGTCGATGAATATTGGCCCGATGTTATAATGATAATTTTTATTAAGAACCTCCTGTATAAACTTACTGTAAACTCTCAATTCATGGAGGCAGCTGATTTAGTCGTGCGCTGCGCACACGCGTCAACCTCTTTTGTAACTGTTCAAGATTTACTCCTTATTTTGTTAAAGAAAGCGAGTGATCTATTGAATGGTTAATGGAAGTCAAACGCCATACATAATACTTTTCACTCCAACATAATAGCGAAAAATTTTTAAATTCATGATTCGAGTGTCACCTTTTCCGACATGGACCCCGAGCAGACAATATCTTCGATCATTCGCGTGTCATCGATTAATATTTGAATCAAAATATCGGGACTCATTGTGCTCACATACAAATGCTTGTCAGTCGATTTTCGGTGAAAAAATTAGTTTAAACCTTTGTACGTTAAGGTAGGTGAAATCGTTTTGTTTTCACTATTTATGTTCAGCAATTTATTTCGAGAGGAAAGTTGAAAACTGGATAGTAAAATTGTTGAAGGTATAAATAATGTACAAAGATTAGAAAAATCGTCGCTTTACGCTGGTTCAGCTCGAAAATCTCACTATAGCGGTGGCCCCAGCCTGTAGTATATCGAAATTTGACGTCAAGTTCAATTGAGCGAGCGTCGAAAATATTTTGCGTCAGCCGCATATATTTATTTAATAATAATTACTCAGTCACAAAAAAACGATCCGGTTTGTATAATAAAAAAATGTACGAAGCTTCATAAGAAATACAAATCGATCGTGACTTGTCTGAAATATAACATGTTTTGCTATTCAATAAATTGAATAAAAAATATCTTTTGGTCGGCAGCGATTCGGAAGCTTGAAAAGTAAATGTGGAAAACTCTTTAGAGGATCGAGTAAAAATCATGCAGGTACTACGGCAAATTGCGCTTGATCTTCTTTATTCGAATATATTCTTTGATTTTTCATTGTACTTGGCATGCAACCCATGGTATTTTTGTACGATTTCACGCTTGCGCAGCCCTCTGGAAAATTCGTTTCCGGTAGTCAATGAAACACCTGAAATTGTAAAATATGAAAAATAAGTTCGTGTTAAGCAATAAGTCTCAGTTTTCGAGATCGTGAATGTCAATTAGCAGCGGCTCATCCGTTTTTTTTTAAATATATATGATATTTGCCATTATGCCGAGGTATAAACAGATTCCTACTGCTGCTGCTGCTGTGCACGAGCATAAATCTGTATCATAAGAAGTCAAGAAGCTGGAAAATTTTTTTTTTCGTCAAAGACACGGTGAACAAAGAAGATCAATCTTTGAGCTTACGCCTAAAACGAAAAAAGTTTCGTGCTTGCCCGCACGACAGTTTATATTATTGGCAAGATGAATAGAGTTTCATTTGAGAACGGGTGTGCAACAATTTACATAAACAGGGATTGTACCTTTGCAAGCAGCAGCACTAGACAAAAACGTATAGGTCTAACCAGCTAGTTATTGACTACCAGACAATAAATGACCACTCGATTAATAATTACTTATAAATTGGATATATAAAAACGGATCAACTTTCAATATTATAGCTGCAATTATAATTAACAACCCATAGCATAAAACTGTAAGTAACCAGATAATGGAAGAAAGAGAAAGGCTTGTTTCCCGATTTTGTTTGAAAGGTGTCTAACAGAGACCACAGGAGATGCGGGTCACCAAATTTCCTGAAAATTTTTTCGTTTTCCCCTGGTATATAATAATGAAGCCCCCTATGCTTAGTTTGATCCAATAGGCCTTAGGGCCCATTTTAAAAATGATTTTCTAATTTATTGAAAAATTTTTGTCGTTTTCTAACCGTAACAGGATGTCTTAAACGAAGAAATAAAAAATGTAAAAGTCTTAGAATTAGTCAAAAAATACGTCTGAATTTGGTCAGAATTTTTGAAACCTGCTATCACTTATTTTCAAAGGCCCAAATTTGACACGTTTTTACGTTTTTCTTAAGAATTTCAGAGATCTTTGAAAATAGGTGATAGCAGGTTTCAAAAATTCTGAAAAAATTCAGATGTAATCTTTGACTAATTCTAAGACTTTCTAAGACTAAGCATAGGGGACTTCATTATTAGGTACCAGGAGACCACAAAAAATTTTTCAGGACTTTAGGTGACCTGCATCTCATGTTACCTTTTCAAACTGTCAATGATTAAATTAAATTTAAAATGATTAAATTTTTCATAAATGTGTCAAATTATAAGAAAACAAAAAAAAATTTTTTTTGAAACTTGAAAAAAAATTAGAAAATTTTTTTTTTCGCATTGATAAAAAAAATATAACGGGCTTCATTCTTAAAACATTCGACAATAAATGCAATTTAATTAAAAAAAAATTCATCGTCCTGTCATGTGTTAGGAATTCCATCTAGTTTACAAATATGTAAACCAAATTTTCCTACGAGGTTTGGTTCAAAAACTGATATTCAAACCCGTCACTATAGCTTCCTCTATGGAGGAAGCATAACGATTTATATCTTCAATCTCGATTCTGCTGTGACTGTGTCGATAACGAAGATAGCAGAGCGACTTTTCGCTGCGGTTGAACTTGTATTGCCAATCATTCATAGGTGACGCCTTCGTAATATTTAGATTATCGTTGCTACCGTAGCCATTCAAGAATGTATTTATTTAATCCCTTTTGCAAGTGTACAATTTTACGAAAGCTTTGGAAACTAATGAATGCTTGATTGGACCAAAGATGTATCCAAGTACAGATTTTCGAGACATTAAAATCAATTAATACATTAAAATATTTATTTTTTAATGCTATACAAATGAACAAAAGCGAATATTGTTTTATCGCGCGTGAGATTAATTCACGATATAAATTTTCCAGCGAAGCTCGTGAGTAAACAGATCGACAGTATCGTGAAGCCAGCCAATGTCATGGTAGAAGAATTGCAAGAATCTTCTGAGCATATCGCGCAAGCCTGGATTATACTGTGCTCTTCTTTCAATTGTTCCAGTTCGCAAACGTCGTGCTTTTTCGTGCATTTACGAATGACGACTAAATCCTTCTCGTGATTCGTTACGTTTGCTAAAAATCAAAGTTCATCGTTTCAGCCATGCCATTTTCACGAATATGTTAAAAAAGCTATGTCGGACTCACATAATATTATTTTGGCACATTTCCATGTATTCAAAGTCGATGAACGCGGAAGGATGAGTTTCGAACAATCTTGGGTGAAATTTTTCGGTGGTTTATTTTCACATTCCGGATCTACCCGGCTGTTGCATTCGTAGCATCTAAATGCAGAACCTAAAATCGATTTCTTTCAGTAGAAGGCACTTTTTCACTGTATGACGATGAGTAGCCTACTGTTTACGTACCTGGTATCACCATATGCACTGCGATTAGAGAAATGATTAGGCACCTCCACAGACCGATCATGTTGCAACTCGATAAAATTATCTGAGCTGGAAATAGTTGATTAATTGATGCGCAAAAAAAACCTTAGCGCACAGATCAAATCGCTGCGGGTTCTGTCTCGCGCAAAGTTAAGAAAATTACTGGGAAAAATATCGCAGTGCCATCAGCTTTTTACATCTAGTCAATAATGAGATAAGAGTGATTCAAGCAGTACAAATAATGCACACGTCACCCTTCGGTGATTCATTTTAAATTAATATTTATTTATTCGGATACTTTTTATTATTCTTTTTTTCAGAAAGGGTCATAAGTCATAAAGATGAATTCTTCAATCAACTCATTTTTATTTGAAAAAATAATTCTTTTTTGTGTTAATTGAGAAAGTAATTATTCAAAGCAAATGTAAAAGACGTATTTGAATTTTCTAACTTTTATTTTATCATTCAGAATTGTTCGGATAAAGGGTTATGAGTCCAATTCTTGATTGTTCATCGATAATTTTAAGTTACCATTTGATTGATTTATCGCAAATTACGTATGTGGCGTTTTACGTTAACTTTCCGAGTGCGACGCCCGCGCGGCATTATTAGGCGCAATTACTGAATTTCTAACTTTACGGAAAGCCTCGAAATGCTCTTTGAAAAATAAGTAACATAAGGTTTCGATTTGTTTTTTCTGAAATTTCTAATTATGTAAACAGATTTTTTGAAACATTGATAATTTCGAATATTGTATTTTTAATTTTTTTTAGCCTACCTACAATACAATAAGCAAAATATTTTATTATTTAAAAAAAATAAAATCTAAAAAGGAAAAAAACTTGAAAAAGTAAAACTCTAGAAGCTAAAGGTCATAGCTTATTTTTTAGTATTTTACCACGAAAATTTAACGGTATACTCTTGAAGTGTTGTTCTTTAGTATTTACTTCAGCTTTATTAGCTTATTTTTACCGAATCTATGAAAAAAGATCTCAATGCGATGCGAAGATTATAAAAAATAACTATANCCCCCCCCCCCCCCCCCCCCAGGAGTATTTAGTACTTGGCGAGGTAGAAATGTTGCAATTTCGTCTTTTAATGTAGTAGCTAGGGTGCTGCGCTTAGAAAGTTGACGTAAACTGTCAATTATATTAAAATTCATTCTGAATAATATAATGTGCACTACAGTTATGTTTTAATGATGAGTCAGATATTCTGTAAATCACTGAGATTTCCCCAATTCAGTTTTTTGATTTGGAGTGATCATTATACTACGAAAATTAAAATGACACTATCTTCTCTTTGTTATATATCGCTTTAAACCCATTTGGGATTAGCTCGGTATCATGAAAGATCAATTACGATTTTCTAAATATAACATCAATCAACGATGTGCTAAAGACCAGAGTTCTGACCAAAGCGCGACGTAACCTTTTTTCAAAGAGTTTTTTAATCCGTGAATCAGCTTTGTGCGTTAACACATCTATATGCATAAAATAAAAGAAATCTCCAGGTGGTCGAGAAAACATGGGACTTTTTCAATGTTGAAGCCAGATAGAAACTATAATGTGGTATCCCTTGCGGGTACTCATCTGGTACTGTAACAGAACGGACTCGTAAAGGATTTCTCTAAGAATCAATCGAAATTTTTCTCTTTTTTTGTTCGGAAAAGAAAAGGAGTGTTGTAGCACATTCTATCGATTATATCGCCGCCTACAGATTCGGCTTCAATGAGACATATTTTCATTCAAATTAGCTGGATGTGTCTTAATTTACCCAAAGGATGCGAGCCGAGATATGTGAGTATCGGATTAAGTAATTTGTCGCTTTGCTTCGATTAAAAGAGTATTACACGCACATGTGTGAAATGGAATTCAATTGAAAGAGGTATAGAGATCAGCGGTCATACGCGTGTACATAATGTACATGGTGACAGGAATTGAATTCGAAGCGGCGGAAGTATACATTGTCGCGCTGACATTATTCCTCGTACGACAATTTTTTTACCTAAGCCGCAAATTATCGACGATTTCATTTAGATGTAAAATTATCGAATTTCTCACGGATAAAATTTAACGCTAGTATACGCATCAACGAGGAGACCTCATAGTTACCACTAAACGTGATGTAGGAAATGCAGCGATACCGATCGCTCATGGAGAGCCGATCATTGGCCATTGAGACGAAATCTACCGCAATCGAGCTTTCGTGATCATAATACCGATAAGTTACATATTATATGTATGTCTTCGGATCCTTTAACATTAACATCCGTCCAATTTATAATCTCTTTTTGCTCTCTCTCTCTCTCTCTCTCTCTCTCTCTTCTTAGAGTTTTTCACTCCGTCACAGTATGGGATGCGCATATTCGAGAATCAGGTGTGAGTATTGAGTCACTTGGATGAAATTCTTTTTTCAATCCTAAGCAACCCGATATTAAAGCCTGCTCGTGTAAAAAAATCGGCGCATGATTTTCGCGTTACTTGCAATATTTTTTAGGCCTTTTAAGAATCTTACTTATTGTGCTAATGGAGCTGCCTACGCGGGTCATTCAGAGGTGGCAGCTCGTGAAACGCGATCGTACATAGACGTATGTGTTGGTGCGCATGCTACATACGCGGTGGCGTAATCCGCCTACGTACGTATTCGAGTGGACAACGAGGCGAGGCGACAATATGCGCTTCTTCTTCTGCTTCTTCCGAAGTTGGTCGCGCCACAGGATGCGGATTTGTTGCGCTGCTGGAGCCACGCCGCACGCCATCACCGCAGCAGCGCACGAATTGAAATATCGCTGCAGGTATACGCGCAACCGAAGAAGCAATTCGATCGGAAAGTTTTTCCTACTTAGATTGCGGCCGATTGAGTTTTGCTGATGCACTAAAACCAAAAATGCGCCTACTGGCTGCGCCCATTGATGCGTAAGACTATTCACAGGGCCTCGATTTTGTCGAGCTATATTGAAAGTTTCGCGGCGAAAAACGCGTACGTTGCTCGTCTATCAATTGTCGATACCGCCGCAACCGCTGCAAGAGTACTTTCTCGCTAATCATGAGTATTAGCAGGGATTTGAGTTAGTCGTCCAATAATAAGCTGTAACTACTGAACGATACAATTTTTCACTTTCGTGTCCAAAAGACCTTCTTTTTCATTCACCCGCTGTGACGAATTCCATATAGATTTTCTCGATATACTCATATTTATTGTTTTTCTTCGGCTAAAATGCACGACATAGCCAATAAAGGAGCAATCGAGCCGAGCCGCAAAACAAATAATCTCTGCACGATATTACGATCGGTACACAGATACCGATCGAGATCGCGCGACAACAATCAAATCATATGAACTTCATCGTCTTTGGTCGCTATATGTATACATAAGCAGTGAGAAAAGCCGCTGAGAGAGTAAACAACCTTTTTTCCTTCATCTTTCTTGGCTTCGGCTTTGTGTCAACATATATATTATATATGTATACGATTTATATCCTTTATTGAGACTGCGGTGGACCTGCAGTCTCGTCGCTGCTTCTATTCAATCGTTTCTTATTGTACACGCGCCCTGCATCAAAGGGGTGCGCACTGGCGCGAAGCTGACTCAATTGCGTCACACACGTACATATAATAAACATCTCTGCAAGCAAAGAGATTTAAGCCTCAAAGGGTTTCGCCGTACGTAAATACGTATATATTTACTTGAGAGTCGCATTTTCTTCAATCGAGTGCGTGCGTGTGCGTGTGTGTGTGTGTGTGTGTGTGTGTGTGTGCATAATATAGCTGCCCGCACAGAGGCCGAATTTGAAGCAAAGCACGAGATTAACAGCTCGCCGCAGAAAATCCAAGGATTAGAAACGCAGGCGCAATTTGTTATTTTGTCGCTGCGCGTCTATATATTGTATGTGCCAACTACTGAGCGTCATCTATAGCGCCAAAAGTGTGAAGAGTATACCGAGCAAAGACGCAGAAAGAAATTGTCGAGCTCGAGGATCGTTGCATTCATCTGTATACAGAGCTTTGTCTATGCCGAGAAACCCCTTTTCTTCCAAAAGAAACTGACTGAACGACGAGGCGCATCAGCTGTGCGCGACGGGCTATAAATTATCAAGCCGCTATTTCATCGGTTGCGCTCGATGTGGTCAGGCAACTTGTGGCCTATATCAAAGAGGTCAGAGCTAACTTTTGTATTATCTCTTGTTTATACAGGCACACAATGTACAACGTGACCCAGTCTTTTGGCGTGCGTGTACGAGTGTGAATCTCTTTGTGGCGGTACAACCCCTTTGCCTTGACTTTTCAAACGGAAGTTACGATACGAAAAGCGAATGTATACGCAATACATTACTACGCGTAGGTTGTAGCAGCTCACCACTCACGTACTGCCAACTCGATGCATCTGCGCGATATTGCGTAGTCAACTGGTCCGCCACCGCCGCGCAAGATGTTGTTATGCCTACCGATTCATGCCCTGCCCTTTGTTACTCTCATTTTGACGAATAAAAGAATTTTTAATGAATCACATCTGTTTCCAAAATTTCACGAAAAGAGATCGATCGTGTTTCTTCTCGAACTCAAAAGAAACTGGCCACATTCATGTCTTAAGTAAAATAGTAAGTAACAATTTTTTTACTCTTTCATTCGTATTGAAGTTGTATCATTGCTACAATCAATTCAATCAAAGATACTATCTATGATACTACCTGTTTTCTTCATTTTCATTTTTGTTTTCATGTATTGATAATTATTTTCATTTTTATGACAGGTGTACCTCTCCTTTCTCTGTTTATGATCCTGACTTGGAAAAGGGTACCTGAACTGATTTTTCTCATGCAATATGTCTAGTATATTTTTTATTGAATGACGGATTAATTCGTCATTCTTGCTACTCTAAATGTAAACAAATAAGTACTTTTTTACGGGCTAGGAGACTATTTTCTTTCTACTATTAAAAATTAAATTATAACAGAACTACTAATTATGAATAAATGTATTCATTTCTGATTCAGTGTTTAACTTTTAAGATCTTTTCTAAAGATTATGTATTAATGTTTCATATTAACCCAACGTGTAATTTAATTGAAATCATACTTTGAAAACATTGTGTTCTAATGTGTCTCATTAAATGTTCACAATGTTTAGTAAATCAAAGCTTTGTTTTTTCCTAGTTCAACGGCATTGAGATATATTTTTGAAAATTAGACGAAACTTACATTTTTTTAGCTATCAAGTATTAATTAATTGATATTCATTAATTAATATTAATCAGTAATTCAGTTATCTCTATGAATTATAATCACCAAACGTACAAGTTAAAATACCACCATGCATACTGCAAAACTCGTTGTTAGGGCCACAAAAATTAATTTTTTTATGTCAACTAAGAATATTGTTGATTCGGCTAAAATATTTTTTTATAGCTTCAATTGCGACTTTTGTTGTGTGTACACAACATTTTTTTGGTGTATAGTTTCATCGATATACGTTCAAATAATAAGTTCAATACAATAGTTCATTTTCAAAACAATAGTTTCATTTTTCTTCATTATTATAATCCACGCGAATTACAATATTTATCTAATCAATATCAAACTTCAGACAGTAAATCGATTTTGAAAAACTTTTGCTTGTTTCAAAAAAGCTTGTTCTTTTGGAAACGGTGGATTGACTTTCTTAATCAATTCTAGATTATTGTAAAATTCGTCGTGTTTAAAGTCAATGCAATTTATTTATAAGCGTTTTTGAAACAAGCAAAAGTTTTTCAAAATCATTTTCACTTTCATGATTCAAGTGGTTTTAATAAAATTATATACAGGTTGAGAAGAATTTGACTTTTTTTTGTAGTGTAACTTGAAGTATTTATTAAAAAAAATAATAATAATAATAAAAATGAAAAAAACATATGAAACATTAGGTATAATTCTGAGTGCCTACACAGATTTTCAATTTATTGCTTATAATACTGTCAAAAATCTTTTCTCTATTTCTTATAACATGTCAAGCTATTGGGTGAATTATCTCGACCAATGTTATCCAAGAAGCAGAGAAAAAACATTTTACATACTTATATCTTTTCTCATAATTGTCACGCAATAAATCTGTGTTCTTAATTAGAAACTCAATAGTCAGTATTAAATTTGATTTAAACTATACATACAAATCTCGTAAGCGTAAATATACGGTAGTAGAAGGTTTTCACATTGCTCAAAAGTGAAAAGATATTCTGTTCGTGTGGTATTTGCCAATCTTTCGATGCCCTATTAATCCCTTGTGATTCATGAAAATATGAATGTTCAATTAGCGATACATTATCCGAGAGGTAGAAGGTAAATTGAAACAGAAATGTTAATGACGATGATGAATATGATCGCAAGTTTGAGCATACAACAAGCAGCAGCTGAAAGTCGAGTCCGCTTAGCCTCACCTGCTCCTGCTCCTCGAAGTTAGCTCGTGTGCCCACGCGTGCCAAAAGTGGAAAAACTCTTTCTTTTTTTCCGTAAATACCATAAAATCATGTGTGTCTCACTGTACGCATTTTTTGAACTACTTTATTGTACGAGATTCTACAGAGAGAGAAAGAGAGTTAACTAAAAGTTGTGTTATGTCAAGTCAAACATTTGGATTCATTAGAATATTAAATATGTAAACTTAGTCTGTTTTACAGGCAAATCCGTTAACTCCAGACTTGCTAAAGAAGCTATTAATTGAGATCAAAACGTTTTCTTTTTGTTTTAAAAAGATGATACAAATTAAAGTAAAGTATTTATGGAGTAGTTAACGCGCGTTCTCAACAAGAATAAATATTCCTGGAAAATGGCAATAAATTCAATTTCGTATTAAAATTCTTTTATATCAATTCAACTATTGCAGATGTCCGTTGGCAATGCTAATAACAGTTCTTTAAACCTTAACTTTTTGTTAAAATATAAGCTCGTTATCGGCTATTTATCTATAGTATTAAATGCACCGATAAAAAGAAATCAATAATTATATTGACAATTAAAATTGCGCATTATCTTCGATCTTGACTTCCAACCAGACCATTCGTACGTATATTTAAGTGAGCTCAACCCGACTGCAGGCGTTTCTTTGATTGATAAACCCGACTCATCGAGTTCTTTATGTCTTTCTTTTCGTTGAACTCGTCATATTTCGTCAATCAACATTCATGCCATTCTCTTTGCTATACGTTTTTGCGATCGGTATCTTTTTACCTGGCCTTTCAGCCCAGCTGTTACATTTCATTACTTTACTCAAACATCATAAAACTCATTTGCACTGTTGGACTGACGGTAGCACTTACACTATGTAAGTCAAACATACGTTTTTTTTGAAAAAGTTGTAGTATATAAAATTGCACTGCACAAAAAAAGTTTTCATTTTACGGATGAATATTAAAATAACAGATTTGCAAGCCATTCGACTGAATAATTCAGCGGTAATCGTTGTATAACCATCATCATCATTGCGTGATATGATACCTTGCGTCATTGCTAAGTGTGAAATTCAATCAATTTTTTTCATGGAATTTCTTTTCAATCCTTCTATGGGTTACTAAAAAAAGTTTTTGAAGCATTTCGTTACTCAAAAAAATACAACGCAATAAGTATCTTTAAAGCATGATAAGAGGTTTCAGACCACTTCCTCAATATTCTCCATTGTATCAATCTGGTTAATTATCTCAGCACGTGTCGATCATAATTCTATCCTAATGATATATAACATTGAATAGCGCATCTGTGCGGGCACGTATAATATTTTTCTTCCCATCTTCAAGTATGCGTTCTCGCACACACAGATAAAAAAAGTCGAACGTGCGTATAGCAGCTGAGCTAAAGCGATCTTTTCATGTACCGTTTATAAAAAACCTTCTAATCAATGATGAATAAATGCAGAACGCGTTAATTAAATATTATAGAAAAAAGGGTATACGTAATTTTCATTTTAAGCAAACTTTTTAATTGATACTCCTTTCAATCTATTCATAGCAGTATAAAACGGCTTATTCTTTTTTCAAAGAGGTGGTCTCGAGGATTAGATGGAATTAGAATCGCCGGAGTTTTGTGTGTCAGACTGAAAACACTCGCGGATGTGGTTTTTAATCGCCTAATTGTTTTCTTTTATTTGAAATTTCTTTGAGCTCGCTTTTGTAAATGAAATTAGATTTTGAATGACAATAGTCTATTTTCAAATGAATCTTCCTAAACTCGGGTTTAGATCCACAAAGATTTTGAAAAAAAACTCGTTCACTCGGATATTGAATTTATTGAACATGTATTAAATTAAGCTTTGCACAACCGGGCCTACATACATTTCTTTACTTGAGGATTAAAGATTACGCGATCTTTATCGATTCAAAGTGACGATTTCGTTTCAATAAAAAAGCAAGGAAAAATGGATCGATTTTCTTTTCGAGACGTCTCAGCCCGGGTCGAGAGTTATAAAAAACAGATTCTTATCTAAGAAGATGGGTTTAAGCTACTCACATTATATATATTATTTTTAAGATGTACAGTGAAATTTGACGTCATCGCGAGTCGCAATCCTTTCACTTTGAGACTCTATATTCTTTAATAAAAAGTTTTTTTCGAAATATGCGGCCAGCGTATTGGAGCATCTTATTACCGTAATATCGTAAATGTAGTGATTCGATGCTTAAATTACAAGCTGAAACTATTTTACTCCTAATCCAAGGTTAAACATACATCAGCAAATATT
Organism: Trichogramma pretiosum; assembly: GCF_000599845.2. Classification (NCBI taxonomy): domain Eukaryota; kingdom Metazoa; phylum Arthropoda; class Insecta; order Hymenoptera; family Trichogrammatidae; genus Trichogramma; species Trichogramma pretiosum. The sequence continues at coordinate 2,272,685 of NW_019641647.1, read as the reverse complement.
TGTTTTCACTTTTTAACGAAAAATGAATTTGATTTGACGAGTGATTGAAAACATTGATGATCCTACTTTTCGGCTACATTAACATAGAGAAAAATTTGGCATTTGTGCACGATCAACTCTGTAAAATCTTACCCTGTTAACGTTATGTCAAGCTCATTGTATTAATAAAAAAAGTGGAATGAGTACGAATAGTTTAATAGTACGGCCAGAGTTAATTTACTCACATCAAGTCTGAGGTAGGCCAAAAGTAATTTTTTACACGTCAAATTTAATTTTCATTCCTTAGCGTAGCTTCGATGAATTTTTTGTAGAAATAAACGTTGACGTGCAAATTGACAAGGCCCGGATGATTATTTTCCAAAGGACAAGTCGCATCATTGATAGCTATCAGTTCATTGTTTTCGTTCAAGACCGGGCCTCCACTATCGCCCTGCAATAACAAAACCAAATAATCAAATTTAATAGAAAATGATACTTGTTTAAAACTTCTTTTGTTGTCAAAATTTTGTAGAAATATTTACACATCTTAGTAGAGCTTCAGGATCGGTAAATGTACACAGGTAGAGCATGGGTAATTCTACCACTTTATAATCTACTATTTTTTCTAATTTGCGATTGCACTCTTGCATCGGTTGAACAGGCAGCGATATAGTCTCCATGAACCGAGGTATCGTTTTATCATTATCAGAAGCTCCCCAACCTGCCAACGTGACGGTCTGCTTGACGTAAAGTACGTCATATTTGAGGCTCACTGGCACAATTCTTTCATCGCGAACCCTCTCCTTGAGCTTAAAAGATAGACCGATTCAAAAAGTTACCAAGAGCTCGTTGAGATCGAGCAGTGAGAAAAAGTTACTTTGAGAATGCATATGTCATCCAAATATTCATCGGGAATTTCATTATTTCCCATAGCCCAGTCCGCGTAAATGTGTACTGATCCAAGACTGTGCTTGAAGCCATTCCTCAGATCGTTCGTGCCTATAGTCACTACAATATCGTCGATGTCTTCATCGTCCATGCAATGAGCCGAAGTCAATACGTGTCTTCTTGAAATCAGAGACCCGGTACAAAAGTGATTTTCAGCACCCTCCACATCATGCGATAACCTGCCCAATGATACGACAAAGGTTAATTTTTCATACTGTTTTCTGTCGACGACTTGGACGTTTTTGCCATAAATCGGCTCCGAGCTCGTTTGGATTGCCGATCTTACTATAACGAAAAGGAAAATAATAATAGTTCATCAACTTAATCATTTAATAAACTTACGTGATATTAAGACGACTAAGAAAAAATTCATAATCGACATTATGGTAGAAATGATCGGTAAAAACAATTACCAAATGCACTTGTCGCACTTGAAATAATTGTTGTAAAGTTGGTCTCGAAGCGTGCCACTGCCGTTAATGAAACTACGTAGATACGTGCGCAGAAAACACTTGCGGAATACGAACGCGCATATAAGAGCGTAAAAATATAAGTACTTGGTAAAAATAAAAAAGTTGAAAAATAAAATTTGATATCGTACAACAAAAGTTGTGCAGAGCGAACAGTTGCACAGGCGAGTGCGCGCGCCTGCCTGGTTATTGCAAAAACTCTATGGCAATACAAGTATCGACGGAAATGCGCGTGCCACAGCCGCAACGGACACGTGTCTGCCAGATAATTGCAGAGTACTTTACCTATAGCCGAGCAATACCATGACACATCGAACGGCAAAACACGTATATTAAACGGCTATTCAATGCATATACACATTTATACCCTTTCTCCTACACCAAACGATCGCATCTTTTTTCGATCTTTGTTCAATAGATCGACCCTTTTGTGCACACAATTCATCATTCTTCGCTCAAATTATATAGCGCTGCACTCGACGTGCATGAACTATGCATAACTTTCAGTATATTTTCCCCTATTATGAAATACATGTAATTTTTATGAGTTTATTGAGATCGAAAGCTGTGAGCGTTCGAAAAGTCTCTGGCTATACCCCAACTCATTGATGACCGCTATTGTGAGGAAAATTCGATATTTAGAACCTGAGAAAAAATTGCAAATTTTCGGACAATCAAATAGTCCCTGTAGCTGACTGTTTAAATTCTCCAGCATGAGAAAATATTAATTATTCGAGAGTGTAGAGACTTTTTTGAATAAAAAAGACAACTGCTTCGCATATTCATACAAGAACAATGATGTAGTCTAGCCTTAATCTCACGATTACAATGGCTTGAAGCATAGAAAAGTCACGAGAGGTACCTTTCGAGGTCAAGTGCTGAATGGGCAAGTATACAAATTTCTGTCAAAAAACAATTGTACTATATTTCTCACACAATAAAATCTTTATGAAAATAACTTATCGATTAAAATTTCTGAAAAAAATCGCTTATTTGGTTTGAGGGAATTTTGTCGTTTGAGTTTAAAATTAGTCATAGGTATTCGACCTTAATACCGGGGAAATGGGTAAACAAACGAGACAACTGTAAGTAAGCATACAAACCCATCAATGAGATAAACGGTAGATGAACGAAATAAAAAAACAACAATGAGAAACCCCCATAAATTTTATAAGAAAGGCATTGTTTCAACGAGATCTCCAAAATCGGCCATCTCCCAGTGATTATACTTTTTGACACTTCGTTGGAAGACACCATTTGTAAATCGTACAAATCCCTGCGAGAAAACTACGCGTATCTTTCACAGGCGCTCGTACAAGGTGAAACTAGAGCAGTACAATTTTAAAAATTGTTCCAACATAATACTTATGATGCAAAGAATTTGAATCAAAAGTAAAAGTTTGCGTGCAGCATATATGTATTAACATAAGTTTGTGTGAGTTTGATGCAGGTGTCACTACATCTGCGTTAAATCTACACCCTCTGTCTGCCTCTCTCTCTCTCTCTCTCTCTCTCTCTCTCTAGAGAGATAATCCTCTGTGGAGAAGAACGTCAGCGTTATGTGTGCAGGCTCGTGGCAATAGATGTGTCCTTACGTATGCAAACGAGAAAAAGGGGAATAAGGATGCGACTCTCTGTCAAGCAAACGCGGATGTTTGATCAGACGTAATCCCTGTACATGAAAAACGCTCACTTTGAGAGATAGAGGAAAAAAAGTCTTAGAAACTACTGGCATTTTTTTAGCAGATAAAAAATGTGTTAATTTTCTAAAAATATTGTACCAATAATAGCTTCGTTCTATGCAATTCAAATTATTAGTTTGATTTTGATAATGATTTGAAATTGTTTGATCCTTTGAGTGACAATAACTTATATATACGATTGATGATATTAAAAAGAGCCATATTTAAATTATCCACGAAAAAAACTGCGGTATCGTGTGTGTGTGTGTGTGTGTGTGTGTGTGTGTGTGTGCGAGAGAGAAAGAGATGTTTACGTTGTGGAAGAAGCGCTTCGTTTGAACTTAGTTGTCAAGTAGTAATAAGCACCTACTTAGCATTTCCGCTAGTGCATATCTATTTAGAATTTTTGACTTGGCGAGTATGATCGAATTTCTCTAATAACATGCACGTGATCGGGTTGACTCGTTAGTATTTTGTATTTCCCTTCTCTTGACGAATTGAGTAAACAGATTATAAGCAGTGATGAAGAGTCCATCGTTTGTTTCCCTCGACAAGTTTTGATTGGAGCCTCATTTGTGGGAATAAACCTCAACCGGGAAGCGTAGTATTTTCTTTAGTTTACGGAAAACGAGCCGCCTACAGGATGTTTATAAATAAAGACGAGTGACTTTTCTCCGTAAACGACACTTGTGATCGCTCATTTGCGGTAACGCCTCGCGCTGCACCGCATCCGCGGCGTGCGCATATAAAACTTCTGATGCTAAAAAGAAGTGATTTTTCTCTGAATCGTTTGTTGACATACTTAAATCATTAATAACTACATTCCGAGTATACATGATAAGTATTACTTATTAAGTAATCATATTGTAAAATTTGATACGATTATGGAATTTAATCGATAAATCGATTTTTCTCACTCGTTTTCCTGCCCACTTATACATTGAAAAAGAGAATTATATCAGATAGAAGTTGATAAACGTGATTGAAATTAATCGCCCACTCGAACTCGTCATCTACAAAACGAGAATAGCCCAAGTTCGATCTCAATATATCATTAAAACATGTTGAGCCGATGTCGCTTGTCCGTATAACCCTATCCTAGAATTTCAGATTATTTCATGCTACAATGTGAAGAATATCGTGCGATACTCCCACGATCATCTCACATTCACACACAAATCCTGGCTTCTGCTACAACAGAGGTGTACAAATATATGCTATGCAACCTGCGTGCAATGTATCCTCACATCAAATGACATGTTCATTAATGCGTAACGTAATCGAGCCAAGTCTTTTCACGCAAAATTTCACCGCGCGAGCCAAATCTCCTACCCGAATTATACACATAAGTGTGCTACTGCTCAGTTTTGTTGGATGGGGAGTGAGAGGTAAAGGATGGATTGGCTTTTATTCGCGTGTGATATATACCTGCCATGCTATGTATACGCATCGAGGACAGAAATGAAGAAGGGTTACGTTGTGTTGCGTGATGTGGCTGAAAGTGACCGCATATGTTTCATTGAGAACACTTTATGAACGTATCGTGAGAAAACTTCCGTTCCCCACTTATCTTATTTGACAGTGTAGTTTAGATTTGGATTTTTTGTGCATCCACACTTTTGAGATGTATTTCAATCCTCGTCCGAGTTTTTCAAAAATGATTATTGTTCGATTATAAATAATATAATTACAAAATTAACAAATATTCATATTTATATTTTCATTAACATATAAATAAATAAAAACAATTTTTAATAAATAATTGTTTAATATTTTTTTTAATTATTAGTTCAATGATTCAATAATGACGTAAGTTGATAATTACAACCTGTTCTTTATTTTTGTAAATGGGACAAATATATAGGTCTGGCTAGTTAGGTATCTAGTATACAAGATTTTCCATTTTAGTATTCAAAATTCTCAAATTGGTAGACGAAACTCCTCACTACCAAGTATAACCCTAGTTTACCCTGAAAAGTTTTAATTTTGCATGCCAAATAACTAAAATGTTCACATTTTGGGCTTTAGTAAAAGTTACTGAACGATTTTTTAAATATTTTGTAAAATATAAGTTGAGTAATTTTTCAAATCCCAGGGTATAGTCATGAGTATACAGGCAATCCCCGCTATTCGCGGTACTTAGTATTCGCGGTTTCGCTTATTCGCGGTTCTTTAATTGAGCCATTGTTTCACTATTCGCGGGAGTCGGATTCGCTTATTCGCGGTTTATTTCACGGTTTTTTAGAAATAATTTTTATAATAGTATATTTTATAAATAAATATTTGAAAAATGGCTCCCACAAATAAAAATAAAGATAATTGCTCAAAAAGAAATAAAGCTGTGATGGATTTAGGTCAAAAGCTCAAGATTTTGGAGCTAATAAGAGAAGGAAAAAAATTGCCATAATGCTGCTTTTTTCTGTTTCGGTATTCGCGGTTTCGGTATTCGCGGTGTTTTTCGGGAACGAATTAACCGCGAATAGCGGGGATTGCCTGTAATCCCAAATGAAATATCACCTTCTATCAGAAATTTCACGCATCAATCAGAGATCAATAAATTCACCTTCGGTTATGCTTTTCGGTTAGCATCCCCTAATATACGCAGGTAAATGTCGCACAGGTCTCGTTGGTCCATTGCGCAACGTACAGGAGGCCTGAGACTCTACACAGGGCGAACTGTATACAGCGTGGGAAGAGGGTTGCGCGTTTTTCATACGTAATTCCCGTATTCCTTGTAAAATTGACCATCGAATGTATCGCGCCCTTTTTTTCATTATTTGTGGACATCGGCGTTCCCATAGATTCGTCATTGAGGCTCGATTGGATTTACCCAATGCTCGTACATTAAATATTACCGAGTCTTGCGATCGATGTAAGTGATATTTTTCGTTTTCTAGTGCACCAATTACAGTTTTGATTCCTTTGCAACTAGCCTCATGTACCTGAAAAAAAATACCTGGCTTAGATACATTAAATTTTAGGCATTTCATTTGACGTAGACCTCTTTTAATTGCAAAAAACTAATGATATTGAGTAAGTCATTAAAAACTTTCGATCACGTATCATTTTGTGTCATTGAGATGTATGTCAACAATAAAAAGAAATATTCTAAAGATTAAATATTCTAAAAGGAATATTCTAAAGATCACTCATCAGTAATACTTGTCTTGCGCACTTGTCTTATAAAAACAACATCCTTTTTTTTCACATCAATAAAATTAATAAAAGTAAAGCTTGACTTTTAATGATAACAGATAAAACAAATTCATTCAATTATTACTTTAGATTTAATTTAAAAAATTTTTTTAATCATATATTTTTCTCAAAAATTCTCCAAGTACTCGATTTGACGAATCATGCAGATTTCGCTCAAATAAAATAATTTTAATAAATATTAGGAAAAATTATATGACAATATATAAGACAATAAATCTTTTTGGGTTACTCTTAAACATTAACTAACTCTTGGAGTGTGCAAAACAAATTTTTTATTTGTCATAAGTGTATACATTTTATACTGTCTCTGCGTATGCACATAAAAAAAAAACTTACGATTCTCATGAAAATGTTTATCTGAAGTTATTAGTTATTTATGTTATTGACTATCGTAAGAACTAAAAAAAAAATTATTTTGTTACAACTTGGTACTACACCAATTGGACGAAAAAATTGGAAAAATCGTTTTTTAAGATTTTTCGAATAAAAGTATGATAAACTTCAACTGTTTCAGGTTCGAATTTCTCCAAAAATTTTTAAGACTTTTTCTTTAAGATATATATGATTAAAAAATGTAAAATTAATTATGGAAAGTTGTAAGCTACAGAATTATTCTCTAATGAAATGAAAAAATCTATCTTGAACTAACACTTAAATGTTTTAAGTACATAATGCAGTATGTTTGTCGATTTAAAAATCAAGGGGACAGTATACACGCACTTTTCATAAAAATTGATTAAACATCGCCATGCTCATCGTGAATGAGTCAAAGTAACAAGAGTCACCTCGTTTCATAAATAATATGATCAATGCATCTTTTTGAGACTATGTTAAAATGAGAGAATTTCCATGCGTAAGAGAGGTAGTCTAGTTTTTTCTTTTGTTCAACTCAAACTAGGTACTAGTGTGCGTTTCCTAAAAATACGATGACACTATCAAGCTCGCAAATCGCAGATAGCGAGATACGATTATACCACACGTAATTCGGAAGCCGAATTAGGCGTTTTCTCTCTCCTTTTTTCTTTTCAAGAATCAAGAAAAAGAAGAGAAAAACAGTGATCGCCTCGGCTTCCCACGCGTAGGCATCGGCCACTCTGCATGCAATACTCGTCGGAGGAATATTATTGCGTAACCCGAAACGTCAGCGGGAATATTCGGCTTGACCGACCATTGCGGACACAAAAGGCCTTGTGCTAGCGCGTTTGTGTAAGGGTGCCCCGACTCTTTGCAGAGCAGATGGAAAAAATCGATGTGTATGTATAAGAAAGTACAGAAAAAGCAACTCGAGAGACCGATGTAAATACGATTTATGTATGCATACATGAAAATGATTGAAAAAAGGTATAACTCGCGCGTATGGGAAAATCGTGGCATTTTGCGACTTGTTAAAATCATCCAAGCCTTGAGCAAGACAAAATGCTCTCAGTACTATAATACTTACAATATGAGGGGACCTCCACTAAGCTTTTATTGAACTGAAAAATTTTTCACGATGACTAGCTATCGATGAAACATCGATAGATTCAATTGACAAAGATTGAATGCAGATTAATAACTCCAGGCTCGATATTCTGTACTCATTGTAATTTTTTCCATGCATTGATTAGGTAAAAAATAAGTTGAAACAGAATGTATCCTAAAAGTTGTAAATTTTATCAATAACTTAAAAATTCATTGTTCATTTGCAAAATTTTTTTATAAATAAGATATTTATTGGAATATATAGAGAAAGGAATATATTGGAATAAATAGAAAAAAATGTACTATGAGTAAAAAATACCAAGAATCAAATGGGGAGGAAATCTTTCATTGATCTGGTCAGTATTTTTTTGAATTTCTACTGCCTTTTATTTATTATTTTTTTTAAGAGTGTATAGATTACGTAAACATGGGAAAAGGACTCTTGAATGTCAGTATCTCATTTCTTGGGCTTCGGGTTTCTGTACACTATACGTATATATATGCTTGGACTCGAGAATACGCGCGAAGCCATGAACCGAGTCCTGTCTTTACAACAAATCTGTTATTCTTTGAGTTTTTTCATAAAATAAACTTCATTTCTTTCTTCAATTATATTTTCAAGCGAGCGACATTTTCAAAATTCATTTAAATGTACTCGATTTGCTCTTTTCTCTGCAACTGTGAAAGATGTCCTACATATTTTATACAAAGAGTCTTACAGTCTTCGACATATCTGAAAAATCATGTTTAATAGTTTGCTTTCATTACAGTCCCTTAACTGCAAAACGTGACTCATTTTTTGGCATATTGGCATGTCTAAGAACAATTTACAAGCGTAAATTACGATTTCAATTAATCATTACCCTTTGTTTCGATCATTCCATGAAGCGTTCTTTGAGCTTTTGTGATTAATACCATTCCAATGAAAGTCTGCTACGAACTGACTCGCATAAATCAAAATAACGCTCGTATCAGAAAACATTAAAGTACAATTCACGCCCCTAAAAATTAAGAAAGTAAGAAAGAGGTGCGTTTTTCCATTTGCGACTTGAACGTCAATAATAATATTAATCTTCAATAATCGATTCCAATACTCTTTATCAATAATGACATACATACTAATGGTGTTGAATATTTGGGCTGAGTAAATTTTATCAATCAGGAGTATTTTTGACCAACTATTTAGCCATATGATGATATACATTAATGTTCAGGTCCTAAAATAATTTTATCTTTTTAGAAAATTTAAAAATGGTTAAAAAAAAATAAAACATTTATTTTTAGGTATCAATTATCTTGATCAAACTTGGGCGTAAAAATTAGGAAAAATATGAGTAGAAGATTTTAATTTTTTTATCTATCTTACCAGATATTAAACTGATTCTAGCTCTCAATCATAGTTTTCCATATATCAGAGTCAATCAAATGGATGAAAGATAATCTTCTTAAATTATACAGTAGTACAATATTAAAATTTAAACATTTGTATGATACATCACACTGTGTGACACAGGATTTAAGATTAAAAGTTGTAACTTCGATGAAATAAAAAAAAATGTAAAAGGAAAATAAAATTATACTTAAGCGCTGTGTAGGGCGACCTATAGGTTTGATAGTTTCACTCGAGGTTGTGACCGTAACCATTCATGTTCTGAAGAAATTTACGTGACTCTGGGCTTCAACGGTTCGATTGGAATTTTACGACAAGTAAGGTGAATTTTGCAAAATCGTTAAATGCCAGAAAACGCAAAAGAATAAAAAATTTAACATGCAAATTATACGAAAAAGTTTTATGGAGATGGCTGTATCTCAGTAAAAAATAAACATTTTGAAGTTCTGAAGAATGCAATAGAAAGAGGAGGAAAAATCTTACTCAAAAATACGAGACAATTTTTTCGATTCTAAGCCCGTTGTCAGCCCTTAATTAATTATTTTATTTTAATGTACACCGTACTCAAAAAAATACCCTTTTGAAAAATATTAATTTTCTTATTTTGCGTATGTAATTTTAAATATTTTATCAATTTTTAATTGTATCAAATATAATTTTTATATTTCTAATGAACGTTTGGTCTTTGTAGACTTTCCTTGCTCTGAATATCATTGGTTTTCTTTCAAATTTTCATTTAACCTATAATCGGACAAAGAAAAAATTTTTCTGCGTGAAATCTATTTCTTCCTGTACTAGTTTCAATAATCTTTTATTGTTATATGATAATTTTTAGAGTATGCTTTCGAAAACACAAAGCGAATCAATAAAAAAACACAAATAAAAACAGTGGGCATAAATAGTTGGGGCAGAATAATTGATTCCATAAAACTAGCCATTGACTTTAAATTGAAAAATGTTGAGTATATAATGCTCAATGACCAATATAGAATCGTAAATAGTTGCGTCGAAACGTATCAACGATGTTTTGCGAGCGCCCCAAAAAATTGTTTACTACAACGATTTACATTTCTTGTACGACGACGACGTTCTACAACGACTCGTACCTCGAAACTGGGAGCCATGAAAACGTAAAAACATTTAAAAAAGTCATCATAGTATTTCCATACATCCGATGGAATATTGAGTACAATGGAGAAGCGAGAAGGGCCGAGGGTGGACCTCACAGCGTAACAGAATATGCAGGAAAAAAAACGAAACTCGACTAATAAACACTCGAGGCACAAGTTTTCCAAAGGAACGAAGTTGAGAGGGCGGCACGACAAATCATTCGGAGAAAAAAAGAATTCCATCGTGTCTAGGAGAAATTATCTATGCACACGCGCATCCTTCCAATATAACGACGATCCGACAACACAAACGCCAGGATGGAAAGAAAAGGCAGATTTATGATTTTTCTCCCTTCTTGTTAACGGGCGCGCATACATACACTTTGAAAGAACCCTGAGATGATATTTTTTTATTGAATCGTCGTTGTTCGAATAACGGTACGTGCGTGAAAAGTGAGTTAATCCTATTGCATTCTCGAAATTTTCGATTTTTATTTTGAAAATGAAAGTATGATTCGTGACGCGCACTGTACATTGGCGAACAAATTTTCAGAAATATTTAAAGCATAGGTTTTTGCAATAGTCTAATCATTTGATTTGGTGAAATTTGAGATTGTACAATTAAAATTAGTATGTATGATACGAAGTAACGATTAAATTATTGTTAATTTCTTACATATTCTAAGTCAAAGGCATCACAGGGCAAAGCTATTTTAACGTATCAAACTTTGATGATTGTGATACTTAAAAAGATATACAGGGTCGTGCTCGAGAGAAACGACGCATATTACAGCCGCAAAAAAGTTGTTTACTCGAAATAACCACATAATGATACTCGTAAAGAGCAGTTCTTACGAGTGTGCTTATAAGAAGCTTTTGAAATGTTTTCATCGTTCAGGAATATTGCCGAATTCAATCGTATATTCATATTGTATATAGGCAAATAGTACGCGCGCCGCATTACGTTTTTTTGCTCGCTTCTTCGAATAAAAAGCACTTCTAAATAAGCTCATTCGCGCTCTAGGTGCTCGGGCCAAGCGGCCACAGTAGAAGAAGTCGTCGACTTCTTTTGCCAAGACGATTGCGCCCATACAGCTCTCTCGCTTTCTTTCGCTTCTTTATTCGAAGCAAAATTCTCCGTTTATACAAATTAGTAACTAGAATGGACGCGAAAAGATTTCGTTTTGTGACTTTTTCAGCGTTCCTCGTCTCTTCGGTTTCTTTTTAATTGAAACCCCAACTGCACGAACTGAAGCCTATAAATAAGTCAATATCATTTAAAAAAAGTATCTGATCAATATACGCGCGTGGCCACAGAATCATATTTCCTTTGCCAGGGCTCTTTTTACACGACTCTTTTTTTGAACGAGCGTACGCAAACAACGGGCGTATTAAAGCTCGTAAAGTAAGTTATTGCTCGCACGAACACGTTCGCGAAGCCATCGTTTAGCAATAAAGCGCGAATCTTGAAATTCGACAACACTACTTTCGATCGATCGTTTTCATAAACATTTCCAATGTAGCAGAAATGTCAATTAATAGAGAACTATATATATATATCGTTTAAGGCGCGAACGCCGTAAAATAAATACCGATGTATCGAGGTCTAAAGTAATTGCGAGTACTTGGCTATTTTGTCAAAGGTAGTAGTGAGCTATGCACGGTGAATTTTCAACGTCAAACAAGTATCTGACGAGTATTGTACGGTTGAAGAAAGGACGCGTTTATATATAATAAAAATATTATATATAAATATGGGAAATATAGGGATTTATAGAGGCTCAAAGGATTATTATGACACGTCTTAATGTTTGAATTGCTCCTTTAACTTGACCTGCGCGATGATTTCATACGCCTACCAACACAAAACAGTAAATAAGTTTGACGTAAGCTTTTCAAATGCAGCGACGTCTGCCTTTAAAGGATAGTATTTATTCGTGAATGATGATGCGGTCTTAATAGTTGGAGAATCGGCTGCTCGTGTCGATACGCGTTTCACTCTAATCGAGTGTGAAAAGACCGAAACGATACCGATATCGTAATCTCTTTAATGAATCTCGAGCGGCGTTAATGTGTCTGCGGTGAAAAGCAAAATAAATAAATATAAAGTTGATATGCCAATTGTCTTTATTGGGTTATGATATTACAGTGAAAGTTGGAGCCGCTCTTGACATAATCGAGCTGGCTATCACTGGTTCTCTTGTAATCGGTCCCATTACTTGCCTACGGCGCAACGTCCGCGATTGTTGCGCAAAAAGTCCCGCTATTGGCAAAATTACAAAAAAATTCGTCTCGTTAAAAATCTGAATAATTATGTCTTACTGTGAGGATGTCAACGTTTTAGACTTACACCGCAGCGCAAGGCGTTACCGATGTTGCGGGAGTGCTGCTGGCAGGCACGGGCAGCTTCACCTAAGCATTTACGGGCTGCGCCGACGAAAATTTGCGTGAGGGCTCGGCTGACTATGGCGGCAGCCTACACCAAGTAAACAAAAAGGGTAATCATTTTTTCATGCACCACTTTATTTATTTTTTTCTTTAAATAAATCAGCTATACTCACAACTGGATTACGGTCGTCGGTTTCTTCGGCTTCGGGTTTCTTTGCTGCGTCTTGAGCAAAGACTACGCTGAAGAGGGCCAAGCCACAAACGATGAGGAATAAACGACTGAACATTTTTGCTAGACTTTACTAGTTTCAGGTAATTGTACTGAATGTTTCAATTAAGAGCAACGTCGACTTTTTATACTACTAGAATTTTACTACAAACGTCAATTTAAAACGAATCGAACACGGCAAATTGAAAACAAACAAATGACATGTGCGCAATTGACGCACCTTTATAACGTTTGTTTTCCTCGTTGCAACATATTCGTATGTAAAAAATTGAGGAAAATGAGCTGCTTTATTTCAATTTTATAGCAATTTCTTAGCTATTTGCTACTGAAAATTGTTCTGCAGGTGCCATTTGTTATGTCATATACGAGAAAAGCAGTATTTCAATACGAAGGAGCAAAAATGTCATATCGTCATAAATCGTCTTTATCGTGTGAAAATTTCAATAATAAATAATTCGTTTGATAGTGACGCAATGTAAAAGAGAATATTTGTATGAAATTGGGTTAAATTAATGAAGTTTTATTAACAAGACAAAATTGCGACAGTGAAAAGATTTTGATAGCAATTTTTGTACATGAAAGAGGACCAAGTCAGAAATAATTGTATATAAATTATAAATTATAGACAAAGCAAGATTGGTCTATGAAAAAAATGGATAATTTTTGCTGAAGATATAAAAGAGTATGAAAGGGGAAAATATTTGCGAGGGAGATGAGCAGCCGACGACAGGCCCGAAATGAATCATCATCGTTCAGAAGCACAATAGGCACACGCAATGAAGCGCTATCTCTCTCTCTTAATGTATACGTACTTTACACGAGTTAGGCGATCATCGATTTATCAACAAGGAACGGTGTAACATCGCGTACACGTAGAGAGATAGCCTGGGCTGGAAGTTTTGCCCGCAAAACCGCAACAATAAACTCGACGCGCGTCGATAAATAATAAAACGAGGGCGCGAGCGATGCGCTGTACAGGCCTCGTGTGCGTACGACGTCAATGGTCAAAAAATGCGAAAGCGCAGGGAGGAAACAAAGTGTATCACCAAGGGAGATGCGTACGTTTATAACAGACTAGTACGCGCATGCCATAAGCGATCGATCAAAAAAGTCTATACCGCAAAAAAGGAAAAAAATAAATGAAATAAAAACACATAAGCAGTAGCGGATGGCAATTATCGCTCGAGGATAGTTGTCGAATACGATGCCATGTGCTTTGCGCCAAGCGCGCGCATACACACGCTCAAGGCAAGCCTGTGCATGATAAATCTATGTGGCGAGCGGAGCTACACGCCGAGTTCGCGTGTGGTAACAGTTGTCCTCTGCTGATGTAAGCGCCAGATCGTCAAAATTAACGCTGCCCTGCGTGCAGATATTTATTCCGAACGCTGCAAGCCGACTCGTTACGCTGCTGCTCGCATCTTTATCCGTTCGGCTAAATTACCCTGGAAAGTAAAAGAAAAAAGAAAAAATAGCCCCGAATTAACATTTTATCGGTGAAACTGTAAATGAAAGATGTGTATTCTTGCCTACTCGCGCCATTTATTCCCGGCGTCAAGCAGCAGTGGAAGCAGCGACAGGCAGTATGCGCGCACCCCTCGCTCTATACCGCGTGCGCACATACATACGCACATTTTTCGCATTATTCTTCGAAATCAGCGACAGCAAGAGTAGACTTTATTCTGTGATACGTATATGAACATGTACGCGTGCTATGCTGTGGACAGTGACTTTGGCGTTGGCCAATAGCGGCGAAGCTCGTATCATCGCATCACGGGGGTGTTGGAGATTTCGTTTCGGAAGGGGCACGAGTTTGTTCGCACATATATACACGCAGCGGCTTTCACATGCTGCACGAACATGGGATTGTTTTTCGTGTACAGATATCTCAAGCTCGCCATTTTTACTCATCATCCGGCGAGTCCCGATATCTCTAGTTCCTGCTTCTGATCGTTTATTTGTGATAATGAGCTCTTGAGACGGCCGTTGAATGCCACTCTTCAAGAGGCAATATTTATTCTGGCTTTGTAAATGCGGCTAGAGGCGGAAAAGTATCGGCTACGATTAAATATAATCAAGTTTCGGCCTCAAGCGCTGAAGCGGTTAAGAAAAGAAAAACACGCGCAGATACAAGCACCGAACTATCCAATGTTTTTCTAATGCTCTATTTTCATCGACTTCCAGTCGGATTCACGAGTTTTTTGAATAAAGTCGAGCACAAGAAACAGAGAAGACGAGTTGCGCTGACTAGTCTGTCAAAATACGATCAAAAGCCGCACCAGTCAACGATCATCTCGAGTGAGAACGCGACAGAGACAGTTGACGGATGCACTGGAGCGACGAAATTTGGCACTCGTGTCCCCTGCGTCATCTATCACGAGATAGCTCTCGTGTGTATACACATCGATCGTATACCGGAGATTCAACATACTTTTCCGAAAAAAAAAGAGAAAAGAAAAAATCACGAGAGAGAAGAGAGAAATGCGGAAAGACCGAAATATGTGTATGTTTGTGACGCAGGCGCGCTCGCGGCTCGCTAAGGAATAATAAGAAGAAAGGGATTGTCTCGGACCAAAGTATATAGATGCACGCACGCGATCATCCTTCGGCACAGTCAGCCTCTTTTTCTTCATTTGCTTAAATACCCATATATATCTATATAAATATATGTACAGAAAGAAAGAGAGAGAGAGAGAGAGAGAGAGAGAGAGAAAGAGAGAGGCAAAAAGTAACAGCGCAACATTTGCGGATTACGAGATCGGCGGCGGCGTCTTCGTCTCAAGAGGATCGGCGAGCGGCGCCACGCGCGAGATTAGCAGTTTTTTCGCGGTACTTATTATTCCTTGACAAACAACAAAAGACCCACTGTTACCTATGCATAATAGACCCGGAGTGCTACTGGAATTTTTGCTTGCTCTTTTCTCCCGGTTTCGTTGCTGCCGTTGTGCCGTTGTTGCAGCCCAAGGATAGATTTCACCGAGCGATGCTCTCTTTTTCGAAGCTCTCGTTATTGTCCTGCGTAGCAGGTCACCGGCTACAGAGCTCCAAACGTCCATAGCAATGTGTAGGACAGTAGCGTAGGATTAAAGGATCGCAACGATAGTCAGATTAGACGACTCGCCAGAATCTCGAGACTTTGCTCCAGTCTGGCGAGTCAAAAAAAACTCTTTAGGGGATTTCGAAGCATGCCATTGACGAGTTGCGCGTACGAACGAGCGTGCTGAGCATTTTTCCGTCCTCGCGGGCAACGAAAATCACAAACGAGCACTATGCGCTATAATGGACTCAATACACAAATAAGCAGCTCGTGAATTATTTTTGTCGAAAAAAAAACGAATGCAGCTCTCGGGCAGTCGGCTGCAAAGTCGAGCCAAACGAGTGGAGCGCGACGCGCAGCCAAAGGGCGGGCCCCGAGGCGCTAATCAAACTAATTAGACGCGCGCCGCGAGGGCGTGGCCGATGATCGACGCTCAACTCCGTTCTATCACCTCTACTACTCTTCTGTACTAACTCAAGTATATAACGTAAACTGCTAGACAAGCTTAGCGCTATTTTTACGGGCTTCTGTGCGTAGCTGGAAATAAGTACCAGCTCATGCCCCGCTACATCTGCTCGCAAGTCTTGGTAGTATTTTTTATCTGCATACATACACACACACACACATAAGCGCGCTCACAATCACCTATACGTATTGTATAGGTGAGAATCGAGGTGGCGCGTGCTGTAAGCGTGTTGACCATTTATCATATTCGCGCCGACGCAGACCGGCTTTATTTTTAATTATTCATAAATCGCAACATTACCAACGTCGAACGAGTGTACACTTGGCGTCGTCAAGATATACCGCGTGCCTGTGAGTATCTTTGCGCTACACGAAGGCTAATGGTCCCGATCGCGTATCGTCTTGCTGTCGAGCTCTCGAGCATAAAAGTATTTACTAGGAGTAAGGCGCGTATTTTTTTATGCTCAGGTAAAAAGAGTAAAAGAGAGAGAGAGAGAGAGAGAGAGTATTATACTACGCGTGCGCATTATATTAACGGCTTGCGCCAACTGATGGACACGCGACATTGTTGGAAAAAAGAACTATGTACACATCTGCCGTTTTTCGTGTCTTTTCAAATATTTTTTCACCTTTTACACGCGTTCGTTTTACCATATTAATGAGTAATATATAAATGTCGTATGTATGTGAATGCGCAAAGTTACATCACGAGGCGTACGAGTATTGACGATCATCGGTAGCCGGGCTGCTCGGTGTCTCAGGAGCCTCGATGATCGTGAGGATTCTTGAGGTCACGCCTAACATGTATTATACGTGTGCTCTGATCGCGCTGGCCCGTTGTGCGGTTTCTCTCGACACTTTATACGCTTTCTGGAATCAAACAAAAGAATAAGAGGCGTATGTATAGCAAGACAATCGATAAAGCTCTTATATTTCTCTCTCCCTTCTTCTTTCTGCCTTGGACTTAGCGCATAATGTATAGTAATCTATCGACGAGGTACTTTTTCTTTCAAAGATTGGCGCGTACCCTTATTCAAATTATTCAATGACATGCGACGATTGCCGTTAGTCATTAGATTTTTTTTTTTTGATTTGCGTATCTTGCCAACACCTATACACAACGCACCAATGAGTTCGATTAATTCTTCGTAAGATATCCTAAGAATCCTTATAATAAAGAGATATATTATTAAGTTTTTTTTGCATATTTGACGCATGACAATCAGATTTTTTCTTTTCATCAAAATTCAAAATTGATTAATACATGTACAACAGAGCGAAAACAATTTTCAAAAATTAAGTCTGGTACGATCGGGCACCAAAAGCTTTTTTAGACGGATCTGCGTAAACACAACGAACCCAAGAGCGCCATATTTACTCCGAAAAAAGTATTGGAAGCAAAAGAGCTTCGATCGTGAGCGAGGCTGCTTCATTGTCGCGCGTATATGTACGCAGCATATATATATGTGCTCACATAAAAGTGAAAGCCATGACAAAAAAACTCCCTCTCTTTGTCTCGATCTGTATTCTCGAATTACTCATAGGACGCGTGGCGAAAAAAATTGTCATCCCCCTCGCATGCGTGTGTCTCTCGTGCTGCGCGCGGGCCATAATATACCCGTTATATGTTTTTTTACGCCATTTGCGTAGATTTTTGTTCAAGATCTTTGGAAGGATCCTTTAGGCAAGTAAAAATAAGAGTATTCGGTTAAAAAATCGACAAAGAAAGTTTGAAAAATTGTCGAAAAATAAAATTTTAAAAATTGAAACGTTATCTCAAATCGAGTGAATTGGTTAATGAAAAATAACCATGAAAACTGAAGTAGAACGTATCCGTAAAAAATGCGTACGTCAATAGAAAATCGGGTCAAATCATCGCCCTCGAGTGACTGCAGTCCGGATGAAATATACTATTAATTACCATCTAGTCGTCTCTTTCTAGTGCGTTTACCTTTCGAGTGCTCAACAGCAGCAACAACAGTGGCATCAGCCAAAAAAGCTATACGTCAATGCCGAGCTCGATGATCGTCACGAATTGACCGAAAAACGCGCTCGAACGTGCAGCAGCAGCCCCACGCGCGCTCGTATATATGATCGATCGAGAGCTCGAGTATAAAAAAAGAAAAGAAAAAGAAGCCATTATTACTGTCGTAAGTCACGCAAACGCGTGCGCCAACGATTGAAAGGCGAAAAATAGAAAGACTTTTTCAGGTGCAAGCTGCATGCGGCAGCTATATACAGAGAGACTAATTCTGGCGTGCGCTGACGCGCGCGTGTGTGCACGGATAAAGGATAAAAATCTCGATCGCGAGAGCAGCTTTGCACCCTCGAGAAACGTTTTTTTTTCTCATTTTTATCCCTCTCTTTTCATTCATTTCATCGTCCTTTCTTAGGTGAAAGTATGAGCGATATAGAGAATCCCTTTTTATATGAATATGACCATCCGTATGTAAGTTGTAGGAGTTTTTTTGGCACGAGCCGTAGCTACCAAGTTTATTACATTGTGATTGCAATGAAAAATCATTATTTAATCGCAATTGCATGCTTTTTAAGATCAAAAATGATGATCTCAATTTTTTTAAATTAAATTTGTAGGCATACAGTTTATTAAACTTTGGGTATTTTGTATTTTTTGAATTTTTTAAAATTTATAATTCATTGTTTGTCTTTTTATAAACGATTTAAAAATGTTCATCGAGCTAATATCACACTCATTCAAATATGGTTCATAAAAAAGAAAACACATTACATGAACTTCCACATGTATGTATACATAAAAAAAATTACTTCTTAGCCGCATGTGTGCACGCTTCGACACCTGTCCTTACATATTGAGATCTATCCGTTGAATCGTAATGCATCGTGCACGACTTTAACATAGATGGTCTCTTTTGGCCTGGAAACAAATCGACCAAAGAATATCGCCGAAAGATCGTCGTTTCCTTCTACTCGCGCGAGTATCCATTCGACGGGGTGCTGTATATGATGTATACGCATCACCGTCATGTACTTTATACTTTCTTAGTCTTTGATGCGTCGACTTGATAATTTTTACGACGCGTTAGATTGTCGATACGATTTTTATGGATCTTTTTTGTCCCTTGCACAGACCATTTGAACAAATTGATTTATATTTTTATCGATTGAAAAGTACTTTGTGGTTGCGTTTACGTGGAAATGCGCTTTACCATTGCACTCCATCGTGTTTGCAGCGATAACGCGTATAGTTGAGAGTTCCAAAAGAGCTCATTTTTTTTCCTTTTTTTCTGACTCGACATACGAGTTGAAAAAATTGAAGCATGGCAATGGATTGTGTGAACAAATAAAAAAATTTGAACTATAAATCACGGTCAGAGTTTATTCACAAATAGAATATTCATGTGAAACTTGCATATATATAAATAAAAACAAAAGTTCAACTACTCACAAAGAATACAGGTCGTATATCCAGGAAAAGCTTTAATATTCTATTATTAATCTTTTATGTGACTTTCCGGGGCTCATTTTACTATTATTATTAATTTAAAAGTAAGAAGAATATCTGGCTGAGCGCCATAGAGCTCGTAAAGCATCGCTCGAACAGATTTTTGTCATTCGTGAAGCATATTATGTGTTGGTCGCACGCGAGAACGATACGGCGACGATACGGCGTAGATAGCGATAGATCCGATGATTATTTACGATGCGTAGAAAAGGTTTAATTCATTCCTAAGGGATATGTCTGCGACTAGCGCGCTCATTCATACATAAATCCACATTATACATACATATTCGTTTATTTGTAAAATTTGTATTATAAAAAGCCGAAAAAAGAGCAGGAGAAATTTATTATGCGGTAATTGTATTGCCGATTTGGATCCGAGAGTGCCGAGGTGATTTACAACGACTCTATTAAGTGGCGGACGACACACGCGGCTCCGACTCGTGGCACGTGTTTATGCCTTTGATTTCCGCGCGATACGCCGCTGACGATGACTATATACCACGACACGATCGCCCGCGCGCACATGAATATTCAATCGGGACTTGAGCGTTAATCGTAACACAAATTTTTTTACGCGAATCGCGTTAAAAGTTTCGTCGAGCGTGGAATAAAAAAATCAGCTGGCTTAATATTGCGAAGGAGACGCAAGACTAAATAGACTGGCCAACCGGCAAGACGTTTAAGCGATCGAGAACTTCGAACTTTGGGATGAAAAATTACTCTTTTTACTTCGAATCCTTCTCAATAGAATTAGCAGCTCTGAATTGTGAAAAAAAACGCGCGTAAAAATGTCGCAAAGCAGGAGAATCGATCGCTGTAACTCTCGTTCGGGACCAAACAATAGGCTAAATGACGAGGCACGAAAGGTCAGCGTAGAAAAGTCACCGCTGCTAATGAATAGATTTTCTAGGCAAAACCGCACACATACGCAACCCGCTGAAAGAGCCACAGAGAACAAGGCACGCACACACGCATGTGCACGTGCAAGAGAACTCATACATGAAAATAAAAAAATGATGTCATCTTTGAGCATTGAATAAAATTTGAGAATACCTACGGTCGGGAGAATTGGCGGAAACGTATATATTATGCATTAACATTTGTGTCGGGAACGTTTTTGTATACATACACTGACGTAAAGTCGTAATGGAGAACGAAAATTCATACTGAAGCCGCCGGTAAGAATATGAAACGATAATTTATATCGGTCCCGTTCAAAGGGCCCTATAACGCGTGCTTTCTGTTGTGACGTTTAATTTTTTTTTTCTAGAAAAACTGCCGTTTGGAAAAGCTTAGTCTTTGGTGGTCAAGACCCAATATAAAGCTTATTACACCCTTTAAATTTTCGAAAGTCACACGCATAGCCTCAAATTATTAAAAAAATTAGGGAAAATTAGGGAATACTATAATATAGTTATAGAGCGTCGCAGATCGATGACATCAATTTCCATTCGAAAGCTGGATTTAAATTGCACTGTGTACATACGTTATAAGTGAGGCTCTAACGGACTTAGTAGGGTTCATAATATTCATTTAAAATTTAATATATTATAAAAGAAGATTTGTGGATAAAAAAGAGACAATCCTCCGAAAAAAACCAGATAATTTGAATTTTTACATAAAAAGTGACTTTTTGCGTCTCCGTCACTTGTCGGACTAATTCTTTTATCTCTTACTTGAATTTTAGACTGTCTTTCTAGATAATGATTTACAGGTATACTCGAGGCACGCAGATGAGGGGCTAAAAATCAAAGAAAAGTCTGTGACAATGCATAAACCGTTACACACACGTATTGGGATTTGATTGTTTAGCCAAACTGTGGGACGACGGAGGCGCTTGTTTAGACTTTTTGCCACTAATTTTTTCACTTTATGCTTTTGAAAGTTTTAAGAACGAGTCATTTATAAGCTTATATGCGCGTATATCATAGACAAATGACAATGAGGTGCCGCTGGGCTTTGTTGTCCACGCGATTTAAACTGCGTCGAGAAGCTCGTACAGCAACAGCGTGAACATGCGTTACAGCATAGACTTTCGAGAGCACAATCGAAGATAATAAAAAGTTGCTTGCTTATGGATACATTTTGTATTTTGTCGTCTCTTTCTTTAAATTTCTCGGGGATGGCTGGTTTTTATATGCCTTCAAGCGTGTTTGAAGATAGTAAAGTCAGATTTAAAGGAACTCGAAGGCAGTTTTTACGATTCGGATGAATATTGGCGAACAATTTGGAAATTCAATCAAGCAAATACGACGAATATGTCCATCTGCGTGTGTACATTATTATAGAGGCACGTTGCATAGAGCGCGGCAAGATTCCGCTTGGACAGCGTAAAATATACGAGTATAATAGAAAACAATCGATCCAGTTGTCGGTCATTTCATATGGTCGTTTTACGAGTTATTTGCTCTGGATCGCTCAGCAATGGGAGCAGTTGCATCCGCGACAATGCAGATTTCGCGCTTTACCCCCTGAAGCTGTCTCGGACTATTTCTAAGCTACGAAAATCTCATAAGATTAGAATTTATTAAAATAGCTTGTTAAACAGATTGACGAACGTCAAGATAGCGAAGGGCCAAAAATAACGCCGATCGTAAAGCGCCAACCGTAGGCAACGCACACGACGAGACATTCGCGCGCGTTATACGCTGTATAAAATGTGAAATAGGCGCAGGCAGACTGCTGCGCAATTGGGCAACTCGATATTTCCGCCAAGTCGAACGAAAAATCCGAAATAAAACGCCCGGCTTTGGCGCGCTGAGCGCACGAGTCTAGCAAGTTCCAGTGTTTCGCTCGAAAGTCTGCGTACATACCTATGTGCAAGTCTCTCGTAGTTGGAGTGCGTATAAGCGCGTGTGCGGCGCGAGCACGCGACGACGAGCACGAGCGCTCGAGTCTATATACGCGTGCGCCCGCCGATAAATCAACCCCTATACCGTATAAAGCCCCAACATAGATCTATGCACGAGCGTTTAACCCTCTTGTATCGCGCGTCGGCTCACCTCTTTCCGTTAAAGGATATAGCTGCCTATGCGTGTGCCTCGTCTCGTCTCGTCTCGTTTCTTCTCGTCCCGTAAGCCCGCACAATTAGGCCTAGAATCCACTTTTCCATTTAAAAACGTTAAGTATACAGGAGATACGAGGAGTGAAAAAAGCTACGTGAATTGGAGACGCAGGGACTCTCCCCTCTTGCTTTCTTTTTTCTTTCTTCTATTTTTTTTTTTTTTTTTTTTTTTTTTTANTCTTTTTTTTTTTTTTTTTTTCGTTGCTTTTTTACCTACTTTTAGCCGAAAAAATCCGTTCGGCCCAACGGGGTTTTGAGGTGGCGCGCGCGCGTCGCCTTTGTATAAATATATCGTATCGAGTAAACGTGCGGGGCGTAACGAATCCTCCACGGGATGCGTTACTTTTCTCTCCCCCCCTCTCTCTCTCTCTCGAAAATAAGGGAAAAAAGGGAAAAAGCCGAAGACGAGGAGGATGATGAGCCTGAAGGGGGACATCAAGAAGAAAGTTACATGCGTATGGCTCTACACACCGTTATACTCTTTCGCGAGCGCGTTTGGCTGCCTTTTTTGTCGGGTTATATTTTTAAAAGGCCGAAACCGGCACACGAAACGACGGCGTGAAATGTTATATAAATCGCCTTTTTTGCCCGATTGTGTTTATGCGTGACGGCTCCGAGCTCTGTATTATTTGCGATAAAAAGGGGGTTGGCCGCGCTGACAAATAGACTACGACTTGTTTTTAAGGACTACTTGTGTGTACGCGCGCGTATTGCATCTATACGGCCGTAACTCGCTTTGGTGACTTTTACACAACCAAACTCACCGTACACGTCCACCAATTGAGGCAAAAGATTTGAAAAATACATTAAAACTAATATATCGATAACGAAAGTAGAGCTGCAGCCACATATAAAAGTAGCATGGTAATGGGTCGAACTGTAGTGAGGCATTTGAGGGTCAAAGCTACCTTGTCTCAAGGTAATTAGATCATCTCTTAAAGTTATATATGGCCGATTCTCTGTGAAATCGATTGGTCAAAAAAATTTTTTTTCTGCAAATATGAAAAACTTGTTGTATTTGATGTCAGAAATGTCCCCAAATTTTATTAGAATTTTTGGGGCCTTCTATGACACTTTTTCAGAGGCCCAAAGTTGGCCATTTTAGGGTTTTTTTGAAATTCATGAAAAATCACAAATATTAAAATAATTCCTGGATTAAAGTAGAATGATTCAAAAGTAAAAGTGCCCAGCAACTTTTTTGTTGGAAATTGTCCAAATTTTCAGAAAAAAAATATGCCAAAGTGATTGGAACAATCTAGGTAAATGTAAAGCAAAAAAACTGCAAAAAAAACATAAAACAAGAAATCTACTCGAGTTCGAACCGGACTTTCATTTCCTAAACTATGTAAAAAGCTTCCCAAAGATGTCAACTAATGCCTGATAAAGTTTTGTAATGGGTCTTAAAGTTTAACGCAATGTAGACAACAATGTGTGGCGAAAAACATGCAAAAAAGGTCAAAAATAGGCCCAAAATGCCTAAAATCACCAAAAACAGCCATTTTCAGGCCTTTTTTGCATGTTTTTCGCCACACATTGTTGTCTACATTGCGTTAAACTTTAAGACCCATTACAAAACTTTATCAGGCATTAGTTGACATCTTTGGGAAGCTTTTTACATAGTTTAGGAAATGAAAGTCCGGTTCGAACTCGAGTAGATTTCTTGTTTTGTGTTTTTTTTTTATGTTTTCCCACTATGCTCTCTTTGGGTGGCTCCAATCACTTTGGCATATTTTTTTTCTGAAAATTTGGACAATTTCCAACAAAAAAGTTGCTGGGCACTTTTACTTTTGAATCATTCTACTTTAATCCAGGAATTATTTTAATATTTGTGATTTTTCATGAATTTCAAAAAAACCCTAAAATGGCCAACTTTGGGCCTCTGAAAAAGTGTCATAGAAGGCCCCAAAAATTCTAATAAAATTTGGGGACATTTCTGACATCAAATACAACAAGTTTTTCATATTTGCAGAAAAAAAATTTTTTTGACCAATCGATTTCACAGAGAATCGGCCATATACTTGAGCACGTAATCCGATAAATTCCTCTTTCATACAGTATGGCACGCGCCACTTTGTGCACCGATCAGTGCTCCGCGTATTAAAGCCTTTTCTTTACAGAAGGGTTGGACTTGTCACAGCCAATCGCAAATAGAAGGGGGTAACGAGACACGTGCCAACTCCGAAAGGGGTCTGCCTACTCAAACACACTCTATTCTCTACAGTAAATACGAAAGAGTTACTGAACACTTTTTTATGGTGTACATAGTACACCTAGTACAAATGAATGTAAGGTGCTTTTTAAAAAAATGGAGTCTGGTCTCACCTTAAGTTAAATATTATTTTCTATAAGACCAATTAAAAATAATTTTTTTTTTCTTAGAAAAGATTCTGCCAAAAAAAAGGTATTAATAAACTGCATTTTTGAATGCATGTAGAATTATCAACGAGAGAGATAAATGTAGCACATAAAAATGTCTTTTTTGTTTATCCTAACATGCTTTTCACGTTTTTGAAAAAGGATTGATTAATCAGTCGCTAGAAACTAGTAGTTATAATTTACAGAGTAATTAAGTTTCTATTATCAGTTATGGTAAAAAAAAACTTTCAAACCTTGATAGCTTCATAATAAGTTAAGAATTTTTCGTACGAAAAGAGAGACTGTAATAACGAATAATTCAATTGATTTTTAAAAAAGTAGCAAAAATGATCGAGTTGATAAAAAAAATGTTCTACGTAAATCAAATATTAGAATGAAAGCTGGTAAAAAGTAAAGAAAATAGTGTCAACAGTTGTCAAGGATTCTTGCTAAAAGGCGAGTACTCGAGCTATTTTTTTCTTGTAGTTGTTTCTACATCGTCGATGCGTAAGTCATACATGTTCACGTGCGACGTGCTCGTGTACACGGGTGAGCGTGAGCGAGCATGCGGACGAGCAGCAAGTAGGCAACATCCTCTGGCGCGTTATTCTTTGGAATATATACAATTCGAGACGTCGTAAAAATCCACCCTCGATGTCACATACCGGCTAACTCGCAAGCTACCCTCCAGCCGAAAGTTGAGCATTGTCTCTGTGTTGTTTTTTTTCACCCTTCTGCTCTTTCCTCTCTGACCTCGAGTATATATAATTTCAGATGCGGACGCGGCGCACAGGCTTGACCAGTCGGCCGTCGAGTTCAATGTCGAAAAATGGCGAGTGTACGTCGTATAGAGCGAGTATTACGAGTCCGCAGTTGGCGCATGTATGTATATATACGAGGATACACGAGCTCAAGGGGCGTCGTCGTCGTCGACGTCTCGCATGTGGATCGGGGTTGCCGCTGCTGATTCGTACGCAGCTCTGCTCAGCGGATTGAGTTACCAAAGGATGATTCTTTTACAATAATTCGCGTTTGCTCGAAGCATGTATTTTCTCGATACTTTTATGCACGCTCTACTTTAGCACAACTGTTTTCTTCTTTCGTTATTTTTCAATTTAGCCACGGCAACTCGATGGAGTAGTCAGAGTATGTATAGTTATTATATCGGCTCGAGGCGGGCATCCATTGAATTCTCCAAGCTGATAAGGACCGTTGTGGCCTACAGTCGGGATTCACGTTGAGACAACAAAGCACGACAACTGGACAAACGCCGCTGCCACCCTCGCTTTTGCAATAAATTCTTGAAAATCCACGCTACGATCCTAATAGAAGCGGGATGATCCGCAAACACCTTCGCTCGTACATTGAGTATATATATATATCGTAGGTAGGCGCTGGTCCCAAGCATTAATTGACACGTCTCCGAGAGCATAAATCAAGCTTTGCCTTTGCGGATTCGTCCGCAATAAATGCGTAATCGTCGATGGGCACGAAGCTCTGGCCTAGCGCGTATCAGCATGCACGGACGGAAATGTGGCTTGCTGCGGTAGCTGCGAGTAAGCCAGTTCTGTGCGACAGTTGCGATATGCCTGGCGGCCATCTCGGCTGCTGCTGCAGGACTTGCGACCCTTTCCGCATATATACGCGCTTAACCCCCTTATAATGTGTATGATGCCGCAGTGACGCAGTGGCAGCATCCCTTTCGCTCGTCAGCTCTGGCTTTGTCTTTATTACGGGGGACGACGGTAAAGGGGGACTTTTTGTTAAAGCCAACCAGTATATGCTACTCGTCGTGCACACGCGGCAATAACGCGCACAGTTTTTGGGGCGAAAACGAGACTTTTTATTGCACGGTAGTAGTCGGTTGACTAGTGCCCCCCCCCCCTCTCTCTCTCTCTCTCTCTGTTCTCCTTCCTTTTTGGCGTCTTGCGCACGCGTTGAGTACGCGCGTACTTGTCGGCTTTTTCACTCTTTTGTGGAAAGAAGGGATGCGTGCTGGATTTTCAATCCTGTAACGTATTGAGAAAAGTGATGGTTTTATTTTGTGGCGAAGCCTGCGCTCTATACAGGGGTGATAAAATGTCGCGCGCGCGCGCTTACGCGTGCTACAATCGATCGTGAATTATTATGCCTCCTCTCTTCGTTCCTTGGCTCGACTTATTAAAATAAGCATTAGCTAACTCGATTTCGCTGCTCGATCCCAACCAAGATGGCCAAGAAATGTGTATACATCATATTCCGATGCGAATACATAATATTTTGATACCGACCGGCGAAGTAGCCCGAGCTGCGTTTGGAATTTATTCGAGCGCCATAAAAATAACACGCGAAACTGCCTATAAGCATCGACTTATATCTTATTCGTCGCCCTATGATGCGTACTTCGTCTATATAACTCGCCACTGTCCATCCCATCTTTGCCACTGCTCCACCTTATAAATCTTGGCCCCTTTTTCGCTCGGTCTTTTTTCCCTTTGCGAGAAGAAGAAAAAAAAGTTAGCGAAACAACCTCCGCGCGCATTAAACTTCCCTTGAGCGAGCTCTGCGCTATGTATATGCTTTATCACGCAGCGCGGGTCCCCTCTTTTCTCGGCAAGAGAGCGACCAGTAAGGCTGGCAGCTGATGTCCAACCCCTTGACCTTTTACTGGACGATGCGTGGCGCGAGGGGGTTGTGCAACGTTCAACGCTAAAGCTGCATGCTGAGAGAATAAGAAAAAAGAGAGTATAGCCGAGGGTTCACCAAGAGAAAGAGAAAAAGATTAAAATCTTTCAAAAGAAGTCCGAATGCCCACGGCCACTATGTACAGCAGTGCTACAAGTCCGGTACACGCGTATTATTATTATACTCTCCTCGCTACCCGAGCTACGCGTGTTAAAAAGGATCAAAAAGTAAAATCAAGAAGAACGTGAAATAGAAAATGCTTTAGATTTTAAGTGGACATTGACAAGGAACTTTTTATTTTCTTTGCCCTGCACTTTTAAGATTCAATTTTTTATGCGATTGTACATTAAACATGAAAATATGAAAAAAAAAATTTAATAACCTAATGAAAATGAGAGCGTTGAATAATTTACCAAGTAAGAACGCAACAATGTACAAAAAGTTTCACAAGAGACGCCTATCGCAGTGACGACTCAGCAAATTAAAATGTTGGTTTAACGTTTGAAAAAATAAAAATAGAGTTAATGTCTAGATTCGGTGACATAAAATCTGATAAGAAAAAGGATGGCACGATCCTATGTTCAGGGCACTATCTGTCTCAAATACACACGTCTCGTGTTTTTCGACAAAGGGATTAACTCGCAACACGCACGCACACGCACGACAATACTTATATACATGACAGTCGTTTCGGTGCGTGTTGCGTAATTATATATTAAAATGCGACGAACCCTCGCGCGCCAACTCGAGGACGCGTAAAATGAAAATGTCACGTGCGCTCAACGTTACGGCATTCAAAAGGATTGATATTAAGATCCAGATAGGCAGTTAAGATACGCATAATTTCGACAGTTGCATCGAGCGTGACAGCAACACTGCCTAGGTCAAAAGACATGCGCTCGAATTATAATTATTTCGATGACTCTACATGTAAGCAACGTATACATTCATACATATATTTCATTTTATGCATTCATGAAATGAACTTTTATGAATATTTAACATTCTTGCTTCGTTCATGTGTAGACAACCATATTTCTGGGACCTCTAAAGCAATAAAAAATACATTTTTCATCAACCTGCTGCCGAAATGGTCCCACAATAATCGACGGTTAATAAAATATTGGGAGTTCTATCGATCTCACAAAAAAGGGGTTTACCCTCGACGAGGACAACCCCTTTTTTTACCCTACTCATAGCTAACAGTCCATCATAACAAATAATTCTATAGAAGATACTTTTCGTGGTAACCCTTTTCACTGAAGTCAATAACCCCTGTATAATTGGGCAATAGACATTAATCAATTTAAAAATTCAATTTACTCACTTTTATAAACCAAAGAAATACTTGTAACTTATAAGAGTTTGCGAAAGAGTAATATTAAATTTTAGTATCTTGAAAGTGGCAACGAGAATAATATGATTAAAACTTCCCCAAGTTATAAGAAATTTTAAGGAAAAAATTATTTTGAATAATAAAATTTGTATTTATTTTTTTTCACGAGCAAATTTAAATTACATACTCGTCTGCGCAAATACAGCCAACCCCTACATATTAGTTAATTTTTAATGAGGTTTATTATCGATAATACAGTGAATGGAACCCATTTTCGCAGTTACTGAACTGTGAAGTGTAATGTAATATAGCTACTTCTTTGTAATACTCAAATAACAAATGATATGAAAAAAACACGATCGCGTAATAAACCCTTTGATGTCGGTTATTTAACTTTCGATCGTAAGGGTGAGTTCTTATGAGGGTGGCATAAATATACCTGTGAAAACTGATCATTATCCGAATGCAACAAATAAGTATATATTAAGTAATTGATAAAAAATTGCACTAGGTATCTTGATAATAATTTAATCTGAATTTTTCGTTCATCTTCCCAAAAGTTGAAGTTGCGTACAATAAATAACACAAAAAATATTAGTTTATTAATTGTTTATCCAATAAAGATTAGGTATTATACTATTAAATTTTGTTGAATTTGTAACTTTCTTGATAGTAATGGTATGATTTAACTTTTACGATTAACTGTGAATCACAATCAAGCCTTGAAGAAACTTTATCATAAAAATGGCAAAGAAAGGAATAGCTATTCGATTGCCCAGCTACTTCAGGCTAAGAACAAGAATAAAGCTTAGCATGAAAAGGGTTTCAGAGTTTTTTAATGAAAACCACTGAACCATTTACCAGCACTTTTTAACTAGTGCTTAAACCTTTGATACCTGTTTATTTCAAGTTAAAAAAAAATAGAAATGTTAAAATTTCACGATTAAAATTGCATTTTGAAATCGATAACACCTTTTTAAATAATTAATTTTGAGGCGAGAAATATATTTTATTAATTTATTTTTTTGTAAAATTTAATAAAAAAACACATTTTGAGAGTATTGCAAAAAATGATACGTAAGAAGCTTTCAGTTGGAAGTTATCGTGCTTCCCAATAAGATTACAAATAGAACACGATGAGTTGTCAGTAAGAAGTTTTTGTCGCTTATAAGGCTTTCAGCGAAGCTTCTAAGTATCTGTTTTTATTTTTTCCTATTTAACTTTTAGTAAGATTTGTGCTTATAAAATCCAACTTATTAATTAAACAATCTTTGAAGATAATAAAGTCGTTTATTTATTATTGAAAGAACAGCGAAATGCTTTTGTACAGTATTTCTGAAAGCGTATGAATATTTTAGATAAAAAATCATAGCTTTTAAATTAAATCATCAACTCTTTTTTTTACTGCATCAACTATAATAATAGTTGTTATAAACCCTTCATGTATCAACTCGTTTATTTATATAAGTCAAAAAATAGTTTGATCGATGCAAAAAAACGTATTTATTTTTGTCATTATCTACTCATCGAGCAGACACGTCCTGTCTCTGTTTGACAGATTGATTCTATTCAAACTCCCTAAAGTTTGTTTTCAATTATTTGAGACAAAACGGGTTCCGTGTCTATTTCATTTTTATATTATCTATCAAAGTTTTGATAAATTTCATGTTAATAAATATAAAATCATTAAAGTATATTTTATTTTATTCTGGAATATAATATATTTTCCCATGGTATTAAATGGTAAAATATTTTTTGTATTCCACATGTGCAAAATCAGATGGAACATTATTCTTCATCATATTTGTACAACAATCAGAATGTAAAATAATACCATGATTTTTTTTCAAATTATCGACAATTGTTGTTCGACTATTTTTTAAGATAAATGTTTCTATTGTTCTGTAACATTTATTTTTTCATACGAAACTGGAATCACACGTGCGCTCGCGTGTGAGTATCGATCAATAATACACACGCACACGAGTTTATGAGTGTGACCAGCTTAGGGGCGTTGGAATATGCGTTCGTAGGTGTACTGAACTTACATGCAAAACGAAGCAAGTCGATCTCATTGGCTGAGACAAGTTTTTTGATGCTATATGTATGTAATACGCATACGTATAACTGCAGTAACTGAAATGGTTGGTAGTCGTACTTCGATCTACGATAGGCTATAGGCTAGCAGAAAGAGAGAGAAAAAAGTAGAAAAAGTAAAAAGGGTGGCATTACATGTAATTCGTAAACTTATGCGAAGGGGACTATTCGCAATACGTGCATTGCTGGAGTACACGTACTCGTAGGCGGTGAATAACTACTCGGAAGGGTATATTTTCCCTTACACACTGATCGATGACTGGTGCTGAATATAACATGCGAGTTTGCCTTCGAAAACCTGAACAGATAACTGTCTTTCATTTTTGCTTTCGTAATCTACGTTTCATCTCTGTTCATCTAGAATGTATTGTACTATTCAATAAACAATGTGTTTGAATAATATAATATTTATCTTGGCAACTTTTTTTTTCATTGTAGAGTTGGCGTCCTAAATAATTGTGGATTTCTGCAAGCCGAAATGATATCACCAGTTTCATCTATCAATTGACCATGTGACTATAGATCTTCAATAAAAAAATAAGCAATCAGAAATTAACTTGGTAATATAAAGAAAATTTATATTTATTATCGAAAAAATGGCAACGTATTTTATGGAAATTGTTTCAAAATATAATTCGATACAGCACTCGATACAATACATTTTGCACGTTAACCCCTCCTTTTTGCAGAAAAAACATATACACATCCGTTGCATAATAGGATATCATTGCCCTAGGCCGGGTAAAACAGAAAAGCCCCAGTGCACGTGGTAATCTACCTCGACTTTGCCTCGGCCACTTATTTCACGTGCACTGGGGCTTTCTTTTTTCCCGGTATAGGCCAGTATGATATTTTACACACTCCGTGGCCCGAAATAGCCATATCCCGTTTAGCGCAGTGTCTGGGAAATGCTACTTTCGGGCCGTTGGTATGTAAAAGGCATTTTTTGCTTTACTATTGCATAAAAATAGTTTTTAAGCGGTTACATTTTTTAGCTACCAATTACCTGTAGAAAATATGTAAACTTGCAAATTTTATTGATATAATTGTATACATTTTTCTTCCAGTATATACGAAAAGAATACCAATTTTTGAAATGAAAAAAACTCAAGAATGGGTAAGGGGCATTACATCACATAAAGTATAAGCAAGAGTGCATTATCTTCCATGAAGAAGTTCCAGACTTTTACAGACGCAACGAGGATTCAACGCAGAAGACGGATGACGCGCGTGTCAAGTAAACAGGCAACAAGACCACGGCACACATTACATTGCAATTCGTGCGTGTTTATGTAGCGGTAGCTCTTGAATGTACTGAACCGCTGTTGTTTGTGACGGAAAAATCGTATCACATCGAATGAAAGCTCAACTGCGGCATTCAAAGAGATTTGTTTATTTATTTTGTCATTTGATTGTTTACTTTGGTCAGAACCCATAGATATCTTAAAACGCTTTTCAATTTAAGATAGCTTCAGTTCTGAAAATAATTCTTATCTTTGCACGTTGTGGCGTTCATGCGTGAAAATCAGCTCCGATCCAGCCACGCTTTCTGCATACAGATCATCCTTTCTTTTGACCAAGCAACAAAAGACGCATTTCTTTTTCTTGAGAAAAAACGGTGTCTTGGGGGAGGCTTCCAGGGCAAGAAAAAACGCAAGCATTCTTTGATAAGCGAGGGATCTCGCTGCGAGGGCTGAAAATTAAAAAAAAAAGATAATTGGCAATGATTCGAGCTTGGTTTTCCTCGAGCTGCTCTGCACGTTCAGTCTAATCTGAGTAGGCTTGGGCGCGTCTCGCATCGTTAATCAACCAAAATTGCCATTGATTCGACTTCATTCGCGAGATTTCTCACCGAATTAATTTTTTTTTATACACATATTATACATCCAACTGCACTAAAACGTATAGACAACATTTTTCGTTTGAATGACTCAGCTAACAGCTCTTTCGTAATTATAATACACATTTTTCGCTCTAAAATTCAAGCTTTCCGTTATTTGCACTTAGATAATGGATTCTCCGCTCGTGCCTCTTATTCGAGACAATACACCATTCTACGGCTGTGCACAAAGGGTCATCGTTTCTTCTCGTTGAACACGCGGACAAAGAGGCAAGCGCGTGAAAATACTGGCAGCGACGCGGCGCCTTGGCATCTTTCTCGAGCTCGCGCAAGCACAGGCCCTTTTTATAATATTAAAAAACGTTGAAAGCAATTTATCATGGAAATTAGCTCTTCTTTCTCAAGAGAGAGGAAGAGAGAAAATGTCCAAAGAGTAGACTGGCTCAACGAATCCATTGTCCACGATGTCGCCTTCCTATCCACGTTTCTGCAACAGAAGGAGCTAATTATATCAGAGTTTTCCTCTCATGTGCGGCTGAGAGCACAAATAGAAACGAGCAATTCAACAAAGAATGAATTGATTTCCCTTTAAATAGTTTTAAATAAGTTGAAAAAAGGAAGAACGTCGATAATTAGTTCGAATGATTACAACATTTTAATTAGTCAAGTGTTTTTACGCCTGTATTTGATTATTGGATAGGAGGAGACATTCCCGTTCTTTTTTCATTCACAACTTCTTCAAATCTACAAGTCTGATCCAATTAAGGAGCTTTGCTCTGTGGCTAACGTTGCATAATTTTCATTTTACATAATTCATCCTTCAAGCTATTGCGGGATCGTGTTTGGCGCTCGTCAACTGGCTGTTCGCTTCTTGTTTCATTAGTGTATTTGTTTACCCACTGTCGCTCAATTAGTTAAGAATTACACTTTGATACGATCATTTGTATGAGGAAAATTAATTTTTTCCCGAAGAACCTGTACATTCGCATATTATAGCAATCACTCTATACAAATAGAGCTCCATGTTAAATCCACCGTGCACATGATGAATATTTAATTTACATTTCAGAGCAACTTCCACTCATAATTTTTCTTTTATTTATACGTAGCTTTGCTCTTCATATTCTATGATGAATGCATGAACGGAGGCAGAAACCACAGCACACAGTTCATAGTATAAACTAGATAATTTTTTACTGCTCACTTATTGGTATAAAAATAGCTATTTACTGAGTCAAAACTTTGTTTACAACTTGATTGACAATATGCAGTAATGGAAAGAGAAAATGAAAAAAATAAATAATTAAAAGTTTTTCAGCACGTATCGGATCTTGGCTCTCGACTACTACTAGGCGAAGGAAAAAAGAAACTATTCAGGCTGATATCTGTGTATATTTCAACGTTCGAGGTGCAGTCATTATTCGTAAAGCTTCCGCGATAGGTCTGCCAAGCGCTTAGTATATACAGCCAAAGTCCCCCTTTACTCGATCGATTACTTTCCATTATTATTTTGCCGTAGTGGCACAAGTACAAGCACGGCCATGTATACGTACGCACACATAGCGAGTGGTCGAGCGTCAGCTTTTGTTGAACGATCAATTGTAAGAATGGAGTAGTACATGCTGCATAAGTATATACATGAGATGAGTTGTACATTGCGCGATGCAGCACGAGCTATTGTACAAGTGAAATTTTTATCGCGCAAAAAAGAAGCTTGTTCGTTGCGATAAAATCAATGAAAAAAGAAATTCACACGCGAAAAGCCCAACTGGGCTCGTACATTTTTTCATCTATTCGCGTCGGCAAAAGGAGAGAAAAGAAAACGAAGCTAAAATCACCTCAACTACCGTCGTCAAAAGCCCGAAGTCTCTCTCCGCCCCCTTCCATCTTCAATTACGCGCGATCTAAAGTTCACTTTTCCATTTTCAAACGAGCGGTAGCACAGTTCTCCCTCGCATCAGAAGCAGCAGCAGCAGCAGCAGCGGCAGCAGCAGCGGTAGAAAAAAAACTCGCCTTGATAAAAAAAAATGTATGGTTAGGACGAAAAAATTGAGAAGCGCGCAGGGGGTGCCTTCTTGCTTGAGTACAGTTATAGGCCTTGGCGCTTGGTCGAGATCAGGGTTTCTCTTAAAAGCCTTCCATCGTGAAAAAAGGATTTCCCCGCCGCTGCCGCGCGTCGAAAGTTTTATCCCAACGGTGACGCGGCTGCCGGAATTAATTATTTAGGGGGACAGAGAGCAGCGGGGCTTGGCTATATGCTACGTAGAAAGCATCCCAGGGCTTGGGATAGCTGCCCATATAACATTTTTCATCGTTACAATATCGATAGCGTATCGTGAAATATCAATACTATCATCAGAATAATATTTCAAGATAATCATGGAAAAATTGTTTGGCCGCTTTGATTCTATCGTAGTAATATTACCTGTAATATCGACTTAATATTACAATTATATTGGCTAGATATTTTAGTTGTAATGTTTTAATATTTACATAAATACAATGAAATATCTCAGAAATATTTTCGTTTTCTTTGGATAATAATTAGGTGATATTGTTCAAATGTAAACTAAATATTAAAAGGAGTTTAAATAATGTTTCCAGGCCATTGTAACAATATTTTGTCATCATTAACAGGTATTACAGTGATAATTTCTTAATATAACAAAAATGTTGAAGCGATTGAGCTAAAATATGATGTAAATATTAAAATAATATACTCAAAAGCTTCATAAATACTCGCACAATACTAATCGAATATTTATCAGTGATATATTGATATTAATGTTCAATTGAATGAATATATTAAGACAATGTTGCAGTACTCTCATATAGTGATGATATCGTTAATAAAAATTATTGTAGAAATTATGTCTGGAACGTGTACTGATTGAACAACTCTATTGTAAAATTTCGTGTCAATGTATTTTTATCAACTCAAAAATAAAATCAAAAGCTTGGCTTTGATATTATTAAAAGAAATGAAAAGTTAATGCACGAACACTCAAGATTACAAGTATAGAATCATTAAATCAGCACAAGTACAAGGCATTGGCACAATAATTTTTATACTCTAACATCAGAAAACATTAACAAAATACTATAATTGATCACTAAACTATGACTACAAAACTGAAAATCTTTATAAACTGCAACATTGTCATTTTACGGGTAGTAAAATGAAAAATAGTTTTGAATTCAGTAAATTCTATTTATTTGTGTTGAATTTATCATTTTGACAATGTTTAAACATAATGATGATTTTTTCAAAATCTAGATATGTTTAGTAATAGTGGTTTTTAAAACATTTTTTTAAATATTTAAGTTTCTAAAACAAAAATTATGTTAAGTCAGTAAAAGCAGTTAACTCAAAAGAAAATATGAAAAAATGAAAATTTTATTTCATTTTTCAGTTGACCTTAATGTTAGATAACTAGTAGTATCGACTTATTAGTCTTCGTTTTTATTTTTCTTTTCAAATTTCTCGTTGCCGTCGTTTTCTTCAGTTTTTTGATCATTTTTTTTCTGCCGAAACGGTGCATTGGCTAACCAGGATCCAATTTTCAATTCAACTGCAGTTTCTGTTGCTTCAGGGAACATTTTCATGACAGCAGCTAAAATAAGAACACAATCATTAACTATCATATGAGTAAAATAATGTAAAATAGAAAATAAATATAACTTAGTTTCTTACCTATAATACAGTTAGACAATACAAAAGACGAAAAAGCGGTTTTTTTTTGTTTCCCTTTGAAACTAAAATTTTTAGCTAGCTGGTCAACCATGACTCTGGCTAAAATATTGTTGGTAAGCGTAGCAACATCTNTTTTGCTTCTTGCAAGGGTAAATTTTACATCATCGGAGAAGAATTGTACCCGCAAGGAAATCTATATGAATTTCCTTATAAATCAAATTTATTTAATATATGTTCAGTAAAACAAAGCAAAATCATGAAAAAATATTCTGTCGATGACATTTTTGCTAAAATGTTCAAAGTACCACATGAAAATCAATTTGTAGTGTTTCCCATATTGCATTCAATGAGTTAATTTAAACAGTAGTGATTTATTAATATTTTTTTTAATACATTTTCGTCAAATTTTTGTAATAAAACAAATTTCAGATAAGTCAAAAAAATTCATTGCATTTTTCATTTTTTTAGTTTTTGTTCTCTGTTTGCCTGACGAAATTGTGCATTAACTAACCATGCACCAATTTTTGATTCAATGAAGATTTCTGTTGCTTCAGGAAACGTTCTCATTACAGCAGCTAAAACAGAACATAATGATTAACTATCACATGAATAAAACAATGAAAAATAGAAAATAAACGCTGTTCATTTTCTTACCCATGATACACTCAGTCAGTCTAAGAGACGAAAATGGGGCTTTTCTGTATTTCCCTTTAAAACTAAAGTTTGTAGCTACCTCGTCAACCATGACTCTGGATAAAATATTGATGGTTAGAGCAGAAATATCTCTGCCTCCTGTGTTGGCAAGTAAATCAATCTACAAATAAATCCAAGTATAAATATCATGAAATATTACATATCAGAGAGTTTATTTATTTGTGAAATTAAACATGATTACCATATCTCTCTTAAAATCATCATTCTCTAACTGCTTATCAAATGTTAATAATTCTTCTTTGGTTTTCAATGGAAAATCCATTATTCCGTCTTCAAATTAAACGATGCTTCACTTATCTAGACATAAAAAATACAATAAATAGCTTCAACTGTAGAAAAACACTTTATTTACATAATAAAAATGAATTGATGCGATTCAGAAATATATTTGAGTTTCTTAAGCATAAGGTACTTGAATTTTTCAAATGTATGCATAAACAATGCTAATTTGCCATTTAAATGTAAATTTAATCACTGAATAAAAAGTCATTTGATAACTACTTCTTATTTTCTGAAATCATTTTTTAGCTAGGAATTTGCTTTCATTTTAATGAATTGTTAATGCTTAAACGTCAAGTTACTATTTTTTACGTGTACGCATATTCTCTATACAATAAAGTATAAATAAAATAATTACCTTTTTTAATAATGGTACACGACGCTCGACTTGCCTGCCGAATTTAGAAAGAGCTTAGTAACACACTACTACGATGTTCACAGTGGGTCTCGACGCTTGTACTGCACTGGCGTTGAGTTTCGACTGATGCTTTGTAGACGTTCGTCGTTTGTCTCTCGCATCTCTTGCTATGTGTCGTAGCAAAACGTCCCGCTTTGTCTCGCGTCGTCCTGCGAGTTCATGCGTGTTTACGCGCGTACACGCGAGGCAAGCGCGATTAAAATGCGATATCAACTACCAAGAGCATGTTAGTGAAAAATTATTATGATAGTTTTGTAAATTATCGAAATGAAAATTCGCAAATCAATATTACTTCGGTGCACTGGAAATACACTATGTGGACATTTATTTTATCCATTGGAACGTGAAATCTTTATAGTTATATAGGTTCAAATACATACGTATTACTAATTTATCGTAGTCAAACATGAAATTTTCGTAGTATTTGAAATCGGAAAATCTTAAAACAACCTTACTCTGATATTCTGAAAGTATATGTTTCTAATTCATCGTAAGCAAACATTGTTATGATATTTTTTTGATATTTGAAATTAAATATATCGAGTCAATAGCAATTTGATGCTGGGAAAATATTGCAATCTGATATATCAAGGTCAAATATAGTTACGACATTTTTGAAACATTTTAAATCGAAAAATCACGAGTCAACATCATCTTAATGTTGTGAAAATATTTTATTCTAATTTATCAGGTGTAAATATTATCGAGAAATTCCTAAAATGTTTGAGATAAAAAAATCGTCAGTCAACATTAAATACATACTGTTTAACTAAGTCTTTCTGATATATTGTGAACTAATTATCGTTCAGTTTGATTTATAGATCTGCAACATGGCCTCAATATTCCTCCAATATTCGAAACTTCAAAATCAAAATGAAACAATAAAATATAAATTAAATATTTGATTTAACGGTACCAAATACTAGCCGTATTTCACCATTTTTGGATATATTTCATTTTTATTTATTGAAATATATATTGTTTCAACATTTATGCAATATTTAAATAAAAATTTATTCACATATATTGATATTATGGTGACAGAATACTTGATTTTGAAATATCAAAAACTAATAATAGCTTAACATTTCCTGGATGTTTCATTTTGATTTAATGAATTGCAATGTCGGCTCAACATTCATGCAATATTCGTAATAAAAAAATTATTTTCAAACATAGATAAAATATCAATGAAATATTCAATTTTAAAATATCAAAGGCTAATAATATTTGAATATTTCTGAGATATTTTATTTTGATTTATTGAAATGCAATATTAGTTCAACATATATGCAATATTGAAATTAAAAAATTAATCACGAATATTGATGTAATGTTGTTAAAATAATGGATTTTAAAATATCACAAACTTATAATACTCCAATATTTCTAAGATATTTTATTATGATTAATTAAAATACAATATCATCTCAACATTCATGTAATATTTCAAATTAAAAAATTTATCTCAAATATTTATGGAATATAAATGAAATATTCGATTTATAGATATCAAAAATAAATAAAACTAAAATATTTTTGAGATATTTCTATATACTATTTCACATTTCATTATTACTCTGATATTTAAAAATAAATACAACATTGACATGATATTATTATGATATCATGTTATGATATATCATTTCAAAATGGTGTCGCGATATTCACTTAATAATTGTAATATTTCCGAATATTATTTTGATATTTCGATGCTTTCACAATATCGGTGAAATATTAAATGCTATATGGGTGAGAGGCCGAGGGCGACAATATAATTATAAGAAGAGGTATGAGTCGCCGCGTCTTAGAAGCAGCGCCGTACGCCAGCCTCGAGGGGTGAGAATATATCGTAAGAAGGGCTTCAAGTATTCATGTTTTCATTACGCGACCGAGCGCGCGAGCGAGCCGCGCTTCTCCAGCTTTTTTCCAGCTCCTTCTCCTCCAACTCGTACTTAGCTACGCGCCCGCAGCTAAGCACACAAACTTTTTCCTATTTTTTACGAGCTAAGCGATGAAAGAGACGTTGTTTTACGTCCGAGATATATTGTTGAATAATACACAACGCGACACATGCGCTTCTTCAAAGTTAGCCCCTCGCTCATGGCTTTTCAAGCGTCTTGTGCTTCTTTTTTCTTTCCTTGAGCCAATGAAAATGAAGCAACGTGTGAAAATTTAGCCATGCCGTATTGATTATATCTTCTCGGACGCACCCTGGCTGAGCAAACCTGACATTAATAAATTACTCATCCGCAGAGCACCCCGAGTTTAGCTTTTGTTTACAGCGAAGACAGTGGATATCATTCATTTAATTAGTGCCTGGATACAATAACGCGCGCGTCCGTGTAATATATACGTTCGCACCCACGTGTGATTTCTAATTCATCGCACATATTTTCGAACGTTTATTAATGCGTATTGTACACTATCCTATAATCGAGTTTTGATGTAACTGATCAAAAATTAGCTAAAATTCTTTTATTCTATATTGTAATTAAATTTTTCATCTCGTTGAGCGATATTTACGAGGGAAAATTAATATTTTGTTCGCGTCACCGACAGCAGTGAACGCCTTTGATAATTCAGCCACTGTAGATAGGATACGCTACACGTATAGGTAATACACGCCCAGTTTCATTGAACGAAAAGCCGCTCTCGGCAAAACCCTTTTCTTGTGTACGCGAAAATTACGCTTGCTCTCCCCTTCTTCGCTGCGCGTGAACGAGTTAAAAAGCACCAGAAAGGGGTATTGACTATTTGAAACGAGTCCGGCCCCCTTGGCGCACACGCAAAAGACCCACACCACAAGCCTGCATAGAACCTATGGAATGGGAGTTTGTGCCTTCGGCCGAGGAAGGGTTGAGCCGCGTCAACTCGTTATTGGTTGCTGAGGCAGCATTATCCCCACCAATTGGCTCGAGACTCGGCCAGAGCCGTCAAGGCACACGCCATCCATTTTGAATGACCTCGCTCGTGCATATAGGCGTTCTGCACCGATCAGCCAGAGAAAGTATAATGTACTGTATAGTCAGCTTATCGTGTATGGCGAAGCACTCATGTGCCTACGTGTGTAGAAATTCTCATTTTAATTCATATTTTCTTTAATTTACAGATGACAATTTCGTTATTTGCCTATTTTCATTGAGAGCTTAAATTTTTGATACTTATGAAGTAAAGTATTAGTTAATTAAATAATATTAAGTTGAAGTATAAATTTTAATATTTGCATCAAAGGCTTGTGAAAAAATCATATTTTTTTGTCGCAAGATTGAGTCGTTAAGTGATATTATTTTTTATTATCAAAATTTCTTAGTCATTGTAACTTCAATATTCGATATAATGTGGCCCGGCTATTCATAATTATTTAGTGATTTAATAAAGCTTGTCGATATCGTATCCAATTTATGCCCATAGACGTTATGAATTGATGGAAGTCCTTTTGAATGTCATCACTATAAAAAGAGGAAAACTTGATTGGAGTTTATCCTATTCTTGATACTACCTCAATACCGGTGTTATATTTAATTCTTTTCTTTCGTCGCATATGTCTAAAGAGCGTCGACTAGGTAAAAGACAGTCTAGCATATAAGGCAGAGAAAATGTGTTGAAACCTGCGTGAGCGTGCACACCTTTGCGTGATTATTTACTCCTAGAAAATGAAATAGGTGTCATAAACTCGAAGTGTGACTTGTTTTATTTTTTTTTTATTTTTTTTTTTTTGTTTGTTGAATCGATCTTTACGAGCTGCAAATCGTATATTGACCGCATGCGTATGCATGAATAAAAGTTCAATCGATAAAAGATTTTTTTGTTGACGCTCAACTCATAAATGAATAGGCACAATGTAGGTTTATAGAGAAGTTGAGCAGCTGTGTTCGTTCATTTTTTTCACAAATAAGGCGATTAAATTCAGATGTCAAAAAATTTGAGAGTAAATTAAATAGGATATGGTCGAAATTTCAATGTGCATTTAGAGTTATCATAGATTGATATTTTAATAAAACATATTCATTTGAGTATCAAAATTAATCTAGTTATGAAGATATTGTGCGCTCAGAAATAGTAAAATTTGCATGTCTTTCCGTCATCGTCACGTGCCGACTGTCACGGACTTGAAAAGTGATTGATCTAGTTTACATTTAAGAGCAAGAGAGCATCATTTCTCATCGGGATCACGGTTAATGAGCATTAATGAGTTTACATTCCATCTCAATTAGGAAGGGTTAAGCGCAGTAGTTTACCAGATTTAAAAGTCGAGCGATGTTCATACAACTTGAACAAATTAAGATCATGCGAGGAATCATTTCAACGAAGCAGGCTTAAACGAACGACATTAATTCGTTTGTTTTCTACTTCTTCG
This sequence comes from Trichogramma pretiosum, assembly GCF_000599845.2. Lineage (NCBI taxonomy): Eukaryota > Metazoa > Arthropoda > Insecta > Hymenoptera > Trichogrammatidae > Trichogramma > Trichogramma pretiosum. The sequence goes on along the minus strand of NW_019641647.1, from coordinate 2,230,006 downwards.
TCGAGGTTTGTATTCGTGTATGTTTAAAAAAAGTCTCTCTAATGATCTTTCAGCTTGAATTCTACAAGTTTTCTTATTGATGAAGATGAGATTTTGAAACATTAAAGGATAAACTAAATACACGGGGAAAAGGCACCGTCGATCGTCATTTTTTATTTATATTGACCTACCAGAATACCTGTATGTGAACAGTGTGAAATGTGCGGACCTGGTCATTTGTGTTCTTGATAGAACGCAACCTTAATACTTGCCACGCTTTGATTGATTTGATCACGTTATGACCGTCAATGACTATCATTTTTTTACCTTTCTAGACTAGAATAGATAGAATAAAAATTCATCAATCGATTACAATTTGGTTAATAAACATGCGTGTAAGTATTTAAAATGATACATTATTGTAAAAAATTAACATGACTGGTCAATCTCCATTTATTGAAATTTTGAACTCGAAAAAGTACGTGATTTTAGAAAAGTAACTATTTACGTTGAGTACAGGTTGGCTGCTACGCGACTGCACTTGAGCGACGAGCCCTTTTATTCGCACGTAAAAAGTCGCGCTTGCATGTCATACATAATACTCGCTCCAGTAGAGTTTATATAGACGGAGAAACACGTTTTTACGGCTACAACACAGCAGCCTGTTGCTGCTCTAACTTTTTTTTCGACGCGCGCTCCAAGATTCGTGAAGCAGTTCCATTCGCCGCACTAGCTTACATGTCGTACGTGTATCGGTATACCTCTACTCATGCACATATACACACACACACACACACATACTCACACATATTCGTACGGTCGCGTGGGTCTCGCGTGCGGAGTGCGGCGCGTCGACGGCACTGGTATGAGTCGCTGCTCTTGCGGCTAAGCATTCTCCCCCCTTATAGTCGCGCGTTCATGCCACCGCTGCTTCGAGCTCACTACTTTTTTTTCGTTTTTTTTTTTTTTTTTATTGCGCAGAAGGAGGAGAATACCGACTCGTGCTATGCTGCTGCTATATATACATTATATATACAGCTTGATCGACGCGTGCCAAACTGCCAAGTAAGTATACGTACAGCCGAGATACCTTTGAATGATAGGTGAAATGTGTACATTATACCTGTGTATAAAGTACACGAGAATATGAGAGAATGTTTAACTTTGAAAAACTTTGAAACTGCTCACGTATCGCTTTATTAATAACTATTTATTCTTCTACTTTTTAAAAAAGCACGCGTGACGTTTTTTCAAAAAAATCTGGAAAAAATATATGTTATTAAGGAAGATGAAAAAAGACTTTTCCTAACATTTTTGACCTAAAAAAAAAGTAAATAGCTAATTTTTGGATTTTTAGCAATATTCAAATGGTTTCTACAGCAGTAAATAAAGCAATCAAAACTTTGATATAGTTGGCAAAAAATTGAAAAATTAAAGGTTTTTTTTAGACCTTTAATTTAGTCTTTTTGGGTTTCTAATCGCTCCAAAATTGACTGCCCTTGAGTGCGCTTTTTATGTTCCATTTATACTTGAAATAATAGGCGCAATGAAAAAAATTCTTAATTTCAAATAACTTTGCCTTGCTCACCTCGGCTATTTCATTATACATTAGATTTACGAGTATAATATTTTATTAATCGTTGTGACACTACACAGAATATACATGCATTGCATTCAAATGTGTGCAAACACTTATGAAAAAGAGTAAACAATGCATTTAAGGCTACATCCATCCCCACATTAGGAGATAAAACGTCGTAAAGCAATCCACTCACACACTCGTGTTTTGTTTTGTCGCGAAACTCGTGATGCACAATGCTAAAAAAAAGGGTAGGTGGACTTGAAAAACGATCATTTAATAACAATCAGTGGACAACTTGCATACATGACGAAAAATTATGATATTCAATGGATTTTTTCGACATTTTAGCTAGTTTATAAAAGCTACAACATGAAAACGTTACAAAATAGTAAGACCTGTGGGGTTTGCAGCATAAGTCAACATATTGTCTCGGCGCAAGCCTGATTTGTTTTGTTTTAAAGCGTTTTTACACCTAATGATTTTTTTTTAAATTGAATAAAAATTTTGCCTCCTCATAGAGAAAGCTTTGTGGTGAGTCTGAAATTGACTTTCGTCAATTTTCGTGTCTCATGTATGTCGAGTATATATTCATAAACTATATCGAATTTGTGACTGATGTCTGTATATACACGTGTATCTGTGTGAGTGGATGTATGTATGTTTCTTTTCTCAATAATGGGACGGTGAATGTTATTGAAATTAACTGCAATTTTTGTCGATTGGGTTAAGGATGAAGCCCGAAAAAGTTTTATTTCGATTTGTGTAATATTTTTTAAGTTACTAACATTTGCAAGTTCTTTTTTTCGGAAATTTAAATTTTTACATTTTTTTAAAATGATGCAGTAATGCATTGAAGTTTTTTAGCCCAAATTTCGAAAGATGAGCAGTTAAACTTTAATTCAAGATCAAAAACGTTAAGATTCATCGATTAATTACATAGCTCTAACGTGAAAATGAAAATGTTATTTTTTCATTTTTCGAATTTCTTTTTAATTTTTACAAAGTTCAAGAGGCGTAAGTGGTTGAAATATATGAGTAGTGATTTTAAAAACAGCACCAAAAATCACAAGTCTATACTCTACAAATAAAAAAAAACGCGAAATAGAATCTTAAAAATCTTATCAATAGGAAGGGTTAAATCGTAAAAAATGTTTTTCGAAAATCAAATTACAGGTTTTACACATTCAAAGTAGTTTTTGGAATATATGAATAGTGATTTCAAAAGAAAAGCAGCAAAAATTAGATTTTATTAGCATTTATAAATAAAAGTAGAAGCGATAATTCTTTTATTAGGAAGCTCTTTACTAGAGGTTTTTTTAGTGAGATGAATACATTTTTTACTGCTAACTATTAAAGTTTTTGGTGGAAAAAGTACTTATATGATTAGAACTGTTTAAAAAGTGAGATGCTTCAGGCTAGTAAATAAGATATAATTAAGTGCTGATTCAACATAAGCTCAAAAACAAGATATATGACTTCTTAAGAGTGAGGATATTAAAACTTTTTCAAATAACTAAATTAATAAAAAAAGAAAGCTTAAGTCTTCTATGGATTTCAACATAACCCAAGTACTTCAAATACTTTTTGAAAGTACATTTTTATAGTTGATTTAATACAAAACCATATTCCTCAGATTGTTTAAACAACTTTGAATAAATATTCTAACAGAGGATAAAAGGATAAAGAAACGTGTCGTCAGAAATAAACTACTCAGACAAGTTATTTTTTTAAAGAATCGACCACATTCTCAGGTACACAAAATAAAGTAAAATATAGTCGGATTTGACGCCGGGGATGCCAAATTTTATATGTATTATTATAAAACGAAAAAGATAAAGTATATCTATTTTACACTATGCGCATAGTTGATGCACCAAAGCTGCAGCTGCGGGTTACGTTTATTATACGTATTTGAAAAGTAGCCCGCACACGGGCGCAGGTGAGCTGCCAACTCTTTCGTTATAATGTCACCCTTGCTTGAAAGGAAGTCCGATGCGCGTTCAAGCTAATGGTCTAGAATGAATTATGCGATTTAACTGAGGAAGAGAAAGATTTCTTGGGCGCTTAGCCCATAAATTAGCAAACTTACATAGTGTATAGCAGCAGGAACAGCAGTCGAGACACGACATTTATTGTGTGATATGAGTCGAGGGTCCTTTTTTTAATGTTCGCTTTATTTTTTATTTATTTATATATTTTTTTATTGTTTTATTTTCCATTATATTTTAGTGTATTTTGTTTACAATTACTAGAAACATCGATGGCTGTGTAACTAATCATTCACATGATATAATCCGATGGTATTTAAATCTGTGTCGACATTATAAGCTTTTTGGCTTTGTACTTATTACGACGAGTATTACATCATTTTATTCGACATTATAACGGTGTTTACACGCTCCGATTGATTAAATTTTTTTCTCTCCCCTTTCACCCATTTGAATTTTCTCACTTGGCTTACACGCAGTAAATCTCGACTTTCCATCTATTGAATAAGTGACCGTGGGTTGCCACGAGCGATTCCTCTTTCTCGTCCTGGCGTTACATGAGCGATCACGATGAGCGAATGTCCCACACATAGAAAACAGGAGGAAAAAAGGCATTAATCAGCGAAATAAGAGCGTCAGCTCTAGCCACTGACCCATAAATCTCTCGAGAAATCATTACTCCCTCTTGGCAATTTAACCCATATAAGCGGACATACATATCGCGTAAAAACGGGCAACATTTCGTCTCAAAAGAAATCGATTTTCGATCAATTGTACCGGCACTCGTATGCTCATATATTGGTATTATACATACCCTCGAGAAAAGCATGGAGTTAAAATCACAAAGTCGCGCAAGACGCAAGCGTGCTTTGCTCTTTTTCAAACTCGTACAAACGTTTCTTTTTCATTTTTTTTGCTTCTTTTTCTTTACACATATTATAAAGAAAGTGAATCGAGTGAACGGCTTTTACTTTCCGCATGATGCACTTTTTGCCTTGACCGTATTCGCTCACGGCTGATTGGGCAAGCGAATGTCAGACTCGGCCTTTTTCTTTCTTTTTGGCGAACGTGCGAGAAATTAAGTACGGATGTGCGTTGGCAGTGAAAATATCGCCAAATTTTTAATTAGCCGACAATTTTATTATATTATTCTCGAGAGGACGTTGTGCGCACGCGTGACGCTTCGTTTATATTTACATTACGTCTTGGACGATTTCTCAAGATGTAATATCTCGGAGCGATATGCCCACATGATATTATACAACGCTCGGACATTTTTATCGAATTTAAAGCGACTCGTAAATAGATGATAAAGCAGCTTCTTTGCGTGTAACGTATGATACATATTTTATTAATAATTCATGCCACAAGGCTCGAGTTTACACCTTTTTTGCCAGTTTCTCGTCCGATTCTCTTCCGCAGCTTTATATGTAGAATAGCGTAATCGGCTATATCAAGCGATGCGACACTCCCACGCGCGCATCCGTTCGCCGATACGAGCTTCATTGCCTACTGTTCAATGCGTAATCCAATAAATCGACGTAACGGCTTGGACCGCAGAGTTAATTTTAAAAAATTGCACATCAAGGCATGCGCATCGGGGAAAAAATAAGGTGAGACAAATGATTACAGCTTAGCTGCATATATTTACATCGTTGTATAATTGCTCAACATCGAAACAATAATCACCTCGACATTCATCACGCGAGTCTGCGACCCACACCCAAAAAACAAGTCTCTATAAAATTCCAGGGCCATGCAGCGGTATACACATACGAATGTGTATACTTCCCACTCTGCAATTCAGACTACCACCTTTACTCGTATTATATATCATTCGCAAATTAACTACCATAAAACTTGGCCATGCAGCAGCAGCAGCTCCACGCGTATTTTAATAATACAGATGTATACCGCCGAGAGGGAGAGAGAGAGAGAGAGAGGCGAAAATACAGAGTTGTGCAGTGTCCGATTGGCAATGAAAATGTTATGTTTATTCGCGGGTAGCTTAGTCGCAACTTGGTCGTGGAGCAGAAGCACCTGCTCGTGAGTCGCGATGCCGCATGTATGCTAATACCTTATAAAGTGCTTTGTAGAGCTCACATGGGCGGTCCAGTGATGCGCGCGACTTAATTTATCGATCCGATCATAGCTGCCTCTGTTTGTGTTGTCCTTCCTCCTTTTTTCTGCCTCTCGTTTTTTTCTTTCGCTAGTAACAAAACACCAGTATCACAGAGAATGAAAAATTGGACTGATTTGAAAATTTATTAGTGCATATGAGCTATTGCCACACCTGTGCTTGTGACTTGCCTGACGTATACTTTTATAACAGTACTTTTCCCACTCTTATAGATTCAACTGGAATTAATATATCGTTTCTTAATTCCATCGATTCAGTGAAAAATTTGTTCGATATGCTTCGATGCTGACACGTATGTATACGAACACACGCATTGTTGGATTAATCAGTGCTATAAAACAACACTGATATGTCCAAGTTAATCAAAGAGCTGTGAAGTCTGTCAATTTACTAATGATTAAAGCTTCTTGATTGAAAATACAGAGCAATCAAAGTTAATTTAGATATTAATTTTTAGCTGTCCTATATATCATTAACCTTTTCTACGATTAATTTCTAATCAATTAACGATTGTAAAATTTTATTAATTATTCAACGTATATCAATTATCATCACAACGTCTAAGTTCGTTCAGGATATTTTTAAGCGTTTGAAGATTCTAAATGAGAAAAAAAATTTCTTTAAGAATGTGCAATCTGCATTTTTATTTTTAAATTCGAGTATTGTTACTCGACGTAAGTACAAGCATCTGCCAGAGCTCTCGAAATCTTTTTTATTAGCATCTGTCGAACTCTTTTTATTTCGATTGCACCTTCTCCGACGATAATCGTAATAAACTTCGTCAAGTGTAATATCTTCGTGAAAAAAGTTACACATACATAAATACAGGATAAATAGGAAACCAGTGACATAAAAAGCTACATTTTATACAGCCGCTATAATTCTTGTCAACAGCTGCACGTCTGGCTCTTTCTCGCGTGCAATCATCTCATTGCTCGCGTAACATAGTCGAATAGTTGCCGCGTTTATAAATAAATACCAGGCCCACAAGTCAGACTCTGCTCTGTACAAGTGAGGTATCTCGTTGCATTTTATTGATGATCTGTGTCGAGCTTGAAACAGACACGTCTAGTTTGTTAGAAAGTATTAGCACGCGAGCCTGAATGGGATCGTAGCCTGAGTCAGAGGCTAATGTCAACGTATGACATTTAATTAGTGATATAGGGACTGATCGCGGAAATGATTAAGACTGGGAAATTTTCCGAGACTCTATGATTAAGTTATCATTAGAAATAATAATTATTTGTACGACTCGATCATGGACTATATTTCGTGTTAAAAAATCGACCATTCAAGTCACCGCGCTCTCTTTTTATGCATGAAATAAACTCTCCCTTACTGTTTTTTTTTCTCGAAGCAAATACCTTAATGAACGACCCGTGAAAAATCGTCAAAGAAAGGCGTGGAGAAAGCTTAATGGATCAAAAACTACGCGATAGAAAAAATAGGGAGATCACAATATGAAGTTGAGTTTGGGGGTGGGAGTTAGTCGAGGGAAGTGGAAAAAGCAATCTCCCCGCTAGATAATGTTAGAAAAGTTTTTACCCCATCGAATGTCCACGCGTCACCCTGCATGTACACGAATTTTACGTGCGTTTGCGTGACACGTGGGAGAAGCGAGAACTGATAGAAAGGGTGTAAAGCTGGGGGTGGCGCTTATTTGTCCAAAAACGGGGAGTTGCGAACGTATGTGCCATGATTAGAAATTTTGGATGAATCCATAGAAACGGCAATTATATCGTATCGATCTTTGCTAATTTTCAGTTGAATACGGCAAAACCAAAATAATTTATTAATTATTCGTGACAGCAGTAGATATCTCGTTGGATTGACTAACGGCAGCCTAGAGAGTCCAAATGGTTTTTCTGAAAAAGAGAGAAAAATAGAGAATTGAAAAGTACTGGATAAAAAAGCAGGCGAATAATAGGCCTGCATCGGAAAAAAGAAAAAAAGCAAAAATTTCGACTGAAAGGTGAACGACACACACGAAACAGAGCTGTCAATCGAGTGCACATGCGGCCTCTATTCGATATATAAATTGAATGCGAGAGCATAATGCCACGCTCGACGCTAGACGTCTGCACTTCAGTAGCGCTTGGTCGTAGTGAGCTGCAGCCAATAATAACAATGATGAATGAAAAAGAAGGAAAAAAAATGAAGCGGCGCTCGAAGCTGCTGGCTCAAATCGCGGAAAAAGGGAGACACGTTTCGTCCAACTGATTTTTCGGATTAATTTTCCTACGCACAGGCGCGTGCAACCTCATCGAGCCGATGCCTCGTGCAACCAAGTTGAGACCAAGTGAGATGTATTCATCAAAAGAGATGAAAAAATGAATGTCTGCAACAATTGTGCAAAGCAGCACTTTGCTCGAAGCAGAGAATGCATTTAGAGGCATGCTACGAGGCGCACGACACGAGGCTGCACTGGCAGCGAGAAAAAATAAAAGACACTGTCCGATCGAGTGGAACAATGAGTGTAAGGACGAGCTCCGGGCACTTTTAGTCTATAGGTATACAATAGGATTTGCGCGCATCGCGCCGTATTGTGCGCTCACTTGCTGGACGCTCCTTTGAAGACTGTACGCGCCAGTTTTGCCGTAGCAACATATATATACAGTCATCGAAAAGCTTGGCCTTGATTCGCGTTCGAGAGAGAGAGAGAGAGAGAGAGAAAGAGAGAGAGAGAGAGTGAGTTGAAAAAAAGGCTCTATTGGCAATAAAAGGGGTCCAAGGCCGACACCAGCTGGTTATATACGAGCTGCTGTTGCGAGCTCTTCTATTCGCCACATGGCTGGCGCGAATTAGCCCTATTATTGCTATGTGTATAGGCGCGCACGCGTCTCTGGCTCTCTCAATATGTATGTAGAGAAACGATCGGTGCGCGATAGTATAAAGCAGCCACAGACGTCGATTATAATTAGACGATCGGATAATGAGGTATATTGGCACACGCCAATGTGCGATGCGTTATATGCTGCGGCGCTGCAGCAGCAGTCCCGTCTATCCACGCAAGTCTATCCGCTCATTGTTTGGCCTCGGTCTCGCCTCCTAAGTTACTCGCTAGTTCTTATAATACGCCTGTTATAAAGGATGCACGTTACTGCAAATAGGATGTGTGCCCTGCGTATATCGAGGCAAGGTCGTAGAACAAAAAAAAATTAGCCAACGTTAGCGGTTTAGCTGAATGGACGATTTCCAACAACTGCATCAGTCCAAAAAAAACCCTAACAGCCACCGTACATAATTAAGACTTGAGCTTTTTTCGACTGTATCGACCAACTTGTACTAGTGTAGCAATCACGCGCTCGGCAGCTTATTATTGATGTCAACGCCGCAGCACGTCTCCCATACAATTCATGTGTGCCTATTATAATCTGATAAAATATAAACGTTAGCGTATAGTATCGCACTCCTTGTTTCTTTTTTCAACTCAGCAAGAGGCCTACGATTGAATTTTTCATAGCTATTATGTAATGTGTAATATATACTGCGCGAGCAACGAGCCGTAAAACGCAAATACGATCGAAATCTATAATGTCCGCATCATTTTGTGCAGGTCGATAGTTGAGAGCCTCGTCGTTCCATCGGCGTGGATTCCAAAAAGTAGATCGAATTAGCGATGCGGTTTGCCAAGAGCTAATCTAATCTTCGTGTTGTTAAGTACCAACTATACCATGGTCACATATATATATATATATACAATAGTCACTCGTTCGAAATGAGCTTAATATAGCCATAAAAAAAAGTCCCCCTCCCCCTTCTTTCTCTCTCTCTCTTTCTATAATTATACAACAACGAAGAAATCGTTGAATAGCTACTTTCGTTATCGATACAGCTTGCTCCTTGTCATCGATCGTATGTTTTTGACTTTTGGGGAAAAAATGAAAGAAAATAATGTGCCTGACGATATTCTCTCTCAACCGTTGATTGATTTTTTTTCTACCAAATTATACGCATGAGAAAAAGTATGACTTAATTGCAGCTTTTGTAAGCCAATAGTAGCTAGCAAGGGGTATATTGTACGTGTTGTGAACAAAGCCTTTTAAAAATTATTACCCGAGCTCAGCAAGCACTACCCGACTAGATCCTTTATTGACTATTGAGAAAAATTTATTGGGAGCAAAGGAGTCGATAAACATGTAATTTTTTTTTTTTTTTTTTTTTTTGAAAACAAATTTACTCATAAAGTAAAGGACACTTTCGACAATTTATTTAATTTTATCCAACCGTCTTGTACGTCAAATGCAGATAGAAAGTTTCTCGTTCGAAATTTGTCGTTAAAATCCCAACGTATTCCTTCGACCCTATGTACAAATGAAACAAAATTATAAGAAAATTTCAAGAATCCTGAGCATGATCGACTTTTAAGACGTTATTGTGCTTCTAATATTCAGTCATGCAGTAGGACCACTCAAAAAAGTCATCCAATAGTAATCTCTACCGTATGCGCTCACGAAATCTTGACGAAACATCTCTTGCGAATCTGTCAACGAGATACTGAATGAATAATTTCATTTCATTTTAGGCGAAAGTTCGAAAAGCAGTACAAATATATGTTGACACGTATCACTTCATGAATTCTCGGACGCAACATATGTACACAGGGGTTTTCTCCATCTTGATGGACTTTATTATAAATCCAAACGACGAATGCAATTTCGATTACAGCTGGAGAGCGACCCTCAAGCTACAGAGAGTTGATCGCCTGTCGTGTATCAATTTGAATGCCTATACCTATCTAAACCTGCCAAAAAAACACGACAAGACCAACTTCATTATCTACCATCGTTAGGTTCCCGAACTTTTCTAACGGTCAGTCATTATTATATATAATGTAGTATATTTTTTCCATACTTTGGTATAAAAAAATGTAACGTACAAAATGATGGATATTCAACCACTTACACTTCAATCGATTTTCAAGTACAAGTTGTTTTTCGTCGAAAGATGCGTTCGCGTTTTTTTACATTTCAACGAATTTTCAAAGTTGCACATCATCTAATTATAACAAATGAGTTTAAACCCTTTCATTGAAGTTAAAGAAAAAGACATTTATGGCCAAAGTATTCGATCGTTTACCCCGAGAAACTTTCTACGATTAAATGCATCACGAGCGTTTTGTGTCGCACGAATTTGACTGTTGATTGGACTGCGAGAGCAGACAACGAAACTAAAGGCGCTGAAAGAGCTCAACTCTGACTCTTATTTTCGTTGCATCGTAACTCCTGTCATCGACACATACCGTAGGCATATACTCTGATCAGAGCATCCGCTGCTTCGATATTCGCGGCCCTGCAGAAGACATGTCAGACTTTGAAAGTTTTTCAGTGCGTAGTGATTCTTTTGTTTTAATGAGAAAACACGCGTTAAATGATGTTAGATGTTCAGATGTATACAATACTCGCCTTTAATTAACTTTCAATAAAATCAAGAAGATCATTTTCCATGACTCTTCAATTTTCGACTGGAGCATACTCACAACTTCATAAGTGTAATACTCGATCGTCTACGTACAGTTCAACTGGTTCTCACAGTAAATTTGATTTGATTAACTACTCGATTAATTCAACACCTCGAATTATGTACTTTTCTTCGTCGATATTCACTTATGCGGTTGTCTTTTCACACAATGGCGCTCATTATAATGCGTCACCAATCAATCATTTTTTGAAACGGAAAATCAGAAAAGCACTCGATTTAATGAGGTAAATCAATGCAACTTGAATGTCAGGTGTTACCAAATTCTAACTGGTGGGAGTGTAAAAGGATTTCCAAAAAAATCGAAACAAGAAAAATGGTAATTATATAATAATTTGATGTATTTCGTTTCTGAAATGTAATGTGAAGGAAGAAAAATACAAATGAGCATGATACATGGTATATTTTTTAAAATTGCTCATATCCCCGCAGTACTCGATTGAATATTAGTCAACCTTTTCTCTTCACCTGTGCTTTTGGAATCAAGATGCATCCACAAGAGATTCTGAAAAGTAAAGAAGGGGAAATCTTACACGTGCTTAAATCTGTTTTACTTGTAGACTACTCTGCGCAGTTGTCTCTCTCTATCTCTTTGCTCCATACAATGTAACCCATTCATTCAAGCTCTTTGAAAAGGGTTGCGGCTGACTAATACATTGTGCGAACGAGCAAGAGGGAGAGACAGGTAAGAGAGACGATGTGCTTGCTATTTTTTAAAAGGCTGAGTAACGATTACCAATAAGCGTGCGGGGAACCCTTTGTCGGAAGCGACGGAAATTAAAGGAGAGGCGCCAGCGACTCGTCATTCAACACTGCCTTTCTACAGGTGTAGTGCATGTAACTTGTATGTTCATATAGCTATATCCATTTCTGTAAAGTGTATACGTTGGAGATTAATTTGTGCGCGTGGGTAGTCGGTCGGGCCCGCGCCTAAATAATTGATATTAATGCGTCGCCCGAAACATTATTTGCGTACTTTTACTTTTCCCGAGCACACGACACCTCTCGCTTGTATTTTCATGGCTAGCGATTTACATACATTTATTTATACACGCGTATATATACAAGTGTACCGTGTCAAGCGGTAGTAAAAATAAGTCGTACACATCCTGTTTTTCACTGCAAGCCAATCCGAGTCTGTTTCTATCTCTATCTCTCTCTCTCTCTCTCTCTCTCACGCCAGAGACATGTATTCAGAAAGCATCTCGTTTCACTGCTCAAAAGGATTTCCAATTGCTCAAGTACGCCCCAACTCATTAGTTTAGTATATTAGTAGATATAAGTGCATAAACGGCAAGCCTCGGCACGTACAAATATATAGGCCGGAAAAGCTAAACAGATCCACTTGGGTCGCATGGTCGATAAGTCGCCTTTAAAAAAAGTCTACAGTAGTCAAGTCAAGTACAAACTCAACTCGTTCGTATGTTTAAGCCGGCGCATCGGCGCGACATCGCTCGCGACACATCGGGTTCAATGTGAAAGTTGCGCCAATGACAAGGCATTCGTATCTTCGTAATCGTCAAGTATCTACATTATTTTCCGCACAAGCGTGTGCTCGTGTTTACTTTCTTCGTATATTTATACGGAGTCGTGTCGCCGAGTGAGTAAGCATCGTTGGCGCAGACTCTCGAGGCGGTCGAGTTTTTTCTTCTTCTTCTTTTTCCCTCCTTTTTTTTCTCTCGCTTCGAGGTAAGCGCAGACACGCGTTTCGCGCGTAAGCGAACGGGCCCCAGTCCGATTGCAGGTGAGAGCCTGTGCAGCTCGCGTAAGCCCATCGCACTATTGTACATCAGGTATACTTGCCGTCGCTTTATGTACACATGGATATATTGGCGTCGATGAGCTATATACGGCTTACTTTACACATTTATCGAAAACTAATGTACAATTCATTTATACGAATTTTCGAGCTCGGGCTCAGTTAGAAGGAAACATATAGAGCTATAATATATTATTATGTAGTTTATATACGAGTATGAAGTTGAAATTGACAAGTTTAGCGATAGAGAAAAAGGTTGCACGTGATGTGGCCTGCGCCGCGTGTATCTGCAACGCAAAGAGCTGTGCTATCGCTTCTAACGAGTATATTATTAATTAATAGTTCTCGGTATTAGCCGTGATTTCTCGAAAATAAGTTTATATTCGAGTTCTTGGCGAACGACCGCACTTTTACGGTGGCGTACGATTAGGTAGTTGCCGATAATAACTGCTTACCGTTGGCGTATCGTGTGCAGCGCATAAAGCATATATAGGCGCGATATACACGTCAGAGCACGGGGCATTTGTCATGCGCTTAATGATGGGATGGGTAGGACGCGCGAGCGTCCCCGATCGAGGCCCAAAATAAAAAAGTTATGCGTTCGCAGGGCGTCGAGTGCCGCGCATCGCTGGCCTTACAATTATTTTAATCAAACCCTATCGAGATCGTAACTCACGCGTCCGACACACGCTGACTTACATAACTATACACATACGCGTAATATCCTTTGGGTCGCGTTGTCCAGCTCAAATGACTCTCGGATCGATTGAAATAGGACGGATACTTTCGGATCCGCTTACGGTTAACCCATCTCGTTGTATTCGACCAGTCTCGTATATGCAACGAGCCATATATCTTGTCGACGCCCCCCCGTGCAGCGACCAATTGTCCATCTCCAACAACATGTGAACTTGAAGAACCCAATACTCGTCTCTTCATACCTCGTGCTTCAGATTCTTAATTTTTGTCACTTTTTCAAGGTAATTACCATTGTTATGTAAGTAAGCCGAAAGGAAGTCCAAGTTAAGTATGTAATTATCAAGATAAGCTTACAATTTAATAATAGTCGCACGACTAGTATTGATTTGCTGGAAATTCTTCTTTTTTTTTTTTGAAACGGGAAACTGCAACGCCCACAGTTTTAACCCGACGCGGGTCTTTTGTCGGTCGAGACACGCATGTGTGTGTGTGTGTGTGTTGTGCGTGGGTGCGTGCCAGAGAGCGACACTTTTCGATAGCGTTGTGCTCGTCGCGCGCATATCATTATTTTATGCGAGGTCAGAGCGTAACGTGTGTATTACGAGTCGAAGCCCTTCCAAGCGGCTCGAGGTGAGCCAAGCACGAGTAGTGGGGCTCATTGCTATTAGTCTCGAAACGTACCCCGTCCCCACCGCGATCGAGTCTGGCTTTCGCGATGTATAGAGCTTGCGCGGAGGGCTCGTGAGCGGGAGCAGTGAATGGCAGGCGGCACTGCTTACTGATGTAGCCCCAGCATGCACGTGTGTAGCTCGTACTTGTATTGCCTTGCGTGTACTGGTGGTGCGCACACGCGCACGCGGAATCGTCGTTTTCTTTAGGCGCGCACGCACACCATAGCCCAGAGCGTAGCCCAAAGAAGCCTACGCACGGGAGAGGGGATGGAGCGAATTTTTAGAGTGGGAAATGGAGCTTTAGTAGTCGGAGAATCGGCCCCAGTGACTTCAGTTTCGGGCTTGAACCACCCGAGTTAACATCGCGAGCCAGAGCCTCTAAGACTTGGTACGAGATTTTTTTTGTTTTGCGTCGTTTTGCTTTTTCGTGCACTCATGAATTAGCGGACACATACTGCAGCAGTGTTTTATTTTTTCCATTATTTCATTTTTACTTTGCGCCGTGGTCCACGTGTGTCTCCTTGGTTATGCATATTTCTTTTATCAACCCAAGCCGACCGTAATTTTACACCCCTGTGCTTTTTGTGTATGAAAAATTTGTGTCGAAAAAAGTGTGCCCGTTTTTCGCTTGCGAACAATTTATTTTCGCCCAAGATTCGATTGATTTTCACGAATCTCGCAGTAGTGTGAGCCAGAACGACCAAGTGTGACAACAACACAGCACGACGCTTCAAAGTTGATCGCTGCTTATCTCACATGCGAGCTAACTACTGCATCGGCTTATCGAGCGAGTTAACTACTTTTCTCTTCCTGTGATCGATGACTCTCATGGAGTGCGTTGCCAAAACTAACGCTCACGTTTCGTTGGACGAATCATACCACAGGAAACTGGCCATCGAGGAGTTTATTCAGAAATCCCTGGCCTTTAAGAGTGAGTAAAATTATCTCATCGTTTAATCGACTCGATTGAGCTTTTCAGCGAGCTTTTTCTTACCCACTTGTAAATTTACATTATTTAACTGATTGTCATACATGTAAACAAACATAAAAAGTTCAAAATTATCGAGCCAATGACGTAAAGGTGTTTATGCGAAACGACCGTGCTTGACATGTATATTCATCTCTAAAGCTGTTCATTTATATAGAAGGTTTACAAATAAAATCTCGAGTCCGTCGGAGAAACGATTATCGATTCCTATCGCATGTCGTATGCAAGCAAGAAATATAGCATCGAAAAAAGAGAAAGAGAGTAGCATTGAAAAAAGGCAAAAAAGTCGCGCAGCGAGGGTCGTTTGGTCGATTTTTTTTCGTACACCCCGTCGGAGTCGGTATACGTATACATTATACAACGACGATCATGTATTGCGATTTACAAGAGAGCGCGCGTGCCTCAACGAGCCGCCCTATGATCATTTTTTTAGTTTTTTTTTTTTTTTTTTTCATTACGTCGTTTCCCCAATGAAAAAACAAGAAAAAAAATCTCAGTTTGCAGAATTCGTACGTTGAGGACTGAAGCAACGTTTCATTTCTTCAATTTTTATTCCTTCTGTTTGGAGGCTTTCGCGCGCTCGAAAGTCCAATTGCGCAGAACATCCTACACGCTTAGTAAGAAAAAGTTCATTTTTCGGACGAAGCGAACGAGGAAAAAAGTCGATAAGGGCGCCGTTCGCGCAAAGACGCTTGACTTCGTGAGAAGGGGTTGTAGAAAATGGGAATTATAAGGCCAAAGGGGAAGTGCGCGCGGGCAACCAATTAGGGCTGTGCTCGTCCGCGAGAGCTTCGTCGTCGTCTTCGAACGCACACAACGTTAAGGGAACATAAGCGAGGGAGGCAAAGCTCGGCGTGTTGCCCAGGAAACGCTCTTGTACTTTCCTTTCCTATCTTTCTCTCTCTTATTCGATCTGCGCTCTAGTACATGTAAACAGTGGCGTACGTGAAATCGCTTATGATAATTGCGCTACTCCTTTCAAAATTCCCGGCAACGACGTAGGCTAATAAAATAAATCCTGATGCAAGCGCTAAAATATATTTGCTTGTTTCTTTTTTTTTTCGTTTATTTCGGACGCACCCACTACATTAACGCGCTCAAATGTCAAAAATAACGGAAACAATAAACAAGCTGAGAGTAAAAGTGAGCAAGAAACTTGGCGACCTTCGTGAATTCGCGTGGGTGTGCAACATCACAAATGAATGAAATCTTGTACTCGTGAATGGAATTGCTCCGGGTAACAAGAGGAGGAGGAGGAGGAGGAGGAGGAGGAGGAAAAGTAGAGTCGAACGAGCGAGAGAGAGAGAAAGAGTAGCAGGAGGAGTTAGATAAAAGCTCACGTGTGCAACTCTCTTGCATTTAGTACGAAGCGAAGGGAAAGCTTTGATAGTTTTTCCGAGTCAAGTCTGATTTCTCTCGAGCAGAGGTCCAGTCGAACATACTTCTTCTTTCCATATTCGGTTATATTTCCGAGAGGCACAGATTGGTGGCAAGGTCGAAACTTGCGCAATGCTCCCGCCTCACAAAAACCGGACATTCAGCTTCCGGCTGCGTACCGGGCGTCTGGCCAGTAATTTGCATATCGATCGATTCGTTAATCCGTATTTTATTCGCTCGCATCCGATCTTGTATTACACATGACACGCGTATTACCACACACTCGCCTCGATGTAACAAACAAATTCAAATATCCAATTTAAAATAAGCCGTGTAAAAAATAACGTCTGTCCTTTTTTTGCCCTCAGATTTGTCTGGTATGAGCGGCATACAGCAGGAGTCGTTGGAGCGAGGCATGCCAGCGCCCAATTCGCCACCGCTCAAACCCGAGCTGGCTACGACGGCCAACTTGTTCAACGATCCAAACTTCGCCAGCCTAGCCAACCAGATGCTTTCCCAGCACTACTTCAATCAAACTCTAATGAGCATACCGAACCTCAACGCCGCTCTGGGCAATCCGCTCCTGTTCCAGCAGTACCAGCGATACCATCAGGCTATCGCTGCTTTAACGATTCCGGCGGCGATGCCCTCGCCACCCGTGCCTATGCAGCAGCCCACGAGCCCCGTTTCACCGGCGCTCAGCAGCGCTTCTGCCAGCAGTGCTCTAGCCATCCATAACAACAACAACAACAGCAACATCAATAACAATGACAACAGCATCAGTAACAACAACAACAACAACAACAACAACAACAGCAACATTAACAATAACAACGAAGTAGTCAGCAGCAGCTGCGCCGATAAATTAAGAAAAGTCAAGCCGAAAAAGCGAGCGGCCAAGGTGGCGAAAGTCGAAGTCGCCGCGGCGAACGGCACCGAAGTTGCCGTTGCGGAGATCAAAGCACCGGGCAAGGACCGAAATTTCACTTGCCAAGTTTGCTTCCGGAGCTTCGGCTACAAGCACGTCCTGCAAAATCACGAGCGAACGCACACCGGCGAGAAGCCCTTCGAGTGCCTCGAGTGTCACAAAAGGTGCGCCAACGCCGCCAACTTTTCTCTTCGCTCGACTCGCGCGACTCGCTCGAAACTAATAGTTTTTCCCGCTTTCTCCTTGCAGATTCACCCGCGACCATCATTTGAAGACGCACATGCGCTTGCACACGGGCGAGAAGCCGTATCACTGCACCCATTGCGATCGGCAATTCGTGCAAGTGGCCAATCTCCGGCGACACTTGCGCGTACACACGGGCGAGCGACCCTACGCCTGCGAGCTTTGCAAGGCCAAGTTCTCCGACAGCAACCAGCTCAAGTCGCACATGCTCATACACAAGGACGAGAAGCCCTTCAAGTGCGATCACTGCGAGACCAACTTCCGTCGCAAGCACCACCTGGACGTGCACAAGTGCAAAGCCCTCGCGAGCGCCAGAGCCGCCCCCGGCTCCCGAGTAGCCGCCGCCGTGAGCCCGCCCTTGGCAGCCTTCTCCGCGAGCAGCGCCAGCAGCAGCAGCAGCGGTTCGGCCTGCAGCGGACGCCTGTCGCGCGTCGGCTCCTTGTCGCCTTGCAGCCTGGATCTCGACGACGAGGCGATGCTCCAGGAGAAGCCGCCGCTGACGCAAGGCCACCATCAGCCGCCGGCTACGTACCTTCGACCTAAGCAGCTGGCCTCCTCGATGATGCAAGACGTGCCTTTCTCGACTGCGAGCGTGAATCTGACCTCGGCAGCACCCGTTAACTTGGCTTTCCAGACCCCCATGCAGACCGAGCCCGAGGACCTATCGATTCGCGGCACTGGTCGAAGCAGCGATGAGACTTCGATAAGGCCCGATTCTCGCGCTAGCTCGTCGTCGCCGTTTTCCTTCGTTCAACGAGACGAGGATGTAAAGATGGAGAATATGACCGACCTGTCTGCCAGGTGAAAAGCGGCCATTTGCGAATAGTAGTTTTTTTTTTTCAAATAATAATATCTTTGTACATAACATTAGCTGGTACTCCCGCGTGTAAAAAAATTATATATATTTATTAATATAGGTGAAAATGAACCGGTGTGTAGATAAAGTAAGTGCGTGCCATTTTTCGAGCCCGACAGATTGCTCGGGTTTATTACTTTTAACGATTAGCCATGCACGAGAATAAGTTTATTGTCCGCGTCGCGCGTCTTTATATTGAAATTTAATATATTGATGAGCGGTGCAGTGCTGATAATAAAAGTTCCGGCAATCCTTTTTGTATTATAGATATTAAAGAGACATTTAAATTATTAACTATGAAATTATATTAACGGATATAGTTGTGCTATTGTAAAGAAGAAAGGGAGAGAAAATATTATTGATAACAGAAGCCATATTTTTTCAATGACGAATACACATTCGTAAACAGTGAAACTGAGAATAGTATGCGTGAATGTTGACTGGTATACAAGTTCCTCTGACAGTTGAAAGCTACGGATCGAATCAACGCCTTGGCCTCTTGCAATACTTGCCTGTCGCCCTCTGTCCGTTTGCGAACTGTGCTTTTTTTGTTAATTATTATTTACATTTGTTTTGTTTTGTTTTGTGTCCATTCCATTTGTATATAATAGATTAAAAATTACATGTAATGTACTATTTACATTACTTGCATAATTTTCTTTTTATATTTGTAAATAATACAATTATATGCAATTAAATTAGCATTTGAATTCATTGCTGGTAGTAAGCGATACAGAAACGTTGCCTATGCAGCTCAAATGACTATGATTTGTCATTAAACAATGATCTTTATTATGAATATTACAGTGCGAACTGCATGGCAATTAATATTTCACGTCATCCTTCCACAGTACATTTTTTTCGACGGACAGAGTATTTGTAAATATGTAGCATAAATATTTTTTTAGCTCGATAAGGCCTATTGTTTTTTACCATTTAAAACTAAGAATTTTGTTAATCATGCCAATTCATCTATTTCATATCGCCAAATATTTGTATGATTTTTTAAATTCAATTAACCAAACGCAATGAAATCGATTAAGCACTAATTTCCGGTTTCTGTGATTTTTATCATTATGAACGTTAACCAAAATTAGACGTTGAATCTGCGTGTAATTTGGATAATTATAGTCTTATTAATTTCAAAAGAAAATAACAATAATAGGATAAATAATCAAAATCTATATACCAAATTTCTTGTGATGGAAAGGTGGATGCATATTTTTGTTACAATTTCAAACGAGTCAAAAATACACTTCGATTTGTTTATAAATATTATGATTTGTTTTTGTTTATTTTATATATTATGATTTTCCTTATATTTTATTCCTTATTTCCTTTTTCTTTCGAGAGCGATAAAAATTATAATCAAGATTTCCTGGATGTGTCCTTTTTCACACATTGACCGAACTTTCATAACAAGTCATCCGTGTTTTGCGAATCAAAAATTAGTGTGAATTACTAATCTCTTAATTAATGTAATTATTCACACCCACGAGTTCGTTTCTCTTTTGACTCTAATCCAATTTAATTTTCCGAATATCTGATCAGAATTTTAATACTGAACTTCGCTGGGTGATATCAGTATTAGAATCCCATCGAATGCGAGCGTGAAAGATGAAAGGTAAATCAATCAAAGAATAAGCAGGATTCGTATTGTACAGAATTTTTAAGTAATATATAGTGAATAGGCCTGTGAAATATTGAAAACAAAACTTAAAAATGCAACTCAATTCATTTCCCGTAACGCTTACGCAATACACTCCTGACCACTTGAACCTTTTCTAGGATTGAATTACTATCATTTTCCATATTACCATTTCTTTTCTCGAATTTATTAATTTTTGAGTCGAGAAAATTCTTGCATGTGAGTAATACTCATTGTACACTGAACAAGCACAAGAAATTATCCAGTCAAATTTTCACGGTACATCGGTGTAACGGTGAAACCACAGAACGAAAAACAACCGCAATACCGCCCTCGACAAATTCACCTCTTTTTTGAAAAATCTCACACGACTGCGAGCGAGTACGCGTACCGCTAGATCTCGAGTTTCAGGATTTTTTCTTCCATCTTTTCTTCGGCTCGAATATAATTACGCGTTTCCTGAAGCCTGCACATGCATAACACAAGAGTTCACGACGAGAAAATTCGTGTGTGGGTATGTTGCGGGCTCGCGTGTTTGCGAGGGAGATTTTTGAATGGCCGAACTGGGCACGCACGCATCGGAATCCGCACAATTGCGCGCACAATGGCCCAACATGTGAGACGTACCGTAAGAAATCGTAAGAATCGGCGCCTCAGCATCTTCCATGCATGTATGTGTGTGTACAACGTACCTTTCCCAAATTCTCTTGTGACCGCGTCAATTATTTATCTCTGTATTTTCTTCTTTCCTGTACGCCTACACAGCAGCATCGACATTTAACCTGCTATAGTTCGAATACATCTGTGAATAGTTTTGATTCGTGTACCGATCCTCTACAATATTATTCGAGAAATTATGAATCGCCATGAGCTCGAAAAAAAGGAATTATAATGCGAGAAGAAGCAATTCTTTTGAAATAGTTTTTGATAAGAACGATAAATAACTAGCTCCAATTAACAGATGAGTCGCAAAGAAGGCGTATGCATAGGCTATTTTCATTTCACTTTCACGTTTATAGTCGTATTTTTTTCATGCTTAGCCACTGTGACATCATAGCTGTCACATGGCTCATCGATTTCGATTAAGATTGCGTCTCGCCTCCACTCGGATTTCTCTGTACGATTTTCTATATACATATACGCGCGCGCGCGTGTAATCCATATCTGAGCGCAGCTCGCAAAATGTATAAAGTAGTGTATAAACGTCGAAAAAAATGTTTTTTCTCTTTTCTCTCTGTCTCTCGGTCTGTCGAAAGCGAAGAATGAAAAAGGTATATAGCTCGCGGCTCGTTTGTTCCGCGCTGCGTGCCCCATGGTTCGTGTTTATCCGGCGTGCAGCGCTGCAATGCTGTATGTATGTACGTAACGTGCGTACATATAAGTAGGCATGTACAGCCGATCGATGGGCGCGCGAGCGCGATTCATTCACCTTTTTTTCTTTGCTGGCTCGATACATCTCTCGAAAGTCCATTAAAAAATCTTGAAGAAGCTATAATGCCCAAGCTCGTGGATACACATATCGATGTTTTTCAAAAGGATCGAGATTATAGCGTTTACTTTGGCTATGCGCCGTGTACTCTGCAGCGTCGAGCGAGCGAGCCCATCGAAATAGCGACGAGATAGGCCCACACACGTGCTCGCGTAAACAAAGATTTTATACGTCGACGCGGGCTCGATCGAACGCCTTTGACTGTACTGTGCGCGATCCTCGTTTCCAAGGTTCATTGAACCACTCTTGTACACCACACTTTTCATTGTCCTTGTTTTGATTTTTTCATGTACATATTTTTCTTTCAACTCGTTAGCCACTCTAGCGTAATCGCTCCGAGATACCTACTTATCACATAATAGGTCAAACAGCCAACATAGGCATTTTTCGGCTGATTTACATAAACAGTTTAGAGATAACCTTTAACGATCTACACCGCAGATATTAAAAAGAATTTCACGCCTTTGAGTTTATTCCATTCCTTCCTGCATAATCAAGCAAACAAACAATTGTCAATATTAGTCTGATAATTGCTTCATGACCTCTATAGTTTTTTTTCTAGAGATGATGATTTTTTACTTTTTTCTATCTTTTTCCATTTTGTTTCTTTTTTTCTTTGGGGTTTACAAAGAAACTTTACACGACTCTGCCAATAGCTTATTATTTATTCCCAGAGGGTGTCAGCAAGAAAAGAGGCTGGCAAGCTCGATCCGATAAAAAAGGCATGCCACTCCGACCAAAATACAATCCCGCTCATAATAACGATGAAGATATTATGTACATATTATAAGGAGTCAGTGCGCTTCAAAATTATACTTTTTGATCAATAATCCACAGATGGTCGATCATGAGTTTAATTTTTTTAATTAAAGATAAAATCACAAAAACCTCAATAGCCTACTGACTCCTAAACACAAAAAAAAAATAATTATTAAAGAAATAAAATCAACGAGAGCGAGAAAAAGCATCGATATCAAAATTAAACTATTCCACTTTTAAATGATTATGTTCCATGCTGGATAGTCGCTTTGATGCATATCTTGCTCAACTCTATATTACAATTCAAGTGATAATTAATTTGGCAAGTTCATGGACAGTTTCTCGTGCTTACTCGTACTCTGGTGGATTTGATTTAAAGAAAAAAAAATCCAATTAACAAGCAGTTTTTATTTTAAAATTCGATTAAAAAATTGTTATTTACGATGTAATCTAAGGTGCAATAAAAAAAGTATCGAATAAAAAACTTGCTACGATCGGTTTGTGTTCCTGCCATTGTTTTACAACTGCTAAGAGAAGCGATATGCATGTTTTCGTTTATTCGCTTTTATGAAAAAAAAACAAAAAAAAATATATTGAAGCATATGAATAATTGATTGTTAACTATGAACAAACAAAACTAAAAATTAAAAATTACTCTATAAATATACTTTTCCTGCCATCTCGTGAAACATAATTGAATCCTAATAAATAAGTATCGTCATTAATAAGTGAAGAATTTGAGGCAGTTTGCACTTTAAACATACTATAATTAATAATATACAATGTTGCAATAAATTTTTAACAAAGTATTGTAATAACATTTGTTGCATTTATCATAATATGTATAATCTTTGTAAAATTATTCATTAAAGGTAATATATATGGCACATTTGTATAATGTATTATAAAAAAACAGGAGTCACATTTGGTATGTAATCACGTCAACACGAACGTACGTACAAGAACATTAATCTTACTTAATATTATAGCTCTTATTTTTATGATATACGGTGAAATGTAAAACTATACTTGATAAATCGATGAACTATGGTTTACTAAGTGTCGATGTATAAATTGCGAAATAACTATTTTTACGATGAATAAAAAAAGAAGTATCAATAGTGTAAACGTCTATGAGAGAAAATGTCGATACTTAACGAAGTATTTTTTTAAAAATCTGACCAAAACGACTTACTAAATCAGCTTGATGAAAAATTAAACAAGAGATTTCGAGCCGTTTTGACAGATATATTCAATACCATTTCAAAATGAGTAGAAAGAAAAATTGTCCTAAATATGTAAAGATTTGATGAAAAAATCAAAAGAACCAGTATTGAGACAAGGGGATCTGCAGCTGCATTGAGCTTGCTAGATCGTGTACTTAGCGCGTTCTGTGACATACGGTACAAATTCAGACCTTACCTACGATATTTACTAATAATAAATGAATGTGAATCCTAGGACTAATTTATGTATATGGGCGATACCAAAGATAATAACAGTTTATAATTGTATGATTAACGATCATTTATAATTGTGTGATCAAAAAACTGACGTAAAGACGAAGAATGAACGAAATTCCAGATTATCTTTAAAAAAGAAGTAAATATGAATTTTTAATAAAGGTTAATGTCAAATTTGCAAGTTGGCTAATACTAACTCATAAGACCTCGCGTGTCGACAACCAACGCCGTCAAAAATCATTATTTCTTTCAACTGCAAGTTTTTATATATTATTATTTACATACAAAATGTTTGTGATTCTTTAAACTCGCTTTTAGGCCTAAATTTTTTCCTTTACTATGCTAGTGTATGCATACATGTAGTAATACATGTGACGAACAATTGGAAAAAATATATAAAATTAATGAAAATATGTATATGTATAAGTAAAATTAGATGTCGGTGCATCGCCTGTTTCGGTGGCATATTTTTTACTCGTGTATCTCGCAAAAATAATTACTCAAAGAATGAAGCTGGTTGACGAAAAATTATTTTACTAGTACGACTACGTGATCTGATACATAATAGACAATATTATTGAAATATCTAGCCATAAACTGATATTATGTTCCATAACTAAAACAATGAAGGGGAATCAATTTTCCGGCGACAAAAATATGTGTATACCACTAAATAAAACTAATGATTGTAGTTTATTATAACGATTTCCTACGTATAAAAAAATTAAGAACACATATGATACTGTAAAATATTATCTTGATCACAAGACTGATTTTTGCTTAAAGGCATTAAAAAATATTTGAATTTATAAAATCGAATTATAACGAGCAATAGATAAAAATAGCAGTAGGCAATCAGAATCAACATTTCACACAGGAGTGAACAACTTCATTAATAAAACCGATCGTTTTTAATGAGTACGTACAATAGAGTGTGTATCAATATGCGAAAAAATTGTAAAAAACACAGGGACTATTTTGATTGTGGCGGAAAAAGTTGTACTCCGAAATTTTCTGTACGAAATTTGTACATTTGAAATTTTTCATGAAAAATATTTTGATATAAAAAAAAATTAAAAAACATAATACAATTTATGGTTTGTAAAGCGCCAATTGCTGGGGTAGATCGAAGAAATTATAGTTGCAAATATTTCGAGTGCATAGAGATTTTATGTATGAAGAAACGAGCGACGCTTATAGAGTAAAAAACCGAGGGCCAATGTAAAATACTATACTATCAATTCGAAAAGTATTTCGGCCGTTTGTATATTGTTCCGTTGCCGAAAAAATTTGACAACGGATCAACATGACTGGTTATTTGTCAAACTATTTTTATTATTAAAGTGACTGTTTAAACGTTTAAACAATGCTTTTTCATTATCTCTTTAAAGTCATTGTAGTCTTTTAAATTTATCCATAGTTCTCAATTAGCCATAGAAAGCTGACGATAATCTATAATCAATGAAGCATATTATATCTATCATATTACCAAAATAGCATAGCATATCCTGGAAATTGATCCAAATTATTCAATAAATCAAAAAAAGTTGTCACTCTATTCCTTGGGACAAGACCCGTTAACCCCATCTTTCGTTCAAAAACTCTTGGAACAATTATGTATGGGATGGATCGACTGAAAACACAAGCTTCGCTTTTGTCCTGAGAAAATGGTGCGCTCAAGTTAACAGATTTTTGGAAAGTACAAATAGTTGATTGCGTGCAATTGAAGGACGTATGACACAAACCGACGGGGGTTAACTTTTTTACGTTTTTTTTTTATATATATATTTTTCATTAATCCCCCACACGATGCAATCTCTATGATGTGAGCACAATTTTTAGATATAAAACTTCAGGGATAGAGACATCGAAGGTTTATATTGTGCACATGTGTACGAGAAGCCGATCGATTATTTGTTGATCTCAACTGTGACGATTGAAGCCATGGATAGAGAAGTAAATTGTCGAACACATTGAATAACTGCATTTTAATTGACAGCCATCAACAACTACAAGCTACAATCCGTTAACGATTTTTAATTTTGAAAAAAATTTCACTGGACTTTTTTACAATTATCATCTTTCAATCGTTGAAAAATGGCCTCGAGCAAATTTACGCGTCAAGATCATTATTTTTCTATGTGATTGCACCCGAATCCCGGGCACACACGCGTACCATAGGCTCAACTGTGGCCGAGCCTCGAGTCAAATTTCTCGAATGAAAAACCTTTACAAGGCAATGAAATTTCGTGCAGAAGCAAATACACGTCGAGAGATATACTCCCGTCGCTATATATATCAGAAGAAAAAAAAACAGTACGAGGAAACGTTGAAAAGGACTCGGAAACTCGAACAAGTACCCTTAATGTGCTTGCTTATATATAAAGCGACAGATCCTGAGTGAATTGGGACTAGGTTGGTGCAAAGGTGTATGTGTTACACGTAAAAAAGTAGCGGGGCGCAGGTGAGCTGTAAAACTGTAAACTTTACGTACACAACTTTGGAAACAAATAAAGCGCGTGTGCGTTTCACCTATCCCCGTTATACATGTATGTATAATATATGTGTGTATTTGCAGGCAAAGGACAGTGGCGCGCGACGTCTGTAGTTTGTACTCGCGCCGCGTGACATACTGACACACGCTGCAGCCTGCGTCGTCGTATACTTACGTGGCTGCTGGTGGGGTGGTACGTTATAGGTACGGCACAAAAACACTATTATATATATATGTGTGTGTGTGTATTCTGGAGTCTCGACCCGCCGCGCTGGCAGATGCAACAGATCGCTCCTATATTTCCAGAAATGTGCTAGTCTTGCCGCACTCCACGTATGTATGCTGCACCAACACTCTTGCAATATCGATCACTTCATCTCACGTGCGCGTGGATGCCGCTTATACCCATACTGCCCTACCTATGCAGAGCTCCTCTTTTTATCCATCGGATTAAACAGCGCGTGCCTTGACGATCTCAATGGGCGCTACCAACCACTTCAATTCTACTCTAACGTACCCTCACATTCAAATGTAATAACAAATCTTGTTTACTTAATCAATTAATTATCCTTTGCAAAAATATATTATTTCATGCAATAAATAAATGATAAAATCGAAATGTCACTTCAGCATCCAACTAATAATCATTATCTTTTAACAACTGTGGCTATTGTTATTTTTTATCAATTAAATGGTCCTGTCGTCTAAATGACAATCTAATGGCTAGATTGTAAATGAAAAGAGAATAAAAAAAATTAAAATTTCTATATTACACTGAAAAAAATATTTGACCCGATCAACCAAGGCTTCATTGTTTCGATGAAATTATTTCTTCGTGGACAATCAATTGTTTAATTTCATTGTTACTATGAAATATTCTATTAAAATTTACAAAATATTTAACAGAAACAAACTATTAATTTGAATAATACACATCATATAGTAAAATCAATTAAACATTTCGCTGATTTGATGAAATATTTCAAAAATTTTAATAAAATAATTTCATTTGTTCGATTTCATATTTAAAATAGATTAAAAAAGAAATTCTTATTTTTTTGGTTTCGACTCCTTTGGATTCCTTCACGCTGATATCGCTAAACGGTCATTATTTCATATCTTAGATTTAATGAAATGATTTTTTTGTTTATACATACTTTTATAATTTTTCTCTCTCTCTATATTCATTCAATTATATAAAGTTAAATTATTTTTGAATTACTTATAACTAATTGTACTTTATAACTCTTTTAATATGCGTGAGTTGTTTGAAGTACTATACGTTGCATGTGCTAAAAATTTGTCAATAAAGTCAAAAAATGGGAAATAAAAGATGATGATAGAACTCGCGTTTTAACGCCTATACACTGGCAAATTTAGGCACATCGGCGTCATTGTGCACGAATGCGTGTCAATTTTTTGCAACCAAAAAGTGTGCAGACAAGATCTCTCTATCTCACTTATGGTCGCGCGTGACTCTTCGTTTAGAAAAAAGCTTCACTGAGATCCAGTTTTAGGTAAAAGGGGTTCACAAATATTCGCTCTCTTTCTCTCATTTAGGCTATGTTATACATATTTTTGGCCTTCGCGCAACCATATGTCGAAAATTGGCCGTTTCCGCAAGAAAAAAATTTTTTTTATGAATTTCGACGTGTGCGCGTCACACACACAGACGATGCTTCATTTGAATACATGTATTTAATATGCATACAGCTAAACAGTTACAAGGCATCTAATATAGTGAAAAAGTATTTCGCAACAAGCTACGTTCTGCTGTTTTTTGTTTTTTGTTTTTTTTGGTATGTTATTGTTGTAATGTGTAATGGGCGAACACACGCATGCAGAGCTGATGCGGAATATGTCAACGAGGATGCGGTTCGACTCGCGTGCATAATGTTGGTCAAGGGGCGGTTTTCTCAACTATTCTGTCGAAATGCGCAACTCTTCATATAATGTGTATAACAACATTGACCTCGCTTTTTCGTAATGATACGTCTGCAACTTTCAATTTAATTTTTAAGAATGTGTATTTTTTGTGCATGTGGCGGGCGGCGCATATTATGAGCTCACCACGAGGTCCAAACACTTAACTTGATCTCTAAAGTTTCAAGTTCGAGTGATGATAAAATGTAAGATGTACAAAAGTAAATTTTATATGGTACTGTATTAATGTAAAAGGGACATGGAATTTCGGCATTCATCTCTAAATATTTTTAGCTATTATTATAGGAAATGCATAATTAAGCTTTAATTAATTGAGAATATTACGGATCTTATTTTCGTCGAAAGAAATTATGATGCGAAATTAGGGATTGTGCAGTTCATGAAGGCAGAAAAATTTATAATTTACCTGAACGGTTTTGTTAGAAGTGGTATACGCAACTGCGCGTGCCAATTCTGATTTCATTTTATATTCATTTTTTTACATATAGAGAGATATTTTAGACATAAATATCTGTCTGGAGTGCATATACGTACAAGGTATATAAGGCGCGCGACATCTGTGGAGTTGCCTTAGCTCTCGTATGTGACCTAGTCTTTGAAAAGGAATGAAAAGAAACTGTATAATCTCTCGCTCTGCGATATATCACCCGAGGCGCATAGTTCGCGCATTTTTTTTTCGCTCTTTCTATGTGCACGCGCGTAAGACTATTTCCCCCTGCTTCATTCTGCGTTACAATATATGTGTGATGTATAATATGTATATAATTATACACACAGGTATATAAAACATATATGAAATGAAGCGAAAGAGTAGAGACGAACGAATGGTTTGTATATATATTATTCGCGTGTGCTGTATGTGTGCAGAAACGCAATGGCCTCGACACGCTTCCTCTAATCATCACTCGCTCGCGCGTATCCAGTTCTTATTCATTCTATCGCGGGGGACCATATGGTCAATCGACCATCACGGATTTCTCGAGATCAAAAAAAAGGAGAGAGGAATGAAATTCGATCCATAAAATTGAACGGTAAGCTCTGTAAGCTAATAACTTCAAGCGTTATTTTCTAGATTTGGAACCAGCAACATTCTACAAATTCATCGAATGAAATAAATAAAACTCGAGCTTTTATCCGAATGACGAATGCAGCGATGAACGATTATATGCTTTGCGTTCAGTCAGCTAACAACTATGCATTAAAAAAGCTTTGTACACGTATTTTTTTCTCTTCGAACACAACCCGACCTACCTTCAACTCCTTGGTTGGATAAGGAAAAAAAAAACAATTCACGAGTCTGGAGTTGTTTGAAGTCAATAAAAGGAGCAGAATAATCATTACAGCCGGCGCTGTGGTCATAATGAGGCCAAAAATTTTGCACGCGAATAAGAAAAAAGACGAACGAACGTGAGAGAAGAGAAAGAGAGAAAGAGAGAGAGAGAGAGAAGGCAGGATCGTCTGTTTCTGGGCCTGATGCCATGTAAACGCATACACACGTAATATATATAGTGCTGCATATTGCGCCTCGTTGTTGTCTAGGCACGTGACGACAGGTGTTGCGGGCACGCGTCGCTTCTTTCCCGCTGCTCTGACCTTCAGACGCGGCACACAACACTCAAGCTCGCACTCACACATCCATGCACATAGACTTTATCTCTTTCTCTTTCTGCGTCTGTTTATATCTTCTGGGGTTCGACTATGTGTGCCCAAGCACGTAGAAAAATGCGACTGTAAATGTAAAGGAGAGAGAAAAATAGAGAGAGACGCATCGACGGCAGTATAAAAAAGGAAGCTAAGCCTATCCACGCTTTATGATCAGTCTCGGCACCCGTGGCTAAGCGATAAGGACCTGCTGGAGAGTCTCATATGAGGCGCGCATTTGTTGGCACAGCTGTACATGAATTAATCCTCAGCTGCTATCTTTCCAATCGTCCTCGTGGATTTTCTACTGCAAAAAACTAATGAACGAAATAATTTGAGTTATGCAGCATTGCACAGAGTACATGCCTTAAAATTGTCGCACGTTATAATACATGCATATAAGCTAGATCCAGATTTGATGAAGGATATTTATAAGATAAAATGATTGCTTTCATTGCTTTTACATATTTATTTTGCATTAATAACCCTGTGAACAATATTAACACAGTTATCTGTCTAGTGGCATTCTAAATGGATACAGAAAAGAAGTCGTAGGCAAAGGCCCATATCCCCATATTATACAGTTTGAACCTTGAACGTGTATATTACGCCATCGTCACCTAAATGCATCGAAGATAGCATGAGGCACATTAATATAATATCGTTTATTACTAGTTTATATAAATTTATGTATAGCAGCTTCAAGGAATTGAGTTGTTTGTCCAGTTGCGAGACTAATTACTCAATTAGGCAAAGTTCTAACATGAAGAGTTTGTGAAAGTCTGCCCCCGTCATTTTGTCTGTAAAATAATCGATGATTCTGGCTTACTTCTTTGCGACAGACTCGCTAGATTTCACAAATATGTAATATTTAATGCAACTCACTTTTGTCAATTTTTGACGCATCTGGCAGGCAAAGGTCGCTCGACGCACCTATAACCACTTCGACACCGAAGTCCGGAACAATTGCGTAAGCATTGGCCATTTTGACAGGTAGTAGCAGCGTTACAGAGTACGGTGGCGCACGAAGAGGCACCTTGTGCAGCGGCGGGCTCCCAGATCAGTGCCAATGCCACCAGTAGCAAAAAAACTGCTATTTTCATCCTTACTTCGTAATGATGGCTTCGTAATGAAAACTGCGATTACTCGAGGAAAAATGACTCTTTTTTATCGTGCACTCCGAATGAGGAAATTCGTCGTACGTGTAGTTGTTTTCTGATCGAATTGACTGATACTACACTATCTTACGGATTAGAGCATTTGCGCGATTCAAAGAAAACTTTTCGCGGAACAAACAATCTTAATTCTCTCTCTCTCGCTTGACATTGTGTACTGCGCGTGAAGAATTGTATATTCTCTGGCAAATATTTCACGCATCTGTATTTGTGGAATATAACTCGAGAGCAGTGCGCAAGCGATAAGTATTTGTGGTAAAAAACATTTAGCCAATTTTCAAGACGTTCATGCCGTTTTTCGAGTTTAAAGAAAAGAAAGAGCGAAAAGCAGCCTGCGTTGGACTTGGGTACATGCAGGAGAAGCAATTTTCTCTATAAGCCGAGGGTATCTTCTAAACGGCCGCAACGAAGACATTAGGGCTCTGTAGCCGCGAGAGCTCGACAGGAGCATCGATGCTCGTCATTACGTACTACTTAAGGCAGTACCTATGCGCGTGCTGAATTATAGAGGCTCGCGCGTATTATATAGCCCGGCGCGTTTAGCGGAGAGCGTTACAAAAGTGCGCGCAGGTGCCAAGGCCCGATGTCAATTAATGTTAAGTTCCAAAAGTCTATGGCACCTGCGGCCCTAGCCATGCCGCTCCTGATTCAACGTCCTCGACTCGTTGCTATACGCGGAAAAAACTCCATATACATGTACGAAGCGCTCGTTTTTCGCGCAAATATATAACAAGATGATCCTCGTACTTATAAGCAAGCAAGCAAGCAAGCAATCAAGCAGAGCGGCAACTACGCATAGAGGCAGGTGCATTCGCGGCGCCTAATGCTCCATGCTTTTTCCTTGCTTGCATGCACTCTTCCGCGTCCAAAGCTTCAAATCTTTAATACTTCGTCACGGCTTGGACGCGCTGCGATGTTGAGCGTGGTATTTTTCCTTTCCTCTTTTACTCCACACTAAAGAAACTCGTGATTTGAGTTAGCTTAAAATGTTGTCCGATACAAATTGCCCTTTTATTTGTCTGCGTGCTTTTAGGCGATTCGAGTAAACTGAATCGTATAGAACTTTAAGGAAGTTAAGCGACAGCCATGCGCAGCTTGTATCGGACGAATCGATTTTTTCATTGTCTATAATAATTTTGTTTACAATTTTTTCGCGTAAATCAACGATGTTAGCTAGCTGTCTTGGCTCCACTTGTGAGCGGCCAACGGACAAGATGCTCGATTTGATACGGACACAAGCATGGCTCCGACAATACCCTCATGCGTAGAAGAGATTATAAATCCGTCGCTTACTCAGTGTTAAAAAAAAAGAAATAATCGTCGGCGGTGACTAGCGAGTATCGGTTGGCATTGTCGTAAAATATACGCATATAAATCGAGCACGAGCGAAAGGATAGAGAGAAAAAAGGCTGCTCTGCGTAGTAGTGCGCCCAGCAGTAAGTGCGAGTGCTACGCAGAGTTAAGGCTTCGGGGAAAAAAATGCTGTGCCCAGAGACGCTTTACCCCTATCGTTCGTGAGGGGGTAAAAGTTGAGAGACAGGAGCAGGAAGCAATTCTGCTGCTAGCTCATATACATGCCGCGCGTCTGCGTTGGAATACATAAGGAGCGTGTGCGTGTGTGCGTGGCGAGGGAGCTTGTGCCATGCTACTGCTTTATATACCAGTGCCGATGTAGCTGCTGGCGCTGCTGCCGCCGCCGCTGGACGCGGACGCGCGCAAAGGAAAAAAAGAGTTAATATTGATCCGCTTTTTTTCATTTCAACGTCACCCCCTGCGTTTCTTTACCCTCGCTTTTTTTTCGTTCGTTTCGCGGGGGTAGAAGCTGCTGCTGTGCTCACGGCAGCAGCTATACATATACATGCACGTATATATAGGAGCTGGGCTCAGAGCGAAGAATTAGTGTTTCTATAGCAACAACTCGGGACACGCAAGCTACTGTCTGCCGGCGGCGCACCGCGCCTAGTTCCTTATACCTCGTGCGTATATATATATATAGAAAGAGAGAGAGAGAGAAAAAGATAGGCTTACACAGCTATCTACGCATCCTTGCCGCGGGTGTAACGAGCGAACCAAGATGCTCCTCTCCATCGTCTAGTCGCGCCTGCGACATTCCGCGTTATGTATTCCACGAGCCCATCTACGCGTGTGGACAGCGGCTCCTGTAGCACAAGGCGCTTTTTCACCTCTTGTCCGAGTCTAAGACCTCGTTAAAAATCTTCGACTTAATTACACTCTCGTTCACTCGAGTTGCTATCGTAATAGCTGCTCCTGATAATCAACACTTTTCATTCCCTCTTGAGCGGGAGCAGTCTTAATGAGCCTGAATCTCGACGCTCTGTTTTCAATCAGCTGCCCTCGAGGCAGCAACAGTATACCGCCAGTTCATCTTAAAAATGGTCCTTCAATCGGTAGATATATATTATCAGGACCGAGAACAAAGAAAATGACCAAGATACATTTCTTCTCTTTCTCTTAGATATGATGGTGAAGAAGGGGAAAAATTTCGCTCGTCGGCGGGAGAAAGTAAATAAGGCAAGGGTTGCCACTTGCGCGCCAAGTTCCTATATATATACAAGGATAGATTCAAACGCTCGATATTGGCTCTCGCTCGAGTTGAAATTTATAATACACGAAAATAATATTATATATATACACACCGCGCCCCTCGCGTCCGAGGAAAACACAAACTAAGCGAGCTGGCAATCGATATTGCTGGAATTCTAGCAAATGGATTTATGAAGATGGGTCGAGAATTTCGAAATATAGCGTCACGCTACAGCCATCCCTCAGACATTCTTGTACTTGTGTGCATGAATATTATTGAGCCGTACCCCCTTCGTACAAGTGCTCGATTGTTTAGCAAGCGAATACTTTTCGCGAAAAATACAATTAATATAACCATTTAAAAATATTAATAAATTATTTATCTGTGAAAATTTAGAATTGATATTCATACACATCCAACCAATTATGACATAAATTACAAGCAGGAATTAGCTGCTAAAATTATTAATTCTTTTTCATATTCTCTTTCTCGCTTATATTGTTTTGTGAGGCGCTGGTTGAAGACTACGGATACCTTTGTTGAAGTTGGAGACGTATGTATACTTATTTTGAGATAATTTGCCAGTTTAATACTTTACACGACGGATTTCGCGTAACAGCAGCACTTCATCTGAAAACAAAGGAATTACTTATTTAAATAATAATGTTTGTGCGTAAAATAGATCGCACCCACTTTATTCTTTAACGCAATGCGGCTTTTCTCCTGGATTTTGAACACATTTCGTACCCCGAATACAATTTACAGTTTTACACGTTAAAATTTGAGATGTGCTCAAATGTAAAGCAACCACTAATAAAACCGCAATGAAGAAAATGTTTGACACCAAAAACTTCATGATCGAGTAATTTTTTCCTTGTACGCGTAAAACAATTGTACTTGTAAAAGTTTGATTTCGTTTGCTTCAGCATGCTCTTATAGGCTCTAAGTTGGTTCTGCTCATTTGTTAAAGTATTAAAATTGAAGATAATGAATCTTGTGCAAATGTATATTCATAAATAATTACTTTTAGATTATATTTTCAAAAAAATGGCAAAGTATACTTTGATGTTTATGATAAGATATATTCTTTGCTTTCAAAATATTCCATTATGTTTGTAAAAAGAAACAATAGTAACCCTTGGTTCCTATTTTCACTTCTATTTGGCAGTGGTGGTGGTGGTTGTGCATTTTCATACGGTTGTACGTCGTTTACGCCAATACATCCCGAAGAAGTACAAACGTAGCCGGGGCCACATGGTTTGCGTATGTTGCAAAAATCTTTGCCGTTTGCTTCGGTCAACTGCGACAGCGCAAAAATTCCTAGCAACGGGATGAAGCACTTGAAGAATTTCATGTTTTTCGTTCGAAATTCGTATGAATAGTTACAAATGAGCGCAGAAATGTATTAAAATGATAAAGAATCCAATCGCATTGACTCGATACTAATTTTAATTTTGCATGACGAAAAGTCGTTATTATGATTACGAAAGCAATTGCGCGAAACCATATTGGCCAATTAAAGTTAAACTTGAATTAACTTTGAAAATGGTAATTATTTTGAGTCATTTGATTGATTCACTATGCAGTTAGTAAACAATATAAGTTTTCTTATATTTTTGTACCTACCTATTTGTGATGGTATTTGTTGAAATTAAATTAGACCAATTAGCACTAAATCTGAGTTCAAATTTAATTGTATACCAACTTGGCGGATTTAATTGACGAAAATGTAATATACCCCTATAATAACTAGGTGTCTATATAATGGGATAAAAATACGCGTAGCCAAATTTCTATTTACTTTTCGATTTTAACGAGGCAATCGATCATATACGTACATAGAAAAAGCAGACCCTAGCATGAGAGAAAGGGTTAATAAGTTAGCTACGCTGAAATCAGGAAGTGGAACGACCATCGACACGCAATTCTGCTGTAACGAGTTTTTCTATGATCCTTAGTTACGAAAGCGAAATCTGCCGCACTGCTCGCCTATTCTCTGAAAAAAAATCAATGATATCGATTACATCGACTGCACATGCATGGCATATATGTACAAGCAAGCCGTAGGGTTCAAGGCCGTTCGAACTGGAATCGAATGTGTGTGCGTACTACCTCCAATAGAGATTTATTATATGTGAGAGATTCGTGAGCTAGTGTGTGTGCTGCTTCGAGTTTAAAAAAGAAACGAAATAGATTCGGGTTCCTATTGAATCGTCAATCCCCGGGTGTTTCTACTTCTATCAGCTACGTTAGGCGTGTACTCGTTTTCAAAAGGGTTAACGATTGATTTTTTTACTAAAGGGGATCTAATTCTATCGGACTGAACGAGTATGTGCAGCTACTTAATTCCTTTTTTTGAACGGCCTTTTCCAAATTGCCCTTTTTCGTATCAAAATCTTGCACTCGTTGAAATTTTTATCAAATAAATATAAAGCCTACCAGTCAAATGATCGATTAAATTTTAGTAGATGAATAAAACGATAAAATATAATTTATACAAAATTAATATTGAAAATATTTAAAATAGTTTAACCTTCAACATTGTTGCTATTAGATTGTTACTTGTAATTCATTAGATATTTTACATTAAACTTTGCTTTTATGCCTTATCTATTTTTAAATAATCAAATCTATCTTTTATTTTTTACCAGAAAACTGAGGTAAAAATCTGTCGAAAATCTATTTTGGTTTATTTTTATGACTTTTATTTAATCCTTTGCGAACGAGTTTAAAATTGAGCAATCGAGCCGTTTGGCTGCTTGTACGTAGCACTATGACATTATTCACATTTTTACCCATATAAGGCAAAAAATTTAGATTTTCAGAAAAAAAATCCGTCACATAAAGCTAGGGAACCCCTTAATGTCAAAAGAAAACTTTGACCGCATTTTTTTTGAGTAAATGTTTTTGTGCTTGGCGCATCCTGCAGCAAAAAGTACTTGACCAACCCTTCTAAAATTCTTGTTGCTTTAATAGCCATATATGTGGCTATCGTTGTAACCTCTAAAATTTCAAGAACTCCGCGTCTTAGTATTTTTTGACAAGCGCAAAATCGACAAAAAAGCCTCTTTTTCATTTTTTCTTATCGATGCCATTTTCTTATTTTAGAATAAAAAAGTTTTTTATTTTTTTACTAGTGGACTGTTTTTACTTCAATTTATTGGCTGATTGTCTTATGAATCAACTTTTTCGCGACTTTTTGACATTTCCCTTGTCAAAAAGTCGCGAAATTCCTGCAGGAAAAATCTGCAAGAAATTCTTGATTTTTCATAAGAGTTCACAATAAGTTCACTAAAAATTGTGTGTTTTCGGGCACTGTAAACTAGAATGAATTAATCGTGATATTTTACTCAAGTATAAAAAATTTTTACTGTAAACATGGTGTTAAAGTTGGTACATCTATTGATCAATAAAAAAAAATCTATAAACTCATAAGTAAAAGTGATCGTGTAAAATATTGAGTGATTGAATTTAAGTGAAACAAAATATCAATCTGAAGACTTTGATAAAACTTCAAAGATATGCTGTAGTGTTACATTATGTGTAACGTGTGAAACAGTTGAATTCAAAACTTTCATGTGAATTGAGAAAAGTACAAAAATATCTCACCTTCAAATATCTACACTTACAAATATATACATGCACAATAAAAATTAAAAGTACGAGCGCGTTCGCGCATGATATATAATAATCCGATATAGTATGATGCTTGCGTTCATGAAGCCTGCATTACACATAATATGCAGACACAATGAATCGAAGCGCCGAAGCGTGGTAAATTTCAATCCAATCGTGCGCCTATATATGGTCGATTCTCTCTTGAAACGAATGACCAAAAAAATTGTTAGCTTCATTCTTTTTCAGAGACCCAAAATTGACGTTTTTCCGAAATTCATGCTCATGGCTTATGTTAGAAAATTCCTAACTTAGCATGACTATCCTTTTGAAGCTTTTCTAAAATCTGAAATTATGGACCACAAACCATACTCTTAGACGAAAAATACACCGAAAGGGTCTGAATACTTTAGGAGCTTGCTAATGTTGAGAAAACACAAATTCCAAATCGAATCAAGTTCGACATGAACTTTTATTACTGAAGAAATTACAAATCTTCTGTGCAATGTAAATTACTAATATCTCCTGAATTTTCATTATGGGTCCTTTAGTCTAACAGTCACGAAAAATTCGAGAGTAGAAAATAACGTCAAAAAAGGTTATTTTCTGTTATTTTATACTTTTTAAAAAAACGCTAAGGTCGAGTTTTACGAGAGGACGATGATAGATAGTCCTTAAACATCTAATAAGATTTGAGGACATGTATGACACGAAAAAGGTAAAATTTCGAGATAAAAATAATTCGACCTTCCGATTTAACGGAGAATCATCCATATACACATTGTACATACACGGTTAGAAAATGCGCGATATTTGGTACACCTCGCGCAATAGAAGTATGTAAATGTATACTGCTCATTGCATTGATTGACGTGTGAACGCGCATACAAGTATGCACGGAAGTTTTGGGACGCGCTGCCTAGGGATTTTTTTTGCTTTTTCTACACTTTTTTTCGCGAAACAAATACCTACTTGGATCTCCCGGCGTAATTATGCGTAAAAAACCATAGTGTAATCGGCCATGACTTTTGACGATGTGTCAATATGTGAATACCAAATTCTTTCTCTTTTCAAAAATTTTCAACTGCTCTTACATTTCTTGCTTTGTCAAGCAGTCTCTTCCTCGGTAGACTTGTAAAAATCGTTGCAACTACGCATTCTAATTAAATATTTTTCAACAAAGAATGAAAAAGAATTTTTTTACCTTGCGACCCTTAGACGAGTACAATATCGATATGAGCCTAAGCGTAGACGTATCAGTCGTACACAAGGAAATTCGCACAATAGCAGCTCCCTTTATGATATTCATATTGAAACCTTAACGCGCTGCAGGGTGTTGTTTCGTTTATATTCGGATTATTTTTTGATAAAAATCCAAACGATTGACGCTTCAAGCAATCGTATTCAAAGTCGTATGTGCACACAGTCGACTGACGTTTAACAGAAATGTAAACTATCATTGCGAGAGCGACACATTTCCAGACTCGCGCTCTTGTTTTCATTTCCACGTTTTGTATGATTTTCAAATTACACAGTGGCCAAATACGATATCTTGAATTGGTTTTTATTGTAACGTTTCATTGTAATCGATCGATCCCGACTTGTGCCCGTCACGTTTCATCTTTATCAAGGCTTTGTCTCCGTAGCAAGTTAATTTCAAGAAAAATAACATAAAAAAATTTTTCATCGTTTTTATCGGTGCATTGCGTAACAATGTGAAGATGATGATAACGATTCCGGTTATGCTACCACCAACAAAGAAAGGTGAGCAATTCGAGAAGTTCCCCTCTTTTTTCTCTATAACTACTATAGTACAGATGAAAAAGGACGAAGCGTTTCACGAATTAGCTCGAGCTCGGAGTCGAAAAATCACAGGGAGCTGAATTTATTTTATAGGGTTTCGGCTCGTCGAGCGCAGTACGCAAGCCAACTCGAAGCTTAGCGAGAGGTGCACGGCAAGTGGGTGTAGACTGTAGACCCATGCATGCGCGTATATGCCCTTAACCCTTTCCCGTACTTCTTACACGATACAGCACGTGTAGTTCCCCTCCCTATATCACCGTGGTCTCATCGCATGCGCACTGCCTTCTGAGTATTCTCTTACGTGTACGTATGTGCATCGCAGACCTTCGCTGCACGTAAAAAACTGCAGACCTCTTGGACATTGCGATTCGCTGCGCTGGCTTAACTCGCGGCCTGCACTATTGTGCGCAAAATGGTTGCATCCTTTCATGGCGGCGTCGCTTTACTAATTACTCGAGTCGACCAACAGTAGCACGTGATTGGCGCCGGCTCAAGTTAATCCTAGTAACTTTTTACATATTTCATTTATTTACGGCGATCAATTTATGTTCATCATCGTACATGAATTCTTAATTCCAAGTTTCCTTCAAAAACTTTACTTCTTTTTAGATTCAATATTTTTGATCCGTATCTCGATTCAAGGCGAACTTTGCGATTAATTTATTTAAACCTATTAAAATCTAAAAAATCGATTTAACAAATGTATATGTGTCATGATAATTGAAAATTCAGGTAATTTGAAACTGTTTTCGTTTCACACAGCAGATTTTATTTCATTACATATAAGACAATTTTTTATGATAAAGTAGATTGATTTTTGTTCGTATATATTTACATTCTATATGGAACACTTTGCTTAAATCGAAAAATCAAGTAACTACGTGGAGAAAAATGTTTACAAAAAATTATTAGAAAGCATAATAAAAATGACCAAAAACATAAAAAAATGATCAAAATCTTAATAACTCTCAATTTTTAGCATACTTTATCCATGTTTCTTATAGACCCCCAGGTATATAAAAATACGCATGATATTGTCCATCTCGTGGGTCTCATTTGATTCGATATTATTACCACTCAACGAGATTATTTTTTTGCAAATAGCAGATCTATTGGGTAACAAAAAATTAAAAAATGCTCAGCGCGTTCAAGGGTCCTTTAGTTTTCAAACTTGTGAAGTCCGTCAACAATTACTTGCCGTTAGTTGGTGCCCGACTCGTTGTGCGCGCGACTTTGTCTTTTAACCGGTATTTCATCTGATTTATGAGGTTAATTTGAAACAAAAAAAAGTATGCAAACGCATATATAAAAAAAATATAGAAGCGCATTCGAAAGTGATCGTGCTTTTTTCATCCTAGCTGCCGAGTATTAAAACCCAAAGATTTTTTTGACCACACTATTTTTTTCATTCAGCTGTCAACACGCGCCTGCACGCTCCTAACCCTTTTTTATCTATATAGGCTTTCACCCCGCACACTTTGGAGTACGAGAGTAACCCTTTTTTTTCTTTCTTTCTTTCTTTGCATGTGGGGACCCGTTAGAGAATATAAAAAAGGGTGGATAGTGAACAGGAGCGTGGAAAGAATAAAGAAAAGATATGGTGCTCTTAGTTTATCATCATTATTGGTTGAAATAAACTTTTCACGGTAAATTAGTTAAAGTTTAAATTTCACAATTACATTGGATTTTATTGAATCGAAACCTTGCGTAAGAGTAAACTTGAAATTTAGCCCGCAAATATCTTTGCACTTCGTGAACGGATCTCTCGTGAACGTGAATTGACTTTATAATTGGTTTGATTGATTTATCGAACAATTTTTCACAAGGTCTTTTAAGTTCAAAATGTCTTGGAAGTTCATCAATGGTGATTAACAGACGCAGTAGTTATGAAGAGTGGAGAAGACAAACGACGAACTCGGTATCAAGTTATGGTGCAATAGATATTTGTACTCCGATAGGCACATATGAAGATGAAAAATTAGTGTAAACGAATTAGAACGCAGCTTACCTGCGGTTGGACTAAAGCTACGATCCGTCGAGTGAAGTCTTGGCAGGACAACGATGCATACGGCAAAGTCGTCGTCTATATATCACGTGAAAGCGATACTCCAAACTTTCCTACTCTCTCTAGCGGACAATAATACCTAGGCCGCTGAACACGACCCGTAATAAAAAAAAAAGAAAAAAAAACTGGGAGTTTCGGATGCAAACTTTGCACACGAGCAAAGGCAAAAAAATCGTTTGTGCGTACAGTGAGTGTAGGTAACAGCTGGTGGCTCAGTCGCGGGAAGGGTTAGCGAATAACGGGAGCGATTAGCATAAAGACCCTCGATTACATGCGCTAGTAGTAGTAATTCGCGTGTTTGTCTGTTTTTGTTTTCTTTCTTTTTTAAGCACAGCTTGTGTTAGCGTGCAAGAGTGAGAGAGAGAGAGAGAAAGCCGCGAGTACAAGGCATGTCCGGGCGCGCACGCGACCCCGGGACCCAGACTTGATATTTTCAATTTTTTGCCTGCCTGTCTGCCTACCACACTGCCAAAGCTAGAAAAAGCGATTAGCGGATGAAAGTTGGTATACCCTCTCCTCGGAGTCGAATATCTGGCTAATAAGACAAGCGAGTTGCGCCGTACATACACACATTATATTATCCATATAGGCTGTGGGGTCGCGCTCGCGCGCATAAAAGAGCAAAAAATCCTGTCGTACAGCTTCGGGGGTCAGGCGATAGGCGAAGAAGAAAAAAAGGTATCCTGTACTCGTAATCGGGTCTAACTGCAGTGGAAAAAACGGAGCAGCGGCTGGACTGCAAGCGAGCGCGTACCGACTTACCCGAGCATTGAAATCATAAACGCCGTGTGATTAAGAACCGAGCCTGGGGTTTTTAAGCTCGCCAATTGGAAATGCTTCGAGCAGTCCTACATGTACGCAAAACGCCGTGCTACCGACTTGTGGGCGTTTTTATTATTATATTGCCAAGTGATTAATGAACGAAAGCTTTTTCTCTGTACGGTCTTTTTAATCCATCCTGTGTAAAAAATGCGTACGAAGCCACGAACCGAGACAGCTCCTGCATTTTATGCTCTCGTAATGTATTCATGAGAGTTCGCCTAACTATTTCGTCTACATGCGTATGTATTCACGAATGAGCGAGAGAGAAATTGTCGCATTCGACGCGATCAGCACGAGTCGCAGATCGCCGAAAACGATTTTTCTGGCTCGTAATTACGTTACATAGTGCGAGCGAAACAGCTCGACGGTTCGATAGATCGACTTGGCGAATGCACGCTACTCGATACTCGTCTATGCGTTGTGACATCCACCGATGATTATTGGATACTCGCTCGCGCGCAGCTATTTTCCAGTGACGAAAATCCACGTTCTGTCCTATAATCAGATCAACGGCTTGTAGCTGCTCTTGCGACTCTCTACAAATGATATAAATAAACAAAGTTTGGGTCAGGCATTAAACTCACCCCTCTTACACGACACGCGTATATATTTATAAAGTTTGCCTGGCATCCCAAATAAATCGTTGGCTTTCATCGTCATCGTCGTCGCCGAGACTAGCTGTGATCGCGCTCAAGGAGAGAGGAGCCATCAGACTGCAAGGCATTAAAAGTAATAGGAAAAAATCGACGCTATTATACATATACTATATATACGTATATGTTGTACGTATTATATATACAAGAAGGAGCTGCTCTCGTATATAGGGTTGGGTAGCTGCTGATTACGTATTTATACGAAGAAATAGATCTTCTCTCTCGCTCTCTTGCTTGGCTCGAGAGAAAAGTCGCGCGAGCGTAAAGAAAGAGAAGGTAAGGGCAAGGAGAGAGAGAGAGAGAGAGAGAAAGAGGGGCAAGAAGAGATGGAAAAATTTCACGACGTAATGCCGCACACCCCTTTTCTCTCGCTTCTGTGTGCGCGCCTACGTATATGTATAAAGTCAGACAAGCAAGCACTCACCCTCATCAGCGAGCGAGGTTTCTCTTTTCCATTTCCCGCTTCTCTAAGATGGAGAGCGAGTAAAAACTCTTCTTTTTCTTCTCTCTTCATCTTCCCTGTATGTGTATGTGTGTGTGTGTGTGTGTGTGTGTGTGTGTGTGTGTGTGTGTGTGTGTGTGTGTGTACTTCTCAGCAACCCCTTACGCAATTCGTATAGATATACAGCAGACACACACCCCCCATATATATGTATATACGCACTCTTTTCTTTTGAATTAAACTCTCTCGCTCCTCGTGGCGCTCGTTTTCAGAGAGATTTTTTTCTTCTCTCGCCTCCTTCCAATGAAGCTAGCTATCGCTCGGGCTCTTTTGTGCAAATTTCCTCGAGCAAAGCATAGTTGAGACGCTCCTTCTCGAAGCAACGACTACCTATAATTATATGACTTTTTCTTAGCAAGAGGAATAATTTTTTGCATCAATTTTCTTCAATTATAAACTATTACTTGGTATTCTAAAACCCCATCAAATTATTCCAATTGACTATTCCGCACTGATTGCGAATAGATATCGATTCGAGCCAAGGCATGTTGTGCTCGTAACCCTCGACATGATTTTCACAGTACTCTTAATTCGAATGACTCTCCTCTTTCGATATAAGATTTTAAAAGAAAAGCTCAGCTGTTTTCTCTTTCTCTCTCTCTTTCTTCTACAGCAAA
The DNA here is from genome assembly GCF_000599845.2 of Trichogramma pretiosum. Classification (NCBI taxonomy): domain Eukaryota; kingdom Metazoa; phylum Arthropoda; class Insecta; order Hymenoptera; family Trichogrammatidae; genus Trichogramma; species Trichogramma pretiosum. The sequence goes on along the minus strand of NW_019641647.1, from coordinate 2,186,083 downwards.
AGAAAGTTAAAAAAAAATTTCTTCCCGGGCTCGAGCGTCGTCTAGCGTTTTCTCTCATTTATTCGCCCTTCCCTCTCAAACTAATATATATAGCCGCTCTAAAAAAGAAGGGGGTGAGTTGGGAGCTCGAGACATTGCCGGTGCTTCGAGAAAACGAAGTTTGCGCTCGTGCGCGCGCCGCTTCTCGCAGCTTGATTGAAGCTCGCGGGCGGGTGGGATGTTTAATTCAAAGTAGAAAGAGAGAGAGAGAGAGAGAGAGAGAGAGAGAGAGAGAGAGAGAAGGTAAAAAGGACACGCCCAATACACGGGGTTTTAACGAGCTCGAAGCGCGAAAGAAAATAATAAAAAAAAGATTCTGTCTCTATAGATTCTACAAAGCGCGCGCAAGCACGAAAAAAAAGATTCAAACTGCTTTTATTTTCATTGCTACGTACTCGAGAGAAAAAGAGAAGGAGAGAGAGTCTATAAAACATATATGCAAGCTCTCCAAAGACATGCGAGTAATGATCTTTAGCAATGAAAGAAAAAAGCTAAAGAACGCGATCCTCGCGATCAACGACACAGATATCATGGATCAAAAGTATATTTTGACTATATAACTATTAAACTAATGATGGTTTGACTGATCATTGACACTTCTTAGTTAAAATCCAGTTAGTATTTTAAACAATTTTAATGAGATTATCCTGAATTATAAGCATCTTGATAAAGTTTTTATGCTGAGTCGATGATCGAAAACTGATATGCATTGACTGATCTGCTATGATGATCGAAAAATAATTGAAAAAATATATTTATATGACAATTACTTAGCAAAAACAATATTATAAAAAAGAACTTGGATAGATATTCTTGTAAATATAAACTCAGAAACGGTACAATGAAAGAAAAAACCTGTGCGATCGAAATCACACTATATGCGCCGCGGGCTACCTTTAAAACATGAAAAAAATTGAGGGAGTGAGACACGAGTCTCTTAGCGATCTTTATAATACTCATATACTATATATACATACTGTTGTGTATAGGTGCACAAGACGTACACGCAGCTGTGGACGATTTAGCGCTAGAGTATGGTATCGTGCCCTGCTGCAGGGGCCAATAATCAGCAGCAAGCGAGCTCGTTGGCACGCGACACTACGCGTGTGTCTGCTTCTCTACAATTCTACTTCCTTTTCCCGTTTTAAATGGAATCTTTACGCCTTCGATTCGAATCTCGAAATTAAATGAAACCTTGAGTTTATTCGTTAAAGTATGACTTGTTTATTTACATTCGCTATCAATGCATTTTTGAAATGCAATGCATATTTTGAAATTATGATCGTTAATGTTTACTTATTTGAATTTAATCTTATCTCAAGTACTGAGTGATACTGTATTTACTTGCAATAAAATTTTGTTGAATAAAATTGATCATGAAAAAAGTTTGTTTTTTCGCAAGTTTGTAAAAAAAACTTTTTTTATAATGACATTTTTTATCACTTTACAGTAAAACGTTGAGATATTTGAGTTTTTCATTTTAGTTATATATATTTTGTTATTTTACATTTTGACTAATTATTGCGATAGTAAACATTAATAAAAAAGGGAACAAATTGTAAATAAAATTTTTCTTGAAAATAAAATGATTGAAATACTATATTGATTATATTATTTTTTACAACAATAGGCTTGATGAAAATAAGTCACCGTATTGTTGCAGATGAATAACGAAACAAATGAAAATGTCGGTTGAAAATTGAATTTAAAATAACGACCAAGGCGATTCGTAAAACTATGACTGATTCGAAAACAGAAAAATTGTTATATTGTAAAATTAATTCCTTGGAAAGTCAGATTTATAAAAAGATGATACTGTGTTTTACATTATAATTTTGTTTTGGAAGTCGTCATTTTGGGTATCCTCATTAACATTAGTATTAATAAAAATTGAAAGGGTAAGTGATAACTCAAAAAATATCTCAACACACTAAGAGAAAAACGTTACTGATCATTCAATAGCAAAATTAAGTTTACATATTATTTGTCACGGAAGCTTTGAACAATAAATGAAGGCTCGAGTTGGGGATTAAAAAAGAAGCCCTCGCTAAAAGTAAGTCTGGCCACGAACCCCTCTTTCGATTATAACGCCTATCAAGATGATGATCATGAGTGCAAACGCAGCTTCATTCTTTCTAAACAATAAATTTTTCGATGAATCACCCATTCTTATCCAGACTGGCAGTGCAACGTAGCAACCGTAGGCTCGACCATGGCCATGTATACATATCGCGAGCCGAGCGAGAAAGTAATTACATTAAAACTTCTAACGCGCTTCGTGTATAAGCATAGGACGAGAGATTATTCTTTTTCTCGACTCTGACTTTGCTCTCTCTCTCTCTCTCTTTTGCTTACGCACCCCGCGAGAGAAGCAATATCAACCGGAGACACGTCTTCGTTTTAAAGCCCGCGAGCGTGTTGAGAAAAAAAAGAAAGAAGCGGAGGACCAAGGGGCTGCCTGAGCGCACCACCCCTGACACAAAAAAAGTAGCACCGTAACGATTTTTTTAAGCAGTCTTGTGCATCACCCTTGCTACCCCGGGGAAAGCCTTACGATCCACATTATTGCGCGCGTGCTGTAGCTTTATATACCCCTTCTGAAAGGCTAATTGTGTTTTTAAGCGAAATTACGCACACGAGTGAGGGAGAGAGAGAGAAAAAAAGAGAGATCTGACTCTCGCGTATGCAAGGCTTTGACAGGTTCAACGCGCTACTTTTGTTTTTTACTTTTTATTCTTATTTCAACTTGGCTTGTGTTTTTTCAAGAGCTCTTTACTAAACTTTACCCGTTGCATTTCGGGTCACGGTCGAATTTTTACACCGATCCTTTTTTGCATCTCGAATCCTAAAGGATCTCGTCTGTCTCATCCCTCGCATACAAATCCTATCGCAGCTATAAATACGATATGCACGCATGCCTATAAATAATGCTGTGTGGCAGCAGTACTTTTAAATCTATATAGGCTGGGCATCAATCAACCCACCCCTCTGCTATGATTGCTTATTTATCAGAGGAGCTTTGCGCGAAAAACTTGCACGCGCTCTATTCTTTGTTCCAAGCTAATTTGCGCAGCCAATGCGATTTCCAAAGCGAGAGAAAATATGTCGTCGAGGAAAACTTTTCAAAGCCTTTTCTTCTTCTCTATGTATAGTGGCGATTGCAAGAAAAATGAGGGTACATTTTTTTAAAAAGGCATGTTGGTAATTTCGTTCGCTGGAATGAAGAGAAAGAGAAGAAGAGAGAGAGTCATTACTGGTAGATTATTCATTTGGATATCTTCAAGAAAGTTTTTGCGATAAGGCTACGCGGTACCTGCCTTCGCGAAAATTTACCAAAAATTAAAGAACACAGCATTCGGATCAAAGATTGTTATGCAAAAAAAACGGGTTTCAGCACATAAATTTTACTTTGCCTGAATGAGGAAAATATAATTTTATTCCATTGTTCAAGTATACACGGGTCAAGTGTAACAAATTATATAAAAATATGAAAATAGCTCGTGTCAAAGTCGGCAGCAGCATTGCTTCATGAACAACGCATTAGAAATTCACCTTGGCGTCTGCTTTGGAACGAGAGATGCTCCTTGTACATTCCCCCGTCGAATGGCTAGGCAATATACGTTGTTGAATATCAGTTCGGTTGTCTCGTTGTTGTTCGCTCTTGCCCTCGCGGCAGAGTTGAAAAGGGTTTTCTTCTCGCTCGACATCGTAAGGTATAGTGCACGCGCACAGTTTTCTGCTGTTGCGAGCAGCGAAATGGACGCGCGGCTGGCGGACGAGCGAGTCATTAATCCGCGTGCCTATGGGGTAGGTGCAGCGCACCCTCCGCAAGACACTCCACTGCGACTCGTAAAGAAGGAAAAGCGAGCCGCGCCCCTCGAGTAAGGAAACACCGAGGCGGAGTGCGTATCGCGTCGTCGAACTATACATTTCTCTCGGGCCGATGCTAATTAAAAAAGAGCCACCACCACTCTGTCACTGCTCGACGCTATCTGGCGTGTCCACGAAATACGTAGGCCATGGATTTTTCTTCGCAAATGCCATTGTCGCGTTTCGACGAAACCCCTCGGCTCGAGTAAATTTTATCATCGCGTCGCAAAATTTTTGATTCCAAAGTGAATTTGGTCGCGTGAACGATTTCCAGTTTGAAAAAGTCGCGTATAAATAGCCGCGCGTCGATCGGATTACGTAATGCGTTGAAAGTCGCTGGCGGCCGATGACGAGGTTTTAATCGATGTCGAGTTTTTGTAAATTGGCTTTAGCGCGCGATCCCCCGTAGAGTTTGGTCGGATTCATGGGCTCGCCGATGCGTTTGCTCTCGTCGACTCGTCCGCTCCGCTCGTCCTCGAGGAACCAGTCCCTGTAGGCCTCGAGTTTGGCTATCTGGGCTTTGTGCAAGTCGAGCAGCGCTCCGGCCTTTCCTCCGTACTCGTTCGGTAATATATGCAGAGGGACGAATTTGTCGAGGCTCTCTGGCGACGAGTGTAGATGCAACTGTAATGTGAGCCATAAACGGTCAATGACGTTATAATTTGATAGCGATCTAAATGTGCGCTTGACTCGAAAGGATTCTTAGCATCGCTCGTCTTTGTGTGCGCGTGCCTCGAAGTTAATGGCTACAATAATGTACTCGCGAAGTCGTGCTCGGTGCTGAGTGCATAATTTTCCAACTCACACATCGCCAACACACAAGAGCCGTTGCGAGATCGGTAATGCTGACCACGGCCGTTGTGGCACTCTAGCGCGCTCGCACGGACACGCACACATACGCACACATACGCACACTAGCAACGGCAACTCGGTCGAGATACAGCAGCTATTCGTCGCGTTATGCATGACGAGGCAGTATGAACGAATAACCTTGCAATTTGTAAATTAATATCGCCGCGCAGTCACATAGTTGATGCGTGGCTTGATGTAAGGTCGCGCATTTCATAATGGCCATCGTGGACATATAGCGAGATCGATGGTCGGGCTGAAAATCGGCAAGGAATACTCACGAGATCCATCAAGCTCTTGTTCATGAAAGGCTTCATGAGCGTGAGCATAAAGTCCATGACCGAGCTCGTGTTGATGTAGTGCAGGGCCTTGAGACGCACCGGCAGAGCCTTGGTCAGGTAGAAGAGGAACTTCTTGAAGGACGAGGGGCTGAAGTGGGCCGCGTGGCCCAGACTCGCGCCCTCCACGTCGAACACTATGACGAGGCCCGGGCTCAGGCTGCCCTTCTCGTGCATCAGCACGTCCACGCTCATGCCAAAGTAGCGGATGTTGTCGTCGTAGTTGTAATTGCCCGAGTTGCGGTCGAGCAGCTTGCCGAACATGACCGCGTAGCCTTCGGGCGTCGTCCCTTGCAGCGTTATCATACACCTATGCGTGCATGCGATCGATCTTAAATTAGTGCGCAATAGATAGACTCGGACGTTCGCCCGAACGACTTTGCTTACAAGGTATCGAACATTTTTCGCAGCGCCCTCGATTCGACGGGGTCTCGATCGGCGAAAAATTCCGGCACGTGGCTTCTGAACGTGTAGAAGGTGTCGATGCTCGCCTTGGCTGGCTCGACCTCGTAGTAATTGCTGTGCAGAAAGAGGGCCAGCTCGTTGTCGCTGATGTCGCTCGGCAGGTGTGGATTCTTCGAGCACCATTCCCTCAGCAGCTCGACGTCGGCGCGCTTCAGCTCCTTGTTCCTCTCCAATTGCTCCTCGAACGCGGGAGCGTCGATGGTCCTCGTCCGAGGCATGACTTTGCGCGGCTTGTAATTTGTCCACGGACGCGACTATCGCGCCTTATCTGCTGCGAGTGCAGCACTGCTATATATATTTGCCGTCCCGATCGCGCACTGTGCCACGAGTATGTGTCTCACGGCCAATTTGATTCATCGGTGTGCGCAGCTCGACTGCAACGAAGCTAAAATCATATATAGCTTTGATGCTGCATGTGGACAATGTCTCGCGCTCTTGCGTCTGCCATCGACTCTCGAACGTGATTCTACGTTCTGGCAATGGCTGCAATTCGCTCGCGCGCTCCTACGAAATACGCGACAAATACGAAAAATTGTCTCAACGATGAACGGCTAGTCCAACTTGGCCATATTTTACCATGAGAGTGTCGACCAGCTTATTTTGAAAAATAAAAGAATACGTAAGTATCGGTGCTAGCGAGGCGAGAAATAAAAGCACGCAAAATAAAAAGAACGAGGCAGACGCGGATCTGCTCTCTGTCTCTTCTTGACTCCCTCTCTTCTTCTTCTGCTTGTTCCTTGTGTTGCGGCATCGCATAATGCGCCTGCCCTTATACACCTTGACGCAACAGCACAATGTATGCAAGCGCCTGCCCGAACTTTCATACTCGCATGTATAATATGCGCACCGTAGCCCTTTTTTTCGCGCATCGCCGCTAGGGGTAAGAGAAACGAAAAAAAAGCCAAGGGAGAAACGAAAGGATTCTCTCGCTCGCTCGCTCGCTGGCCTACCCCGCACTTTTTTCCTCGGCACAGAAGGGCGCAGAGAGAAAAAAAATTCTCTGGGGTGAAGTATAAGATTCATTCGTATACGTATACACGCGTTCTCTCTACTGTACACAGTTTGTGCATGCGCGGGTGATTCAGATAAAAGCTCTCGGGGTGCCACTGGACCTTTTTTATCTGTAGGGATTTCGACTGTCTGATGCTCTCCGCAAGGAAGCCGCTCCACCCATGTCTCTAAACTTTTTTTTCTTTTCCAACGAGCCTCGCGTACACTTATCAAATAATACCTTTTTTTTCGCGCAAATCTGCCATGCAAAAAATGATTCATTTTTTAATTCGGTTCTTTAACAATTATTACATCAAATTTTAAGAGAAAATCGAAACCTTGTCAACACTTTTACATCGCATCGCATGGTCTTCTCGTAATTAAAGTTTGATTTTGTTCTCCTTACATAGACCTAAGTCACCTAAGTAACTCTTATTTGAATTTGCAACAAAGAGTACAAATTACTACTTATGAAATGGTTGACATAATCAAAGATGTTCATGCAGCATTTGTGAGACCCTATTTTATTTTTGTTAAAATTTAATACACATTTATGATAAAAAATTTTTAACAAAAAAATAATATTGTACGTCAATGAAATAAACAGAGTATAAAAATTATTAAATGATTCTGAAATGATGATTTGAATTGTTAAAATTTTTTATTTATACTTTTGATCAAGCTGTACTGATCATGATGTTTGACATTATGTGTGATAGACAATTCAAGAATTTATGTAAGTAACTTTCTCACTATTCTAGTTGGCATGTAAATTTTTTTGTAGCAGTATGATTTCCAGATTGAAAAATATAAAGCAGATGAAAATATAGTTGTTCGTTAGAATAATTACTTATAATTTCAATAATCTGGATTTGAAACAGTTTTTTATTGACCAATCAATAAATTTGCATTCAAGTTGCTCCTAGATTGCAATTCATCTAAATGAACTATAAAAAATATATGTTATAAAGCTGCTTAATAGTTAACTATTCAATTTATTGAAATCACTATTAATACAAGAAAAATATTGTGTATCAGAATATCATAAATCAGAAATTGAAAATAAAAACTTGTGATTAATGTATTACTTATGTTTCATAAATTAAAAATGAAAAATATATAATTTTTGTATTATTTCAAGTTTTTTATAAGTAAACCAAAAAAGCTTTCCTTTAGGTAACTCTTACATTATTACTATAACTATACATTTTAAACAGGTAAATTATATGGCAAATACATAACATGAATATTATAAAAATTGTAAACCGCTATTTTTAAATATTGTTAAAAATTAATAGTAATAATCAGGTGAATTTTCAGAGTTATATTCAGAGTTATATTCAGAGTCATTGTCAGATAAATCATCAAAGTCTTCTTGAAATTCAACATATTTTTGATCTACTTCACTTCTTAAATTAATAAAGGAATTCAAAGTACGTTCCGTCATATGCAGTCTTAAAGAGGTAGATACATCGTGAAAACAAACTAAACATTTATCTTGAGTTTCATCCTTAACAATCATTATTTGTAGGTCATCTTTTTGACAAATAGTTTTTATTATTTCATTCTGTAAGCAGTAAAAAATTTTTTCCTTCGTATTTAATATTTTATAATATGCCTCAATACTGAAATCCATAAAATCAACTTGATCCTTTCTTGATCTATATCGAGTAAGTCTTAATGTGAACCACTAAAAAATTTGTTATTATTTGATTTCTTGCAATTCGAACAATTGAAAATAATTAAAAAATATTTGTTCTTATTCATATCAGTTGATAATAGAATTAACTTAGCATTAATAATGTATAACGTACCCATTCATCATCATCATCTTCAAGAAAACCAATGGTCAACATTTTATAACCTTGATTACCTGTCAAGGTAAACTGAATATAGCGATCAAGTTTTTTTTCTTCATCTATATAATTTTCTGGGTCAAAGCTCATCATTTTCTAAAAACCTGTATGAATTATACGATTTTTAACTGGTAAATTACACTAGTAAAGTTATAGAATAAGAGAATAACAATATTCACAATCGTATATATATTTTGTTAGTCGCTTACTCGTATTTCCTGTATTAATAAAATTGTATGAAACTAAAATTGTTTTTTGACCCTATGGTTAAAAATCAGATTATACTTATTGAAATTAAAATAGATCAAAAAACATAATTCTATTTCAATGCGGATAATGGGAATACCCATGGAAATCCAATCCAAGTTAAAATTACGAACGGTAAAGTATCATATAGATAACATAGATGATACAGTTTCATTTTTGTAGATTTTTATTAGTTCATCTTTATGATACATAACAAAAGATGTCGGTACAATATTATAAAATGCATCATGCATGAGAAAATGGCGCCAAAATATCGGTACGGGAGGATCGTGAACTAAGTACCGTGTATTTTGTCTCTATAAACTGTAAATATATACCTACTAATTTATTTGCAAGATGAGATATACGCAGAAAAATGTTTTCTTGTGGTATTGAAATGTAATACTCGCGTTGCTTATTTACAGACATTTTATGATCTGTTATTAAAACAAAGCATTATCATTCGGCTTTAGTGTATTCGGCGCGAGGAATATGCTTGTATAAAATTCATTTTAATCTATAGATTTTTTCAGCAACTCGGTCAGGACAGGGTTGTTGAAAGAACACTTTATTTTTATCTAAAACAATTTACGTTTACGTTTAGTATAGCTTTTATTGGCATAACTTCCAGGATACTAAGTGTAACAATAACTGCATATTATCGAGAAACGCACTAGTGCCCTCTTGAAAACTTGAATACTGATACATGAAAAATACGAAAATTTTGAATGCAGAGTTGTTCAATGAATGAATACTTATTATCATTAAACGTAAGAGTACTAAAAATGCACTTAATAGATTGACAAATAATTTTTTTTTTAAATTCGAAATCAGTATATGATAATAATTGCGTTTAAACATTCTAACCGCTAAGCTAGCATCTTTTATATATTAGAATAACAATCATAAATAATTGAGCACTAAGTTTTGTAAAATGAACGCAAAAAAGGACTAACTAAAGACTCTAAGTTAAATTTATCAAGCAAACTAAATAAGTTTTAACAAATTTTCAGTTTTGAAAAATGCATGTAAGCTACAAAATACACGCATTTTTGCAGGCATCAGTGGCCTTGGAGCGGCTACATGGTCCAATCAAACTCAGAATCTCTCTATTTTGCCCATGTTAACTCCTATTTAATCTTAACAAAACGATATTAATAATTTTTTTTAGTTTTTAGTTAAGTCAAGTAACCTATGATGCAAATTTAATTCATTAATAAGAATAAGTTCAGGTTTAAATTAAAATATCATTTATCTTTATCATAAAAAGTAATTTTGATCTTGTACGTAAATAAATTTACATGCGTTGCATGAAAGTAATGAATTTATAAATTTTTGATTCAATATATGGTACCTTTATTCAGTGATCAACTACTTTAAACCATTAAATGACAATTTTTAGGTATGCAATTATTATATTTTTATGTTTTTGCATGATACGTTAACTTCAAAAATAAAATGTACCATTTCCTAAAATATTGAAAAATTGATACACTTGTATTTCTTTTGATTTTTTTTATGACATACATTTTAAAATATGATATGATAAAATATGACGTACATTTTAGATATGATCACTTGATCAATTAAATTTAAATAAAGCCTCAAAGAATGACATATTATGTTCCACCCAATTTGCATGTATTTATTCTTAATAGTATTTGTAATGTTACATTTTATTAAAAAATTGAAAAATTAAGAAATCATACAAATAATGATTTTAATTATCCAGCAGCTAATAATAGTCACTATCAGATGAGTCATAGTCGTACGAATTATAAGTTGTGTACGAATTGCCAGTACACCCATCAAAATCACCTCTTAAAAACTTATTGTATTCAGAATATACATCAAAACGAGTGCTAATCAATACTTCAAATGTAGAACCAGTTATGTACACTCGGAATTTAGTTTGAATATCATGAAAGCAAATTAAGAATCCTGTTTTTGAAGCATGCGCAACAATAAAAACTTGAATATTTTTTTTTTGACAAATCGTTCTGGTAACACCTTGTCTAAAATAATGCATTATTTCGTCTTGTTTTGAAAATATAGTGTTGAAAACATCTATATCAAAATCAATGTAAACAAGGTGCGGAATACCCTCATCCACATAATATCGACTCAATCTTATCGTGAAGTTCTGAAAAACATTCAATTTTCATCATCTCATCTAATCCAATTCTAATACTTTAAGAAATATTTTTGAAACTTATCATGAAGTACTAACTTACCAATTCATTTTCATCATGCAAAACACCCGTTTCCAGCATTTTAAAAATGCTCCCTCTTGTCAGCTGACTTTGTTGGTTGTGATGAAGACGCTTATCATGAGCCAAAGCCCGGATGTCTTTGGGATTATAAAGCATTGTTGAAACAATTTTTTTTCTTAAAACTTAAAAATCTGAAACACAGAAATGTGTTTACCGGAGTTATTTCTATTTAAGATGATCGATAACCATGATTAGAAAACTTTTTAATATGAACATATCTTTATTTTCTTAACAATTTTTTCGACTTACACAAGGTAAACTTAGTAACATCAATAAAAATTGGGCAGGTTGTGTTATCCAAAATTGTTTGAGTCCAGTATTCCGAATCAAAGTATAAAGATAGAAGATTTGTTGTCGGTGTTAATAACAAAATAACTGATATTAATATAATAATGATTAATGAACACACTACATTCACTAAATCAAAGTACTAGAGATCGCAATTAGCAAGAGGCGCTTGCAGTCTGAATCTCATGAAAAATGGTCGATTTATTCATTGCCTTTCTTTGTCATCGTTCGCTACCTTTTTTTTGTTTTGACGGACCAATAGAAACGCAAATCCGACAGTAAGACCAATCGGCATGAAGACGCTGGTCGCTGTTATAAAGTTCGTGGTAATCATAAATGCGTCCATGATTATGACGTGTAATTTGCACAATCTATTGGCTGAATGCATTAGCTTGTATACTAGGTATGCACAAAATTATTTCGTTACAGATAATTTGTCGGGAGAGTAAAAAGAAAATATTTTAGGGCCATCCATAAATGATACTTGAACAAATGATCATGTTTATATACTTTTCAATAATGAAAATTCTTTCAAAAATTATTTTTTACTTGCCAAAGAACAATATAAGAAATATCTCAGAATAATAAAGTTCTAATTTATCATATTGGCATGAGCTTTTTTTAAATGATAGGGTTTTAATAAAATCAAAAAAAAATTTCTAGATTAGTGAGTTTTTATTCCTTATGTGGGTCTTGGAAAATTATCTAAAATAATTTCAATATTTTTATACAAGACTATCTAAAATACTTTCATGTGAAAAAGTTACATTAACTTTGCATCAGTTCATTCGACTTAACACTGTTATATATTGTTAATGATTATAAAAATTTACATAAATCTTTAGTCATAGATGTCACTAACAATATTCTTTTTTCACTTCATTTACCTTCATTTAAAGCAAGATTCTTCATTTGTTCAATATACTCTTGGTATTTTTTTGCTTGCTGTTGCTGTAACTTTTGCAATTTTTTGGAAAGACCTTTGCTAATTTCTTGGCCTTTAGCATCATGTGTAGGAAGACCCTAAAATTAGTCAATTAATTAAAACATTATAATAACAACCAAAGGATTTTACAATCACACTTAAAAACTACTGATGATGATACCTTATCATCCCATTGCGAATATTTATCCTCTTCGTTTCGAAACATTTCTTCTGGTGGAATCTTTCTTTGTGCATCTTTTATAGCTGCTGCTTTTTCAGCTTCAATTTTTTTCCTCTCTTTTTCGGCGGCTTTTGCGTTTTCAATTTTTTTCTTAGCTTCACGCTCACGCAACAATAATTCACGATCGACCAACTTTATCTGAGCTCCTGAGCCGCTGTCATCTTCCAATCGCACACCGAGATTCGGCAAAGTATCATCTCGCAAACGATCGCACTCGGTCAAAATATCGTTTGCTTTCAATGTGCGCGCGTGAGTTCGAACTTTTTCTCGAAAATCAGAAAGAATTTCGAGATACGGCATTACTTTCTCTTCGAGCTATGAAATCAAGAATTTCATGATTTTAATTTAGGTTTATATGAATTAAAAAATCACAATTACTTACGTTTGCACTTGATATATCTCCTTCATTAGGAAACCCAATTGAATCATGTTCAGAGATGGCTCCAAAAATAGTTAATATTTTCGTTATATAAACGGAAATATCACGCAGTAATAGTGTATTTGGTTTGGGACAGTCTTTCAGGTAAATATTACAGTTCGTCACTAATTCTCTAATAACATCAAGAGCCGTTCTCGTATCAATGTTATCTGATAGAAAGAAAATTATGAATACTGAATCTTTGAATGAATTTGATTTAAAAAAAAAATAAAATAAACTAACCACATAGAGCAGCATGAATATTATCTTTAGCAGTAAAGAATTTATTATTCATGTCTAATTCCATTTCACTCCATTTATCAAATATTTCAATGGTTTTTCCATGGTTAATTTTTCTAATACGACACTTTACATTCAAAAAAAATTCATTTAAAAACTTTTCGTACTGTACAGCCATTTCCATAGTAGCATCTCCATAATCCAATGTATCTTTCCAAGAATGTAACAAGAAGGCTAGTCTCAATTGTCTAGAAGTGTGTTTTTTCAGTGCTTCTTTAATTGTTATAAAATTCTTCAATGATTTGGACATTTTACAACCAGAAATTGTGAGGTGTCCTGAGTGCAAAAAATACCTACAAAAATAAGTTTTCCTTGCTATCAAAACGAATCATAATACAAAAATTTTAAGTAAGACAATTTTCACACCTGACCCAATGCGAGTTATCAAAATAAGCTTCAGCTTGGGCAAGTTCATTGTCATGGTGAGGAAATTTGAGATCTACACCACCAGTATGAATATCCAAGCTCCCACCACAAATTGCAGATGCCATAACAGAGCACTCAATATGCCAACCAGGTCTACCTTTACCCCAAGGTGAATTCCACCAAGGCTCACCAGCTTTTGAGCTTTTCCATAATGCAAAGTCAGTTATTGAATGTTTTTCCGATAATCGTTCTGCCGAAACACTTAAATCACCTAAAATAAGAAAAAGTTTTTAATTATTTTAATTAAAATATATGATTCATGAATAAAATCAACGCTTTTTGTCCTTATGCAAAACTGTAATTCAGATATAAAGATTGATTGAATGAATTATAATAAAAAAATTAAAGTGATTAAGTCACCATAAAAATTGTCTGAATTTGATCAATTAAATATATCATCCATACCTTCTCCTTCTTGTAATGAAGAAGTGTCACCATATGCTTCAGGTACTAGTTTAGCATAGTAATGTTTTTCTTTTTTATCGAAAGCTTTAACATCAAAGTATACTGAGCCATTACTTTCATACGCAAAACCATTAGCTATTATTTTTTCAATAAATGCAACTATTTCAGGAACATATTCGCTAACCCTCGTTAAAACATTGGGTTTTAAAACCTGAAAGATTAGTGATATGTTAGATTAAATATATACATGGAACAATTTTTAATTAATTATACATTTAGGGCATTCATATCTTCATGATAATCTTCTTCCCACTTTTGTGAAAGTTTATTGAAAATAGAATGTTCATCAACTGTATCTCCTTTTTTGCTATCTAACCAATCAGAAAGTGGATCTTTGATATCTTTTAATAGAGTCTAAAAATATATTTATAAAAGTTAGATTATCTGCTTAATAAATTGGCAAAAATTGTAATTTAATTTGTATACCTCTTTAAATTCTCTATTAAATTCATTATTCTTTTGATCAATAACAGAATCTAGTTTTTTTATAGACTCTTGCAACACTACTTGCATTTTTTCCAACATACATTTTTTATCAGGATCTGTTGTTTTCCTAATTTTTTCTTCAAAATTAAGCATGACTTCTGCAACATCCTTTGTTATTTGTTCAAGACTATTATTTTCATTGATATAGGTATCATATAAATGATTTTGCCTGGCTCTTTTAATTATTTTATCATCTATGTCTGTGATATTCATAACATACAATACATCATAATTGAAGTACTCTTGAAGAATTCTTCGCATTATATCAAATGATATGTATGATCTAAAATATGAATTATAATTACTCATTTATAACAAGCATACACCAAGAGGTTCAACAAAGATGATGCAATTTTTATTCAAACAAATGTAAGTGACAGGTAAGCATATTTCAAGCTTACCGTGCATGACCCATGTGAGAAGCATCATAAACTGTTGGCCCACAGCTGTACCACAAAACTCTATTTCCATATTGAGGCACAAACTCTTCTTTTTGTCTCGTTAAACTATTATAAAGTTTCAAAACCGGGACATTCTTTCGCTCTGGAGGATTCCAAGCTGGTTGTACTCTTTTTGCCATTTTCCTAATGAAGCCCCTGAGCTCAATTCAATAAGGTAATAACTAACTGTCAATCAAAAAATCTATTAGGGAATTTTTAATTTGAAAACGCTTACAAGAATTTCGATCATTATTTACCTCACAACTTTTTAACAATTCGAATACGCAGATGTGACTAAGCACGCTTAGCTGACGTCTGCTTCACGTGGGCGAGTACGGGAAAACACAACCATTTCGCCAGCGACGCAAGCGAAACGAAGTGAACTGACTATGCAAAAATCGTCCGTATTACACTTGCGAAAATTATCAAGTCAACTTTTTATTACTTTTATTTTGTTCAGAATTCTCTGTTCTCAATTAATGAAAATTCTAAATGAAAGTAGTACCTATATTTTATATTTAGTTATTTTTATATAAGCTTCTTATAATTATATGTACATTATTGTGGAATTTTTGGCGCGCATTTCTGGAACATCCATAACTTTGAGACAAATTCGACATGGCGCGCTATATGAATATCACATTTACATTGATGATTCGGAATATATAGAAAAAAAATCGAATTATAACGGAAGTAAAAGTACCATTTAATAGTTGTGAAACACTTTCATCCTTGTCAGTTCTTACGCATTTATACAAAATGTTATAATATCCATACTAGTTATCGTTCAAAAACATCTACAAAAAATGTTTCAACTTAATAGACGTCAACCATTTACCGTAACATGAAAATTATTTTTTTATAATTTAAAGAAAGCTGAATGTCTAAAGATAACAGTAGCCTCACCCTTTTTTAATGCGTGCGTTTCAAATTTCAATGTTTTGACAATGTTATTCTAAGATCTACTTCTGCTAATAAAAATCTACAAAACTGAAGTGCGCGCGTTTGCGTTCCAATGACATGTAATCCGAAGTATTCTGCTATAATATTGAACACAGTGGATCTTCAATTACATTACTACACTTATTCATAACATTGAACTGGAAACAGTCCATTTGTAACGAAGACAATAATATAACAATTAATAGAAAATAGCAATATATTTCATTATAAAAATAGTTGTGTTTATGCAACAGTATATAGTTAAAGTTTGGTTCACGAACATTGTTAACATGAGCGACGATTCAATTAGCAATGATGAAATTGACATATTTCGCGATACAAACGTTAGATACCTAGGTGAGCAATATTTAACTATTCACGTAACTGAAAAATTAACGTAAAAATGTTCAAAGGGTCAATTATATAACTTCACCGTCAGTGTTATTGTTATAAACTTCAATCTGTTGTAATTTTTTTCTTTAACTTCTATATTTTTCATGAAATTTTCTATTCATCTTTGAACTTTTTGTATGGATTTTTTTCGAATCAATACCTCCTAAGTAAATAAATTTCATTCAAGTTTATCAAATTCAAAACAATAATATTTATTGTTTTAAAAAAATTGAAATATTGCAGGTTATTCAAATGAAGTTGGAGAAGCATTTCGCAGTATTGTTCCTAAGTCAGTTGTATGGTCAAGTTACATTGCTGCATGTGGTTATGTTCTTGCTGATACTTTACACAAAGGTTATCACACCTATCAGGTAAATGTTTTTTATTTTGTCAATATAAACAATTTAACTCACACAACATTAATTATTATATATCTTTTTAGAATGAAAAATCACCAAACCAAATTAAAAAGGTTGTGCTATCAACATCAGACACTTTAATATGGCAAGGTTTTGCATCAGTTATTATTCCCGGGCTTACAATTAATAGAATTTGTGCACTGACACATTTCATTCAAAATAAAACTACTGCAAGACCATTGTTGCGAAGTCCTTGGATTTCAACCATTGTAGGTTTGGTATCTATTCCTTTTATTATTCATCCTATTGATGAATTTGTAGAAAAAACAATGAATTCAACGTACAGGCAATGGACTGGTTACAAACCAAAAAAACATTTATCATCTACTTAAAACTACAAAAATATTATCTAGATGTATTGAGTATATTTTCTTAGGCTGTGAAAAAAGATAAAATTTTTTTATTATTCATAGATAATTATGTACAACAATATTACTGAGATTGCACTACAGTCTATATTTTATAATAAGTATTGCATCGTTGAATCTCTGTAAACAATTCTGTATAAGTAAAATACAATTATAACATAGCTTGTTACAAGTTCCTAGAATGAAAGTACAAATTTGTAACACTTAGTAATGTTAATTTGAATTAATTATACTTGTTACAAAAAATATCTTAAAAATATAACATTTTTTGGTTTTATTTATATCACAAGTAAAATGTATTGTGTAAGTATAAGCTTTAAATTATTTGTTTACAAAAAACATTTATTGTGAAAAGATCATGAATTACAGATCTATGTTCAGAATAAGCAACTGAACAAAATTTAAAATATATCATTTATTATTGATGATAAAATTATTTATACCATTTAAATCGGCTTCATTGGCAGTTTTCCTACACAGCATTTTTGCCCCGATCGCAACTTTTTAATTAAAACTTCCAGTGACTTAAGAAAAATATTTTACGGATCGATTTTTGCTTGATCTTTTTGATGGTTACCATCGTTTTTTTTTCGAAAACCTTTTTCCTTGCCGAAAAATTGCTTTGAAAGACAAGTTTATTTTCCAGGAAGATCTCCAAAAATTTCACCGATTCAAATTATTTCAATAAAAAAAAATCGAATAAAGAGTATCGTGTTAAGCTTTCAAAATGCCTGGTTTTCTGATTTTTTGCGAAATTTGTTGTTTTTTTCAATTTCTTTCTAGGTTCTTCGATTTTTGAATGTTTGTGCAGTGATTATGAAAAAAGAGCAGCTAATTTATTTAAGAGCAATAACGCGAGGATTCGTATATTATTTTCAAAATTACATTCTTAGAAAGAATTTTATTTTTAATTTTTAAAAAATTATATACTTTTCGTTTTATTGATGGGTTGATATAAGCTTCTACAGTTCGTGCTACAAAAGATCGGTTAAACTTGGATCGAAGAACAAAACTGTAGGAATCTGTTAAATCTGTTAAATATTTCAAAATTTACATTCTGAAAATAAAATATGGTTGGTTTTCGATTTTAGTTTTATCGATTTTTTCATTTCTCAGACATCATTGGAACAACGTCTTATTTAATTAGTATTGTAGCATAATTCAAATCAAATCCTAGACAGCAATGATTTTCAAAGGAGGCTCTTTCGCCCCTGCTACATAAACCTGAATGATTATGAATGATCGACGATCGTGATGAAGTAGGTGCCTTTGCTAATGTATTGGCAACAATTTTCAGCGTTAAGCGCAACACTCAGTCGATAACACCAGGCTATATATATGTATATATATAATATAATCTATAATAATTATAAAGCAAGCGGCAGCCGCACGAATTTATGGATGATGATTCGTGCTAACCTGAAAATTATTCATACTTTGCAATAAAGTTGGTTTGCTTCATATGTTAAATTATATATTAATATAAAATATTAAAATACTGAAAAATACAATTCAAGTTAGTAACAAATTAATCGTTTTTTTTAAGTGTCAATAGTAGACAGTTAATTTTTTATAAAATACTTGTTTTATTATCTCAAAAGAACGTTATTAACCATGTGTTTCCATTTGCACAGATCTATTCTGTTTCAATTTTTTTCTTTTTTATAATAATGCTCAATGAGAAATTCAATATTTTTTAATTGTTTAATGTTAGTTAATTAAAGACTAAATTTAACAAAAATTAATCATATTTTCATATAGTTCAGCAAGGATGAGTCGATTTTTTGCCACTGGTTCTGATTCTGAATCGGAAACCTCTTCTGAGGAGGAGCAGGTTCAAAGAGCACCTACTGCTGCCTTCACTGTAAGAATACTTTTTTATCAATGCTTTTCTTTAACAAAAATTATTAATAGATTTTATTAATAATAAACACTATGTTGAGTAGTTCAGTGATGATGAAGAGGATACCAAACGAGTTGTTCGTTCGGCTAAAGAAAAGAGATACGAGGAGATCACTAATGCCATTAAACTTATTAGAAATCAAAAAAAGATCAAAGATATTAACTCTGTGCTCAGTAGTAAGTTCAACAAAAATTTTAATTACTTGAAAATTTAATATTGTAAAGGAACTAAACATTTTTTTTTGTTGCAGCTTTTGAAGAATTGGTCAAGGCTTATAACAAAGCCTCGTCTGTTATATCTAAGGAAGAAAACGGAAAAACTCCTAATTTTTATTTAAGATGTCTGGTTGAACTTGATGACTTTATCAAAGAAGTTTGGGAAGATAAAGAGGGACGTAAAAGCATGTCAAAAATAAACTCTAGAGCATTATCATCTTTTCGCCAAAAATTGAGAAAGTATAACAAAGATTTTGAAAAAGAAATTGAAGCCTTCAGAGAAAATCCACCTAAAGATGATGATGAAGAAGAAGAAAAAGGTATATTTTTAATTTTTTTATCAAAAAAATGTTGAAAACAAAATTCATTTCAATAATTTTTAGTTGATGAAGTTAATTCTGATGATGAAGATGATGATGAAAATCAGATAAGTGATTTCAAGAAGCAAGAACTTGTTCCAGATGTTTCTAAGTTCAAGGTAAAAATCATTTATATTTTTAACATTAGGTTCTACTTTCCCCTAGAAATGAATTCTTACACCCTATCATATTTATAGAAAGGAGCAGATGTCGATGGTAGTGATAGTGATTCAGACTGGGGTTCAAGCTCTGAAGATGAAAGCTCCAGTAGCTCTGATGATGATAAACCTCATGCTGCTGATTACTTCAGAAAAACACAAAAAGATGGAGATGATGAACAAAAACAGGTCAAAAAAGAACACCGTAAAGACCGTAAAGAAAAGGATAGAAAAAAGAAACGTGAAGAAGATGATGGTGAAGGAGAATGGGAGACTGTAAAAGGTGGAGTGGCCATACCATCAGAAAAGCCTAAAATGTTTGCTAAAGATGCCGAAATTAATACTGCTAGTGTTTTGAAAAAATTAAATGAAATCATAGCTGCCCGTGGCAAAAAAAGAACGGATAGAAGAGAAAAAATTGAACTTTTACATGAGCTGCAAGCGATTGCTGAAAATCACAATCTTAATGCTGCATTAGTTAAAATAAAGTTTTGCATTGTTTCATCTATCTTTGATTATAATCCAAAGGTATCTGATGCTATGAAACCAGAATATTGGTCAAAGTAAGTTTTGTGCTGTTTAGCTATTACAAATTTTTTTAAATTATTTAAAATCTAAAATTTACCAATTACAGAATTTTAGAGCGCATTTCTGAAATGTTAACGTTACTTTTGAGTACTAATGATATTGTCTTGGCTAAATCTATCCCTGAAGATGAGGAAGAGTATGAAAAATCTCCTTTTAAACTGCATGGCTGTGTACTCACTTTAGCAGAAAGATTAGATGAAGAATTTATCAAACTTCTCAAAGAATGCGACCCCCACAGCAATGAATATGTTGAAAGGTAAAATTTTAACTATCTATAATAGGGTAGTTTTTCTTTTCTAACAATTCAAATATTTTAGACTAAAGGACGAAAATCAAGTTTGCACTATTATTGACAAAGTGGAAGAGTACCTGGAGAGACAAGGAACTCCATCAGAACTTTGCCGTATTTACATTCGTAAAATAGAGCATTTGTATTATAAATTTGATCCAACTGTTTTGAAGCAAAAAGATGTAAATAATTGCAATATTAAAATTATAATTAACTGTTGCAAGAATTTAAATTTTGTGGTAATGTTTTCATTTCAGGGTGAAATTCCAGCTGATGCTCTCACCTCTGTAAAAGTTATGGATAAAATGTGTAAATACATTTATAGCCATGATGAAACTGATCGCCTCAGGACTAGGGCTATTTTGTCTCATATTTATCACCACTCCATTCATGATAATTGGTTTAAAGCCCGTGACTTATTCCTCATGTCACATTTGCAAGAAAACATTCATCATTCTGATCCAGCCACACAGATTTTGTACAATCGAGCCGTTGCTCATCTCGGGCTCTGCGCATTTCGTCATGCAAACATTAAAGATGCTCACAATTGCCTTCTTGATTTAATGATGACTGGCAAAGTAAAGGAACTCTTGGCTCAAGGTTTGATGCCTCAAAGACAACATGAGCGCAGCAAAGAGCAAGAAAAAATTGAGAAACAACGTCAAATGCCCTTCCACATGCACATAAATTTGGAAGTACTCGAGTGTGTGTATCTGGTTTCGGCTATGCTCATTGAAATTCCGTATATGGCTGGTAAGTATTTAAATAGCCAAAAATATAAGTTTGGGAAATCTTTTCTTGAGCTATTGCATTTCCTTTTCAGCTCATGAGTTTGATGCTAGGAGAAGAATGATTTCCAAGACCTATTACCAGCAACTAAGATCGAGCGAACGTCAGTCGCTAGTCGGACCTCCAGAATCCATGAGAGAACATGTTGTGGCTGCTTCAAAAGCTATGCGTAATGGAAACTGGGCTGCTTGCAATAATTTTATTATCAATGAAAAAATGAATGGAAAAGTTAGTCTCAATTGTATCCAATAATTATTCGTTAATTCTTTACCTGAATGGTTTTATTTAAATGATCTTAATTTTCAGGTTTGGGATCTATTTTATCAAGCCGATAAAGTTAGAGCAATGCTGACCAAGCTCATTAAAGAGGAGGCTCTGAGAACATACCTTTTTACTTATTCTCATGTTTATGATTCCATATCGATGCCAACTTTAGCCCTTATGTTCGAGTTAGAAAGGGCAACTGTTCATTCAATTATAAGTAAAATGATTATCAACGAAGAGCTGATGGCTTCGTTGGATGAACCTTCCGAGGCTGTCGTGATGCACCGCAGTGAACCAAGTCGTTTACAATCTTTGGCTTTGCAGCTCACAGACAAAGTCAACAACTTTGTCGATTCAAACGAACGCATTTTTGAGATGAAACAAGGTCAGTAGATACATTTTATAAAAATTGAATATTTTTTTCTTAATTCATCAAAACATTATTATTTTACAGGAAACTTCCGAAACCAAGGAAACTTCCGCGAGCGTAATAACTTCAATAGGCAAGATTGGGGAGGTCGTCAACGGCGTGATCGCAATCGTAACAACGATGAAGCCAGAAATAATTATTGAAGTTTTAAACATTAAATATTGTTCGAAAAATTGAATTTTGTACAAACAATCGAATGGATTAAGAAAAATTTAATATAAGTGAATGTAAGATAATGTATATAAGTACCTGGCTTGAAAGTATAAAATATATTTCTGGACTTCAGTATATTTAATAAAATATTCATTCATCTGCCTTTAAATAAAATCGTGTACATCAAAGACATGCATCGCGCTTCTAATGATTCGATACTAGTTATAAAATGTTTCTCGATTAATGATTTGAACATCGCATGAATCGATTATCCAAAGTCTAAACAAGTGCAATATTGACTATTGATCAACACATTGTTTGTATAACAAAAAATTTAATTTCTATAATGATAATGAATCCTTTGTTTGAAAAATGTTTTAATTGGTATATTAAATAATACACATTTTTTAAATATTTTTATACATTCTGTAACAAAAAAACTACTGTACATTATTGCGCGCATTCAGTTTATAATATTAATGTTTCAAATGAAAAAAATGAGTCAATCAAACTATTTATTGTTATTTACGGAGGGGCTATAAAATAATCTCACGGAAAATGTTCTACATCATTGAAACGCGAACATTCATTAAATTTGAAGTATATGTACTTATTTTGATTCATATTAATATAATATTATTAATTCATAATAAATGCCGTAGTTTTTATAATTAAATACGTTAAATAGACTATGAATGATAAATAATATGAAATAATTATCATTTGAATGCCATTGATATTGAATCAATATTACAACCTTAAATAAAGCACGAATTAATGAAATATAAAATTTTATAACATTTAAAAATAACATTTACAAAACTATAAATTTATTACGTTAACAAAAATATATTTGAGATTACAGTATTTCATCTTTAAAATGTGCACTAATCAGTCATGAAATGATTCATGACATTGATTAGATTGGATTGAACACGCATAATTCTATCTTTCTTAATCTAAAGTCTATGTACAAAAACATAAAATTATGACTTATGATTATAAATGATATTTTCAACTAATCAACGAGATCTTTCTTATTTATTACTCTCATTAAAAATGACATCAATCTATAATAAACATTTCATTATTAAAAATGTCATTTTTAATATCAACATTTATAGCAAATTTTTTCAATAAAAAAGTGTCCTTATTATAAAAAAAATTGTTCATACTAGAATTTATAAATGGAAATAAACTCAAAATTATGGTAACAGCAGGATGATGATTTTTTTTAATATGATGTATCTAGTATCCACAAGCTTCAAAAAAGCTTTTAATAAAGTATATCTCAATGTATTTTTTCATTTTCGTACGAATATTGAATAATTCAATTGATTATTGAGAGTCATTGGAATAAAAGAGTCCTGATTAAAAATCTTCTTTCACTAAGCTGATAGCTTTCCCCAATGCTTCTTCCACATTTGTACATAAAAATACGTTAGCTTTAGCAGTTGTCTTTGCTTTATCTTGAATCATATCCATTAGATATGCTCGACCTCGATTATAATCTTTTCTAGCCGTCTCGGTAAGCTGAAAATTGAACAAAATAATTCACAGAAATCTGATGGTTTCGTTAAACGAAACTTTTGACTCGTGTATTACCTTTTCGCCATTGGCGAGGGAGCTTGTACTCATGGAGATATTTTGAAAACTAATGACTACAGGTTTGACTAGTTCAATTAGATGTGCAACGACAGCCATTGTTGCAAGAGCACGTTGATCCTGTGGAATTTCCAGAACGACGACTGCAGACTTCTCCATACGTAAGTACTCCAAAGGCATGATCAAAGAATTGAATTCATCCGTACAAGGACGGTAAAAAGAGAAACCACTAGCTCTATTAAAGTAAGTATTCAATATTTTGAGCAGTTTTTAAAGGGAGAATTAGGTATTTTAGTTTTTTTGCAAATTAACTCACTCGACTAATTTTATCGATGCATCGTTATTGTGCCAATAATCATTTTCAGTTTGGAAAAATCCTAGGTACAAGTCTCGATTCGACGTAGTATCAAAAATATTATCCATCCAGTCTATGCAATTATAGAGAAATTTAGAGATCGGTAAAGACTTAAGTCAAAATATTAAAAAATTGCTCTTACCATCGCGTAGACTGCTGACAGCATCTTTCCGTATCCAACGCAACCAATAACTTGTAAAGGCAAATATTTGCTCATAACTCAATTTTTCTTTTATACTTTTGTTCATAAAAACTGATGCAAATCTTCTTAACGCGTACGTCTCGTCTGCGTATAAATTAAAAAAAAATTTAGTAAGTAATGTATTTTACTACTCTGAGTTGATGTTATTAAATCAATGAATTGTAGAAAAAGCAACAAACCTAGTACTTTCATTTCATCATCTCGTGGATTTTGCAGATCGACTTGTGGGATGCCTATAACTTCCATTAATTTTAAAAAAGCCTAAAATACATAATTAAATGTATCTTTGTAAAAATCACACGAGAATCTAAGACTTGAAAATAAAACAACTTACTTTTTTCGCATCCATCTTACAATTAGCTTCATTTATCCTTAGGTCACCGAAAGCAGCATTCATTGCTCTAAATAAATAAATAAAATTCAATAAAAAAGTTTCAAATATGATTATTGGCTCTGAAAATAATGTGAGCTTACATAAAATCATGTTCCGGAGCATTTAAATCTATTTTGTGCAAGTGTGCTTGGGGATCAGGTACATCTTCAATGCCAGTATCACCACGTAATTTCTATAAATTACAACACCGATATGAAATGAACTGTTGCCAACCCATTGGCAAGGAATTGAAAAAATATTTTTCTAATTAAAAAAGTAAATCCATCTTACCCAAATGACTTTTTGGAGGCCCATTTCGATGCTATACGTTGGATCACCTTTGCGGTTGGCATACAAATATTCCAATATCGCCATTGCGTTTACCAATTCATAATGCTCTCTAGAACGCAAAAAATATTAATATAAACTAACTTTATACCTCGATTTCTCACCTTCGCTCGCTCGCTCAGTTGTTAGGAGTTTTTGTAAGAAATTTTAGGGGAACAAGAATTTTACAATAATTTTATACATTTATAATATATGAAATAGGAAAATTCATTAGACATATAATTCCAATTAAAGGTAGCTTTTCATTAATTTTTTCCTGAAATCAATACATTAATAAGAAAAAATTCAGTTCAAAATCGTTACTTTATCAAAATTGGAAAAATGCCTAAAGGCATAAAGCTAAAAAAAGATGCGTCATAAGACATGATCATGCTCCCACAAGATGTAGAAAAAAATTACGTTGAAAAATCATTTTTTTATGGACATTTAAAAAAAATGATTCAAAAGTGCATAAAAATACATTTGGAACGTACGGTAAAATAATGATGCGTCAAAAGATATAGTTATACTCTTGTAAGATAGAAGAAAGGATTTTTGGTCATTTTTTAGTTATTTACGAGCGAGCGTTAGTGAGCGAGGAATGACGCTAGTATTATATTATTAGTGAAAATTTTCCTATTTTTTGGAAAAAAATTTCGGAGAAAGTCGGGATTTTTTTAGGATTTACTATAATAAAATTAACGACTAAAGATACATATCATCTAAACCGAGAAAAGTATATTTGATTCGTTTTAATATAGAATCGAAGAGGTACATACCGATCGGAGATCACCTCCCCGTTGATAGTCTGACCCCGTTGATGATACTTGAGAACGAGGACTGTTTGTTGGGTTCTCGAGGCGGCAAGCGCAGAAGCCTCGACTATCCCTGCACAATTGCGAGTGGTGTCGTCAATGACGAACAAAAGCAGCTTTGCATCTTGCTTTGCACTAGCTTCGAATTTCACTAGGGTCGGATTCCAGTCGTCCACTTGCTATGCGGCACAATTCCGAGATCACATAAATCGTTATAAATAGTCGAGCGAATGATGGGCGATAAAAAAGTTTATCGTTTTTCGTATTATATGCTTACAGGATTGTAGAAGCTGATATTGTGTTTGCTCAAAACTGGAATCACGATATCTTTTCGCCAGGTAGTTGGATTACACGAACCACCGAGAAATACTTCGTAGCTAGGCACTGCCAAGTAACGAAGACAAACGATTTTCAATGAGCCACGTTATTGTAATGAGAAGCTCGCAATAAGTATACTCACTCGATCGTTTTCTCTTCCTGACTGGAGTCAATAGCCAATTGTCATGCCAATTCAACTGATACGTTTCACTGAAATAAAAAAATAACAGACTTTCCTTACTTCAAATTATTTTCAAAATTTTATTTATTTCTATCTGCTTGAAAATACTCGAAGCCATTAGTGAATATATTAAAAAATAAACTGCGCTGAGGGTTTAAAATAAGTAAACAATAAGCAAGCTTGATATTTTATCTTTAAGTGCATTTTAATTCACAAAACTTGAATATTGGAATATTCTTCATTACAATTATATTGATGGAATCCATCAACTCGAATCTACTCATTTTAAATTTATCTACTTTTTCTTTCAAAAATCACACATAATTAATTATAAGAAATATAACGAAATGTGCAAAAATCCTTGTTTTGAGATTCTGTTGCGGGTTAAAGAGAGCTTGAATCAAAAAAATTTTCATTCAATTTTTGTAAAGGAATCATCATTTGCCGTAACTTTAGGAGCGAATCGTTTGAGCTGCACCTGAGAGGTGTATACTTCTTTGCAATATCAATGCTAACGGTCACTACCTCGGGCTAAGTGATCGAACCCATAAATGGCTCTGAATCAGTAGATTCATGACGGAAATAATAAAAAGAAAATGTAAAATAAAAAAAAACTAAGCTCACGTGTTTTTGCAGAGTAACCTACGAATCTAATAAGAAGCAACAAGTGAAACGTATTTTTAAAAACATTAAACACTAAAAAATGCAAAAAAAAAAAATTAAAACGAAAATTACACAAAAAAGGCTCACGGAATTATCATAAACCCAGTGAAAAATAATCATTTTTCCAAAAATTGAATACAATTTTTTTTCAAGCACCCGAGTCTTTAACAAATGGACAATCAGATACTTTATTACAGAAAAAAAGTTTTTATTTATAGCCAAGTAGTGATAGAAACTATACAAGTTTCAGTTACCGGTGATAGTTTGAAGTTACAAGAAAGAATCGACTTATATTTTTTAGTCTGTAATATGATCCATTTTACATCAACTTAATGAATTTACAATTGACGCAAATGAAACTTAGCAAAAATACGCGCTATTTTATATTCACACTATTAGATAGATTGATTATGTAAAATTTGGAAGTTCTATTGATATTTTTTTCTGCATTTTTCATTTGATTAGCAAAATGAACTAAATATTTTCATAATGTTTAGATATTAAAAGTTCCAATCAAATAATACAAGCAGAAACATCGCATTTTTCTAGCACTAATATTTCACACTTCTTCGTAATTTTTTTATTTTTACACATGGAAATATCTTTAAAAAAGCAGATATCGTTAAAAAAACATTAATAATCAGTAACATTAGTTACAAATGCACACTTAATAGCCTTGTAAAGCACATGTAATAAAGATTGCAATAAGCAAACATATAATATATGCTTAAATAGATTATTGAATTTGATTAAATGTTTTAAATATAGTCTTGAAAACTATCACGGCAAAAAAAAGGAAAAAAATTTTGCATTAGCCAGACGTACTTTCGAACATCTGATTCTGTAACAGACTTAAAAATTTGTCCGTGTTTGAGCATGTTTCTTGAGGTACACTCAATCATGAACGTTCAAAGCCTTGATGCTCCCTCACCTGCAACAGAGAGACCAGAAACATGCTCTGTTCAGTTGGGAGATCATATGAATTTTGACGATTTTCATGTATTCAATTACAATCTTGTAGTACAGATTTTTGATGAACAATCTCCAAAAATAAAATTCTCTCATACGATTTTTTAATTATATTTTTAAATAACATTGAGCTCATTTAGATTACATCATATAGGAGAAGAGAATTTTATGTTTAGTAAATTTTAAAACAATTTTAACCATTTTCAGAACATCTCACGTACGAACTGCCTAATTGTTATCAAATTTTTTTTGTTATTTGAAATATTAGAGTCTTTTCTATATTTTAAGAAAAAATCATTGATTAAAAAAATAGTTTTTGACCCTAGAAATTTCTTAGTTTTAGTAAGTTTCATCAACATCGTAAAAATATGGCAAGTTTAAATTTATCCAAAACATAAAAGTTTATTGGTCCATTTTAAAAATTACTCTGCAATTTACTATCATTATTAATTTTATTGAAATTTCTCGCTTTTATTTGTAATATACTGCTTGAATTTTGAATTATTATGAGTGTAGTAGGAGTAATCTGTCTTTTATATTCGCGAGTAAACTTTCAGAGTCATAAATCACAAACATTTTTCATGTTGATGACACAATATCTTAAAATGTAGTATAAAGTTTTAATTATAGACATGTCATAAGACTAATACAATTTTATAGACGAAACATTTGGAGTAATTTAATTTCACTTCAAATATTGAGTACTTACTTTTGTACGAAGTAGACACAGGCCATTTCTTTGGTCATTAGCAACATTTCTTTGTACATAGAGTCTGATTCTTTTTTTATCTGCACTGAATCTTCCGTTATGTGCGGCATTTTTTAACTTGATTTTTTAAATCACTATATCAAGTTTTAAAATCACTTACTGAAACAAAAAATTAGGCAAATTTGAAATAGGCAACATTGATATACTTTTTTTTCCTTTTATAATTTAACTTCAATAAAAGTTGAACTAATCAATGCGAGACATACTTTTTAATGAACTTGATAATATTTATAGATAATAAATAAACAATTATTCAATTCATTAATTTTCAATTTATTAATTTTCATTAATACATTTTTTAAATCGCATCAATCGAGGCATAAGCTACAAGTAAGATTTCTTCGTTTTAGAATTCAGAACAAATGAAAAAAGTGAAAGAAATCGATCATGAGTTTTATGAAATATCAATGAAACAAAGGTAACGTAAAGCTGAATCATCACAGAATCTTTGCTACAAAAAAACAACCCTATAAGATGATTTCGAAGAACTTACAAAAATTCATTAGGTTTATTGTAAGTTTTTAAACAAATAATTCTTTACGAAAGCGAATTTCAATTTGGAATTATATTTTTTCTCACGTAATTATATCAAGCGTCAGGTTGATAAGAAAGATAAGAACCATATGTGAGATGCAACTTTTAATATCTGAAATATAGTTTATAAGAATTGTGGAGCACATATAGTAAAAGATTTTTGTAAGGTTCCGTTTTTGTGTTTATAAATCTTAATAATAAAAAACAATTGCATCAAAAAAATCAAATTGTTTACAATCTAATCGTACGGTTTGTTATTGTGGCCAAGTTGTTTTTCTTTACGAAAACGTCATGCACCTGCGCTGAATGACTCAAACGATTAGTAACTTTTTTCCAATACGTCGTGGGAAAATGGACTACACGAGGACTGATAAAAACGTACGGTATTGACTTCTTATGTATTTATCTCATAATCTCAGTGTTGATGCGATTTGATCGCAAATTAACCCCACCAAAATTCGTTACTCCAAAAGACATTACTCTACAACTGTACCGATCGCATTGAATGAAGAAAACTAATAAGCGTTAGGAAGTAGCTGCTCTTCAAGGCCATATATTATTAAAATATCAACTATTCAAGTTAAACTCGAGTAATTATATAATAGAAGCTGAAATGTTTTTAAATATAGTAAATAGATCAATTCGATTGAACAAAAAATGTCGAAGATGCTATCTGTAACAAGTCTAATGTCTATAACCGAGTGCCCGTGTGAATAGTGTCCAGTGAAAGTGCGTTACTCTCTATTGCAGTTCATAAATGAAATTTCAACAATGGATGAGTTTGCACACGCATGTCTACAGTTAAAATATGATCGATAGATGTTTCAAAATGTAATTTTGAAATGCCTAATTAGATCAAATCAACCCTATTATTTACTTATCAGTAATTATGTATTCACCAAACAATATGCAGAGTTATTGCGATGTATTTTATTGATGACGTTTTTTTTGGATAAGGAATGGTATTAAAGGAAGATCGGAAAAAATATTGAATAATTTATGCACGAAAGGTAGCTTTAATTCTTACCAAAATAATCAGTCTTATACAGCGGTATACTTATGCATGTACTTTAAATGTTCTTTTTGGTAAAATAAAAATCGATGGTTAAGTCGATGTATCTTGCATCAAAAACGAGTATCCACAGAAAAAAACAAACAACCTATATCAATGTATACGTACATGTATATATCGCACTATCGAACCCACTTTAAACACATTCTAATCAACTTGTAGCACTGTATTTACAATAAGTAATTAGGCTAGATGAACAATCATCGCCTTATAAAAACCACACAAAGAAGCACATATATTGTATACGTCGCATATAAATAAAAGAGGAGATGTCGTGCTCACTCACACCTGACACAATGATCTAAAATAAGAGGCTACGATCCAACGCGTGCCACGCACTATGCGATCTTTTAAAGTAAATGTAATATATATAATAAACACGGCTGGCGATCTACCTATCCCGGCCAGCCTCCGCGCTCGAACTGATCGCGCGAATTCTAAGCGAAAGAGCTTATATATCGGAGCAAAAGTGTCTGCCTATACATCTCGACAACGTGTCTCTCTCTCTCTCTTTTACTTTGCAATGTTGACTCGCTCCCCCCATCGAGCTGAAGCTCTTTCTCTTTCTCAATTCAGGGTCATCGTATTCCGGTGGTCCCGGCTGCGGTCGTCGCCGCCCCCACATCCATAACCGATGCCCGATGAATCTTCATCCGCGAGCACGTGCCACCGAGTATACATGTCTATGTGGGAAAATGATGATAATCATCCAACTGCGAGCGAGCTGTATGCTTTGTATGCATGCCATCCGCTCCGGTTTATAACGCGCGCGCATATACATATTTACGTCAACGGCATAGCGAGAAGAGACAAAAAAAAACACAGACACAAGAGAATGAGAGAGATCGGCATACATGACAACAACAGTCGAATATACATATAGGTAGATCATTCGCTATTGCTCATACTTATTTATACCGCGTCGTTATATTTGAAACGATGAGAAAAAGCCAGGAACGGTGGCGGCCGCGGCGACGCGTCGTTCGACGCTCACACGATACCAACACATGGAATATAAGCAATTTCACTCGAGCTAAGCGCGCACACATGCAGAGAGATACTTGAATACCTTTCTTTCTCGGCGTCACTTTTGTAATTAGCTACCATTCGGTTTTCGCGGTCGCGCCGAGTCGGGCCGCGCGTCGCTATTATTTGATGACGTCGTTCGGCCCGACACGCTCGAATAAAGATTCGAGCGACACAAAACAACGTGCTAATGCTGTTGCCGATCGTTTACGTAGCGTCGTCGCGAACCCAAACGGAGATCGATGTACACATCGCATACGTGTTTATTATTTATAAATTGTATATCGAGTTCCGTATTGCGGGCAAGCGCATTTAGCTACACATCGCTCTTTTTGCTCGCGTATAATTTACGTATAGCGCGTTCGCGCAAATACTGCGACTTTGCGCACCTCAACGTAAATATTGATATACTTTTTAGCAAAGACAGTAGTATAGCACACGAAAACGGCACGACAAGCTATGCGGACGGATACGCTTTTTTATTCCTGCGCTTGGAGCTTTTCTCATTCGAACATACATTATTCGCGCAGCAGATGCATACGATAACGCGAGCAACGATCTAGAGTCTTGCATCGGGTTCCTACTTCCCAGTACTCGCATCGATGTTTCGAGCGATCGAAATTATCTTGACTATAATATAATAGGGTTACTTGCGGCACGTTGTAAAAATGTCTGTGATTCATTGCCGCTTCAAGAATTTTTTTTTACTGTTAAGCTAGGTTTCCTAAAATTTTGTGTACCCCAATTCACATTATCAACATAAAAATTAAAGCAATTTTGATGCTTCTAAGAAAACTCTCAATTTGTCGCGAGTATTTTTTTTTTTTTTTTATATAAAGCGATTGATTGAGACCGGTAAATGACAAATGGTTTTTTCTTAAGTGATTCATAAATAGTATCGAAACGTATTCATGACGATATTTTTTGTCATTGTTTAAAGATTCAAGATTTGTTCCAACTGATCGAGAAATTGTTTACTTGATTTACAATCGAGTTAAATGCTAAAATGACGAAAAGAACTTAATAAAAAGAATACATAAAATCTTATTGCGACATTGTTATAGGCAGATACACGTAACAAAATATTATGTAAATTAGGAAAATTTTATTTAAAAATGATTTACAACTTTTAAACGTATGCGGAGTAATTTAGCAAGACACAAGTACCTTTTTCAAGTGACGTTTATTAAAAGGTCATTGCAAAATTCGATTTTGAGCCGATCAGCACAATCTCCTCTAGATGAAACCACGTACATGTCGCCGTTTAATAGTAGCGGAGCTCAAATGTCTAAACTCATCATTACCAACTTCTTCGATTTGAATTTAAAAATATGAATTTCACGTCGACCTCGATAGCGCGTGTGAGATGTGCCGTGTATAAGAAGTGCAAACCCCACATGTTTTAGCTCCAAGGTTAATGAACACTAGTATAGCTCTCTATTGAAATTAAGAGCTTCGCTCGCGTTAACCGAGTATTCTCGTTAGACTTTTGATTGGAAAAAAACAGCGACGCGCTCTGCAAAACGACTCAAGTTATCTTGCTTCGATTGTTATTTTTTTTTTGACGATATTGTTGCACAACAGGTTGTTAAATTAAATTGATCGAATGAAATATCGAAGACCATCTCGCGAGCTAATTAATATTCTTTATCAAAGTCGGAGGCTAAAAGACACCGCACAAATGTGCAGGATGTATAATGTATGTTGCTTACACACTCGCGCTATGTATTTACATATTTACGTCGACTGTTTTGCGTAAATACGTTTTTTGCATAGCTCGGTCATTCATAACCTAGCTTGGTTTGGTGTTACTATGCGTGTGTGTGAGCAAGATCAATAACGTTGTGGCTATCAACGATCGTGAAAACAACAAAGTGTGAAAACATTGTCAACTCACCTCCTCAATCAATGATTCGATTTGTTTGTTTTCATCCGTATTTAATGGTTCGGTCGTTTGTGCAACACGTAGATGAATTAGATTAGCACATAACCTGTCGTCGATCCGATTGATTAATTCACAATTTTGTTAATAATAACCAATAAACAATGAGAGAAAAAAGTTATGATATTATCGCTCATGAGAGTCCGACGAGCAATTGAAAAATGTGCCAACATATACTGCTTTATATACATAGAGAGCTTTAGGTTATTTCATAACGCACATAGACAGCATAGCGTTTTGTTCGTATGGACCATTTTTATATGACCGTTTTGTTTAAATGTAACAGTCGCACGATCTCAGAGTAGTGCAGCTGTAGGCACAGAATATGTCAAGCAATTTCGTCAAAAGTTGCGAGCAGATATCCGATGAGATTTCGACAAATGACGTACTTAAACAACATTGTTTTGACGTTTATTTCGGTGCTCCGCGCGAGAAAGACAGTCGCGATATTAAGTATAGACTGAATACGCGACACGAAAAGCTCGCTGCTACAGCCGAGCGCGGATATCTCGATCTTCACGTCGGCAATCGCAGTGCATATGGAAGCGAAATCGCGTGCTCGCGAGTCGCTTGGCGGGAGATAGATAGAGAGAGAGAGAGAGAGAAACGTCACGAACCAAGGCTTTAAGAAATAAGTATAATGTGTACGAGTGACGGTCGAGTCGTGTGCTGTGCAGGCAACTCGGAGTCGCATGACGTAAAGCTCCAACAATGAAACGTGATGTCACTGTGCGTGTGCGGCGTAGCAGCGTATAGTGGCGCGTATACCGATCACCACTACTGCCAAGTGCTATGGCCGCGGCGACCCATGCAAATCGTATGCCATTGTGACTCGAGACTCGCGAGCCCTTATAATAACTATGCTACATTCCGACTTTTTCTTCCATTATTGTCGTTCTTTACTTTCATGCGCGTCCGAGACTGCGATTACTGCCAGTATAAACAAAAGGATTACTCGCAGCTATCGCTGAAGTAGCATCGATCATTTTTTTCCTCTTGTATATATTATACACATTATTTATAATTTCTTTCAACACTATAACCAACAACAACAGTTTCCGTAGACTGAACGGTTCTCACTTGTAGAGTTTGAACAGTGCCCTAGGCGCAGGCATCGCATGAATCGTTCATTTTTCGTTTAAATCCATCTAAGCTTTCTTCAGCTCGGACAAGTAATTTAATAAATATACTCATTTGGTTCTTTCAAAAACGTTTCGCGATTCTGACGGATACTATAAAAAGTGTATCCCGCAACTCGTGGAAAAATACCCATCTTATATGCATCGGAAATGATTCCACTACTTATTGTCACCTATTGCACCAATTATCAATACTTTTCGTTCGAGCCAGTAAATTATTATAAAATGCGGTGTATCACACGCGTAAAAATCATGTAGATAAGCAACCACTGTTCAAGTTGTAAAATCAATTGTCTTTACTTTATTCAACGAAAAATATATACACGGTGGTGAAAATGTTTTTGTTGTTCAATGATCTACGAATAAAAAAACGTTTCTTCTACAATGTCGATCGGTAATACCTAAGTTGATTTGTGTGTGGAAGTTGCTCGTGAACTTGACCCTCGACACCCTAATACGTAGAACGTTATTTTTGATTTATGATCTCATGACTATAAACAATTTTTTGTCTTACGCGTGAACTCCCGCACTCAAGTAGCTCGTGGGTAACGTCGTGGATGCAAAATAATAATATCGAGCGCGTAGGCGCACGTGCTGCGCGCGGAAAGTGCCATCGTCGGCCAGCCGACCGCACGCGCGTAAACTATAAGTATACAAAAGATGTTGGCGCAGCTTTTTATCTTCATTGGCTCGCACTTGTACGAGCAACTTGAAATCAAATGAAAGTTAATTTCATGACTTGATGGCATTTTTTACTTTGCATCGAGTCCATTACC
Organism: Trichogramma pretiosum; assembly: GCF_000599845.2. NCBI lineage: Eukaryota > Metazoa > Arthropoda > Insecta > Hymenoptera > Trichogrammatidae > Trichogramma > Trichogramma pretiosum. The sequence goes on along the minus strand of NW_019641647.1, from coordinate 2,150,832 downwards.
ATACAAATATACAGTATCCAGAGATGACACGATGCTGTTCTAGATTGATCTGTCAGAGTTTAATATCTTAATGACTTTCAATTTTTTCTAATACTATACTTTTTGCAAATGACCAATTTATAAAATTATTCAGTACGTCATCTAACACAACAATTGACCATAGGGACAACTTATTTCTACACAGGATTGATAAGCGATGATATATTCAAATGACGTCAAATTCTTATGACAAGTGGTAAAAATACCATACTTACTATGCACGGTGTACGTGTCCATATAAAATAAAGTGCACGGATTCATCGTATAAAAAGTCATGCATATTTCAAAAAGATTGATATTTTTTCGCAACCATTACAATGTAGAAAATATCAAGACTATTTCTAATCATCATTGGTAAAATTTAAAATCAGGAACCTCTTTAACTCGCCAACATAAAAGTATTTTCATCGTGTGACTAAACTTCAAGGGTAGCTGAGGGAATAAAAAAAAATTTCATTTATATTTTGAGCCATTGACGAAAAAAAATGCCAAACGCAGCACGATAAAATTTATATTTAGATACAGAAAAAAACCTGTCATAGTTTAAATATAATCACGTGCGTTATATTTTTTCGTATTCATTAGGTTTAATCACAGCGATGATGACGCGGGGGCGAATATATTCAAGCAACAGTTCTTATTTACGAAACATTTATTGATCGATGATGTATCGAACAAGATTGAAAATTAGTTTTATTCAGTTACCTTAATATTTAAAATGAAAGTAATGTAATTTTTTTGTGTAACAATATTTTCATAAAAATAATCAAATAAATTTTGTACTTTATTGATAGAAATATTTAAAAAATATTTGATGACTTGAATTTTGTTCAGTATTTGTCATTAACAAATTGTACAATCATTAAAAATCTTTTTAATTTTCACACTGCAACGAAAGTTCAGCCAGTCAACGTAATTTACATAATAATGTAAAATAATCTTCTTATTTTCATTTTTATAATTAAAAAAATCTTTGAACAAGCGTATTAATTGAATACATTATGATTACGTAAACTTAAAATCATAAAAAAAAACCCGATCAAAACTGACCAGTACAATGATTAAACATATTTATACAATTTAAAAAATGTCGCTCATTTTTATTTTCAGAATTGACATCATCTTTCTTCGAGACCAACGACATAATCGCAATTAATTGATCATTCGCTACACAAACTACGAAGTAATCTTTTCAATTGTGGTTTGAAAGTGATCATGCAACAATCAATACGTTTATTAATCTTTTAATTTTAAATAAAAATGTTCTGTCAAATCATACATGAAAAATTAAGACAAGAAAAATGTTTTCAAATCATGCTTGAAAATTATATCACAATATTTTATTTATAGAAAATTTATTATGATTGGGTATCGATATTTTATCCAAGTCTTTACTACAAATTGTGAATAAAATGATTGGTTATTAAAACACACAATGTATTATAACAATATCATTTTTTGTGTAACTATTTATTTATTGAACTAAATTAATTTACTTACATTTTCAAATAAATTATATTTTTTGCGTTGAATGATCATGCAACTAGACTATTCAGAATTATGACTTCATTTATGCCACGATGATTACATTTTTCTTGTATTATTTTCATTTGTTAATATTAATCATCAGAATTCTCATTTTAAGCAATACAATAAATATTTGATTCAATTCATTGAAAGCAAAAATTAATTGCTTATATTTTTTTTATAGTTATTGCCACGATTCGAAATTTTTTATAACGTAAAGTAACTTTCCATTCACAAATAAAATACTATTCACTTAATTTTCAAATTCAAACGCTTATTAATTTACTACTGTGTTTTATTACAAAGTCATATCTTGTATCATAAAATTTTTCGAATGATATAAAGTATTTTATGTTAATGAATATTAATTGCGATGGATATTATTATATTCCCATTAAAATTTTTCTTAAAAACTTATAAAAGTTCAATTATCTATCGAAATCTAATAATTCATTTACAAATTTTTATTTGAAATTTATTAACTTCTTTGTACTGTCTACAATAAGATTACATGTTAACATGTTATCAATTTTCAAAATAATATCAAAATTTTGGGTATTTACCTCAGTTGATTTTCATACCATTCAAAAGGATCTTATCCTTAATTTTGTATAAGCTTCAGATCAATCTTCTTTTTGACAAAGGCCTATAATAGAAATTCAGGATGCTGTAACACACGAATTATTCATTATTGATTATATTAGGAGTGTAATTTAATTATAAAATTTTCAATAATTTTTTTATTCAAATTATGTATAAAATCGTTTTCGACAGTTATATAAAATAAATAAAACGTACACCAAGCATTCTTATAGTAATTAAATATTTTATTTTTCCGTATAAATTAAGAATTTAATGTTACACAAAAAATAGCTGTTTTTTCTAATTTCTATAATAATAGAAAACAGTATTGAATAATAATCATGAAAATCATCAATTGCATCCTGATATGATGATGTTAATGATGATGACGATTGCAAATAAATTAATTTTTTCGATGGAAACATTATTCATCATAGTCGTTATATTTTTTAATGTTTATAGTGCGATACATTGAGCAAAATGAAGGGTTAAGAAATTGATTCACTTTTTTTGTTAATCAATTCTCACTACATTGGTAAAAAAGTGAGCTACATAGCACGAATATCCGGATTACGCATATTTATTATCACGTCTGCTGCACCACCACCGTCATAGCTGGCACGCAGTACAAGACGCGCGTAAAATATCATCACCGCTTAAAGTATCAACGCGGATGTAAATGCGGACATCGACTTTCTGGATGTTGTTGCTGCTATATAGATTTCTATAAACTACGCATGACTCATACTGTACATTTCCACATTGCACGTAAGCTCCCTTGTACGATTTTTACCATGCATACTAGGGTGTCCCAAACGTTAAAAATCCTTGCTCCAGAAGTTTAGATCACTTCTTTGTGATATAAAAACATCTTTGCACATATTTTTTTTGTTTAAACGATCATAACTTTTGAACTACGCATTGGATCTCAAATCTGAGCCCGATATTGGAAAGGGCATTACATTCTACATCAAATTATATAATTGCAAAGTTTTTCTAAAACTCAAAACATGGAAAAATCCCACTTTAAATCTCTACATCCTAAGAGTTAATGGGTTAAATGTAAATATCGATTTTAATTTTAAGGCATTTTAATTTTAACGTGTGCCTATGGGTTATAAACCGTACAAATCATGTTTTTATATCACAAAGAAGTGATCTAAACTTCTGGAGCAAGGATTTTTAACGTTTGGAAAATAACAAACACTCTAATGCATACGTTAGTTTTTTTTTCATGATTCCAAAGTTTCAAATTCATAATATTTTAATTTTATAAAGCTCACTCAATTAATTATGATTATTCTCTGCTGTTATTGTTGCAAGTAATGCGCTACTTACAAACGATTTAATGAAATATGACTTAATCACCCATGCTTCATAGACCCTTAAAAGATTGTACATACGGTAGTTTTTGATTGGAAAACACGATCATTGCATCAGTCATTTTCAATTTTATTTCAAGAATACTTGCATTAATAAATTTTCTTATTGTAGCAATTAAATATTTTTAAAAAAGTCGACAAGTTCTTGAACAACAAATATATTTAAAGAGGGTATTAGATCGGCTCTATAGAATATTCATGGATTATATTTTGTAACTTACCCGTATTTTTCTGATAAATTTGTAAAATTTTAAACTAATTCACACTGAAACCTGAAAGAGTATCTTTTGAACCTCTGAAAAAAAGTAATGTACGCAGAATACTCTTTTAAAAAGAGTAATTCGCCCAGATTACTCTTTTTAGAAAATACTACTTCACACAAATTGATGAAAAACTCACGTCAGAATTACGTGGTCAGTCAATTCGATCACAACATTTAGTATTTTGAAAAAAGCAATATAATTGTGATTTCAGAGCTTGGATGGACGTTTTTTTGACAATCCAGGATAGTATGAACGTATTTTACCATAAAAAATATATTTTAACATTCTGTGTGAAGTAGTATTTTCTAAAAGGAGTAATCTACGTTTTTGTTACTCTTTTGAAAAGAGCATTCTGTATACTCTTTAGAGGCTCGAAAGTTACTCTTTGGGATTTAGCGTGTTAATTATTAATAGTTTTTTAAAAGTTATAACGCACCAACTTCATGCATTTTTCGGTTTAACAAGTGTTACAAAAGTTTACGTTTGAGTTTGAAAAAAAATGTTTATAAATTGAAACTACCGTGGAAAATAAACCAATCATTTTATTGAAGGATAATTTACAATTTGTACGAATTTCAATATGTTTATTCACGAATTCTACAGGAATCCCGTTACTAATTAAAATTGGACCAAATTATCTTTGGTCGAAATAATCAAAATTTTTTCTTGGAAACTTGATTATTATTTCTATAAGAATTAATCCTGCAGAATTATGCGGTGTAAATTTAGCCACAGAAAATTCTCAAGAACTTCTTCAAAACTCCCTGAGGATTTTCATATTAATACTTTTTATATTAAAGTTGGTTGGTTAAAGTACTTGTAATTAGTTTAAAGTGCAGTAAAAAAATAAACAAAAAATATCTGGAGAAAGAGGAAATCCTCGTGGATCGAAATATCGAAGCGGTTTTTAGTTACAGTCTTTAGTTTATAAATGAAAAAAATATTGAAATTTCGGCTTTTTTATCTGTGATGTTAACAATAAACTCTAATAAAATAGTTATTAAAAGTGGTTTTTTAGGTTGCAATACAAACTCTCAACCGAGGAAGTTTTTATTTTTCCAAATGACCAACGAAAAACCAAGAAACAATCGTAATTTCGAAAAATTATGAAAATGATCTCGCAATCGTCTTCCAACCCAAGTCTACTGTTGGTGGAAAGATAATATTCTTTATTACGATTGTTTCTTGGGTTTTCGCTAGTAATTTGAAAAAATAAAAACTTCCCCGCTTAAGAGTTTGTATTGCAACCTATAAAACCACTTTTAATAACTATTTTATTAGAGTTTATTGACAATATCACAGACAAAAAAGCCGAAATACTTTAACCAACCAACTTTAATATGTAAAGTATACGGGCAGTCGCTTTGTTTGGCCTCCAGGCAAATCAGCTGGTCGATTTGTGACCGTCACTGATGACTGTGAAAACAGCCTATTGTAGTAGCGTATCAATTTTGAATCTAATTGTATCCTCGTCGCAGACGGCACTGTGTAATATCAGTGTCAGTGGCCCTTACGTCCGCAAACGATTATGTACATTGTAGAATGACCTTAATACCAACAAAAATCACGCTGCTTTATATCTTGCTTGTTGGTTTCAATAAGATTCTTTCAGTTTTCATAAATTTCATGTGTTTTCCTAGTAACTACTCCTAGTAGTAATAGTGTTCTCCTAGCAAGCAACCCAAGTTAGTAAAAAATGTCGCGACATAGAGATGTACGTTCTATGAATTATTCAGATGGTAAGTGAATGTTCGCAGACTCTTGTTTTATTTAATATGAACTACAAAGAACATTTTAATGACGAATGTCTGCTTTAACATTTAGAATATGATGGATACGATGACGTTTACGGGCATTCCGTCGAAGATGATTACTGTGTATCGCCAAGTGGTAAGTCTGATTTTGAAAAACATAATTTTTTTACTGTGATCTGCTTGATTCATTTCATTATTATTAGAATTGTCAATAAACTTTGATTGAAATAATTTTTTGTTACAGCTGAACAATTTATGTTTGATCGCAGTAAGCAACCCAACATATCATCATTTTTCACTGAACCGGATATCCAAGAAGATAACGAAGAAATTGAAGACATACCTTCAAGTTATAAACTACCACAGTTGTCAGATTTAGATGCAGCTAAACTTATGTCTTGTATTGAAGCCATCAAAAATGTTATAGGAGATACACATCCTGAATCTGAATTAAACAAAAAAATTATAGAATTCAATTTCAATACAGAAGCTGTTCTCAATTCGATTCTTAATGAGGAATCTTCAAAAAAGATAACAAGTATGGCTTGAATTTTGTCTATTTTGTTTTTTATGGTATGCAATATAATAAAAGAAAATTTTTTATTTTAGATAAGCCAACAACTGAGAAAGATATTGATAATTTGCGCCCAGGTAAGCTTTTAAAACATGATTCTATCAATAATTTAAGATGAGATGAAAAATTAAAAAATAATATGTTATGTTTTCTTTTTCATGATGTGATTTATTTTGTTGGTGAGGTAAGGTTCTAAATCTGATGTAGATTCTATTTTTAAAATCAATGATTTAGTTGCCAATGTATCAAAAATACAAACTCTTGATAAAAGTACTCCAAAAACCTGTGATCAAATCGTTAAAACTGCAACTAATGCAAAATTAAGATCAACGTTTAGTTCTCTTGCTGATTTAACAGCACACAATTTAAATATATCAGAGGAAAAAAAAACGAAACTCCCTTCTAACTTTTCAATTCCAAAACTGAATTTTAACAAATCGTTGAAACCATCATCTGTAAATACAAGCCCATCTTTTTCATTTGGTTCACTTGCTGATTCAAGTGCTCATCACTTGAGCTTATCAAATAGCAATCAAAAAAATTCAGCATCTGATTTCCAATTTCCAACTGCACCAAGCTTCAATTCACTTGCTGATTTAACTGCTCATCATCTCAAAATTTCAAACAGTAATATTCCATTGAAAAATTCGTTTCCTCCTTCTGATAATACAATCTCAACGGATAATCCCATTGCAAATATAATGTCAGAAATTTCTGTTACTTTAACTTCACATGAAATAGAAAAGAAGAAAAATGTTTTAGAACATAATCATTCAAAAATTCTTCTCCCAATTTTGGAGAACATCAAAAATTTAAATTTAAGTAATGAAGTAGTAAATAATGTAAAAATTGAATCTGAATCTAGAAATACCAATTTTAAAATACTTGATTCTACAGTAATCGCTTTGAAAAAAGAATCTATGTTTAATTTAAGCAAAATTGATAGTGCGCGATCTCTTAAAAAGCAAGCCTCAAAATTTGGTAAAGTACTTTGTAAAACTTACAGAAGATTCATACCCTACCAAAGAATAATTTGTTCTCAAAAAGTAAACCTTGACATTGAACCATTCGATTTTTCTAGTCCCTCTCCTGATAACATTATACTAACAAGGTTAGGAAGAAAAACTTAACGATAAAATATTTTGCCATAAATGTAGACATTATACATTGTCCAATAATTCTGTTAACTAAAACTCCTTATTAACATCCAAATTGTATGAAAAGCTTTTTGGTAATGTTAAACTCAAAATATTGTACAAAAATTATATTTTTATGTATTATATATTTCTATATTAATGAAGAATATGCACTTCAAAATTTTTACCTTGTTTTTACTCATTCATCTGCTATAATGTTTACATATATCCACTCATTCAAAGATTAATAAAACTTCATTATTTTTAAGAATTAAGAATGTAGTTGTTCAATTAAATAACTATTTTGACAAAATCTATTTTAAAACGAATTGACTTCAAAACTCAAAAATCCAACTTAAGTATAAACTCATTATTCTTGATTAATTTACATATTTAAATTTTTTATCTTACTTATTTTCATCTCATACTTATATACTTGATTTAAGCATATATATTTTTTATATTTTTGCAATCATGAAATTTTAAATCTAAAAAACTTATAGATTTTACAACTTCAAGTAAAATAGTACCTAAACTGGCTTCTCAAGTGTCTCAGCCAACAGTAAAAGTAATACCTGCAGCAGCTGCCAGAAGTATTACAAAGGGTTTTGATGTTTGTGGAACCAATGAAAATATAGAATCACTTGGAACATCGCGCTCTCAAAGTCCATGTTCAGGTCGAAATTCACCAGATCCATTGACACGGGATGATAGTAGTTTTAGCAGGAGAGAAAAGAAACAGACGGCTCTATCAGTTTTGGTTTGTAATTTTTTTAAATGACTCGCTGCAAAACATTTTTACAATAATTAATTTGATAATGTATTATAAATCAGAATAAATCTACTTCATCACGAAGTCAATCTCCAGCTGTAATTGATGAAGGACGAATTGCTGAAGATAAAAGAGATGCTTTAGCAATTTATCGAAGTAAACGAGCTGGATGTAAAGAACAACTGCATCTTATATGTGTTGGCCATGTGGATGCAGGAAAAAGTACCTTACTAGGTAGATTGCTGTGTGATTTAGGTCAAGTATCATCTAAACTTATGCATAAGTATCAACAAGAAAGTAAAAAAATTGGAAAACAATCTTTTGCTTATGCCTGGGTCCTTGATGAAACAGGTGAAGAAAGGTAGGATATTTTTCAATAAATAACAAAATCAAGTTTTACTTAAAACCTTATTGAATTAAATAATACCTCCTTGTAAAAATATATAAAAGAAATTGAAAGCATTAAGATTACAGTTATATTACAATTATACAAAAATACACATACTATTTTAGAGAGCGGGGTATCACAATGGATGTAGGACAATCCAAATTTGAAACTTCAACAAAGGCTATCACCCTGTTGGATGCTCCTGGTCATAAAGATTTTATACCAAACATGATAATTGGTGCTACACAAGCAGATGTTGCTCTACTTGTTGTTGATGCAACCAGAGGAGAATTCGAAACAGGTTTTGATAGCGGAGGTCAAACAAGAGAACATGCATTACTCTTAAGGTCTCTTGGTAAGTATGTAATGAAGTAATAGCTGTGGTTTCTCTAACAAATCATTTACATCAGGTGGAATGAGTGATCGATTTTTTTCCCAGTCTTCCATGATTATCCCAAACTCTTCTAACCTTGATAAAGTATTCAGAGAATCAATTCTGATTTTCTTATCTGAAAGTAAAATATCATTATCAATATTTCTTGCGCTCTCAACTCTTGTAATTATAAAAATTAATATGATCAATCATTCTTACCAACTTCACTGGTTCCGTGATATTGTCCCTCTATGTCCCATAATTGCTTAAGAGATGCATTATTTAAATCATCATTATTATTGTCTTCTTTAGTTGCAATTCTATGTTTAATGATTAGTTCTTTCAAAAATTTTGCAATTCTTTCATTCATGCGTTCATTTTTCTCCTTCTTTGATAGACACCAATAAGGTGTATAACTGCTTGAAGTAACAGCTAAAAAATCATATTTTCATTTGTTTTAAATAGGTAGTATTCGAATGATTATAATATTTTCTATTATTTTTTCAAGCATACTCCTTTGAAAAAAATGATAATATAATAATTGTGATGAAATTAATTCATCATTTTTTATGAAAATAAAATATGCATGTAATGATTTTATCAATAAGATAAAAAAATTATCAATCAAAAGAAACATCGAATCACCAATTATAAAGTAGTAAAATAACTAATTCGAAACCTCTCGATTTTTATCGGATAATTTTGTCGTTACTTACTATCAGCATCTCTCAGGTCGTTGCCACAAATTTTGTCCGATGCGGTCCACATCTTGGCTGACTAAAAATATGAATGAAAGAATTTTTTAAAGTAACACCTTGTACTTAAAAAAAACGATGACAATAAAATAAGAAATACTAAAAAATATATGACACGAATAAACATGGTAATGAAGGTTAGACCTTGTTTTTCTTTGGCATGATCAAAATTGATTGACGATGATTCGTCAATTTAACGTTGAAAGTGCCAGGTCTTGCTATTTCTTCCAATTGTAAACATAAACATAATGATATTCTTATACATAGATAATCATCAAATATACTATGAGAAAACGTAGACAAAAGTTCGGCGATACGCTGTAATACAAATCGTTCGCGAATCGCAAAACTGAACGTGGGTTGGATGATGCATATATATATTATATATATATACATATACAATTATGCGTATATATTCATATATTGTAACATACAGTGCATATTAATCGCAACGGAAATCTTTAGAGAACTTTTATGTAACTTTAATAAAAGGTCAAATTTCGGTCTAGTACAGAAGTTTATAAAAATTTATGAAAATTTTCAAGTATTTATAAGGCTTTTTGAAAGTTGGTTTCATGATGTACTTCGTGCTACATCAACACAATTATTATCGATTTTTTTCATGCTCAAAACCATCTGAAATTCACAAAAAACATATCAATGATTTTTTAACAACAAAAAATTAAACTTTTATAAACCTTTAAGATATATGCCCCTATTTTCGGTCAGTTAGGCCCTAATTTCGGTCAACTTTGAATTAATTTTTTATATAGGATTGAAACTTGATATCTGAATTTGAATAATATATTTCTGTTCAAGATGTTCCATTCATTCAGCCAATTATTAAAAAAAATTTTCTTACGTACAATTAAGTTGTTAATTTTAATTATTGACCGAAAATAGAGGCGTATACCTTATATGCTTTCATAAAATCTTTAATACCTTTATACATTTTTTATACATAATTCCGTTAAGAAAAAGTGTTATAGAATATCTTATAGAATATGCAGGATTTTCTGTAGGACTTTTTCATAAGGTTTTTGTTTTGTACTCACAAAAATCGATAATATTTTTTCAAAGAAGAAAGTAACAAAAAATAATTTAAACCTTTTATAAATTTTTATGAGTCCACACAATCTGTCACTAAAGTTTACAAACATTTTTAAAAGTTTAAAAAAGCTATTATGAACTTTCACGATTCTTGTTATCATATTACATAATTCATAAAACAATAATAGAGAAGCTGAATTTATGTAGTGGATGCTGTATATTTTATATTTTTTAAATCTAAACTTTGATCTGTATATGTTTTAGGAGTATCTCAACTAGCCGTTGTAGTTAATAAATTAGATACAGTTAATTGGTCAAAAGAAAGATTCAATGAAATAGTAAATAAAATCAGTGTCTTTCTGAAGCAAGCAGGTTTTAAAGAAACAGTCACCTGTGTTCCTTGCAGTGGTTTATCCGGAGAAAATATTGTGACTAAACCAAAAGCTGAAGGATTATCTAATTGGTTAGTAAAAACATATTTTGTGTATTGCAAAAGCTTTTTATTTTATAAATTTTACAATTTATCAATTTAAATCAATATAATTTTTTAGGTACACTGGTCCAACCTTAGTTGAAGTAATTGATAACTTCAAGTGCCCAGAACGACCTGTTGATAAACCTTTAAGGTTTTCTGTTAATGATATTTTCAAAAATATTGGCTCTGGTTTTAGTATTTCTGGACATATGGAAACTGGTATGGTATCTGTTGGTGACAAAGTTCTTGTCTTACCACGCAATGAGCCTGCTGTTATAAAAGGTATTTTTATTATTATCTGTAACATCATTTGAAATGTTAGTTTATTTATCTATAACAATTTTTGATAGGCATTCAAGCGGATGATGCAAACATAACTCATGCCTTTGCTGGTGATCAAGTTTGTCTTAGTCTATCAGGAATTGATCAACAAAATTTGGCAATTGGTGATATAGTTTGCAGTTTAGCTTATCCAGTGCCAACCACAACATGTTTTCAAGCTCATATTGTAGTATTTCAAATCAAAATGCCTGTAACTAATGGCATGTCTGTAGTGCTACATCAACAGTCTCTTGTTGAGCCTGCTGTTATAACTAAACTTGTTGCTCAATTAAATCGGAGCTCAGGTGAAGTTATTAAAAAAAAGCCAAGGTGTTTAATTAAAAATACAAGTGCTATTGTTCAAATAACTACTCAAAGACCAATTTGTGTAGAACTACATAAAGATGTAAAACAGTTAGGTAGAGTTATGTTGAGAGTTGATGGTACAACCATTGCTGCTGGACTTGTTACAAAAATTGTATGAAAAATTTATTTTCTTAAGTTCTATATTGGCGGTGTTCATAGCTGATGTATTAGTAAAATGGAATGTGTTGATTTTTTAATATATTTTACAAAATTGAAAAACTAAGTTTTGAATTATTTTCATTCACTTTAATGAAATAAATTAAAAAAAAAAATATTGATAATACTTTATACTATTATATGTAAGATCTTTGTATATTGTTTTGTTATCTACATATAAAATATAATCTATTTCAAATTGTATTTCAAGCATACACCTTTATTTACAATATTTACAATCGTATTTTTTCATAGCACAGCTCTATTTATGGCCATTTTGAGTTTGAAACTTTTAATGTCTTCTATTAAATTTAGGACAGAATGCTTGGAAAAAGTATGAATATTTGAGATGGCTCCATGCTCTAGAAGTTTAAAGGCTATGTCAAAATAAATGTCTTGAATTTTATTAGAATTTCTTGTTTCCATGGCATAAAATAATGCGGTTCTTCCTGATCTATCATCTTGTAGGTTTACATCTGCTCCACATTTGAGAAGTTCAGTTATTCCTTGCAAATTCCCATGAATGGCACAATAATGAATTGCAGCTAAACCTTCTTTTCCTTTTAAATTAACTCCAGTTTTGTTATTCTGGTCTATATACTTACATAATATAGGTAAATTTTTAGATGAATTTTTTGCTGCTATAATCATAGCAGAATCATGAGATGGTTTACTTTGCACAGGTTGAGCGCCAGCTTTCAGAAGGACTTTTATTATTTTTGGATTTATATCATATTCTATAGCAATTTCAAGACTTGTTTTTTCATCTTGTGTGGAAACATCAATACTTTTACCCATCATCTTTAATGTTGCAATATGCTGTTTCACTTGGAGTAAGTTATTTCTTATAACTGCGTCATGAATGCCTAATAAACCACAGGAATTAAAGCTAATATTTGATTTAAAATCTGATTGTAATATTTCTGAAATTTGATATAAATCAGACTTTTTTGCTCTTGAAAAAATTTTATTCACTTCATTATAAGTTCTATTGGTCTTGAATATATTTTGCAAAGAATCTTCAACTTTCTTTCCAATTTCATCACCTTGATTATCAGTGTCTGGATTTTTATCAGAATTATTATTGAAATTTAAAGTACTGATTGGTTCGTTAATGAATGTGCAGCTATGTTTTAAATTGACAAAACTTTCTATTTTTTCACAAAGTTTAGATACTTCTTCATCAGAATCTTCTTCTTCTGACTCAGTTTGAACTTCGTGTTCAGTTTCTATTATATTTTGATTTTCTTGAACATTCATTTTATCATTTTCCACTCTTTCTTTATTTTGAGAATTTAAATTTTCAATGCAAGTAAGTTTTTCCATTAAATCTTTACTACTTATAGCAGTACTATTAATTAAAAGTTTTCTGGATTTGATGGCTATTTCTGTAGTTGGTTTTACAATTGGTTCCACAGTTGGTTTTGAATTTATTTCTACACTTTTATGCGAAGTTCTCTCTGCAATTCTAAAACTTCCTGATATGACATCACCTGGTTTAACAACAATAATCTTTTGATTAGTTTGAGTTTTAAATTTAGTTGTATTTACTCCTTTAGAGATTGGAGTTATGAATTTACTACAATTACTATTGGTAAAGTTTTCCAATTTAATCTGTTTTGTTGATACATTTTTGTTCAGTTTCTGTTTTTTGAATTGATCAAGACTTTTTTGATAATCTATGATTGTATTACAATCTCTAATAGTATGATTTTCTACTTTCATTGCTTTTATTGACATATTTTGGCTCAGTTTTTGTCTTTCTGGTTGATCAAGTTGATTTTCAAAAGAGAATTCTCCAATATCTTTAGTTGAAATTTTTTGCAATTTAGCAGCAGGTATCATTTCTGAATAAATTATTTGTGGTTCTTGTGAATTTCTTTTCACGCCCAAAATTAATTGATTTTTAAGTTGATTATTACAGTTCAAATTAGAAGTGGGTTGAAGGTTATTAAATAATAACTGTTTCTCTTTCAATTTTGTTTGTGGTTGTACCTGAATGTTTCTTGTATCAATTTTATCAACTAATTTAGTAATACTTTTTATTCTAGGTTTATTATGACTTTTAAGTACAGTCGGTTTGAGATTTCTATTAACTGTTACAGATTTCTTTGATGAGAACTGGATGTTTGAACTCAAAATCATCTTAACTTCTCCTAATTCTTGCCCATTAGGCAGTTTGAGTTTTACTTTTTGAAATGGTGGTTGGTGGTGGTGGTGAAGTGGTTTTAAAGTTTGAACATCAGAGACTTTGATATTATTTGAGGTTGTAAGATTTGATGGTTTTTTAAACTGCATTGGAGAAAGATTATTCTTAGATTTCATTGTACGTAATTCATTAACTGTACTGGGAAACTGACGAGGCAACTCAAATTGTCGAACACATTCTGAAACTGCAACATCTTTAGAATTTGTTCGTATACGATGAAATGAATTTGACTGGTGCTCCATTATTTTTAAAATATCAAAATATTTATAACTGAAAATTATTTTTATTTCACTATGGTGAATTATTTGAATGCTCAAACATGAAATAATTGCACAGTGATTTATAAACACCAATATAAGGTACTCTCAAAAAAAACTTATAAAGAATGAGAATAACTATTTCCTCCAAAATTTCTTTGGGAAATTTCTAGAGAAAGTTGATGATTGTGAACTGCAAATTATCTTTGAAACTTTACATTGTAAATAATTTTGTTGTTTGAACTATTAATCACTCTTTTCACTTATATTTTTGACTTTTAAAAGACACTGAAAAATATCGTTGCCACGATTTGATTCTTTTTTTATGTATACCTAAGTACTCAAACTTATGAATTCGATGTTATACACAAAGGTTCTGAATTCTGATGCGGCTCATCCGGCGCTACCACATGGAAAACTATATTACAGCGCCTTAGTCATGCTCTTTTCTAAAGGTTATTCAGTTGGTAGAATTGAAAATTTTGCACCGTCAACGCATGTTCGTTTGTTGACGTCCAGAGAAGTTTGTTAAATATATTAAAATATATCGATTAAAAAATCATTTTATTAGGGTAATTTATCGCCCCTTCAATGATGTTTTCAATAAATTATTTATCTGTTCAAAATTATTTTATATATTTCTCTAGAATTGAATTTGAATAACAAGTATATAAATGCAACTACTTAGTAGAAAAAAGGCGCGATTTTACGGAAGTTTCCAGGTAATGATAAAAACCCTATAATAACAAATACCCAGAAATTGGCGCAACTTGCGTGAATCAAAATTACCTTCCGATAGTAATTTAAGCTTACGCAAATGTGTATTTATTTTGTTTTAATTTTATTTCAATTTTAAGGAATAATATATTAAATTAGAGTTAACATTTTTTACGATCGATAAAGATGAAAAAAGAAATTTTGTATTTTAGGATTTAATTATTTCACTAAGGAATTTCTTTTTCATTAAATATGCAAAAATATCGAATTTAAAAACGGGAATTAATTTTTATTTTTTAACATAACTTATTTCAGCCATTTTATGTTATACTTTTCATTAAAAAATACATCGATGTAATGCAACAATAATTAGTCTTATAAAAGTATTAATAAACTATACTCGAGTTGGGTACAAATGAACATACTTTATGATGTAAAGATATACACATTAATATTTAAAAAATATTGCATGACTTTTTTTGCTTATTGACAAGTTCTACATCCACCAATGCTCATATTTGGAGCATTGCCTCCTCCTGAACCATGAGGCCGTAGAGTTCTTACATTTGATCCAGTTCCACTTGAGCGTCCAGAATTTCCAGAACTAAAAATAATAATTAAATTATTAGATATGCATAACCTATAACGTTCCACGGCATATTAAGTGCTTTGAAACTTACTTTGTTAATCTACCATTGCTGTATCTACCTTGATCAGGGCTAATTAAGGTTGAGAAGCTAAAAATTGTTTATTTAATTGTTACAACTTTTTGTAAATAATCTAGAGAGTCATGAACAGTTATAATAAAACTATTGTGCAAAAGAATTTATCGAAATGAATAAAAAATTGCCATTAATACAATTCAAAAAAAGGTTATTGTAATGAAATCATTTATGATTGATAACTCACAAAAAATAAACAGCATCAACAATAGCTCCAACGAATCGATAAATGCTTCGGAATGGTTTAGTCAACGCAGATTCTGATGAGCTCGACATTTTCATATGTTGAGTTTACCTGTAGAGCACAGCTGTATTGACAAATGTCTTTATTTTTCACACTAGTCGTAGGCAATAAACTTCGATATTACAATCGTATTGAAAATGATGAATTTCTTTCGCGTCAGTTTGACAATTCAGCAGCTGAGCTGACGTGTGTATGGTTCTGACAGTTTAGTTTTGATGGCAACAATGTTATTAACTTATCATGCTGTTTGGCAACAATGATCATGGGTGTGAGAGGGAAATTCGAAAGGCTTTTGCAGATTCTTGAATTTTAACTCAAACGATAAAAAAAATGTTATGATAATTGAATCAAGTGGAAATGATCATAAGAGACTTTTTTTTTCTAATCACTATAGGTGTTTTATTAAAATAATCTTTATAAATAACAATGATGATAGAACATTTTTTAGGTTAGCGGCAGACAGTGTTCATTCTCTGGTGTTATTTACAACATCAATCCAAGATTTTTTCCAGACAGAAAGTGTTAAATAATTTTTATCAAAACGTCTGGCGATACGAAAATGATAAGGGCGTGCTCGAAGAAGGTGTCGTTTACGCTCTGTGAAAATTTGAAGTAATTTCCATTCTTTTTAATTGTATTCGTTTCTCGTTTCAAAAGTTTACAAATTTCCATATAATAAACTTGATTTATTTTTTGTTCTCCTGAATCTAGCCCTAAAATGTCCAAATTACGTATGAGCAACATGCCAAACCCGCTAGTTGCTGTGTGTCAAATGACTTCTACATCAAATAAAGATAAAAACTTTGAAGCTGTTAGCCACTTAGTTGCTGAAGCTAAAAGGAGAAATGCATGTGTAAGTAAATTCAATATAGAATTGTAATTGTCAGATAATTTTTATATTTTTTGTTCCTTATAGATTGCATTTCTACCTGAGGCGTGTGACTACTTGGCTGATAATAAAGCAGATGCTGTATCAATGGCTGAACCATTGGATGGCATTACAATAAAGCGGTATAAAGAATTAGCGCTAAAAGAAGATATGTGGTTGTCTTTAGGAGGAGTTCATGAAGCTGTTTGTACCATTTAATTACTGTTTTAATTTATTTTATTAACAATTAAATTAATGAGTTTTATAAATATAGTTACCTGACAAAGGAAAGACCCAAAATTCACACATAATAATCAATAACAAAGGAGAAGTTGTATCAACTTATAGAAAAATCCATCTTTTTGACATGGAAAATAAAGATACTGGTGTTCGATTAATGGAGTCAGATTATGTTCAAAAAGGTGGTGAAATAGTTACTCCGGTATCATCACCCATTGGTAGGATAGGTTTGAGTATTGTAAGACAATAAATTTTTTGATTTTTCCAACTCTAATCCAATGACATCAATAATTCATAATTAAAATGTTATAGTGTTATGATATGCGCTTCCCTGAATTATCTATTTGTCTTCGAAATATGGGAGCACAAATTTTGACATTTCCATCAGCTTTTACATACCAAACAGGAGCAGCACATTGGGAAGTTTTATTGAGAGCCCGAGCAATTGAATCTCAATGCTATGTTATAGCAGCTGCCCAAGTAGGAACACATAATAAAAAAAGAGTTAGTTGGGGTCATTCAATGGTATGGTAAAATTTTTTTTTATCATTGTTATAAAAACTACAGTAAATTCCACTCATTCTTTCTTCAGATAATTGATCCTTGGGGAACAATCATTGCTCAGTGTATGGAAAAACAGGGCGTAGCAGTTGCTGAAATAGATTTAGATATAATTGATAAAGTAAGAAGAAACATGCCTAATGAACAGCATAGACGAACAGACTTGTATCCTGCCATTTTACCATTAAAACATTGAATGTTCTATGTCATAAATATTTAGTAATAAGTAATTTTATTGATTAAATGAAAATAATGTGATTATTAGCTGAGCAATATGTAAAAACAATTTCATAATTAAGTTTTCAACTTAAGCTTGTATATATATTTTTATATTATAAAACGCAAATTTAATGGTTTTGTGATAATTTTAATAAACAGTTTTTTTCAAAGTGACAAAATACTTAAATACATCAATATATCATTTTTTTCTAATATAAATTAATAATTAATTTAAATTAAAATATTAAGTCATAGATTTAAATTAGCTAGAAGAACTTTGGGAGTACATATCAATGTCGTCTACATTTTTGTACTTTGATCCGAGTAAATCTTCATCTACACCGTTTAATGCCCAATTATGTTCACAAATTTCTAATGCTTCCCATTCTGATTTGAATGCAGCTTTTGGATCAGGAGGCATAGACATAGCAGCTCCTGATACTTGATCTTGTAAATGCCTAGAAGTGTCAGCTGCATTGTTCTCTCCGAGAACCAAAGTATAAATTGATCTAAGTCCAAAAACATTCAAAAAATACCAAGAAGCGGATGATACCCAAGCAGCATCAAGAGTTACCAGTTCAATTCCTCTTTGCAACATAGGCTTAAAACGTAAAGTTAATGGGAATGGTACTTTTGCTGAAAAATAAAAATTATAATTAATTTTTATAGAACTACCAAAAATAAACAATAATAAAAAAATTGAAAAGCAGTACTTACTTGTAACAAAACCAGAAAACATCCAATTAATCCAACCACCAATTAATACCATAGGTATAACATTGGTAAGATTTCCTTTCAACATCTCACTAATCATGTTTGGATCTGACATAGGATTTTGAGTTACTGGAGCTCTGCGTTGGGTCTTAAAATATCCAGTTTCCTCGTTATTAAAAAAGTGCCGCCTAGCTAGAAAAGCTGATTTTGGAATGTATTGGCCATTTTCTCTGAGCAGCCTTGATCGTATCATAATTTGACTAAAAAACAATCAATCAAAATCATAAAATCAAATAAACTTCAAAATTATATTAATTAGACAAAAGATCATCTTACCTGTCTTGAACTTGTGTGAGTTCAACTTTTTTTTGCGTTGAAAGCAATATTGAGACGTAATGCCTCACAATACCGACTAGGAAGGTTATCACGACTATTGGCAAAAATACCCAACCACGTATATTTGGGTCGAGCAAAAGTTCTGCCATTTTCGAGATTTAAAAAATTGTTTCTTGCTGAACAGTATTATCATAAGTTAATAAACAATATTCACAGGTAAATCTGATAAATTTTATTTGGTATTTCTTTTGAGCTGCCACAACGACAATGGCGTCAATATCAAAAGCACAACAAACTCAGGCTGCTCAGCAGAATGAAAAATGCGACAGACGACGCATCAATCATCGCAATCATGGTGCTCACGCACCGAACCGCCATGAGTTGGTTTCATTTAAAAGTAGAGTGCGATTTTTTGAATGCATTGAATTCATCAGAAATGAGAATAGTCGGTGACTTAAGAATATGCATTTCTTTATTTTGTACACAAATGTAACAAAAAAAATGTACTATGTACGACGCGTATAAAAAAATTCGGATAAAATATTTAACAATGTATAGTGAAATGTAATAATGAGCAAAAAAAATACAAAGAAATGTAAAATTATTATCAATTTTAGACACGTAATACTCTTACTTTTTATTACAACTGCAGGTTACTTATCTTCGTACCTTTTCTTTATGGAGATAAACTCTATAAATTCTAAGTAATTCAAGTTTTATGGAAAAAGTAAAAAATTAATAAACAACACAAATTTCTATGATTACAGTACACATCTAAAAAACGTTACAGTTTATACTTTAAAGGATTTTTTATATTTTCCTGGTTATTAGTTAGCCTAATCTGCAAAAATGGAATGTTGATTTATTTTAATTATTTCTAAATACCTTTAATTTTTTTTACCAAATTTTTTCAAATTTTTTAAAGCTTAATTCTTGCATAAATTAATTAAATAATAATTAACATTGGAAATCCATAAAATAATATGTGAAAAGGGGAAAAGTGTAAAAAAATGTGATTTAATGTTTTAATTCACAATAATTTATCACAATACAGAGAATAAGGCCTTAATAAATTTTTATAAATGTATCGGTTGTCCAAAATCGATTGTAATTTCATGCATTTTATGATAGTTCCTAATTTAATATGATGGTTTAAATTCTTATTTTACGTTTTTTACATTTATTTATCTGAGATGAATTTTTAACAATTTAATCTGAACAAAATAAATAATTTTTTATATTTTTGAGTGAGAAGAGAACAGGAATCATGACTGGTAAAAATAGTGGAATATACACAGCATATCTGTAAATAATAAAATTCGCTTGAGTATAACGTGTAATCAAACAATATTATACATACATTTGTTTCAGCCATAAAACGTACTTTTGATCATCTGGAAAATACAACAAAGCAAGCAAACTTGGGTCGGAGAAAGCTGCTTCAGAGACGACGAAAGCTTCTTTACTGGTAAGAAAACCATTTACCAAATCTGCTTCGTCCAACAATTGAGCCGATTTTTTAACCAAATCCAAGGCTCTAGTAATTCTATTACCTACCGTATCCGTTATGACAATATTACTGATTTCCTTGAGTAATTTTGATAATGATTGCAAAGTTAGCTTGGCTGAGGTCAGCTGCTCTATTGCTCTCATACGCAAGATATCATCGATTTCCCACAAGCGGAGTTCCAATCCGTACGGATCAGCCACGTATACTCGTGGAATCGGCATCTAAAGAATCGCAAAATTCGTGAATTTATACTTGGAACGGTACTTTACTTAAAAAAAAACTGATCATTCATTAACGCACCTTATCAGTAACACCTATGAGAAGTTTTAAATGTTGCAAAAATACTCCAGTAACAAAGAGTTCATCTGGAGTAAATACTTTGTCGGTTTTGGTTTTGGTACAAAATTCATAAGACGGGTTGACTAATACTATTCCACCCCATCTAAATGAACGTTAATATTAGCGATTTCATTTAATTACCAAGTAAATTATATGATTATTATTAATACCTTGGTGAATGGAAAGCCCTCGATCCCACGTCTTGTCGTTGACCATTTTGGTCATATATATACAGCGGTGCTTCGCTACATGGAACAATGTACATGACTAGATTTATCGTAGGGTGCAGACTCACTTGCGAAGCTGCAATCAAATTTAAGTTCGACTAAATATTAATAATTATATATATTATCGTAACTTACTTTGAAAATGAATTTCTAATTATTTGTATATTATTTTGCAAATTATTTGAGTACTTTCATCAGTTGATCACTTTAGAGATCAATGATCACTTTGAGAAATAATTACCGTGAGTGAATTTATTAGTTGATATTTTGAACATTGGCTATTGCCCAAATGCTCAATAGATTAAAAAGCTCTAACGAATTATTCACCTAATTTTAGCAGCAAACTTGAAGCATTA
Organism: Trichogramma pretiosum; assembly: GCF_000599845.2. Lineage (NCBI taxonomy): Eukaryota > Metazoa > Arthropoda > Insecta > Hymenoptera > Trichogrammatidae > Trichogramma > Trichogramma pretiosum. The sequence goes on along the minus strand of NW_019641647.1, from coordinate 2,129,400 downwards.
AAAAATATTTAATTTATACGCACCGAGTTTTTTTTCGAGTGGAGTAATAATCTGAGGCAAAACATCTTCTGGCAAAGCATAATGTTTACCCCATTTGCTGGAATCGGCTAATTGTTTTGGTTTCACGCCCAGTGGTAACAGGTACAGCCATTGTGATTTAACAGAAAAATCAGCGATGTCTTTCAATCCCTGTAGAAACGGCTCGAAGTAATCTATACAAAAAATTGCGATTGAACGAAAAAACAGTAGCACAATGAAGACGACTAATTAGGAAAATAATATTTACTTGGTACAATGTTGGCAATACTTGAATTGACTTTCATTTCTTCCGGTTGAGGATTGACGATAGTGAGGAGAATATCGTAGTTTGGACTAGCAGGAAAACGTTGACGGTTCTCCGGATTCAAGCTGAATTTTTCTGGCTCAATTATAGCATTTCGAGTCAGTGATAGCGATGGTTCCCGATAAATCCATTGACGAATTACTTTGGCCACGACTCCGCGATCTAGAATTTAAACGCACAGATTTTTAAATTTAACTAATTTTCAAAGTGAATCTTTTATAGCTTACCTGATTTTTCAGAATAATAAATGGCCCGATGGTTGGTGACCCACACATCGATATCTTTACCAAGAACTTCTGGCTTTACCTCTAAAATCATAAGATCTCCAGGCTTGAGATCGAACGTGGAAATAGATCGATCCAAATCAGCGACTGATCTAGCTCTTAGTATAGAAGTATTTTGATAACTAAAATGCTCTAGGGTCAATTTGTAAATGTCTGTAACAATTTGAAATTTTTCTAAATGAGCACTTAATCGTATATCATGCGACAAATCGATGAACGTCAAGTTTTGCTTACCGATCGACCCGGAATGCGTTAGCCTCCGCATGAATTCGACGGCGAGATCGGCGCTGCGCTCTTTGGTCGCGCAGCCGAACAACACGTGCATGTGCAGCCTGACATCAACACCTTGAAGCGCGCTTATGGCTCGATGATTAACTGGAGCTCGGGGCACAGCCGTGGTTTCCCACCAAAGAGGCAAACCGACGCCTAGAAGCAGTACTGCGAAGGATATGCTGGCGTAAATTCGGCATCGTTCTGAAGCAACAAGCGAGTTTTATTAAGAATTGGATGTTTTACCAATATTCTATATACACCGTGAATTTAAATGTTAAGCAGATTGATAATGTTTTACGAATAATGAGAAAAAAGTGCAAAACGCAGATATGAGAAGTACGCGCAAATTCGACTTGAAAAAGAAATTATTTTTGATCCGGATTGTAGAACCGCCATGAGTGTATATCCGGAACGAGCCGGATGAAATAGCAGCAACATTTTAACAGGGAGAGCGAAAGACATTCAACAAACTTGCACGCAAGCTCAGCTCGTGCGTACACTCACAATTATATATAGGCAATGCACCGCTTCGGCCAAGAATATTACAAGTCGAATTCGTTGCACGCAGACTTACGCAGACACTGGCACGAGTCTGCACGTGTGCGTACGAATGCATATACAAATACACGCTCCCTTCTCGTTTTGCAATTCGCAAACGGATTCGAAAGCTTAGCTGCTAGTCGAGCCTCACGCATTATGCGCGCTACGTGTGTATATGTAGATTCGTTTGGCGTCGAATATAGGTGCCCGCTTACGATTTTCACGAGCGCGCGCGCGAATGCCTTTGTATACGCAGCGCTGCACTCTGTCTGTGTCTCGCGCGCGCTGCATCTCGGTTTTTCTTGCGACGTTTACCTCTTTTTTTCCTTCGTAGTCATTTTTATTGAGATTGATACATAACGAAAAGCAGTGCTTATTACAGGCCGAATATAATTTAACATGAGGTTTGGACTCGCGAGCTCGCGAAGGGATGCTAAAGCTCCACGCTATCGACGACTCTTTCGCTGGTGAAATTTGTGACGCGTGAGTTCTTTCAAGTGTTATAGATCGTCGATGATCAACGACTTTGTGTAAGATGTGATGGATTTTGTTTCCACGACGGCAAACAGTTTTGATTTACGATGCAAGAGCGTGATCGGATAACACTATACTCATTTTTGATTCAATGCTCATCATTCATTGCGTTTAGTTTCGAGTTTTAATAAAAATAATAATAATCTTACTTTTTTTAACTTTCAAACCACCGTTTATCTTTGATTGATCAACGCACAAAAAATTTCATGAAACGGTATGGAGTATTTATTTTAAAAAGTTTGCTTTCTTGTACTCGAATTTTATAACATATCATAAATTAATTCAAAAATTGCATTCACTTTATTTTTGATGCTTTTTTACATTAATTTTGATAAACTTAAATTTTATTAAATATTCCAGATTTTCGATGAATTCAGTGAATGTTTCATATCGTGTAATGATCTTTCGAAAATAGCATCTTAGTAAATAATCATAACGAGATGGTAAAAAGTTTTTAAATCAAATGTCACTATCTTTTTAATTATACAGAATATTGTAAATGCAAAGATTTACGTTTGAGACAATTTCAACAAATGCATTTACCAGCATAAAAATGTTAAGAGAACCTGTCTTACGATTTTTTTAATGCATTATTCATAAGATTAATGATAATTACTCGCCTGAACTTCTGAATGAATCAAATCGCAATTAAATAACATCATCGAAGCTCGTTAAAGTTTAGTCACACAATCGAATCGACAAAAATGCATTACGCGTCGCAACGAAAGACCCTCGTAAAAGAGTCTACAACCTACATCATCGGTATGTTAAGGATACCAAGACAGTTCCCATCCACACGTAAACATCTTTTGCTTGAATTTCATTTGTGAGCACTTACAAGGATAAAAGTGTAAGGAGCTCGAATCAAATGTCCTCCTTTAAGATTCTGATATTGAAGGCTGCTGTAAAAGCCTGTTACTTTCTAAATATAACAATATCAAGTTCGTCAACTTGGTCAAATTGTTGGTAAAAGTCGAGTTCATATTTAATACGATCAACGTTGAGCGTATCCGATATATTTCTGGCGACGTTCCTAACATGTCATCATCGTATTATGCTCCGTTCATTAATAAAATAAGCGTCAAGTGAACATTTCATCTTTATGGATATCTTATGCCTATTAGAGTTATTTAGAAACAGAATTATATTTATTTATAACTTTAACAATTACGTTGTAAATCGATAAAAGCAATAATTTCGAAAATTCGTAGTAAATATTATGTATTTATCTTCGTTACAAGCTTATCATGATTCCATTTGGATTTACATTATGAACGATGCGTGACGTACACTATTCTATGAATATGTTAATGGCTGCGCTAGTCAGTAAATTCGGATCATGTACATTGTTATATTTTTGTTAATTTCACACGGTGTGGTAATGTCCACAAAGAAGATATAGTTTCAGACGTGTAATTGAGAGAATGTGATCGATAATATGATAGAATTTATCAAGCAATTATCACTGCCTTCATCATGAGCACGAACGATGATGTAAGACAAATTTTAAAAATGAAAAAAAATTCACTTAATTACCGTATAGAGGCTCGACTTCGAGGAATTCTCATTGTTATCAAACAAATAATTACTTCAATCTATACATTTTTATTACGATATTATTGTAATTTGTTGATAATGTAGCTTACTTGAGAGAGAGAGAGAGAGAGAGAGAACAAAAACAAAGTAAAATAACATATCAGACGCACAAGGCTCTTGCCTTGTGAGGTACATAATGTTTCCTTAAGTCCCTTCATAGATTAAATATCATTCAAGCGGGTTAATCCAGCTATAATTTTTCAGATAAATGGTACAGATTCAAATATGTATAAATAGTGGTGTATCTGTCGAACGTTTCGCCGACTTTAAGAGTCGAATTAAATTGACGCCATGTATATCGTCATATGTTCATAGAGGCACGAAAGTGAGTGGTATTGTAATGCGTCTTTGAATGAGCAAGTAGTATAGTAGTAGGGATCGCTGTACGCGCATCAGTGGTTCGTTTTACGCGCGGAATACAATGCTCCGGCGACGAGTATAACGAACACATAGTTTAACGACCGAAGCTCTTAGGCTGTATACCGCGACATACACACAAGCACACATACGCAAATAACACACTATTCGAGCTTCTCTATACTTTCTTTCATCTAAAATATCTTTCATAATCATATTTTTTGGTTTACATTGGTCGATTTGGTATGGTAAACGGATATATCAAATCAATCCAGAATTCGAAAGCACAAACCCTGTTGATTCAGTGAATTTCGGTGCCTTGAGGAAATAGTTTAAAAAGTGTGTATTAAAGAAAAAAAAATAGTGATCACTGACGAAAAAATTAGTACAAGTATGTTAGTAACGGTAAGTCACATCGTAGATGAGTTTTTTGAACGAAATTTCTTTTTTACTACGTAAATATGCGGGTTATTTTATATTCAAAATTTCTATTCATATTCAATGCGTTTATACATAGTTTAATAGAATGCAAACTTAATATATTTTGATAATTTAATGTCGCAAATCATTGAAATGAAAATATTTATGAAAAATAACTATTACCGCAACAGAAAAACTTGTCAAAAGATACAATTCATCGATCAAACCTCGTAAGTGATGAATGACACAATTATTTACAGATAGTGCTTACATACGTTGCCCATAGATGTTTTAGTGTTTGAAATAATAAAAGGAAGAGTCTTGAAGCTTGTATTCATGTATTACACACATCAATGCCAACTTTATTCCTCAATCATCGAATTCATAATTGTACCGCGTTAAATAATACTTCATTTTAAATTCTAACTTAATTTACCATTAATTTCGTCATTTTTCTCTATATTCGATAATTTAGTCTACATTAATAACACATTATATTAAAAATGCCGATCTCTTTGGCTTTATATCAATTTAAGGGTACAATGACTGATCCAGAAGAGATAAAAATGGATCAAAAACAAATTAATGGAATCAGTGTAGATGTTGAATCGGATATAAAAGGGTTAGTAAATGTTCCATATTCAATTCTGTTACAATTAGATATTACTATGCATCAGTAATAATGATTAGGCAATTTCACAGTGTGAATTAAAAATTCAGTGATGCTAAACATTCATTTTACCTTTTTTGTAAAGATCTAATTTGTCTGATAAGATCTGTACTTTAAAAAAATCGTATCAATTATAATTAAGGACTTTGAGTAAATTTTAACTTATTTTTAAGACAACTGATACATCATTTTTGTGATATTTTAAAGGATTGCTAGAACCGATAAAAGGACACCAAGGATTACAGCAAGAAATGCCAATTTCTTCGAGTTATTGGGGAACTTCGTTATGATCTATTGGAAATCGATTATAATCGTACTATGGCCTATTGTTTTGCTACCACTGCTAATATACACAGATCACACGGTAAATATCGCAATAGTTTTAACTAATATGAAGTGGAAATTTTTTATTCATTCCTTGAATGCACGATTGCTTTCAATTACTCTTTGTTAAAAACATTGCAGTAACACTAAAGCATTACGAATCATTGTATTAACTTCCGCATTTCAGAAACAAACGTTGGTAAAAACCAGATATGCAGTTAATTTTTATCTAGAGCCGATTTTTCATTGCTATTGTTATCGATCGAGTGTTATTGTTGAATAAAAACAGTATAAAAAATACTGCATTTAAATGGAATTTCATAAATTGTACGCGTTAGGATGAAAAAAAACAGCCTCGTTGTATGCATTCGCTTGTCGTGAGGTTTGAGATACCAAAATTTACAAAGAATGAGATACGATCGTTCATTGCTCGGCTTCTGAAATGGTCTTTTTTCTCGTCTATATAGTCATAACATGTATAACACAAGTTGCTTTCGCGTCACACGAACATATATATTCACGCAGACGCAAGAGATAATCTTGATCGACGTTGTAAAGCATGAGAAAATTCCTTGTAAAACACATGTCAGTACATGTAGGGTCAGCGAGTAATAATATACATACGCTGCTCAATTGCGCGCAATGTTACGTATAGATTCGTCTAAACAATATGAATAGCACTGGGAGTCGATCTATTGAGAAAAATGCTTGACTTTATCTTTAGTTAAAAAGATAAATATCGTGCCATATATATGCAAGTCATAAAAGCACGTGGATAAATGTATGCACATGTAAATCGGTAAAGGAATCAGCTGATTTTAATGAATTTACCTATATGATATTTTTATTGCCTACACTTACAGATGTACCGATGTTTATACACAGTAGGCGTGATGGCGATGTACTGGGTCACGGAGGTTCTGCCATTACCGGTCACCGGCCTCATACCGATTTTCCTCTATCCGCTCTTGGGTGTAATGAGCACGTCGGACACGTGTAAATGTTATATTAACGACACAACGATGATGTTTGTAGGAAGCCTGGTAATCGCGGTAGCGATCGAGCATTCTGGCGTGCACATGAGGGTTGCCCTGATTATTATCAGGATTATTGGCTGCAGTCATCGAAAGTATGTTTTTTTTCACGCCAAATTACCCACATACAGTATTTTTTATTTTCACATGACTTTATACACAGATTGAGTTTGGGCTTGTTTGTTGTGACAATGTTTATTTCAATGTGGATATCCAACACTGCTGCTACGGCTATGATGCTGCCGATCGTCAAAAAAGTTCTTACGGAATTGGAAACAGTACGATACTTATATATTAATGAGTAGTTTTTTCTTTATTTGATGAAAAATTCCGATATTCGTATTAACGATGACCTTTTCTTCGCGGTGATTTTCAGCAAGGGTTAGGAAAAATGTTCGAAGAAGAAAAGGACGAAGAAGAATCGGAACCGTGAGTAAATGATTATTTTAAATCATAATAAATTTATCGTCAGAATGACATTTTATACATTCAATCCATTTCAACAGAAAAAAGAAACCAACAAAGCTGACAATGTCGTACTACATGGGTGCAGCGTACGCCTCGTCAATAGGTGGAATCGGTACACTTGTGGGTAGTGGTACGAACCTCACAATGAAAGGATTATACGAAGCGTAAGTACAGATCGACGCTTTTATCATGACAATAGCGATTGAATATCTCAATTAAGGACATTTTTTTCTTCTTATTAGACGATTTTCTAAGGGTCCAGGTCTCAATTTCGCTGCTTGGATGGTATACGCAGTGCCAGCGATGCTCGTCATAGGCGTACTGACCTGGCTTTGGCTGCAAGTACTTTTTATGGGTCTGTTTCGCAAAAATAGCAAAGATGCCAAGGCTGTTAACATTGGCGAGGAAGGCGAACGTATTGCTGCTCGAGTCATCGACAGCAAGTACAAAGAATTGGGACCAGTCAGTTGGCATGAAGGATCTATCGCATTTCTTTTTATTTTGATAGTGTTACTGTGGTTTTTCCGGAAACCTGATTTTATTCTTGGTTGGCCAATTTTTATTACCAATCAGTACGTTCAACAACAATAAAAAATTATCATTAATATTTTTCTTTTAATAAAATTGTTTTTTTTTGTTTTATAGAGAAGTGAAAGACTCAACAGCGGCAATTGGTTTGATAATTCTGTTGTTTATCATACCAGCACGCTTAGATTTTTTCCGGGCTTTCAGTTCTGATCCAGATCGACGTCCTATCAAACCTGCACCAGCTTTGATCAGCTGGAAAATAATCAATGAAAAAATGCACTGGGGATTAATGTTTGTTCTTGGGGGTGGTTTTGCCATAGCAGCTGGTAGTCAAAATTCTGGTTTATCAAGAATGCTTGGAGAGGCCTTGAGTGGACTGAAAAGTATGAATCCTATTTGGATCATGATAATTGTTTTTATATTCTGTGAAACAGCTACTGAACTCACATCAAATGTAGCAGTAGCTAATATTATTTTGCCTGTCTTAGCAGAAATGGTGAGCTATGTATTTTTTATATTTTTATATAAATGCTATCTCTTGCAACAGCTTGAGATAGCAAATGAAAGTAATAAATAGTCAAGTGATTTATTAATGTAACATTACAGTGTGTTGCTATCAAAATCCATCCATTGTATTTGATGGTACCTGCAACACTTGGCTGTTCATTTTCATTTCATCTTCCAGTAGGTACACCACCGAATGCAATTGTTAGTGCTGCTGGAAAAATTCCTACAAAGAACTTGATTATTGCTGGATTTGGACCTAGTATTATAACAGCAATATTTACAGTGGGGACATTTGCTACTTGGGGAGTATATAGCTTTGGATTACACGAATTTCCCAGTTGGGCAACTTTATAACAAATTTTTTATGATTTAAAATGATTTTTATAAGAAATATTATTTTTTATAAAAGATAGCATGCATGCAAATATTTATGAATTACGTTAGATAAGAGACATTATAAAAAACATAATTTTTTAATGCAACTTTATCTAAATTTTTTAAGTCATGAGTCTCAGATACATGAAAAAAATTTCTGCACATAAAACGAAAATAATTGTATAACAAAAAATAAATATCTAGTATTTCAAGTCAAAAAGTAAAATAAGTGCTGTGCATTATGAATTATGAATACAAAATATTGAGCAGAAAAATCATTTATGTATCAAATAAAGTACTTTGTTTTAACACAATGGTTTTGTACATAATATACAATTAACTTCTGACTGATATTCTGTAAGTTCTTGAATAAGTAGAGTAAAAATAAACTTTTAAAGCTTAATTATGAATAAGTAAAAAATAAACATAAAATAAAAATTTAGATGGCAGTTTATTTATATTGACTTACGATCCGTAGGTGTGTCGTGTCCTACAATTCCATCAACCTCCGCTCTGTTTTCTATTTCTTCATCAGGCATCTTTATTTTGACGATACTTTCATGAATTTCACATCAACATAAACAAAAATTTTGAAATTTCTTTAAGGTTAAAAATGTTTATTATACAGATAAACTCAAATCCAACGTAGTTTTTAAAATTAATTGTTTTAGTTAAAAAGTTAAATTTAGATTACACTTCGTTCATGACACTTATTAATAATCTTATTCATACTAATTTAATAAAAGCTAATCAATCTTTCACATAGTTTTGATAGAAGTTTAACTCTAAAATCAGCTGTTTTGAAAGTACAAATACTTGATCTGCGCAATATGAGCAAAATAATGATAGAATTGCGCCATAATCATAATATGAACATAGAATAATTGCGGTTTCTGCTACACGCGACATATAGTAGTCGCTCAAAATAAATCTTTAAAATATAAGGAAACCTTCAAGAAGTTTTATCAATTTTCTTTCAAAAATGGCCAAACCATCTGATACAATCAAAATAGGTAGATGATCAAACCTTATAAACTGCATAAAGAATAAAAGATTATGTTGCACAGTAAAAAAAATTTTTCAATTGCAGAAGGTGCATTGGATGAAGAACCGAAGCGGGCATCGTTAGTAATATTTGGTCGAGATCTTTTCCAAATTCCGTGCTTCAGAACTACTTTTTTATATTCTATATCATCTTACGTTGGTGTTAGCCTTCTCACATTTTTATTTACCAGCAAACCTAAAATGTCATCTCATGTGGGTTTTGTTTCATTTATGGCTGTAACTTTTGGTTATTTTACAAAATGCAGAACTGATTTAGCAAGAGAACGACTTCAAATTGGTGAAGTACAAAAAGCTCTTCTTCCTAAATCTGAAAATAAATTAGAAGAAACAAATAGACCAGTTCTAGACGATGCATAAATCAAGATATTCAACTAATTTTTTGTAGCTTCAAGTGTTTGTTTTGATATTAATGTACAAAATGTAAATAATTATACCTTGTACAATAATTCTTAATTTTTAAATTGCATAATTGTATAGAGCAATAAAATGATGAAAAATATCATGATTAAGATTATAGTTTATTGTCATACTATTTACAACTATTTTTGCTATAACGCCTTAATTCTATTTAATAATAAAACTTGAATAATAGAATTATATGAACTTAAACTTGCTTGCCTTAAAAGAGCATTTCAAGAGGTATTTTTTTTTTATATTATTTAATACATTATTATAAGTTGCTGTCTAATGAAATGACATTTACAATAGTCCTTGTCTTTTTAAATCTTCATATGTTTTTCTATTGACCACATTACCAAGAGAATCTTCAAATTCTTCTTCTTGTTCTGGTTGCCACCTTTCAGTTTGCTTTTGTAATTTTAATTTTTCCCACAATGCAAGAGCATCTTCAATTTGTGTCACATTGGCAAAGTGGGCAGTATTAGGAATGCCTAGACATCGCATGCCATGAGCATGTCTCCATTCAGCAAAGTGACGCTGGAATGCTTTTGGTCCTTTGTACATAAAGTTACCGCAAATTTCACAATTGTAGCTTATGTTTAATCCATGCAATTTGTACAACCAATAAGGAATAGGTTTTCCATCCCAACCTAGAGGTAAATTCTTTGGATTGTAGGGAATATCACTATCATCTTCTTCTTCAGACTCACTTGCACTGGCCTCAACATCAGAATCACCTCGTTCTCCTTCTGTACGAGCTTGTTTACGTTGCACATTTTCTTTTGTAGCTGTTCTTTGGCTTGAAACCAATTCAGCAAGTTTATACACTTGTGCTTCTAAGCATGCAATTTCCATTTGTTTTTCCGCATTTTTCATTTTTCCTTGTCGTCTTTGCTTCTTTTTAGCCAAGAGATTCGGATCTAAAGATGCTTCTCCCTTAGTGCTAAATAACCTTTGAGCTCTTTCTTCCAATGTACCACCACATTTTAAACCTAAAGCCAACAGTGCTGATTTCAATCTGTCAAGACCTAAAGATGCTAGTTCTTCCCATGATGAAAAAGCTGAAAGATCTAAATGTGCTCCAATATTTGTTAAAGCACTTTCAGCTTCTTTTGGCCAACCAGGAAAAGTATTTTGTTCCCATTGCGATAAAAATTCTTTATTTGCTTCTTGTAAGTCATTGGTTACATCATGAAGAGGTCTAACTCTGCTTAAAAAGTCCATGAGGTACTCAAGCAGAGCTTCAACATATTTTTTGTATTCTGCATTCTTCTTATCTTTAGGAATATCAAATAAATGATCAAATATTGTTAAATACGTAATATAATCAACTTTTTCAACACCCTTCAAATTGATGTATTTTTCATAGCACTCATGTAGATCCAAATATTTTCCATATCCCTCTTCATCAGTAAAGTCTATAAGATTTGCATTTTCTTCAGTTGGGTTATCTCTAAGCCTAGCTAATTCTTCAAATTCTACTGACATGGGTACACTAATTTCATTAGGGTGTTTGCGATGAAACTCTTTGATACTTTCCAGACGATTGTAAAACTCTGTAAACTCATTTGGTCCGGAGAGAGCTTGAATCTGAAAATTAAAGCAAATAAAAATCAGTATACTGATAATAATTAAAAAATAAAATTTATGAATAATATGTCAGTGTAAGTCAGATGTTTGCCTGCTGAGTTAGTGTCAAATATTACAATAATCATTTTACCTCTTCCTTCCTTTGCCCATCTTTGTCTTCATACAATTCTAACAAGCTCTGTGAGCTGTCCATGTACTGGTCGAGGAGTAATTTTAAGCGATGTTCCGAATTGATTGTTTCTCTGTGACTAGGTTTTTTCAGAAGCTTTAGCTTTTCTTTAACCATAGCGTCGGTTAAACGTTCACGTTCTTCGTGACGACGACGCATTTGTTCTAAAATAGTTTCCATTATTGTTTTCGATGTTTGGTTTTGAATCAATACAGATGAATTAAATTATAGTAATGATACTGTTCACGCTCAGATTGTCTGAATTCTAGTAAAAAACTAATTTTTTTATTATAGGCTAGGTGTACAAGTACTGTATGTATAACCAACAGACAACATATATCGTTTATATCGTATTCGCTCAAACACCGGGGGGGGNGGGGGGGGGGGGGGGGGGGGGGGAGAGAAAGAGGGGAGGATTGCTCACTAGTAAGCTGGCATCGGCGATCCGGCGCTGCACATACTGAATTTGAAATTCAATAAAAGCAATAAAATAAATATAATATCATGTTTAAACTTTTTTGTTGCTGAATAATTCGACCAACTGTTCAGAAAAAATTTTAAGATAATTTTTAAATAAAATTTTTAAAATTTGTATTGTAGCACCTTTTATTATTTTCAATGTATTGCAACTTTTTCCTTAAAAAAATCCTTGATAATTCTAGAAAATTGTTCGAAATTGAACAGAAAATTTTTTAAAAATATTTTCACTTATTCATAAAAACTAAATACTAATATCACATTTATATTAAGTGCACTTCATACAGTCAATGTAGGTAGGTACCATTAAAGGATAACCATATTCAGATAACATTCGGACTTGAATATGCTTCACCATTTTTTTATATGCCTTATGCCATTGGCAAAAAGTCGATTTTGATATATACCTGGAATGAATTTAAATCAAATTTTTAATACCCTTTAGTATTAATTAATTAATTATAAAGAATAAATTAAGCTATAATTTTTCATACTAGCTGCCCGAAAGTGACCTTTACCCTCCCGCTGCGATTCAAAAACAAGAAAAATAGAAAAAGGATATCTCTGCTAGATAACTCGGCTTTGCTTCAGCCATTATAATTACACATGCCCTAGAACTTTTCTTTTTTTCATGACCTAGGGCAGCAATATAATATTTAATACTAACTAATGACTCAAAAGTAGCTTTTTCCTGACGCTGTGCAGAACGGAAAATGTTATTTTCGAGCAACAAGGTATGAAAAATAGCTCTGTGGTGGTATTTTAAATTATTGAAAATTACATGTGTAATGACTCTAGAAGAGTATGAAGATCCGAAAGCCGTTTTTTCTTTGGTAAAGTGCCTAGGTAAGTAGTGAAAGATAAAAAATCCACATCATTGATTTCTGAATTACTAATTACCCACTGTTTTATTTGCATTCTTACCTGAAAGAAAATTATTTTAATATTTAAAATTTTTATTAAAATATTTTCAACAAAGAAACCGTTTAAAACTTACATTTTCTATTGGTAAATCAAGTAGACATCGTACAAGATCTGTCAATATTTCATTATGTTCTTTAATTCCATATGATGGATCAAAATAAACAGTTGCATTTAAAGTTGACTTTGAAGTTTGACTTTCCTGTTGAGGTATATCCGCATTTGTTTCATTTTTATTTAATATTTTAGACGTGGATGATTCAACAATTAATTTTGTTTCTTTTTTAACTTTTCCTTGCATTTTAGTTTTATTATTAATTTTTCTTTTTGCATTTTTTAGAGGTTTTTTTTCTGGTTTGAATATATTCCATCTTTTAAGAACCATGTTTTGCTTTTCATTTTTAACTGGTAGTTTCGATTTCTTTTTGGCATCGCAATATGATTTGACTTCATTTTTAATATCATCTGGTAAAGCTGCTAAGTATTCTGGATCAACTTGGGAAAAACCAATATCCTTATTAATTATTAAAGTTTCATTAGGATTATTACATTCAACATTTTCATTTTGTTTTGAATCATGAATTGTAGATTCCTGTTGTAAAATTTCATCAGAATTTTCATTTTCATTATTTTCTTTATATTGATCTATTATTTCATTTCTTATATCTACTGGTAATTCGATCAGTACTTTCAAATCAATTTCTTTAATATCTGGTAACTTCATTTTACCAACCTTATTATTTGGTTTTTTTTGTTTAAAATATTGTAAGTGAGTCATTTGTTTAAGTTGACTTGAAGTATTTGAACTTGAATTCGCTACAGGTTTATTCTCTGAGATATTCCTAGTTGCAACAATGTTTTCCAACTTGGTTTCTTGTTTCTCTTGTTTGTTTGGATTTTCATAACTACATCTGTTCATGTTCATTTTATTTAATATCTGTTTTTCTAAGAACTTTTGTTGTTCTTTTATTGTATCAGATTTTGTATTAGTATTATTTGTTTCGTGTTCATTATTAGTAACTTCCCTGATATTTACTTTTTGTATTTTTGATGTACTGTTATTACTCAATTTATTATGGTTCAAAGAAGTTGATGCAGGAACATTTTTTACTTCCATTTTATTGAAATATGTTTCTAGAGTAGGACCACTGGGTTTTAGTTTTGATTCAAGTTTTGAAATTTGAATTCCTATACCTCTTGCATCCTCAGGATTCTGATTAAATTGATTCCAAAGATTTATAGTTTCTCTAGAAATGTTCCAAGTTTAAGATAAAAACATTTTTGTTTGATAGATTAAAAGATAAAAGTATATACTTAAAAATAGTATGCACGTTTTTTATTTTACCTTGCAATAATTACAGAATCATCAGTATGTGCGATAAGATTCTTAGATTTGTTAAAAGTGTCACATATACCATGTCCCATGAATTTTCTTGGCTCTGGAGCCTCTTTTGATTTGAACATTACTTTTAAAGTAACACATTTTCCTTTGCAATTATTTTTCTTCAATCTATCACTGACTTCTTCACTCAGTTTTTTAAGAAATGTATGAGCTGAATTTGTATCTTTAAATCTTATACCATAATTTACCTCAGCAGAAACAGACTTTCTTACATGTTCCAAATTTAATTTACTGTTATCTATTCCTCGACACATGTTATATAATTGTTGACCAGTTTTTTTTCCAAACTCTTTTTGTAATACATGGACAGGAATTACTTCTAAATCTCCGCAAGTTTTAACATTCAATTGACTAAGTTTATCACTTATTGAGTAACCCACACCTATACAAAAAAACTTTCAAATAAGAGAAATTCAAGTCTATTTTCATATTATTAAAATGATATTTTACCTGGTAAATCTTTAACACTTAAGTTTCGAATAACAGATCTGACTTCATTTCCATGTAAAAAGTATTGGCCATTAGGCTTAGCTTTTTTAGTAGCGATTCTTGCTTGTAGTTTATTTTCTCCAAAACCTGTTGAAACTGTGCAACCAGTTTTTTCTTTTATTTGATTTCTTATCACAGTTGCAAATTCCATTGGTGTTAAATTTGTTTCTTGTAAAATTTTACTACAATCCACATACATTTCATCACAGCTTACAGCTTCTATATCTAAAGTATAAGACGCAATTGTATTGTATAAAATTTGTGAAACTTCTTTATAGGCTTCAAAATCATATCGAATAGTTTTCAAATTTGGACATAATTTTAAAGCTTTTCCTAAGAACATTCCATTTTTGATACCAGCTTTTCTAGCTTCATATGAACATGACGCTACTTCTGACATAGATTCAATTTCATCATTGGATGAACCCTGCTTATTCCCTTTAGCATGGGCAACAGCTATTGGAAATCCTTTTAATTCTGGGTGTTTGCGTAAACCTACTGATACAAAAAAACAATCCATATCTATGTGCATTATTGTTGTAATTGTATTTGAAGATAATGATACTTTAGATTTTATTTTAGGTTTACTGTAATCATCAAAAAGATCTTCTTCAGAGTCTGAATTATTTAATGTATTATATAAAATAACTTTATCATTTTTATTGCAACTTGATTGTTTTTTCAAAGCTTCTAAGCCTGGAAATTTTCCATCACTGGCATCTCTTAACTCATTAATGTAATCTTTAAACATTGCACCCATGGTAGCAATATGATGCAGACGAGAGTTATTGTAAAATTCCGTTATAAACTCAGGATTTTTTGTACTATTTACCTCTTCTGAAGACTTTTCTACATTATCTGACATTTTGTTATGAATGTTTGTTACTTTTAAATTTGTTTTGGTATTGTAAGAAGTCGAAGTAGATGATTTTGGATTGTTGGTGATATGGTCCTGAACTTTAGTTTGCTTTGCCATTTGAAAAAGTGATGGTTGAGATTCTGTACACTGTGAATAAAGAAGATATTTTCTATAATCAAGTAATTTTCCTGCCTTGATACTGTCTGTTATCCATTCAGGTTTGCAAAGTGGCAAAGGATTTTGAGCTTTTCTGTAAGATACTATTTTTGTGTAAGGTAAATTTGAAGCAATCATATGAGTAGTAGTTTTAGATCTCAAATAATGATGATAAATTCCACCATGGTCCATCATCAAACGTTTTAATTCATCTGCCGTAGGATTAGTATATCCATTAACAAAAATTGCTATTCCATTAAAAATGTTGGAGGTTGGTTCAGCGAATTCAGATTGAGCTGCTTCTTGAAATTGTTCTTCAAGTTTGGCTTTTTTAGCTGTCATGTAATCACTCTTAAAAAGAAATATTGATAGTAAATAAACATAGCAACAATGAAAAATCTAAAAGTAAAGTAACTTACCCAATCCATCGCATACAAAAGCTCTTTCCGTTGATCAGCCCAAGCTGACTTTTTTTTATTGCGTAATGCCATAATAGTAAACTCATTAAAGCTTTTTTATTTGCCGAATTCCGTTTATTTTTTATGAAAAATTTTCAAGTTTATACATGCAACTGCAGGAACTGACATCAGAAACTTGTTTACGCGCTAGATTGACTGTTTATATTATGATCGGTAACATCGATTTCTTTGGTATCGATTAAATTCATCTGATCGTTGAATTATAAGTTGTGAGACTGGTGTCTGTGAGTGAAGTGGTGCCTCGCGGCAAAATTAAATAATCGTTCGCCAAGATAAGTAATACTGAAACACAGGATTTCAAAGCATTGAAATAAATGTAATTAAGTAAGTCTATAATTTTTGATTCTTTGACCTTTTTTTCTTATAAACTTTACGATTTTAAAAAAGATTAAAAATCGTAATTTTTTGTTGTAAATACTCTACGAAATATTTATCTTTTTTGTTAAAATAATGTTGAAAACAATAATAAAACAAAAATGGCAAATTTTGACCATCTAATTAGAAAGAAAAACTGAAAATCTTGGTTACCAATATGTTTACACATTAGTCGTATCACGCCGACTGTGAGACAATCAAAATTATTTTGTACTACGGACTCCGTCCCAATTTTCGCTCTTGTTTGAATATTCAATCAATAATTAGTATTAAAAATTGAAATTTCCACAGAAAAAGTTGAAACGTATAGTTTAGATGTCAAAAACCGATATTTAAGTTCGATTCCATGTAAATAATTAATGCGATGTTGAGTAAAAATTATGACAAACCTTACTTATGGTCCCTTGGGAAATAGAATAAGAGGTCGGTTAAACAAGCTATTCAACTATTTTTTAGATATCTTTTAAAATAATTTTCATCCACACTTCACTAGAAAATATCAATACAAATGAATTAAATAACACTGGCCATCACTACTCATTGTTAAAATTCAACAACAACCGCAAGTAATAATTGTAAATACAGATATAATTTTATTAGCTTTAAATAATTTTGGTGGCTGTGATACAAAAAAAAAAAAAAATAGGAACGAAGGAAAACTTTCTCCTTTTATAAAAATAAATATTATTCGTTGTTAGAATATTACTATTTTTATTCTAGCTATGCAAAATTGAAAACTTTTATAACTGAAATAAAATATTTTTAAGACAATATTTTTCCATTGACGAACATTCATTTTTTCCCAGTGAAGGCAGAAATAAAACTATTATGAAGAACAATTATTATCAAGTAAAAAATAGTGATATTTATTGCGATGAATATTTATTAAAATTTTAATGAAATCCCATAATCCCAAAAAAGATATTAAAATACTCGTTTCGGTATTTTCAAAATTTTGATACTTCACATGATCATATGTGAAGAATGTACTCGAGTGCAAAACTTTTTGAATTTTGAACCAGTTGAATGAATTCACAAAGAAAATGTGTTATGTATTCGATCGTGGGTCGACTGTTATATGTTTGGGATTCTGTACATAGAGAAGAAGGAAAGAAAGAGAAGAGCTGGAGAAAAGATTGGCACGAAAGCTATTATATTCGGTCTTTTGCCCTCTTCGTTGCGCCAACTACTTACATCGCACATTTTAACTTAGAGCAAAAAGAGGGAGAGAAGAAGAATCCACGCACACATACACACATGTGCGACTACTGCTGTAGGCGAATAGTTAGATGTTTGCCGGTCTGGATGGTCTGATCAGTGAGCCACGAGGAGCCGGCCAAAAACGAGCGCTTCCCCGTAGCGCGCAACGCGCCGGCGACCAAGAAAATTGACGCAAATATTCAGTTAGCTTAATTTTTTTTTGTATAATCTTTTTTTTAATAAATCTTTGCAACCATTGGATTCGCGAATGGTAGACTAAAAACATTAAAGATAATTCGCACGTGAGAATGGGGAGGTGCAAAGTAGCTACGCAAATTTTAGCAGCTCTGCTGTTGCTGCAATGCGCTCGAGTGCACGCAGAAATTTTGACGCCGCCGTACTTCAACTTGGCCGAGGGTAAGGAGATCTTTGCCACAGCAACCTGTGGTGTCGATACCCCCGAACCCGAGTTGTACTGTCAGCTCGTTGGTGCCAACTCCGACCAGGAACCCAATCACCATGAAAACATTATTCAGGGACAGGTATGTTTTTTATTCATAATTTTCTGTAAATATTTACTTTTTCATGTTTTTTCGCCACAATGAAAAAAGCAATGAAAAAAGTTTCTTTGTTCTATCAAGCGATCTTGCACATGTGGTGAGACAAAGCATAAGTGTTGAGCGCGTAGTTTCGCTAAATTTATGACGGTCTATAATAAGAAACACATGAACTTTTGAAGCTCGCCTGTATCGACTCAATGTATATCCCACCATGAGAGTTAATTTTCAGAACAAATTTCATAGTAGTGCTTGATTTGTCATCAATAACTTTTTTTTTCAAATATATTCATACTCATGGCCAATCGGATATTTTTGGAGGGGTTTTAAATATCATTTGAAAAAATCTGAAAATTCTCTCATTTATTATAATATTAGAATAAAAAGTTTCGTCGAAAATTTAAATAAAATAAAATTCAATTTAATGTTGATATTCAACTCAGTTATAAACGATAGAAATATAACAAGAGAATAAGCAGTATAAAAAATGTTGCCCTGCTGAGTGTAATTATTGCTTTTTGTATTCAAAGAGAATGCTGATTTATCAGCGTAATATAATACTCGCGATTGTCACAATTTCTTCGTCATCTCTAATATCGCAAGCACACATGGAAATATTATTTCCAATTCTACGAGCTCTTCACTCATCTCCGATTGGCCACTCGTGATATTTGATGATAGCGCAAACGAGGGACAAAAATATCTCTCCCGTGTATCTTACAGCTTGTCGATAAATTTTCGTTTTGAAAAGCATGACCTCTTAAAAGTTGAACTCTCTTTGAATTTATTCAAAAATGTATTGCAAAATGAGTAAATGAATTTCATATTTAACACAAAAATGGATTTCTTGCAGCAATGCGACTACTGTGATCCAAACGACGAAGAAAAGAAACATCCTGCGGAGTATGCTGTTGATGGCTTGCCGACTTGGTGGCAATCGCCACCTCTCTCAAGAGGCAAAAGATACGAGGAGGTCAACCTCACCATTAATCTTGGACAGGTAATTCAAACGTTACATGAATTTGAAAAATGATCCAGAATTTATCAGGAATTTTCATCGGAGCTTTTACGGTAAAAACATGTAACGAAACGCGAAAATAGCTTAACGATTTCCTGTGCGACGGCGGGTCGTCTTATCTTCATTCACAGCCATCGCGGACGGATGCGAGCCAAGCGCGGCCGATATCGTATTCAACCCTTTTATCGCTCTTACGTCTCGGAATAGATGGTTCATCGCGAAGCGAATCGCCTTTTCACATGCGCACGTATACACGCGTTTACTCCTCTATATAAATGCCGATATCTTCATGCTACCGACAATGATAAATCGTTGACTTTATTTTCTTCTTAGCCTCTCGCGCATCTTAATCGTTTCGATGAAAATTTATTGAAATGCTTCATTCGCCGATGCGATAGTACTCGAACAAAGTAAGCTCTTGTTGCGAAATAAAACAGCTTTGAAAATCTCAGCGAAATTCCTTCATCTCTCTAGAGCTTTGGGCTTTGCGTTTAGCTGCTGCTGTTTGCGAGACATGTGGTGCGATGAGAGGGAGAGACAGCAGTAAAAAATGTGCGTGTATATACGTACACAGGCGTCTACTTCTATATTACCTAAAAACGAGGGAGTCGGGTATTTCCGAGCATAGTTCTTTGTCTCGATTAAGGCGGTGGCTAAGTTCTGCCTATCGTTGAACAGGGACGTGTGCCTGCTCATTGATATGGGAAATCATTTTTAGAGTTTTAACGCGAGATCTATTTTCAGACTCAAATGGAGCGCTTACGCTTTAAGCGCTTACACTTGAGCTATGTATATTGTGAAACGATACAGAAGCCAATGGGCAAACTGCTATGATTAAATTTTTTATTTCCGCTTTATTCGCTCGTGCTAGTTTAACCCGTGCACATTTTCTGATTTCAGAGAATATTCGGTAAAATAGCAAAATGATATTTTAGCTTTTAAACGAGCTGTCCCAACTATTATTCTCAAACATATTTCGTTAGCGAGGCACTTTTTCAACACACGAGCTTTGAGAAAGCATGAATAGTGCTAACTACGGATCTTTCGCACGTGCTTTACTTCAAGGCAAAGTCTTGAAAGTGAATTCGTTATTCACACGCTATATCTCATGAAGCAACTTTTTTCCAAGACATTGCAACTTTTCTGAAGTAAAAGAAATTTTTTTCAGCTTCCCGAATACTTGAATTTATATTTAATGTTAGTAAAACAATATTTTTATTTAAACAATAAATCTTTGAATAATAGAGCTAAAGGGAATAATTAGATCCTTTCTTGATTACATAAAAATAATGAATTTGAGGCACAAAGTGTGAAAAAATAAGTCGAATGCATAACTGATCGATGTCATGTTTTGATAGGAATTTCACGTTGCCTACGTTTACATACGCATGGGCAATTCCCCTCGGCCGGATTTATGGATTCTGGAAAAGTCGAAAGACTTTGGTAAAACTTGGTCACCGTGGCAATACTTTTCCGGCTCCGATAGCGATTGTCAGACATACTTTGGCATCAACAGTCACGCTCCGATAAGCCGCGATGATTCCGTCATCTGCACCACAGAATACTCCAAGATCGTGCCGCTCGAGGGAGGTGAGATACCGGTATCCATTCTCAACAATCGTCCCTCGGCCAAGCACTACTTCAACTCGACCATCCTTCAAGAGTGGACCAGGGCTACGAACGTTAGATTCCGTTTTTTGAAGACAAAAAATCTTCTTGGCCATCTAATGTCGGTGAAACGTCAGGATCCAACTGTTACCAGACGCGTGAGTATAGGCAGCTGTTGCAGGTTTTTCTTTCCATTTGTTCTCGACGCTCACTTACATCATTGTATGATATCAACATTTTTCAGTACTTCTACTCGATCAAAGACATCAGTATCGGGGGTCGTTGCTTCTGTAACGGCCATGCGGATACCTGCGACTCGTTGAATCCAGAATCGCCCAAGGAACTATTTTGTCGCTGTCAACATAATACTTGCGGAGCGCAGTGCGACACCTGCTGCAAGGGATTCGAGCAGAAAAAGTGGCGACAGTCGACCTACTCAAAAAAATTCGTCTGCGAGCGTGAGTGTTGACGTTAGAGGAAAAAATATAATTAAAAAAATCGGAGAATCGTGCGCGCAGTAACAAGATTATCCTGTTCACAGCGTGCAATTGCTTCGGCCATTCGGACGAGTGCGAGTACGATCCCGAAATCGATGAGAAACATTTGTCCCTTGACATGCACGGTAACTACGAGGGCGGTGGTAGATGCAAGAACTGTAAACACAACACCGAGGGCATCAATTGCAACCGCTGCAAACCCAAGTTTTATCGACCTCATGACAAAGCTATCAACGCCACCGACGTCTGTCAGCGTAAGTCTAGCCACCTGATACAGTAAAAGTCAATTTTTCAGATAAAATGTCAGACTGACATTATCTTTCAGCTTGTAACTGTAACTTCTCAAACTCGACCGGTAACTGCTTCGATGGAGACGGCAAATGCGAGTGCTCCAAGGAGTACACAGCTCCCAACTGTGATTCCTGCAGCTACGGTTACTACGGCTTCCCCAACTGCCGACCCTGCGATTGCGTTCTCAACGCTACCGATGGGGATCAATGTGAAGCTATTAACGGCGTGTGCTCTTGCAAAGATAACTTCGCTGGCCATTACTGTGACATCTGCGCCGAAGAATATTATGGCTTTCCCGATTGTTTCGGTACAGAATTTCACGCTTTCAATATTATTATACATGAATAGCATATTTATTCGGCAGAAAATTCAATCGTTATCAATTGTTCCGATTTCAGCTTGCGAGTGTAACCCAACTGGCTCGCTCAACAACGTTTGCGACGTCATTTCCGGAAACTGCACGTGCAAAAACAATTACGGCGGTCGCAAATGCGACATGTGCGAGGACGGATATTACAATTATCCTCATTGCACGTGTAAGTATAAAATAATACGAGAGGGATTCTATGAAATAATATCTGTACAATATCGTATTTCTCGCATCGTCAGATTGCCAGTGCGACAATCGTGGCACGGAACCAGGCGTGTGCGACAAAGGGACTGGCCAGTGTCTTTGCAAGGAAGGCTACGGCGGACCCCGCTGCGACCAATGTCTTCCAGGCTACTTCGGCTTCCCCAATTGCGAACCGTGCAACTGCAGCAAGAGCGGCTCCACGGCGACGAGCTGCGACGCCACTGGAAAGTGCTCTTGTCTGTCGAATTTCGTTGGCAAGACCTGCAACCAATGCGCTCCGGGCTACTATAATTATCCCGACTGTACCAGTTAGTATAAACGCCTATGTAGAATTAATTCACATCCTGGAATGTAAAAACCTCGTCGTTATTTTTTCTTAATTTTTTCAGGCTGCAACTGCGACAGCCACGGATCGATCGGTGTCTCCTGCGATCACGAGGGCAAGTGTAACTGTCGTGAAAATTTCGACGGCGATCGCTGCGACATGTGCAAAGAAAATTACTACAATTTTCCAACGTGCGAGGGATGCAACTGCGATCCTGCCGGTATCGCTGGTACCTTCCAAGGCTGCGGTAGTTTACCCGTTGGCGAACTTTGCCAGTGCAAAGAACGGGTCGAAGGCCGAATTTGCAACAAGTGCAAAAAGCTCTTCTGGAACCTACAATCCAGCAATCCCGATGGTTGCGAAGGTAAACTATTTTTTCTTTTACCACTTACTCTCGATGGTTGAATTCATACCGATTAACCATTCCCACGGCCACTTTTAGAATGTTTCTGCAGTATACCCGGTGTTATTGGAAGCATCGGCGAATGCGATGGTAAAACTGGTCACTGTATTTGTAAGCCATCGGTAACCGGTAGGGACTGTACCATGTGCGTTGACGGCACTTACAACCTTCAAGAAACAAATCTCTTTGGATGCACTGGTAAGTCAACGAAATATTTCTGGCAAAAAAAAAACTATTTAGTACGCGTACTAATAATTAGTTTGAAACACAGATTGTGCCTGCGACATCGGAGGTTCCCTCTCGAAAACCTGTAACAAACAAAACGGTCAGTGTCAATGTCGCCATCGCATCGAGGGCCGAACTTGCGACGAGCCGATGCGCGCTCATTACTTCCCGACGCTTCATCAGTTCCAATATGAAGCCGAAGAGGGCCGTACGCCCAACAATCGATCGGTTCGTTACAAGTTCGACGAGGATCTTTTCCCAGGCTTCAGCTGGCAGGGATATGCCGTGTTTTCGTCGCTGCAAAATAAAATCATCCACGAGATCGACATCCAAAAGTCGTCGCTATACCGCATGGTCTTGCGATACGTTAATCCGAATAGCGAACCGATTCTTGGATCTGTCACCATCACTCCGGACAGTCACACCGAAGCTGAGCAACACTTCGAGGTTCAGTTCAAACCAACTGGAAAAAATCCGACCTTCGTCACGGTCGCTGGTCAGTAAAGTTGCACCACTTCATTTAAAAGCAATTATCAATGAGCCGTAATTAAAATAGTTACTCGAATGAATTTACAGGTGCCCAAGGCCTTCTTGCATCGGTCATGGTTATGAATCCAGGCCACTGGGCCGTAACGATCGGTATCGAGAAAAATCTCTTCCTCGACTACTTCGTTCTCTTGCCAGCCGAGTATTACGAAGCCAGCATTCTGACGGAAGAAGTTAGCACGCCCTGCGTCATCGGTTACAAAGGGCTCTGCCGCCAGTACGCTTACCCGAGTCTCCAGCCGTTCGACGTGGTACTCGGCACGAGCGGCTTCACCGGCACCGACAGCAACCGGTATCCCCTCACGGAATATCTCACCGAGCCAGCGGTACTCGACGAAATCGACGAGACCAAGATGCCACTGGTCAACGACCGTCAGAACAAGATCAACTTCGAACTACCCATCAATAAGCCAGGAGCCCACGTGATAGTTGTCACTTACGTCACGCCGCCTCCAGAAATTTCAGCGGTTCAGAACGTCGTGATCAAGGCCGACAGCGGAGAGCAGGGTAAAGCGACGCTCTATCCGTGCCCCTACACCAGCGTCTGTCGTCAAGTAGTCGTCGAGGACAACGGAAAGATAGCCGAGATGTACTTCCCGAGCAATTTCGTTAATATCGTGCTCGAGGCCGAGCCAAACGCCAACGTGGCGATCAAATCGATCGTCGCCGTTCCAGCGCAAGACTGGTCCATCGATTATCTCAATCCAAAATCCGTTTGCGTGCGCAAAGAAGGCAGTTGCATCGGCGGAGTGTTTCCCGAAGCTCCGGATGCCAAAAAAGTTGAGTTGGAGCTGAATAATCAATTACTCGAAGTTCCCGTCGTGCCAGAGGGCATTTACGACAACAGCTCCAAGTTCATTTATCTGAACGGGCGGGACTCTTCGGTGGACGTGCCTGCCAAGGTGCAACAGCCAGGCGAGTACGTGTTCGTTATCAAGTACTATCAACCGGACTATCCTGAATTCGACATCGACGTTATCGTCCAGAATGGCAAAGTTTACGAAGCCAAGATACCGATGACCCATTGCCCGAGCAACGCCGGCTGCCGCAGCCTCATGCGCCAGCCCGACGGCACCAAAAACTTCCAATTGACCGACAACTTCGTTATAACCCTCAAGGACAACTCCGACCGAGGCATTTATCTCGACTACATCTTAGTGATTCCAGCAGACCTCTACAGCGATGAATATCTCAGAAAGAAGCAATTCGATCAAACCAAGGAATTCATCAAGCGCTGCGGTAACAATAACTTCCACATCAATACCACTGAGGAAGGCTTCTGTCGCGACTCTGTTTTCTCGCTTACGGCCAACTTCAACGACGGCGCCCTGTCTTGCAACTGTGACATCGATGGCACCATCAGCTTCGAGTGCGAAAAGTTCGGAGGTCAATGTCCTTGCAAACCCAACATTATCGGGCGAAGGTGCAACGTTTGTAAAACGGGCTTCTTCGGTTTTCCAAATTGCCGGCCTTGCAATTGTCCCAGCACAGCTCTGTGCGATCCCGACAACGGATCCTGCATCTGTCCTTCGAACGTCATAGGTGCCCTCTGCGACCAGTGCAAGCCTGGCACCTACGGTTACGATCCGGTCATCGGTTGCGAGGAGTGCCAGTGCGATTATCACGGCGTTCAGGACGGCGACCTTCAGTGCGACCTGCTCACCGGTAACTGCAAATGCAAGGAGAACGTCGTCAACAGGCAGTGCAACAGATGCAAAGCCGGACACCACTCGTTCCCGTACTGCGACCAGTGCAGCTGCGACGTAGCAGGCACCAGAGCCGACATTTGCGATCAAGCCACGGCCGAATGTATTTGCAAGGACAACGTGCAGGGGGCCGATTGCAGTCAGTGCAAAGACGGCATGTTCAACTTGCAGGCGAGCAACGAGCAAGGCTGCACCCAGTGCTTCTGCTTCGGCAAGACCACCAGATGTACTTCGTCCAGTCTCATTCGCTCGCACTTGATGGAAATGAGCGGCTGGGAAGTTGTGCTCGTCAACGAGCGCAATGAGAACGTCGAAATTCTCGAACTCCTGCCTCAGGAACTCAACGACACCCACATCCTCGTAGATATGGCGGGTGGCATCGATGAGAAACAAATTATTTATTTCTCCGCTCCACCAGCTTACTTGAATAAAAAGCTCGTCTCCTACGGCGGCTGGTTCAACTACACGATTTACTACACGACTGGATTGTTTGGCCAAGCTGTGCCCGGTGGTGATGTCATTCTCCAAGGCGCTGACAACTTTTTGATCTACAGAGGAGACGAGCAACCACCTTCTCTAACTAATTTCCAAGCATCGGTCAGATTGGAGGAATCGAACTTCGTGACAAAGCAGGGCCGACGAGCCACACGCGAAGCCATCATGTCCACGCTCAAAGATCTTCGCGGAATATACATTCGGGCTACTTACTGGCAGCCGTCTTTAACTGTATCGTAAGTTTTTTTACTTCATTCAATACGCTATACAATTTTTTTTCTTTTCATTTCTACACTCGTTCATCCATTTTTCAGACTATCGCATGTATCTATCGATGTAACAACTGACGAATGGACAGACAATGCAGAAATAGCCAGCAGCGTGGAACACTGCCAGTGCCCTCCAAATTACAAAGGATTCTCGTGCGAGGAGTGCGCCAAAGGCTACTACAGAGTTAAAGGTTCCTGCGTCAAGTGTCAGTGCAATGGACATGCTGACGAGTGCGACGTCAATACCGGAATTTGCATAGTACTCAATTTTTCTCCCTTTTCTTGAATTTTTATACAGCGAATACTACTTAACTTGATTTTCTTCGTAGGATTGTAAAAATGGAACAACCGGTGACCATTGTGAGATGTGTCAAGAAGGATATTACGGAGATGCCACGATCGGCACACCGTCGGATTGTTTGATCTGCGCCTGTCCTCTGCCAATTGCTTCGAATAACTTTGCCAAAGGCTGCGAAGTTAGCGAGGACGGAAGCAAAATCAGTTGCAGTTGCCTTCCCGGGTACTATGGAGCTCGCTGCGAATCTTGCGCTGCTGGATATTACGGACAGCCAGAGAACGTCGGTGATTACTGCAAGCCTTGCGAGTGTTCGGGTAACATCGACACCAACGAGATCGGCTCCTGCGATTCCGTCAGTGGCGAGTGTCTGCACTGCTTAAACAACACATACGGAACTGCGTGCAATCTATGCAAGCCTGGATACTTTGGCGATGCCATCGAGCGCAAGGACTGCAAGAGTTGCTCCTGCGACCAATGCGGTAAGTGCCACCAAGTTATTTCGCAATAACTCTAAAGCTGATGAGCGAGATGTAACCATCGCCGCATTGTTTCACCGTCACAGGAATGAAGAGCTGTGACAACCAGAACGGCATTTGCCAATGTCATGACAACGTGATCGGCGAAGAATGCAACAGATGCGCTCCCGATCACTATGGTTTCAAATCCTGCCAAGGCTGCCGACCCTGCGAATGCGGCATCGCTTCCGAAAGCAGTCAATGCGACGACGACACTGGTAAATGTGTTTGTAAACCCGGCGTTGAAGGACGAACTTGCGACCAGTGCATGGCCGGATATTGGAACTATGGTCCCGAGGGATGCATCCCTTGCGGTTGCATTACTAAATACTCACGTGGTGCCTCCTGTAATCCTGTCACTGGGCAGTGCGTATGTTTGCCTGGAGTGCTGGGCGAAAAGTGCGATAATTGTCCACATCGTACAGTCCTAGACCCACGTAGAGGTTGCCAAACTTGCGACAAATGTATTCACGATTTGCTTGACGTTACTGACGAACTAAAGGAAAAACTTGACCCCGTTGCCGACAGTTTCCAGGTAACACATTTTATCATTTAGTTTATATCAACTTCTATGAGAGTTATGAGCAAATTCTATTTCCGTCGGGGTCATTGCATTTTTGGTTCAATAGTGTAAGTAGGATGAATTATCGCGAATTTTTCAATGTTACAGAACGTAGCTGACAGTTACTTCACGAATCAGCGACTTGACTTCATTAATGAAACGGTTAATGAGTTGGGACCCGAAGTTAAATTACTCGATCCTCGACGCGTCAACTTAGATCCTGAAAAAAACACGATCGGTCAATTGAACAATAAGGTGTTTTCGCTAAAGCGTGACATTGAATATCAAGAACAAAACAGTCACGCCTGGAAAACCCAAGCTGAAGACAGTCTTAAAGACACATACGATCTTGAACACTCAATCATCAAAGAGATCGATCTTGTGAATACCATCATAAGCGAGGTTCAGTCACTCGCTCAAAATACCGAGCAAGGACATGGACCGAAAACAGAAAGTGCTTTGAAGGAGTCTCAAGACCTTCTCACGAAGATCAAACAAGTGTCGTTCATCGAGGATCGAGACAAAGCAACGGATCAAGTTACCCAAGCAAATATTTTGAATTCAGAAATGATAGCTTACGAAGAACCCGTCAAAGACTTGGAGGATCAAACGAATCAAGTCATTGATGACGTGCATGAACTTGAATTCAAAATCGATGATATGTACAACTTGACGCACCAAGCCGATGAGCTGGCTAATGCTGCCGAAAGGATCAATTTTGAAAATAAGAAGACACTTGATTCCAACAGTTTGGCTTCTCTAAAAGACATTTCAGACCACACAAATAACGATATTGTCAAAGGTGATGAATTGATTAAAGAAGCAAGCAGCTTGGTGGCTGAAGCTGAATACAAATTTATCAATGCCAATTCGTCCATGAAACCTGGCGACAAGCCCGAGTTGAGTGAGCAACTCGATAATCTCATCAAAGAAAATGAAGATATGCTTGTCAATCATCTCCGTGAAGACGTACCGAAAGCAAGAAAACATGCTCAGGAAATGAATGAAAAGTCAATTCAAATCGAGGATCTCTTTACGAATACTCGCAATTTGACAGGTGTCAGAGCTGCATCAGCCTACCAAGACATCGTGAACAGTATCGAAGGCGCAAGAAACTTTGCTGAAGATGCTCTGAGATCAGTCGAAAGCGCTACTACTATGGTAAATTATTTTTATAAAGATGAAATTTAAATTAAGATTGTGGATCATTAATTCAATGTGTTTTTTAGGCTGTTGGGCTTGATGTTAACAGCAACCAAACTGAAATGAGAAGCAAAGACTTGTGGAAATCAGCAGTTGGGGCATTCAATGAAACTCAACGAAAATTAAAACCTGATCTTGAAAACGCCAGGAACTTACACATGCAAGAGATAGCCATGTTGAACGAGAAAAACAATGGCAGTCTCGACAAAATTCTAAAGTAATTGATTGGAACGAATTTTTCAGAGAGTATCAATTCGTCGGCGTAGCATAGGCAAAAAGAATATTTACGTACCGCAACACAATATCATGGGTTTTTTGAACGGAGAAACATACTTTTTCGCATATGCTACTTCCTCCGAATAGATATTCATTTCAAAATTATAAATTGACAAGAAAAAAAATTAATCTTTTCATTTGTTCATTGCATTTCAGATCATTAAACAGCATATCAGTTCAATCTTCCATGATAGCACAAGAATCTTTGAACAATGCCGACAAAGCCGAGTTTGGAATTGGGGACGCAATGGTCATTGCTTCTAATAATCATATCGACCAAATTCCCGATGACGTTAAAAAAATCAAATCTTTAGCTAAGGTTTTGTCGGACGCCAATCGCAACATTTCTCAAGCTACTCATCAAGTCGATACCTTTAAAAACTTCCAGCCTAAAATCGAAGGCAAATTAGTCGAATTGAACGAAAAGCAGCAGTTAAATAATCACAGTGGAAATCATTTGCACGATAAAATCGAAGATCTCAAGCGCAAAATCTCCAATGCCCGAGATTTAGCTAATAGAATAAGAATAGGTTTGACGTTCGTTCCAAATACCATGTTGGAGCTACAGAATCCAGAAAGCTTGGCTATGCAAACAACAGCGACAAAAATCTCGCTCTACTTCCGCACACCGAGAACCAACGGATTCCTCTTGTATCTCGGAAATGAAAATAGACCGACCTCATTAAGAGGAAAAACGGTAGGTTTATTAAATTAATTTTTGTTCGATTCAATAATTTATTCATCGTTATACATCAATTTTTTCAGCATGACTTCATGGCTCTCTCAATCGAAGGTGGATATCCAGTTTTGACTCTTGATTTGGGTTCGGGAACTCAGAGAATTAATCATAATAAATACGTTTCTGACAACGAATGGCGACAATTAGTTGTGGAAAAGTAAGAACTTTATTTGCATTTTTACATAATTTTAAAATATCACCTTGTGTAACGCAAACTAATAACGCAAATTTTACTCCTCAAGGACTGGCCGCAACATCAAACTTATCGTGCGCGAAGAAATGGCCGACGGGCAACCGCAAGATTATGTAATCGAGCAGTCACTACCTGGCTCGCATTCAATATTCAACTTGGATCAAGAAAAATCAAAACTCTTCGTCGGAAGCATCCCGGATTCCTTCCAGGTTCAAGAGACCCTCGATCTCTATCCGTTCGACGGTGAAATGGAAGATCTAATGATCGGTGACGCACCAGTATCATTCTGGAACTTTATCAAAGCAGAGAATAACTGGAAACCGGCTTACGAGCGTACAAAGCTCATCAATATGCAACCACCAACTGGCTATAGATTTGATCGCGGAGGCTACGCCCTGTTAAGCAAAAAGAGTTTGCAGCTTCCAGCCGATCAAAAGCGATTCCGAGTACAGTTCAAGTTCAAAACATATGTGAACAATGGTTTAATGTACTTGATGGGCGGAAAAAAACATTTCTTAGCTGTTGAGCTGAGAGACGGCCACGTTCTATACCAATTTGACTTAGGTGACGGTGAATTAGTTATGTCTTCACCTAAAAAATACAACGACGGAGAGTGGCATACGGTTGAAGTATTGAGGCTCGAAAGAATCGGTGTTCTCAAAATCGATGGAGAACAGATAAGCCAGCTAGAAGCTCCTGGCGAAAGTAAAAACCTCGTTTCCAACGACTATGTGTACTTCGGCGGTCATCTGCCAACGTCGCCACACCCGTACAAGACCGTAACCCAAATTGGATTCGAAGGTTGTATCGATGAGGTTTCGATGCAAGAGATAGTGGTAGATATAACGAAAAATTTACAGGCCTACGGCGTTGTTGCCGGTTGCCCTATCAAGGTAAGCGTGCGATTATTCTCGACTTAAAAAGTTTTACTATTTTCACGAGGCAATTTGTTACAGTTTGCAAGTTTAGTATCCTTCCATGCCGCAAATCCGGGTTACGTGAAATGGGACAAAGTTATAGTTCCCGATGCCCTGCAAATAAATCTGAAATTCAGAACGCGATCAGAGAACGGAGTTATTTACCATTTGACGAACTCCGACGGAACTCCAGCCAACACCTTAACTCTGGAGGATGGACAACTAGTACTTATAAGTCAGGGCGAGAAACTACAGACGAATACTCCCGAAATCAAATTCAATGACAACGAGTGGCACGTCGTCACAGCCACCCACAACGGTTCGACGCTCAGATTGGACATAGACGACACGGAGGAAGAGATGCTTGATAACGTAGATATTCCACGACAGATCAACGACGGAGTCTTATACGTCGGTAACGTGCCTGATAACGTTAAGAACGGATTGTCGTTCGAGCCATTCGTTGGTTGTATCGGAGACACGACTTTAAATGGTGTCATCGTCAACTTCGCCAATTCTACGGAAAGACCTCACGCACACTTAGCCCAATGCCCAAAACCAGATCAAAGTAAGCGTAATAATAAGATTTCTCGAAATCCGTCAAATATTTTATGGTATCTAAAATAGGTGGATTTTCAGCTTTGATAATAGATGAGGGATCGCCATCAATGACGTTACCACCACCCCCACCAGAACCAACTGGAGAGGATGATAGTAAATAAAATTCCAATGAACTGTAAGAAAATAGACTTTACAAGCTTACTAATTTATCGATTGAACTTGTAGATGTAGTCTTCCCTGGTCAAGATGATAATGAGGATAAAGAATTCAATCCTCGATTTGGTGAAACGACGGATTCACCTTCTTCGCAGAGTCCAGAACCACAAACGTCGCCCGTACCCGTTTGGACTACAACGTTACAATCTCCAACATCGGAAGAACCTTTGACAGTCGATGGCTGCAGATTACCTCAGTTCCCATTGGAGGATCCTGATCAGCAGGCTGAACGCGCTTGGAGATTTGGTAAATAACAATTTATTTTGAGCAGAGTAGATAGCTAAGTCTTATTTCCCAAGTCTGAAGATTGTGACGTTCTTGCAGGTACCAAACCAGAGAGTCGCTTTGAATTCAGCGCTCTTGGAGGGCGTTACAAGGACAGCTTTGCTTTCCAAATTGACATCAAAACGCTGGCGAACGAAGGTGTCGTATTCTTTGGGGCCGATTTCAACAAGCGCGATCTCATCGCCTTATTCATCAAAGACGGCTTAGTGCACTTTACGTTTGACTGTGGTAGCGGTCCAGCCGAACTGATCAGTGAACAAAAAATCAATGACAATCATTGGCACGCGATTTACTTCAAACGCGAAGGAACTCGAGGAGAATTGATCGTCGACCAAAATGAGCCGGTGACCCAATATTCCCAGGGCACCACAAAGAGTATCAGCGTCGAGCCGCCGTTCTTCCTTGGAGGATTACATCCAAGCTTCAGTAATAAAGCCACCGAAGCCATTGTGAGTTGAAGCTTTTTAGCCTTTCGATTTATTTACTTTAAACAATTTATTAACAATTTTACTCGCGCGATGCAGGGCGTAAATCAAACCTTCAGCGGTTGCATCCGAAACTTCATGCTGAATGGACAGTACGTTACGGGACCATCGGTGGTACTTGGAGTTATTCCTTGTTCAAAGAGAGTCGAGCCTGGAATGTTCTTTTACCCTGGAAACGGTAGCAATTATTTCAAAGCAGGTAATTATTTTTGTTCTCATCGTAGACGTTTATTATATTATGTCTTATTTCAATTAATTTCTCGTATTTGATTTATAGAGGACAAATTCAGTGTCGGAAAGAACATGCAAATTCAAATGGACATCAAGCCAAGATCAGCGTCCGGTCTATTGCTTGCGATTCACGGAAAGAACGATTATTTAGTTTTAGAAATGGTAAATGGCACGATCAAGTTCTTAGTTAAGGCTGCCAAAGGACAAATCGAAACATCTTATGAAGCAGCTAGTCCTAACGCTTTATGCGATGGCAATTGGCACGTCGTTCGAGGTAAATTATTACACTCATTCCATCAATGCAAATTTTATCACTTCACATTTTTAAATTTACATTTTTCTTCCAGCTGTGAAACAAAAGAACGTAGTGATTTTATCCGTTGATCATCAAAACTCGTCACCTGGAATTGGTAATAAAAATCTCATGGGCATGCCTTCAAAAAATGCAATCTACATTGGCGGTCATCCTAATCTGGAAGCAGGCAAACCACTGAAAGGCAGTGTTTCGAGAGCCCAATATGTCGGTTGCATCAACAACTTGACCATTAGAAATGTTCCTTATGCACTGGATGCTTCTCGCATTCATGGAAACGTTATTGCTAACGTGTGCCCAACAACGTAAAAATGTAACTTTTAAAAATCTCATGATTCATTATTCCCTATCTCATTATATATTATTATTTCATACTTACTTCTTTATTATTTTGATACCATCAACTAAAAAACCAAAGTTTATATAAATATAATAAAATAAAGTACAAAATTATTTAATTGATATGAATCAATCATTTCGCAATTTTTTCATTGCTAGTTATACTAAAAAGTCATGACCGTAAAGTTCTCTCTTATTATTGCTTTATATATAATTATTATTGCTTAAGGGGACACATACACCTTAAACTCAAAAATTTTTTATTCAATTTTTAGTAAGATTTTTCCATCCCTTTTCATTGCATTTTTCGAAATTCCAAAATTTGATTTTGCGTTGAGATACAGCCGTTTCCGTGAGCCTTTTCCCTATACTTTACGCGTTAAAATTTTTCTTCTTTTGCGTTTTCTCGATCCTGGTGCTGAAGCTCAATCGGTACTCTTTGAAAGTTACAACATATGACGAAAAACACTACTCGCCAGAAAACCCAAAAGAAGAAAAAATTTAACACGTAAAGTATACGAAAAAGGCTCACGGAAACAGCTGTATCTCAGTGTAAAATCAAAATTTTGGAATTTCGAAAAATGCAATGAAAAGAGGAGGAAAAATTTTACTAAATAATCGAATAAAAAAATTTGGAATTAAAGGTTAATGTCCCTTTACTACTTTCGAAAATTAAACACACAAATATCGACACAAATCAATTTAAATAAAATTTTTTTTATTTATTACAACTCAATTAATATTTTATAAAAATATCTTTAGATATACACTTAAAAAATATGTTTTTTACAATTATCACTTAAAGGTATTTCAAAGAAAACAAAAGTTTACTTTTAAAAATAACAATATGATTACCTTCGAAAACAATTACAAACATTTTTATCAACAATTTATACTATGAATAATTTTTTTGAGTATTGCATAGTTGTGATTTTTATTTATATATGGCATCTATACATTTTTTGACTAATAAAAAGAACTGATTATTCAGCGCAAAAATTATTAAATTATTAAATTTTTGCTTTAAAGTTTTTAAGATTACATTGTTCATCCGTTTTTGTTAGATTTTGTTCGTATATTTTATATTAATTTATTCCTTCTTTGTCCCGTAAAGTAAGCAAAAATGATTATGCTATGACAACTGTTCTACAGCTCTTTGTCAAATTGAATTCTAATTGCAACATCTACCGATTTAATGATGATTTTATATCAACAGAATTCAATAATTAAGTGCAACATAGAATTAAACATCGATCTCACTACTATAAGCATGCACTCACGAAGTCAAAAAAGCAGAGTAAAAAGTAATCTTATTCTTCTTTTTTAACAATTTTTCTATAATGAAGAGCAGCAAATAAGACTGAAGAACTCAATGCCACAGAGACGGTATAATTTCCTAGCAATAATATATCCGCTGAATCCATGAATGTAGTAAAGACCCGAGCTGAAGTTAAAAAAAAATTCATAATATTATTTTATTAATCTGTAAATTTTTCATGAAATCTTTTTTTACTTACTTAAATTTGTAAAAGCAGAAAGCATCCATGTTTTTGGAGAGACAGCGTCAGCATTTTTAGCTTTTAAAATAGCTAAGAGTTGAGCAACTTTGCTAGATGCAGATATCGGTGTGCATAAAGGCTGTAAATTTTTTTGGCAAAGTTTATTACTTATCGTTATAATAAAAGTACGAAATTATATTTTTTTATACAAACCACCATTATCGTTAAAATTGTTTTTGGTAATGAATTAGTCAGCAAACCAATGAAGATCAAAAAATAACCGAATACTGCCAGCAGCATGGGAGTATTTATCAGATTCAGGTACTTGAGAACTAAGAATATTAAAACATATTCTTGAATCAAGATAATTGGATAATCCATATAAGACAGAATTCCATATCCATTGGTATAATTGTAACAGGTCATGATAGTATAACTGTTGAAGGTAAAAAAACGATGTTGTGATTAACAGCGGAAAAAATTTTCATTTTTCATTGCTAATTTTAACATAATGATGATGAAAAAATTTCATCTCAATTTTAATCTTATAAATTATTCATGTCTAAATTAAAAGAAACGTTTACTTTTACTTTAAAAGCAATTATCACTGAAAAAATTTTTAGTAGCTGATAGTGGTTTATTTGAGCCTACGAAATATTTTTTTGGATCAACGAAGAACGAAAGAATGATTTAAAAATTTACTCAATTTAGCTAAATATGTTTTTTTATTAATAAATAATTAATTTGACTGAATTTTTTTTGCGGAAGTCCAGTAATTTTGTTTGAAGGAATAAAACTTTGCTTTTTTTAATTAGTAAAAGTAAGATTTTAGATTTGTAATTCATTCACAAAAGTTTTAGTAATGGAATTCAAAAATCCTAAGTTCAATTCATTACACATTGCCGGAAAATATTTTTCGTGCATTGAAAAATGGTAATCGATTTACCTAGTCAATTCCAGTAATAAACCCATCACAGATATGCCTACTGCTGATTTGCTGTCAAGTATTTTTTTTATTTGCGGAACCTTCAATACCAAACACATGGATATTGTGATGATACTCAGCCCGTCCGATAAAAGTCGTAGAATCGACATTATTGAATATTTCCAAGCAAAGTAAAATTTAAATAATATCACTAATTTACTGAAGTAAAGTTGTCAAGCTGATAGGTTAAAAGGGCAAATACTCTTATCACAGAGTAAGTTGCACGGATGGTTCTGGACGGAAGTATTTCCGGAAATGTAAATAATCGAATAATACACATTAGACAGCTAAATCAAGCAGCAACTAGGCTTCTTCGTTGCAGCTTTCATTCAATAGTTTAACTATAAGTAACTACCTATAGTTATAGAGTTTGCACTTTACACGATTAAAACGAGAATACATTGCAAGTGTAACGTCAGACGTGTT
This sequence comes from Trichogramma pretiosum, assembly GCF_000599845.2. Taxonomy (NCBI): domain Eukaryota; kingdom Metazoa; phylum Arthropoda; class Insecta; order Hymenoptera; family Trichogrammatidae; genus Trichogramma; species Trichogramma pretiosum. Next base: position 2,093,009 of record NW_019641647.1, on the reverse strand, counting down.
ACTAAACAGTCGCCTCGTCGTATGCAAGGCTCTGTGAGTGAATCTGGACGCATAATTGACATAATGCGGTATATCTGTATTCTGCTCCACGTAGTGGCATGTGTCAAAAGCAGACGACAAGTAGGTGGCGCATGCTACCCAAGAGTCACTGTGCTGACATCTTGCGTGTTATTTCAATTTTAAAAATTCGTCGGCAAGCTCAACTTGACTTGTTTTTTTACCTGCCGGTGTGCTGGCCTGTACGCATATTGTACGTGTATAATGCCTTTCATGCTGCCTCATAGCGTATGTTTGCTTCAAGTGATTGATGTAAATATACTACAGTACTGTACTATGCGATTGTAGTGTCACTGACTCGATGCTCGCTTAATCTGAGGCCCATGTGGCATCGATTAATATACAATTTTTTGACTCTCGCGTCGTTATTTTGATGTCGGAATTTTTTAACAGTTTCCCTGCGTGTTTGTAGATTTTTATATAAGTTTATTACCACAATTTTCTACTCAAATTTAGTGATTTAAAATAATAATGGCGGTAAGTTTTATTTTTAAACTTATTATTTTGATAATAATATAAATTTATGTGTAACTTAGTTGGCATATGTTTCCTTTAAAAAAATTAATTCATACATTTCAGTGGCAATACTTGCTAAATGCAAATTTATGAAATGCAATCTAACCTACAGAGAAAATATTTAAACTCTAGCAAAAATGCTGTGTAATAATGATATTATTGTATGCTCCGATTTGCAATAGTGCTATTTTTGTAAAATTGATTTGAATTTCCTATCGGTTTCTGTGTCATTGATTTACAATTATGCAACAATTAACCATCAACCAGATTCTAATTATCTCTTAATTTTTTAGCCCCCTACAAAAAGTACTAAACAAGCTACAAGGGGAGCTAAACAGATAGTCGAAGAAAATGAGTCTACAATTAATTTCTATAGAAATATGTTACTTTCTTCAACCGTCATTCACTTGGTGGTTACATATATTTTCTTCCAATTTGATGCCCTGACAATTGTAAGTAAATATCTAGTATCTAATAAAAAAATAATCTTAAAGCGCTTGATAAATATATTACCTTCTCTCAGGGCTTAGGATTAATGAGTGGAGCAATTTCTGCAACAGGATTCTTTGGCATGAAATGGATGGCTACACCAAAATATTCAGAATCTGGTCAATTATTGGATACTGGTATTGATTTGAATATGGAAGGTGGTGTAGCAGAGTATGTATTCCTTTTAAATGATATCATCCATTCATAAACCAAACAATGGGATCATAATTTGATTATTTTAATATTATTTTAGGCATTTGAAAGATTTGATTATTTTAACAGCTAGCATTGAAATGCTTTCATTCATATCAAACTACTTTTGGCTCTTATGGATTGCAGTATGTAGTTTGAAAATATATTTTATCATTTGATAATTATTTTTGCCAAATTTCTTACTAATCCTTGATAAATTTTAGGCTCCAGCCAGAGTATTTTACATGTTATGGAAAAACTTCATAGGTCCATGGATATTTGCACCAGCACCTGAAGCAAATGCAGAAGTTATTGACAAAAAGCAAAAAAAACTGGAAAGAAAAGAAAGAAGAATGCAAGCAAAACCAGGTTCAATGAGAAGTTTTTGAAGTAAAGACTGACATTTATTATAAATATTATATGTGCAAAATGATAAGTGGAGTAAACTATTTGATAATCAAATCACTAGTAATTTTACAAACTATAATAATAATAATAATAATATTAATAATAATTAAAGACTGTTTTTATATTGTGCTTTCAAATTTGTAAAATTACGTTCTTAATTTCTAATCGTTTTAGATGCATGTTTCCAAATCATGAAAGTTTGTTGTTGAGATTGTATCTGTTAATCGTTGTTATTCAGTGTGAAATTGTTTACTTGATACACATATTCGTGTAGAGTAAGAGCATAGAACACCTGTAATTTAATTCATGTACATTAAAAACAAATGATAGTGCAGATGATCTACTTGTTATTTAGCGAAATCGATGGTGCTTCTTGACTCGCAATAAAACTGTGAATTTGGAATAAGTATACAAAGAATAAAGAAGGAGGATAAGATCGTAGAATCATAAGAATGCTCATGTAAAAATTGGTTTTTTCAATGTATGTAGCACGAAAGAGAAAAAAATGTATTCAACGTTAATAATATGCGCTTGATACGAGTTTGTGCGTGTGCGTGTGTACGTATACGAATATATTGCACGTACATATATGTATAGGCGGTGCACATGGGTCGCGGAATATTATACATCTACACAGTAAACAACTTTTCCCATCAAGTGCGTGCGCAAAGCAAAGCACTCGCGTAGAGTTTTTAAAAGGAGAACGACCGCCTCTATATACATTCATACGTAACGGTTGTATACTAATAATATTATTATATACTCGACGAGAAAAGACGCGCAATGCTTTTCTGAGGGTTGTGTACGTGTGTGCAAGTGCATATTCACAGGCACACAACGACAACGGCGAGGCAATGCTATATATGCACCAAAGTTTTTCATGAAATTCATCCTTAGCATGTAGAAACTAATGTATTATAACGTCTGTTAATTTTTATACTCTCGGTTCTGCTCGTCTCCCTGTGCTTTATGGATGTTTATTTATGACACGGCGCTGCTATATACTCACCGCGAGTCTATTTTTAATGATTAAATAGTCACTCATGCGCGAGTCTTTTTGCATAATAATTAATTCGCTCTCGTATTATAAGCATATACATAGACAGAGACGCGTAGCGCGCGCAAGTTCGCATACGGGAGTATATAATAGTCAAGTTTGCGCAGGAATACGCAACGACGACAAAAGACACCGAGAAAACGTTTCTATAAATAAGAAAATTTCACGTTTAGACAAAATTATAGAAAAAACTTTTCTCTATCGCTTTTATGCCAAAGATATATATTGTACGCGAATACACGGTCGCGCGCAAAGTATATTAAAAAAAATTTGCACGCGCGTCGCTTGCCGGCCAAAATGAAATTACAATATCTAGGCAGAAGCAGAATGCGGGAGAGAGAAAGAATCGGTGTATTTTGCGTAAAATGCATTTAGTTTCCGCATTGCATATATTTTAACACAATATCATCATACGTGTTTATCCAATATGCAGCTCGAGCTCGCGCGCCGCGCTTGAAAATATGTATTACATTCATAGCTGTGTACAAGTGTAAGTGCATGTGAATTTGTGTGCGTATATGTATACGAATACGCGCATTGCATTGCACACATGCACTGTCAAAGAGAGAGAGAGACGTTGAGCTCGCATTTAAAGCATCGCTGCAGCACCGTGAATATGCGTACTGAAATCGTTTGGTCGTTTGCTTGTGTGCAATGTCATAGTTTTGGCTGAATCATAAACTTGCTCTCTTTTTTTGTTCTTATTGCCTGTCCCCGCGATCGTGTACGTATGTAATGTATACATATATGTGCAAGCGAGCGGCTGAGACGAGTCTCGTCTTTTTTCTCTCCTTTTTTTTTTGATTAACTTACACGCAAGTCGGTATAATTTCTTGCGCATTATACGTCGTTATTGCCGCCGAAGCGATTTGCGCGATTTATCATCGTCGTCGTCGTCGTCGTGAGCGCGTGGACTGCTATAATACGTGCATAAGTATTTGTACAGCTATGGCCGTGCGTGTTATTGTGCGTCATGTATACATGTTGATGCGACGAAAAATGGATTATAATTTATAACGAGTGCAACTCGCAGTTCCCTCTCTCTTTCCATTTGTCTCTCCCTTACTTTTCTCTCGGCGACGACGGTGCAGTACGGGCGGCGCGTGATCCCTTCCATCATCATAAGCGAGCATAACGCGGCCGAAACGTCTTTTGATTTCCTTACGACATTCTTTTGATTACATATACACAAGCGGTCAATCGGCAAACAAACAAAAAACCGGAGTCTCGAGCACGCGCAAGCGTGTCTGCATACCAACAAGCGTGTACGTAGCGTACACACATATACTAACGAAAAATGCGCGCCTCTTATTATGATACGCATTATTCGCAAGAGAGAGGAAGGCGAAAGAGAGAGAGAGAGAGAGAGAGAGAAAGAGAGATATTGTAATCGCCATTCGGACCAGACAAAATAAGTCGCTCTCTCGGCCCGAGGAAAAAAAGTAAGAAAAAAAAAAGGGAAAAAAGCTCGATCCGAGAGCAGAAATATAATCGAGGCCCAATGAGGAAGAAGGACAAAAGACGAGGCGCGCGGATGACTCGATTTGCATAGATGCATAGTACGCGTGCAGAAGAAATTGGGTAAAGCGCGATGCGTAGCCAATAAGGTAAATTTATACAGGTCGATGAAGCGCCCGACGAAATGGTCCTCGTTCACGGAGTAAATTGGTAAAATATATTTAAGCAGCGCATAAACACGCGTCTCGTTCTGCAGTGGATTCATGTGTGGGGATCGAGCTGCATAATCGCGCCAAAGAAAAGCGTCGTCGCTCGAGCCCGTGTGAGTGCGTGCACGTATGGTACAGACACGCAAGAGAGCTCGCGCGTCCGTAAGTGTAAATGCATACACGTATGCGTGCGTATATTAATATACACACGGACACATACAGCAGATATGGAAATGCAGATATAGAGAGAGAGAGAGAGAGAGAGAGAGAGAGAGAGGCGAGAGGGAAGGAGTCGAGCAGGCCGTAGAGGGGCAGAGCGCGCGCACATAAGCACCTCGTCGCTCGCTCAAAGCTGCACGGCAGCAATACGGAGCGCCTCGAATACATGTGCTTATAGGTGGGATATACGCGCCTGTGTGTACGTTAAACTGGCAGTAACAGCAGCAGCAGCCGCTTAACAACAAAACTCCTTATAACTCTTTGCAACGCGCATATAGCAGGGACTGCGCGCGTGTATTATGAGCTGAATGGTGGAGGAGCATCGCGATCGCGCCGAGTGACGCAGTAGTATATAGTCGTAGCAGTAGTGGTAACGCAACGCGATTCGCAAGTAGCCAGAGAGAGAGAGAGAGAGAGAGAGAAACGTGTATATATACACATACCGAGCATGCAAAAACATACATATACACACGCCATTGGCGTGTATGCGTATGCATGTGGCTATATAAAAAGCTGCTATAATACTGCAGCCGCGTACGTCGAGTTTTACAAGTGGGGGTCGTACGACTACTACAACTACTTCTACTACTACTACTTGTAGTACTGTTGTTGCTGGTCTCTCTGGCATCGCATTGAGCCGAGACGCGCATATGTGTGTATATATATCTTCTCGTGTATATATCATATAGATATATAGGTGGTGTGCGTACGCGCGCGCGCGCGATATATATATTGCGTATACAGCAGAAAGAGCATCACGATCGCGCCCCGTGTGCTCTCCGACTCGGTGCGCAGTGCAGCCAGTGCGTTGTTTATTTGCCGATCGCAGCACGTATAGCTGCGCACTGCACTTTTGTGCTGGCAAGCCAAAGCCTCGTCGCAGCGCTCGAGCAATATAACGCCGTGTATAAGGCATCGTCGCAGCGCTTCCAGGCTCCTTTCTTCTAGCCTCTCTCTATTCAAGCTCACGGTTGAACTTGCGGTGCAGCGGTTGTGGCGCGTTGGGAGCTTTTTGCTCGCTTTATCTCTCATGTGTCGCGATCAAACAGCCAGCGAGCATGTCGTCGTGCAGTAGCAGCAATAACAATCCGAGTGCGCCGATCGCGAGTGCTCAAGCAAGTGCGTCGATCGACTCTCAGCAGCCACCGAAGCAACAACAAGCGCAACAGCAGCCGTCTGCCGAGGCCAGCAGCCCTGGCCAAACGCAGCAGCAGCAGCAACACTTTTCGCTCGTTTGGAACACGTTCCCGCACAATTTGTCGACTGGCCTGTACAGTCTGTTGACGGGCGAGCAACTGGTCGACGTGACTCTGGCCGCCGAGGGCCAGATTTTGCGCGCCCACAAGCTCATACTGTCCGTCTGCAGCACTTACTTTCGCGATCTCTTCAAGGTACGTAAACAACGCGTAAACAACTCGCTCTCGTCTCAAATCCGCGCTCTACCTATACTTCCGTGCATTGCGCTGTATTTTTGGAACGTGTGCAGCAGCGTCACGCGAACTCGCTTTTGTTTTGTTGTTGCGTTACGCGCGCCAACTCGGGCTCGAGCTCGTCTCGGCGCGCAGCCGAGAGTAGTGCTCGACGAGAAAGAGCAAAAAAGCCACGAATACGCTCGACACACGGAGGAGCGGCATAAATGCGACGTTCGTTCGAATCTGCGCCGATTTAAAGGTCCGCGCGCGCGTCCCGACATACGCCGTCCAGTGCACGGAGTGCAGCGCGCCATGTTTATTGCGCGCAAATTTTACGTCGACGTCGGTATGCGAACTACGAGAGCCGAGCGGATTTCAGCTGATGGCAATTGCGTGCACGAGGCACTCGCACGTGCACTTCCAGGTGTACGCGACTGCTTCTTTCTGCATACATGTACACACGATACGCGCCCAGTCGCTCGTAGCTGTATACGTAACGTTTACTACGCACATATAGCGATCGCTCCGTAACATGCGTGAGCGACTTTTCACTTTTTCCCTCGCGACTATATTATTTTTGTACGTATATAAACAGGCACGCAATAACGCGCACATGCACACTAGCATGTGTGTATATAATATCGCGTATGCAGCGAGGCGCGCGCTCTGCGCATATACATATATACGCGCGCGAGGCAAAGTGCACGAGGAGGAGGGAAAAACTTTTCGACTGCTAAATGAAATTTCGACGTCAGCTACGCTGCTCTCTGTGTATATATTTATACTGCACGATGCAATTGCGATAAAAATATACGCGCGTACACACACGCACACACACATAAATTATACACGTTCGCGACGCCACAACTGCTGCTACAAGAATGTTGGACGCTTGCGTGCATCCGTGTATGCGTGCATATGAGTGTGTTCACGTAGAGGACTGTACGTGCAACTCATGTAAACAAGATGAAAAAGCAAAAGTTGTTAAAAGTGATAAGAAGAAATACCGATAATCTAGACAAAGTCTGCTGCCTCTCACTCTCGCTCGTACTCTCACTCTCGCATAATTCATATACAGCGTATCCAACGTCGACGATAATAATAAAAAATGAAAAACAAAGAGTCGTGTGCGAATACCTTGTTATTGCTTCTCTCTCTTTCTCTCCGTTTTTTACATCGTCTCGCGCTCGCGTGAAAAACATTACGTCGATGGGCAAAAATTTCGATTAGTGAGATCATCGAGTAATATATTATACTTTATAAAAATACAAATACGCGCGCATCCAGCGACCGACACTTGGAAGTATAGTTGTAAAGCAAAAAAGGAAAAAAAACGTATTTCTCATCTCGTATTATAATTTTTTTTTTATATACGCGAGTCTCCTATATACACAACACGCGCACGCAACGCGCGACTTATATGCGCCTCGTTCAATTTTTTTTTTCATATTTTTTTAAACTCACACGGTCGCTCAGGAGATTCGCGCGCATATTATACAGACGGAGCGAACTAATCTGTACGACGCACGCATATTAATTGACATTCTCAACGCGCGCGATCTCGAACCAAGTCGTCTCTCGTCTTCTTTATTATTATTTATTCATAGCGACTTGGTCGCTCTCAATGGCATCGTGCATACACACACACACACACACACACGCACACACACAGATGCACGCTCACGTGTACTAACACTATACGCTACTAAAGTTATAATGTGTATATACATTATACGTTGCATATAAAGTGGCAAAGATGATTATGATTATGAGGCTATGACGATGATGATGGTGATGGCATAACGTTTCATATACATATATAAACATACCGAACCTCGCACAATCTCATATGCCTTTATACACGTACAATATATCTGCTATATTTATACTTGTATGAACGTGTGTGAGTGTGTATAATAAAGAGACGTGTGTCTGCATATGCACACAGGTTAACACGTGTAAACATCCAATAGTCATCCTCAAGGATGTCAACTATCGGGACCTCTCTGCCATGCTGCAGTTTATGTACCAAGGTGAAGTCAACATCAAGCAGGAAGATATAGCTAATTTTCTCAAGGTCGCGGAGATTCTCAAAATCAAGGGACTCACCAGGACCAATGATGACGACGTAAGCCACCTCTTATTACGTACCATTGTCATGATCGATTTTCGTGCCATTTTTTTCTGCAACATAAGCAGCGAATTTTTTCGCGCGCCGCACGAACGCGCGAAATGCTTTTAAATTCGAACTTCGTTTAGTAAACGCGCCAATTTAATACGCGCTCCGAAGAATAATCGGTCGTCTTTTTATTCATTCGGCGTTTAATAAAATATATGCGAGTCAGGAAGTTTTCAAGATGAAATTAATAAAGACGCATTGGTAGACGTATATGGCGATGTAACTGCAGGCGTGCAAAAACGGCAAGACGCGGTTTTGCGCTTATACGTGTATATTTTGCGCGCACGACGCCTTGGAGCTATTCCAGGTCAGATAGGCGCATCGTGCACTGTAAGGCGGGCAAAAGGCAAAAGTCTATTATATATACTTGCACATAGGTACAAGTGCGCTACACATTTTATAAATGTATTTCGGAACGAGAGCGCGCGAGCAGTTAAACTTGCTTTTCTCGCACTTGCGCGCTACTCGTCTCCCCCGTCGCTCTCTTCTGCTTACACGTACACGCGCTATATACGTAAAAGCTCTCACGCGCATCATCTCACGCACCTTTGTCTCTTTGCCTCTGGCGCGTGTATATACCTGTGTTTATACAAAGCGCTAAAAAAACAGAGCAACCACAACAACAACAACAAAAAGAGCAAAGAAAGACCGAACAATGAACTCTCTCGTCGCTTCTCTTCTCTTAGGCTCCCGCGCGCTCGCTCCGATACGTATGTCTGTTAGCGCGGGCCAAGTTCGACGCGCAAAAGTACGTCTGCTCTTGTTTTATACCTACGCGTACATCGCATTAATTTTAATAACGTCGATCGAGGCTTTTCCTTACATATTATACGCACACATTCGCATATTCGCGCGCTCCTGCACATACAATGTGCTCAAGCTGCACCGAGTTTATTCTTCTTATCGTCTCACCGATCATAATTCATTCTTAACGATGTTTAACTTATACATACACGCCGCGCTGCACTTGTATAAGGAGAGCATAACATTTGTTTAAATTTAACGTGCATTTAATACCGCGTCGCGTATTATACCTGCGGACTTTGTGCGGCCACACATGAATATGGACGAATTCGACTCGAGTTCAATGTAACATTAATTGATCTCGAATACATATGTATACGTATATACAATATATACACGTACGCACCTTCTAAACAATGAGGCCTCCGTAAGCGTAAAAGTGTACGTGTGTATATCTGCATTATATATTTTACTTACTGCGCGCGAGTGTCTTCTCATTGTTTTGCCGCTTTTGTTTCGACTTGCGGAATTTTTAATCGTTTTCAATGTCTATATGCTCGAACGGAACACACATACAATATGTATTATATTATACGTTCAATGTAACCCAAGCGATACAGTAACTTATTTTTTATTATTCTTAAAGACATTGTGCATGTGACTCACGTCGCGATGCTCGCGGGAATGCCAATTATTCCGCGATAAGTGCATCGTTTATTATTGTACCCTTTCGGGAAAATTGGCGTCGCTCGCTCGAGGCTTGCATACCGATTTTTCCCAAGCCAAATGTCGCTTTTTTCTCTCCGACGCGCGACTCGCATTTGAATTCGAGTCGAGCTTTCATTGGATTTTAACGACTTGCCCTTTACGATGGTTGGTAAAGTAGGAAGTACTCGTGACCGTGAGACGATTCGTTAGTATAACATACGATATATATACGAAATCGGTTGAACCATTTGCTTCGTTCTCGAATCGCGGCACGAGGTGAAACATTTAACCGGTCGATACCAATGATCTAATTCATAGGAATTACCGCAGGAAGAAGTCGACTCGGAGCTGACGGACGCGCTGCCTTTGATTCACCACGATCGAGGAAACGACAATCTGACACCCAGCCAACGACAAGGTACGACGGCGGAAACGAGTCCAGGCTCCTTGGACATGTCGCATCATCAGCAACATCAGCAACACCAGCATCACACGGCCTCTTGGCAAAACGTTAACAACAACGCAGCGGGATGCTCCTGCAACAATGTCAAAGCAGCCATCAAAGTCGAAGACGTATCGATCACATCGTACAAAGAACAGCAGCACCGTCACCACCATCGGCGCCAGTCACAGCTTGGCGATTCAACGAAATCGGCTCGGAGGCAGCAGCTCGACAACGACGACATGGACGAAGGCAACGACGACGACGACGACGACGAGAACGAAGAGGAGGTGGAAGAGGAAGAGGAAGAGGAGCAGCCCCTCGATTGCAGCAGCACCCCGGATCACGTACAGCAGGCCAAAATCACGGCGGCCAACGATTACAAATCCTCGGATGTGCTCAACATGACTCTGGGCTCGACGGAGATTCGCCACCTGACTCCCGAGGTCGAATGTATTCAAAGGGGAGCGGCGTCGCTGAGTGGCTCGACGGCGCCGCACCGCTTGCCAATACCCTACACCGAGCAGGACCACATGGACAGCTTACTGAACGCACAAATGTTATCCGCTGCCTACTGTCCCGGCAACTCGGTCGGTAAGTAGCTCCGCGATGCGCTTACATCTTATGGCTATAAAAATAACTGCAAATATGCATACGATCGCTCGCGACAGGTGTGTGCTTCTCCTCGTTGTCGTCGTCGCTGCCTTCGAGCTCGGGCTCTCTCGCGTCCGTGTACAAGCGTGCACGATACATATTGTTGCGCGCGTTATTTTTGCAATGATGTTGTTTGTTCCAAGGTGATCGTGTCGTAGTCATCATTATTCACGATGATTATATTGCAGGAAGAAGAATTTATATTCGCCATTATTTGCATAAAAAATATTTGCACTATTAGTAACGATATTGCTCTGCGCACATGACATCTCTGTAAAAAATTGTTTTCTTATCTCTTCGCGATATTTCGATTTCTCGCCGTTTCCTTTTGATGCTATTACTGCTGCCGGTGCATATACACACCTCGCGCTTCACTGAATGAAAACGAAACGACGACGACGTCATTTATTACATTCGATCGGTCTTTATGTAGCCGACTGCGCCAAGATAAAGGCCCGATTGAATTTCTTTTAATTTTCTTGAGTGAGAAAGCACGCACAGACTCGCGCGCTTTCTACCGTAAAGGAGCTTTGACAAGTGTCCCTTTTACCCTTATAAAACACGAAGCTCTGCCTCATGCATGCCGTATTTATAGACTCTGACGAAACATCTGTTTTTTATTACTATACGCGAAACAGCGTGGAATTTTTCCCTCTCTCTCTCTTTGGAGAGCTGTATCGCGAGCAGTGCTGCTGGAACCATGTTGCCAAAAAAATTTTCCTTCGTTTGGGAGTCATTTTTCCTCTATAAAATAGAGAAAGACGTTGCAATAGTAGCTTGTGTGCGAGTGAGTAATTAGGCATCGGTGAAATTAGATAATGCAGTTTGTATTTTGTACAATATTTTCTGTTTTATTTACATCCTTACAGATTAATGCGTATACTCTACGTAACTTGTATTGCTCGTTAAAAATTGAGAAAATTCTTTCTAGTTTTTTAAACTTGTATGATCAACATGTTTCTTACTCTCGCTCTCGCTTTCTCTGTCTATCTCAAAGAATCCGACTAAGGCGCGTAGTGCTAGAAGCGAAAAATAAAGAGGCAAAAAATCGAGGCTAAAATGTCTTTGTATCGGCAGGTTTTCACGACACGGGCACAGCGGGAGGGACGTCATCCTCGAGTCTGGCAGAGTTCAACAGCGCTCAGCAGGCTGCAGCAGCAGCCGCGACAGCGAGCAGCGGCAGCGTCAGCAGCAAAGGACGGCGCACGGTCAAAGGCTTGCCTGGAAGCAGCTTATCGCTCGAGACTACGCTCAGGGTCATATCCGAGCTCGGGCCGACGATACGCATGGAGCGCGGCAAAGTCATACGTATGTACTCGTGTCCCTGGTGTCTGCGCCACTTCACTCGCAAGGAGAATCTCAAGCTACACGTGCGATACATCCACGGCCCGCTCGAGAGCCTCACCTGCAAGCTCTGCGGTAACAAGTACAAGAACAGCAATAGTTTGCGCGTGCACTCGTATCTCTACCACAACGCACAAAGGAACAAGTCGTCGTCGGCGGGGGCGGCGGCTGCTGCCGGTAGCAGTGCCGCTGAAACCAGTGGTAAACCGCCTGTAGTTCGCGGTAACGTTTGATCCTTGCTCTGGACGCGTCTTATACGGTAACGAGGACGTCTAAACGCTCTTCTAATTTACGCGACGCCTCGACACGCTCTTACGCATCGTTGTTACATTATTATTATTATTATTATTATTACCTTTATGTTAATTAACGCTTAATTTGTTCTTATATACTTTATGTTTGTATCGCCCGCAGACTGGCCTTTCTCGAATGGCAATGAGGCACCGTTGGGCCTCACTTCGTTACGTTTACATTATACAAAACGCTCATCGGCAACGAAGGCTTTCAACTTAACATGACTATTGACTATGTGTTCAGCTCTTTGCGAGTGCATTAATTTTGAAATGTAGTTAGGCACCATCGTGCACAGCTGTAAACATTTTGTAACTCGATAGTCGATTATGGAGCTTCGCTAGAGTTTCGTCGAAAAATTATACAGTCTTATAAACTTTCGAACTCGAGAGCCATTTACCGCTTGCTGAGTTATCTCGCAGCATCGAGAAGTCAGAAATTATTTTCGAGTACTTGCATTTGACGCAAAAAACCAAGACGATTTATACGCGCGAAGAGCGCTGCCAGAGCCATTTATCTGCGAGGATACCGAAAGAATGTGTGTGTGTGTGTGTGCGCGCGCGTGTGTTTGAGCGATTGTGAGCGTGTGTATGTGTGTCTGCCACGATATACGTGAATTCGAATTAGAAGGGAGAAGGTAAAAAGTTGAACGGAAGTAGCCGATAGTTAAAGAAAGAGAGCAAAAGAGAGCGAGAGAGAGAAAAAGGCGAACAGAGAGTAGATCGGACGGAGAAGAGGCGTAACGTCGAATTATCCAAGCCACCTGTTCAACTTGCCGCGGAACAACTTTATTCTCTCCTGCTTGCGCGTAATTCGTCGGGCCCATTATTTCCCCGAGAAAAGAGAATGCGATGCACGCCTCGTGATGGGAGAACGATTCGTTGGCTTTTGTATGTGTGCATGTGCATATACGACGTGCTCACACGAGCGGGCATGCGTATAGGGCTTGATCCTCGGCCTAGGTTAATTTTATCGCGAGTTGAAGGAATTGCGCGTGAGATAGGGATGACTTTTAAATACATCCCTTTGTTACTGTTTACAAGATGATTGGACTGTTTAAAGTTTATACGTGTTCATCTGTTCTCTGTTCACACATGTTATTTATTCATATATATATATACATATATATTTTATAGGCGCGCTGCAATCGTACAAGTTACATATTTCGTTTACATGTTTATACATGCTACATACAAGCACACCTATACATTTCTCTCTTTTATTTGTTATTTAAATTCGACATAAAGATTGTCAATCTTTGCTACTAAATCTAATTTGAACTTATCTCTACTCAAAGGTTTTACAATATGTACAAGAACGATAAACATTGCATTATCGATATATTTATATTTTTCTCTAAAGAACGATATAGCGAGTTTATAGCGTGTGTAAAATTATTTAAAATCTATCTATAATTTATACATAAAACTCTGTTTATTGTTACAGTCAATCGAAAACTGAGTGCAACAAGTATGATTTTTTATTTACATATTGTTTTTCATTCTATCTATATTCTATATCATTAAAAATTGTATTTGTTCAAAATCGATATAATACAAGATTATGTTATCCAAAGCGTCGAGTAACGACAGGATCTTTCAAAGTACTAAAAATTTTTTTACAAAAAAAGAAAAAGAAAAATAAACAATGTTGATATTAGTAAAAAGTGACATAGATATCATTAAAAAAAAAAGAGTACGCGTGTTACGGAGCCGTAAGCGTACATTCGTAGAGAAGAACACAATACTGCAATATACGCTCTACATTGCTTCGACTACGAATCGCAATAAATAAAATATCAACGCTCTACATGCCTTATGCATAGGAGTGTGTAGGTTTTAATGTTTAAAGTGAATCGAGTATAAATCGCGTACTCTGCATATATGTGTATGTGGACTTGTATGTATTTATATTTGCGTGAGAGAATATACGACTATCGGCTAATAAATTCTATAAACAATACGAGTAAATCACACGACTCGCGCGCGACGCATCGTATTTGTCAGTTTTGTCTTCTCTTTCATTACAACGTAAATATCACAATGGAAAGTTCGTTTCATTCGGGCGTTTTTTGGTTCGTCGCAACAACAAGAATAACAACAGCTACGTCAGAAGAATCTTCTCACTTAAATCTCCGGAGCAGTTTAGTGCGAACTCTCCTGCACGACGCTGGCGTCGTTGGCGCGTCGTCATATATAATCCGACGAGCAGGTATTAGCAGTTTGAGCGGCCTCGCGAATCGACGTGAGCCTGTAATTTGGAGCGGGCTCGTAAATCGGCGGCGCGTCATCCTCGGGATGGCCACAGCAGGCAACGGGTATGTGTTGCGGCGTCTGCTGCTGCTGCTGCTGCTGCTGCTGCTGCTGAAGATTATGATGTGGATGATGTTGATTCGTAGCGGCAGTAGCTGCTGCGGCGGCTGATCCAGCGCTCAAATCGCTGTAATAGGCGCTGCTGGGCGCACTGTTGTCGGGCTCGTTGTCGCTGCCCGTGTAGGCCGTGTTCTGATAAGACGGTTGGTTGCTGCCCTCACCGCCACTGCCGCCGCTACCCGCGCTGTAATGGTGCTGATGCGAACCCGGCCCACCGGACTTGTCCAGTACGTGGTGATACACGTGATGGTGATGATGATGATGATGCGGCGAAGGCAGCACTAAACTCGGCCCGTTCTCGTACATCTCGTACTCGGACTCGCAAGCCCGCCTGCAAAGACAAGAACAAAACGTTGAAGAGCAAAAATCCAGTGCAAGCTTGAAAGATGCGTGCTATGTATATGAGAGAAACAGACGAACGTGTATGTGTTATACGTAAAGAAGAAAGAAAGGCTTTTCTCGAGTGCGTGCTTGCATGTGTGCAGCTGTGTGTCTGGGTGTGCATAGATATAGCGTATGGCAGACACTGCATGTATGCACACGTCTGCCATCGGAGAGGCTTGAAAAGCGGTTTTAGCTTCTTTTAATGCGAATGTCTGAGAGAGCGAGAGAGAAGCGAGCTTCTAGCATGGTATACTTCACTGTCTGACGTGTGGTTTTGGATGCACATATTGGGCGTGCGTGTATGTGTGATGTTTTTTTTCATCAACGGTGTACAACGTATGCGAGCGTGTATGTGTGTGCGCGCAAGTATGTGTTATATGCTAGGTGAATGCTCAAGAAAAGAAGAGATGTTAGATGAAATTCTCTGCTCGTGCATTCGCGGCTCGTCGGCCACGAGTGAAAAAAAAATTTTCCCATTTTTTTTAAAACCAAATGTTTACATTGGGAGGAAAGCAATAGACGCGAACTCGCGAAGAGATTTTCAATCACAATAGTTACTTGCGATTTATAAGCCAAATAGACGAGGCACTTTTGTTACTGCACAATCGACTGAATATAATAGGTACACCGCACACGCTGAATATTTTTTCGCAGTTTTTTTTACTTTTAAATCTGCAGATAACATTTCGCGTCATCTTCGTCCCAAAAAGGAAATTAAACGAAAGTCTCTCTCGTGAAATGTACGCTTTTATTAAGGCGTTAATAATATTTTACCATCGTTTTAAGAAAAAAATATTCATGTTTGTTGTATTTATTGTCGTATCGAAAAATTGGTTATTATTATAATAATATTAATAATCTATTTGTATAAATATACAAAGTATATACTTTATGAAGTTAATGCATGTTGAGATGGGACCAGAATTGATGTTAAAAATGATTGTAAAGCTTCCACAAAGCAGAGTTTTTCATTGGGTGCATTATATAGTTATGATTTTCACGCGTGAGAGCGTGTGAGTGTGAATGTGTGCACGTTACACATATAATATACATGTATCTATGTTATATGGAATGAAAATCGAAATTGTAACAGGTCAACAATGAAAAATTAAACTACTTCTGCAACAAAATTGAGTAGTTCGCGTTTATCAAAGCGAATATAAAAACAACGAGAAAATCGAAAATATACAATTTAAAATCATAAAAGTTTGACGCAGCTGGCTGCCAGTTGCGTGCAGTTGTAAATGGTTTTGTTTGTTGAATGAACAATTGGATCATGCCGCGGGAAGATGCACGTTCGCCGGTGCGCAACTACCGTAAGGCAAACTTCTATGGCTTTGAATCGAATAGTTTTACTTGTTTACTTGTTTTTTCCGAATAGTTTTTTTATTAAATTTTGCTGCGAAAGTTATTCTTTCGTTAGTTGTTCTATATAAATTGTTTTTGTTTATTATATTACATAGACGCAAACCGCAAGGATTGCACATCAAAACCAAATGAACAGCCAATAATCATCAAAATTGTATCAGATCAGTAGTGTGGAAGTTTGTTGTAAATGTTAAAAATATCCAATTTGTTTTCGATAATAAACTCATTAGACAATATATGTCACAGTACAAAAACACACCATGCGTTAAAGTTGTTAATAATTATATATTATAAATGTCATAATTTATGTTGTCACGCGTAAGGCGAAACAAATTAATAAGTTACTTGCAAAACCAAATTAATTTTTGTATATATTTTGTATTATAATAAAGTAACTGTTTGTAAAGGAATTAATACTAACGTCTTGTAAGATGAAGTTATATACATTGATATTTATTAATAAAAGTTAAAAATGTGTATTAAAATTCTTTTTTCTTTGATATTATCACTCAAGTGTAATTACTTCCTAGATTTTAAAGATGCATGCATAATAATCGTGGTGTACGACGACGAGTAAGCTGATGGTAAAAAAAATGAAATTTGACATGAAATGCTCCACACACAATTCCGATTATCTTCCGTGAACTTTTTTTAGCTTAAAATACACAAAACGTACCTACAACGACCTGCGAGTATTCTTTTTTTTTTTTTTTTTGTTACTTTACATGAGTTATGTGCACATGTACATAAACGCATTCAACACAGATATATATAAATAGCGACATAAAAGTGAAAAATGTATTATTATTTTTTTTTTTTTTCATAATATGAATGTGAAAACGCGATGAAATGAGAAAATAGCTATCATGTATAGCGTATGTACTTGAAAAAAGTGAAAAAAAAAAACCATTGGATTTATTGATTGAACAACATCACGTACATTTTTCTTTTAGCAAAGTGCACACTTGCTAAGGACTTCTCAGTGTGCGAGAAAAATCGATCCATATTCTAAAGTTCGTCGGAGCCAATCATCATCATGGGGAGTATTTGGTATCGACAACTGAAAACAAACGTCACATTTTCATTTTTCCCTATTACTGATGTTGTTTTTTCTTCTGCATTTTATTTAGTCATCCTTCTCTAGTTCAGCATAATCGCAATGCACAAGCAAAAGCGAGCTAACAAGCTCGTCTGGAGAAGAGTTATACATTTTGCGCGATAAATAATTAATTTTATAAGCTCGCTAAATTTGTCTACATCAGTAAATTGGTTTAATAAGCAAACTCAAAGTAGGTTATATCTATTTATGTATGTATAGAGATTGTAAAGTAGCTATTTACAGGGTAAACAATCAAATCTACGTTGGGTAAGTGGTACATAACAAGGGGCGCAGCGCAGGAGGGTGGGTAAAAGATAGTCAGCGGAGTTGCAGCGTTGCAGGCTTGCGACGCGCAGCAAGTACTTGAAGCACTCACCTCTGACTGTGCCTTGAGCAAACTGTGTCCTGGTGCTGTCTGTGAAGGCCGACGGCGTCCAATTCGTGATAATGTTTGTCCTCGGAGCCGCTGGCGTAGCTGGCCGCTTGCGAGTCGAGCTCGGCGTAGAGGGCCTCGTCGGCCTGCTGCATATGCGTGTAATGATTCTCCACGGGCAGACTCAACGTTCCGACGCTATGGTGATGCTGACCTGGCAGACTGAGAGGCGAGCCGACCACGCAACCGGCGGGCCCTCCGCCTCGCCTCGTGCTCAGCCACGACCAGACGTTCACGTTGTGTCCTCCTGTAAGTCAGAAAAACGGCCAAATGAAGCAGCGGATATTTATAAGGTGATCATTTATACGCACAGCTGGGGCTTTTCTACTGCTACCTGGGGAGGAAAAGGAGAAAGAGAAAACTTTGTGAATACGTAATAATCATTTCAACCGATGAGGAATATGATGATTTCCAAGCACGAGACCGCACGCTGCAAGAAGTAGTGTGCGCGTAATCTTTTGCTTGTGAATTCATTAAATTTTTTCTTCCGCCCGCACCCAGAAAAAGTTTTTCTCTTGCTCTTTTTCTCTTTTTCAGTTCTCTCTCTCTTTCTTCAACTGCCGAGACCGAGCAAGCGAGCTAGCGCGAATAACCACCAACGGTTGAAAAAGAAGATTGCTTTGGAGAAGACAGAGAGAAAAGTAGAAGAGGAGTTAAGAAATATGATAAGATTGCCTCCTCTTTTCCTGCTTCTTTCCCAGCTCGAGTCGTCGTCGTCGACGTTGCCTCGTGCAAGCTCTTTCTGGGGCGCGCGGCCTTTTTTATTTTACGCTTGGCGGAATATATACTTGTAGCGCACGTAGTAGCTTTAATATCTCAACGCTTGTATCGATCTAACAGGATGACGAGCGCTGCCGCACGATGAGCGACTTTTATATACTGCAGCCGCGAGTGTGCCTGCGTGTATGTGCACGTTAGCGCGGCTCGTTTTAATATAATCCTCGAAATTGTTTACACAGCCAGCGAGTACGTTCTCAGCGATGAAGAGGATTTATAAAGAGTTTAGCTTTTATTATTCATAGGAAAGTAAAAATTCCATCAGCGGTAAATATATGATAATTGTGATTTGGAACAAGGTTCGGCACGCGCTCTTCATCGTCAACGTTATCATCGTCAAGCTGGCTCTTGCTCCTTTTTCTTCGACGATCCTTTAAGGTGAAAATGCGAAGAAAAGGAAAGTCGCGTGCGGTCGTGAGTTTTCAAAGTACCATCATCGTCGTGTGCCTACACGAGCGCCAGCGTCTTTATGTTTTATGTATATTCAGAGCAGCGGAGTAATTAAATTGAATTTGTAACTCATGTGCGCTGTGCGCGTATACAAAGCACAAAGTCGCCTTCGCTCTCTCCCTCTCTCTCTCTCTCTTTTAGAGCCAAGTCGCGCATTCGCGTATGCACAGAGAGTCAGCGAGCAAGGGAGAACATTGCAGAACCAGGTAAAACGTTTTTTCACGTGTGCACTCGCGAGTATACATTGAAGCGAGTGTGTGTGAGTATATATACATGTGAAGGTGGGTGGGAAAGCAGGGGGCTACATGTGCGTCTGCAAAAAACTTGAGACACAAAAGCCCCTCGCGCGAACGCGAGTCTGGGTGAAATCTCTCTCTCTCTCTCTCTCTCTCTTTCTCTATGTTTCCAGAGCCGTGTGCAGAGTCTCGTGTCAAACACTCATTACCGGGCTTCGAGCCTCACTCTCCCTCGACGACGACTCCGCAGAGCCCCGCTGGCAACGCACAACAACCCTTCTCTCTTTTTCTCTCTTTCTCTCTCTTTCTCACTCGCTTTTTTTTTCTGTATTCGCCACACACATGGATTCGCATGCACGCGAGCGAGCACTCGGTACACGCGTCACCGACTCTGACGACGCGGCTCACGAATTAAACTTGTAGCACACCTATACGGCTGAAATCCAATCAATCGAACACCCTCGCACAGCGCGACGACGAGTATAAGTTGCATAGGAACTTGGAGCGAGTTACGACGACGGAGCTGCCACAGTGCTTAAGAGAATCCACGTTTCACTCATAGAATAGAATCATTCGTTCATCAACTTTTCTTCTTTTTTTCCTCAATATTGTAGATCGATTGGGCACGAAGCTTGAGAATATTACGTTGTCATCTAAGTAATTACTCGATGCTACAGTGATCGGGTAAAAATTTTATATTCGAGCAGAAAATGAAATGTACGCACGAGCTGTTCGTGTAAAAAGAATAAATAAGAAACAGAAATTGCCATATTTTTTGGCGATGTATTTTTTGCCAGCGGCCCAGATTTGAAAACTAATCTGGACTTTGCGCCCTTTGCTCTAGTCAGTTCAATTGGAAATACGATATAGCTAATTTCGCTAGTGGAAAATTACAGATGCAGCAACTCGTCATTCTTGCTGGGCGAATAAACGAATAATGATAAGTTCGAATAAGCGTATACTAACCAGACGGGGTAGCGACGTCGTGATAGGGCGGCAGCTTGTCAAGTTCCAAGGGCGGCCTGTCTGGTATAACGGCGAGACCGACGCCCCCCGGTCCCGGTCCAGCGAGTATGACGCCGCCACCTGCAGGATTAGCCGAGTCCTGACGACGATGATGATGGTGGTGATGGCGACGATGACTAGCACTACTACTGCCAACTTCCTCGTCTAATGCAACGCCGCAACAGCTCGCTGCAAAGCCAAATAGATAAAGCAAACATCATTATCGCGCGTACATTAGAGACATTTTATGTATATGTATATCTTTATTTCTATTGTACAGTATCAAGCGGGTTTGCACATGTGTTTATAAAAGCGCATTCGGAATATCTTTGGAAGCAGTATCGGTATACGAGGCAAGGGAAGCTGCGACGGCGATGCTATTATATATTATATCGCGTACGTGTGTGCGTATGCGTATGCGGGGGACGCGTTACTGCCTCCGATGCTGTCGCTGCTACGGGGGTTCACAGATTTTTCGAGCTTTCGATTTTTTTGCGACTCGTGAAAAGGCAGGCAGGCAGGCAGGCAGGCACTCTTACGTGAGCGCGTGTCTCTCTTGATCTGAATGTCGTTTCGTATTTCACGCGCACCCTATCGCTTCGTGCGTTGTTTTCATCCCCTCGAAGCGGTGGCGCGCGAGAGACGGAGCAGTCGTCGTATGTATGTGTAAGTACGGCGATACGAGCTACAGTCCGAATGGTTTTATGATAATGCCAGTCAGTCAGAAACAGATGGAGATAGAGATAGAGCAGCGCAGCGTTGCATATATGTATGGCGAGAGTGAGCTAGAAAAAGAAACGAACGAAAGAAGCAGAGAGTGAGATTGACGTTTGCTCAGATTCGCGCTCGGTAGTTCTCTCATACGTGCCCGTTGCCGCTACTACCACTACTGCTCTTATGTCTCATCCTCTGCGAGTATATTTTTCTTTTTCTCTGGCTATAAGTATACATTTGCGCGCGAAAAACTTGTTCATTTTTTTCACTGCACTTTTGTTCCATAGGACAGGTCGGAAACAAAACCGTCAGCGATTTATATTTAAACGATATTTCAATTTATGTGAGTGAAGAGAAAGAGAGAGAGAGAGAGAGAGAGAGAGAGAGAGAGAAAGAGCTTGCGAGCTATGAACTATTATTGGCTTAGAAGCATAGCTAATTCAGTTTATTACTTTGGCCATTTGGCGGAAGCAAGCTCGCAAGCTCGCCCGCGGGAAAGAGAGGGAGAGGGAGAGACGGATGCTTTTAACATTGGAAAATCGATCGTTTGCACACTGCTCGGCACTATATGCAACTGCTGCTGCTGCTACATTTATGTATACGAACAAATGAACTACGTGAACGAACGAGAAGAAGAAGCAACTGGGTTACTGTTATACTCTGGCGCAATCGTAACGTGTACAGGATGAAGCGGCTGCGTCGATGCTCGCCTCTGTCTGATGCGCAACATGAATTCTCTGATAAACTTTCTTGGCTGAGTGGATGGTTTAAGAAAACGCAAAGGCCACTTTTAACGTGATAAACTCACTTCTTCGCGCTGCTATACAAATTAACGTTCGGTCTATTGAATGACTGTTACAGCTTTAGCCGTCGAAATAGTTTTTGTTACTGCTGATGA
Organism: Trichogramma pretiosum; assembly: GCF_000599845.2. Lineage (NCBI taxonomy): Eukaryota > Metazoa > Arthropoda > Insecta > Hymenoptera > Trichogrammatidae > Trichogramma > Trichogramma pretiosum. The sequence goes on along the minus strand of NW_019641647.1, from coordinate 2,070,894 downwards.
ATATATGTATGCGTGTGCATATGTATATTCTAGGCTGCGCTTATAGACAAAGGCCCAGAGTAGGCACCGCAAGAGAGCGACAGAAGGGTAGGATACGGCTTCATTGTACCCCGCGCGTCATACTCGTCATACATGTAGCAGCGATACATACAGCAGCAGCAGCAGCACAGCGCTCTTCTCAAGTTGCCTTGCGCGAACGCACGTATACCAACATTCTGTGTGCTGCGAACAGGCTGCTTTTGAGTGCTTATAAACACCAAGCGAGAGACGGAGTGAGCGAGGGCGAGAAAAGAGAGAGAAAAAGAAAAAAAAGCGTCTGCTTTTTCTCGTCTATGCTGCATACATCTATACGAGGGTATACGTAGCTGTGTGTTTGACAGAGGTAAAATCGTGCAGCCGTGTGTGTGCGCGAGTGCGCGAAACGTTTGATTTTCCACTGAGCAGAGTAACTACATAAGCGCAGACGCACACGCACATATGAAGCTACTTAATTATATTGTATAGATGCGCCCTCGCGTTTGTTGATCGCGTCATTACTATATATACACGTAGTTATAGTAAAGTTGCCTCAAGAGCGTATGATATATTCGACAAAGACGCCCAAGGACGTCATAACCCCTTGTACCCTTGTACGCATCAATCATAAATGCTAGTTTTGTTATAGTATACTATATGCACTAACTGCGGCTTTTTCCTTTTTGCTCTCTCAAAATTCTGTCTTCCATTTTTTTTTCAGCCATTATATTAGTCGCACTCACCTTCGTTTTGTACATTTATATATGGCCTATTCTCTGCGAATCGTATGACCCAAAATTTTTGTTTTTGCTAGCATGAAAAACTTGTCGCCGGTCCAAAAAATTCTAATAAAATTTGGGAACACTCTTAATGTCAAGAGTAACGAGTTTTTACATACCAGCGCGCTGGTAGCTGGTAGCTGGTAGCCCGAAACGAGCATTTCCCAGCCACTGCGCTAAACGGTACATTGCTATTTTCGGGCCACGGGGTATGTAAAATAGCATACTGCCCTATACCGGAAAAAAGAAAACCCCAGTGCACGTACTAATCGACCTCGACTTCGAAATTTTTTTTTGTCTCTCGATTTCACATAGAATCGTCCATATATATTTATGTACGAACGTTTGAGCGTCTTTATTAAACGCGATGACAGCTATTGCTATTGCGCGGCGCCCCGTGTGATTGATCCGCGCTTAAACTCTATACTCGAGAAAAAACTTTTTCTCATTCGGACACACGTATGGAACAATATACGCTATTATGTTGTACTATTTACAGTCGGAAACAAGCGCTCATTTTTATTATTATAATCATTATTTTTTGCTTCAAGTATTAAAAATATCGTACAAAAGACCATCTACTCCGCGGTTATACGTATTTGGTTTCATACTTTTCATATTAATAAACGGGTAGAGAGAGATAGAGAATAAAAAAAGAAAAGGAAAAGGGAAGTTCGCGTGCAGTTGGTAGTATTGAATCGTTACAAATTGAAAACAAACAAGCTTCAAATGCGAGCTCAAGTACGTATATAATAACGTGTATATAATATATGTACATGTATATAATACAGAGGCACACAGGACGTCCAAGAGATCATTCATCTGCGTTAATAATCGTTCGACTTGAGATAGGCTACCGAGCGATTCTCGATACTCAGTCGAGCTTGTATATGTGCATATCGACAGGCGAGCATCTCTCACGTCTGGCGAATAAATTCTCCCTTTCCTCGCGCTCCTCTCAACTCCTTTTTTTCACTCGCTCTGTTTGGCGCGCGCACCACAGCTCGCGAATGAAAATGGATTATATTGCCGATGCACGATTGAGATATGCCAAAGCGTATAAATATAAGTGAAATTCACGAGGTGCGAAGAGATATTCATTGTAAGCACTTGAAGTGTACATTAAACTTGACGTGTATAGTTAATTCGCGGCCGCTAATATAAGATGTAGATTTAATAGGCTACTTACCACTGTTGGCGCGTCCGTTGGCGCTCTTGAGCCTGCGACAATGCAAAAGCGTGACCATGACTACTGCTCCGATACCGGCTGATATGAGAGATACGATGATGAGGGTCAACAACCATCCGATCTCACCCGGCGCTTCTGTAAGCAAGACAAGACACGTGGTACTGAATTAATTATACTTTTGTAGCTTAACGAACCAAAAAGCCAAGGGCCACAAGATTAATTTTTATTTCATATTATGCGGCAGTAGCATATTTATATATCTATATAAAGGTGCTGGTGTTGGTACTGGTGCTAAAGCAGAGCCCGCTGCGCCAAGAGAAAGTGTGTGCGCGGTATTATTAGCCAAAGTGTGTACGCGTATACGTATAGAGCTGGCTAGTGTAAATATTCCTACTTTGTGTAAAGAGAGGCGAAAATTACACCTCTTTGGAGAGGGCGTAATCGTATACGAGCTATATCAGACGAAACCCCTTAAACCTCTTAGGGCAGTAATGTATACGTGCGAGGCGCTAAAGAATTTCATTCGTTTTTTCACTCTGCAGTCTGCATGCGTGTACAGCAGCACCCCGTGCGAATTTGCTCACACACACATAAGCATGCGTATATTTTTTTTTCTATTACTGTAATCGCTTTGCGAGTAATAAGTATAATAAGTCGACCAGGTAAAATATTTACGCGATAGTACATAGAGAAGGTCAGGTATAGATGGTATATGTATAATAAGAAATTGGACGGCGCTATATATGCTATTTATGCCGCAGCAAGGTGAATTTACTTCAGTAACAAACCGCACACACATATAAATGCATCAGGTGCGGCATAGATGTGTACATGCGTGCTAGAGCCAAACAATGCAGCTCTTTTCTCCGCAAGCCAAGAGAGAAATACAAGCGCTAGCGCTTGAAAAAAGGAAAACAATGCATTTTATGACTAGGAAAGAAGAATCTCTTTCTAAACCTGTTCAATGGAGCCTTCTCTCCCTCCTTCGCGCTCGTTCTTTGCTTCACTGACGATAATGATAATAGAGGCTCTCTCAAACTATCGCGTGGTAATAAATTTGACTCACTTCCTTCTTCTTTCATAATATTCGAAAATCGAATGAAGACAGATGAGACGTTGAATTGTTCATTATCATTAGCATCGTTAGACGTGCTTGAATTTTTCACACTAGTTGCGCAGTTTTTCTCGATTCACGTGTAATTTTTTAATAAAGAAAAAAGTGATAAACAACTGCATATCCGCGATCGATCGTTAATATAAATAGCCGAGTCAGTTGAGTGAGAAGTTGGGTAGGCAAATAAGTCTAATTTGCGCTAGATGCGAGAGCTATATAGCTATATAGGACAGCTGTAGTACAACGAGGCGCTTAGGAATCCTTTAATCGAAGCTGCATGAGGCATGCGTTTGTCGGTCCGGATTGCGACCACAATTTCATTCCAGTCGCTCGGCAGCAGAAGCAATACGTTATATAGTATGCATGTGTACACGTGTGCAGCCTGGCGGACTTTGCCGAATTTCAAAGCCACAATGGCTCGCTGCTCGCGAGCTCCCATGGCCCGAAGCTATCGAAATCCCAGCTATTTGCGATACATTCCTATATTACTGTACGAGCCGGTGCTGCTGCTGCTGGCTATACTTATACTCGCTGCTCGATGCGCTTTTCAAATAATGTCCCGAGCGACTTGTTAAATACCGTAGCAGCCAGCAGGTCAGTTTTCCGATACCGCTCGTTCAAGAGGGGGACGAGGGAGAGAAAAAAGCAAGCCCAATCGATGATGGAAAATTGCAGGAGTTTGCAATATTCGTCGTCGTCACCTTAATCGAGCAGCTGAGCGAACGAGCGAGTAAGAGCGAGCGAGGCCGTGAGTCGCATGCGAGAGACAAGAGGGGGCAGCAGCAGAATTACAAGTAGTGCATATACGTAAGAGAGACGGACGATGACACGTATGCGTCGTATACGCCAGGGTTGCTGCTGCATCAAGAGTATTATTCTGGCAGTCTAGACGGAAAAACAACATCGCGCACTGCACCGGACACGCATACACAGCAACACGTACGTGGGCTACATAGGTACGTAGCTGAGTAAGTAGTCGGGGGCCTAGCTCGAGGGGGGTTCCTGTATTGTAGCAGCAGTAGCTCGTCTCAACTTTGCCAGCGAAAGGGGGATGATGCTGCTGCTGCTGCACATACATAACGTGTGCAGCGGCGTACAGTAGACACTGCACTCGAAACGCCCGAGACTAAAGGTGCATCAGCATCAGCAGCAGCAGCAGAACAGCAGCCGAAAAGAAGACGCTGCCGAGAAGTCGAGACGGGCAAGCGTAACATGTGTGAGTGCGTGCAAGAGACGGCGGCAGTAAGCGAGGGCTAGCGCGCGAGGGTAGGGAAAAAAAGAGCGCGTAGGCAGCAGCTTTTCCGGCGTCGGCGACGACTAGAGTAGACGACGCTTTCTCGCTGACTCTTTCGCATACGGTAGCAGCGACTCCGGGGGGGAGGGTGGGCGCACCGCTGTGCGGGTGTAGCTCGCAGCGGCTGCTGCTCTTGGCTCTCCCTCGTTAAAAAGTCTCAAGAGCCTCCGTACCCCGAACCTCGCTCTGCGCGCACCTATCCTACCTCCGCGCGTAAGCCAAATACGTTTGCAGCATACATGTACGTGGACGCACATGCGTCGCACACGTGCATGTATAGGTACGTAGGTGTACGCGTAAGTGCTCGCCCGTATGTACTACGTTGATATAAGGTGGGTAGGCATATCGTCGGCGCAACTTTTGCCCCCTTGGCACAGGAACACTCGGTATATCGCGCGCGAATGCGCCTGCCACGGCCTTTCGCAAAGCAGAAGCAGCAGTCTCGGAACTCCCAGTAGCAGCTCGATGATTGATAATATTCTCCTATTGGCGCTGCTGCTGCTGCTGCTGCTGTGGCTGTTGTTTTGAGTTGTACTTATCAGCGTCCACGCATCGTTCGCGCGAGCGAGCAAAACGCTTGATTCACACTCTTCTCCTGGCATTGCCGCGCATACATGCATGCATTATACGTACATAGAAAACGCGCTCGCACTCGCGTATGTATAATAAATTCCATACACAATACTCGATGCGTATAAGCGTAAGCGTATTTATTCACCCCTTTTCTCGCCCCGAGTAGCTCTACGTGTATTTTTATCTCTCGGCCGACATCTCTTTTTCGCTCGTTGAAAGAGCGCGTGCGAGTCCAGCACAGCCGCAGCCACGATGCTTTTGCGCTACGCGATCGGATGCGCTTTATTCCGATATCCCTTATACGCGCCAACCCAGCACTTGTTTTATATATTATATATTTTTTCCTGAGCGAAGCTCTCTTTTTCTGCCAGTATACGAGATTTTGTCGCTCGTCTCCGCTACCGTCTTTCGCGTTTACTTTAAGCTTCCAATGTATATATTTGTATATAGAAACGCATTTCCGTGTATGCTCGGTATGTAAAATTGTACACACACACACACACACACACACACACACACACACACACACACACACACACACACACACACACACACACACACACACACACACACACGTATATACATACACACTTATAGCTGCGTTTGAGTCTGCGAATGCATTCGTCTCTGTACATTATACGTACATCTATATAATAGGGTGAACGTTTGAAAAAACAATTCGCAGGATTTCCTGCAGCGCACAAGCGTTAAAGTGACTCTCTGTCCTATATAATGCGTATACCTAGGTAGCTCTATCACACATATAGGTGGCACGTTACTGCAGTGCAAGAGAGCAAGAGAAAACGAGAGAGATAAAGTTTTATTGTTGCCCAAGTGGTAAACCCCTTTGGCGGCTTGCCATGTAGCGACGCTCGATAACCACTAACACCGAGCTTCTCTCCAGCTTGGCCTTCCCCCCTTCCAGCTCGCTTGCTCCTCTCCAGCAACTGTACTGAAAATGCCAAGTGAAAATGCGATTCCCAACGTGTTTTTCCTTTCCGTTTGATTTTTCTTTCTCTGATCGCTCCTATTTTTAACCCCGCCGCTGATTTTTTGCGCCAGACTTACCGAGAAAGTAAGAGCTCCTTTGATGATAGGCGCGCAAGCCGGGTGGCCGGGGTGAGCTTTTACTTTATCGAAATATTCCTCACACGTGGCGTCGGCGGCAGTAGCACTCCGCTCTGCTACATGCAACATATATAAATCCCTGCTTCCATGCGCAAAGGAACTGCCAATCTTTGTGTATAAATTCTTTATAGTTACATGCTAGACTTACGAGTCGAGGCGCAGCAGAAGCTAAACTTATCGACTTTGGCTGTGCACCGCAGGAAAAAGTTTCTGCGTTTTCTCATTTTTCATCGACTCGGGCATTGAAATTTTGAGATCGGTAACAATACGCGTCAGTGCATAGGTTTTGTATCGAAGAAATTAGTTAAGAGTAAAGTTTAGGCGACGTGATCGTTTGTCAGGACGAGGTGGCACGCGCGTGATATCGCAGACAAAGCTCGACGCGCGGCTCGGATATAGCGAAGAGAGTATGCGATAACGACCAACTTTCATTCGGCTCGTCGGGCGCGAGCGCGTCTATACTATAGCGCAGAGTCACGCGAAATGATTTTTCGCAAAAGAGACCGTAGAAAAGGTTGGCTTTCCGATGCAGCGCGGTGAGTTGCGGCTAGTAGTACCACCGCTCGCTGCTATGGAATAAACTATAGATATATTTATAGATGAAGAGCTGTAGTAGCATGAACGCGTCGAAAATGTAAACCAGCTGATTTTTCGCAGTTTGCCCTTTTTACGGAGTTAAACGTATGGTACACGGCTTCGACGACGAGCTCACCGCGTGATTATAACAGTCGGACCTGCCTCTTTTTTCCCCGATTTCACTGTGCAGCTGTGTGCATAAGGAACGACGCACTCCAAAGATTCTGTTTTTTTTGAACAGCTATTATATGTCTGCATAAATGAGGCCATTATTTTCTTCGTTTCTCGACCTTATTTTAAAAATGCTTGGGTTTTTCCAATTTTGATTGCTTTATTACGAGGCCTATCGCGTCTCAAGATAATAAACAAAGGGCAAAAAGTTAAAGGGGACCAAGTAAAACAATTGTTTGCTCGTTGAACGCGAGCTCGCATCCCTAATCCATCTGTCAGTTGCATATGCATTGTATTAAGCTCGGGCACGCGAAGGTGGTAAAGAAGGAAAGAAAAGGATTTGGAGTTTCAAGTGCGCGACGTTGGAGGGGTTTTGCTCTTGTTCCTCTTTCTTTCGATGCGATCGAGTGAGAAGCTCGTTAGCCGCGCTCTCTTTCAAATTGGGGGCCCCCTGTCCAAGTCGAGGTAATAAAACAGCACTGCGCACGCATGCATATATATGAACTTCATCTTGCTTCGTTCGCGTGTGCGCACACGGCTTTTCGGAGCTTTATCCATCTCTTCGCGTGAACGAAATTGCTAAATTACGAAAGAGCGACGCAGCACTTTCTTCCTCGTCCTCCTCATTCTCTTCTTCTTCTTCTTCTTCTTCTTCTTCTCCTCGTATTCTCCAGCAATTCGACAGCTTATGCGGGAACGTTATGTATAGCGCTGCTCGAATGCATCCTTCTGACAGTAACAGGTGCGTTTCTTTTGCACCTTATTCGTACGTACTTTCGAATAAGAGATACCGTATAATTGCATTTTTATCCGAGCCTCGTCGACTCACTGTGGCTTGCAAGCGATGTTCGTTATATTATATTTTTCTCACTGTCTGCGCGCGAACGTGTGTATGTGTGCAGCAGGCGCGCGCATGAATAATGAGTTACTTTTTCCAAGAACGCGGTCCTATACATCCCGATTCAGAATCACAATAAATTCTTGCGTCTTTGCGTGGCTCCAGATACGTGTGCGAGTGTGTATTATATAAAGCCATGCACGCACAATCGGCAGAATATCTTTTCTTCGACGTATATTTTATATACTGGTTTGGCTCGTGTGCGCGGATAAGAATCGCCAATTTTTCCGAAATATTGTACTATAAATATTGTATAGGAAATAAATCATCAAGGAGTACACACTGTGCGTGCAAGAGCACGCGAAAGCAGCAGAGGCGAGGGTGTGATAGCTGAAAACGGAGAAAAAAGAAAGAAATAAAGAAAGACAGGGAGTAAAAGAAAAAAACGTCGAGGAGGAGCATCATCGCAGCATAAACAGTATCTAAAATCTACAGCGCCGTCAATTATTCTTCGTTCGCTCGAAAACTCGGTGTCGCTCAACGGCCTCCTTTTTTTCTCCTGGAACAAGTAACTGAAAGAGAGACCTGCATCGTCCGACGACCGCGGGGTGCTGCATAGACACCCAAACGCAGTACAGCACTTGAACCGCTCAGTCTATGCGTCCTGTCTGTAGCGATTGACGCGATTAAGCCCACGTGTTCGCGTAGATCTCGTCGAAAATCATCACCCTCCGCTCGTTCGTTGGTTTGTTCTGCAGACGACGGCTATAATTCCGATACAGGCGCGCATCGCATGGAGCCTATTTCAAATGCGCTCGCGTGTCCTAATTGAGCGATTATCGAAGCGCTATATCCTGCAGTTGACAAATGCAGAGACACGCGCGTCTGCGGTGACGACAACGACGACAACAACAACAGCAACAACAACAACAACAACTACGACAACGACAAGAGGCACTAGACACAAAGCAGCCGAAATTATAACGAAATTTTCTATAGGAGCACTGATTGCGCATGAGCGGTCGCGTGTGTACAATTGTTATTGGTATTTTTTAATTACGCCCTCTGTTTTGCGGTTCAGTCATAGCTGCCAGCGCCGTTGCCACGGAACAACAATCAACGACGGATCAACAGCCCAACCAATGCATTTCCCCTGTCGTTATTCATCTATGCGCCCAGCTGTGCCTACATACATGCGCTGCATTACGCGTAATTCGAACAATGCACATCTCTCGATCTTTCCCTCTCTTTTGCGCGCGTACGTGCCATCATAAATCCAAAAGCATAGCCTCGTGCACACGTCCAGCGATAAACTCTCTCGCCAACGCAAAAGTCAATTTATATCGATGATGCGTCTGCGTGCCAGTGCAGTGCCGCACGATAAAATCAACACAATTCACAGACAGCCGCGTATAGCTATTATTCCTCCGAGATGATAGATAAAAAAAAGCATATAACAATAATAACAATAACAAAACGTTGGACTGCACGGGACAAAAAAAAGTGCGCTAACGGTGTCTCGACGTTTGCTGGCGCGTATAGTAGCCGCGTGAAAAGCAGGCCAGATTTCAATCGTAGAGCGGAGCTGCTGCTCCCGATGCTATGCCTATACCTATGTGTGCCAAGAGTAAAGCGTTGATTTGTTGATTGACGCGGCAGATGCAGCCGCACAATTTATACATTTATACTGGCTATATCGCAGTTGACCTGCAGTCTTGTTGGCGAGTCGTCGTCGCAGTCGTCACTCTTACTACTGGCGCGACTTCAAGTGGGAACTAACGTTTTCTCTTAAATGTGCCTATACAAAAGTGTGACGTTTTTGCCGCTGCTACTGCAGGCACTACTGCGCTCGCGTCGTGTTGTATACGTTTGAAGAGGAGGATAATTTATGTAAAGGGTTCCTTGCTATGTGGCAGGCGAGAGCTAGAGCTCTCTTTTGCGAAACTCGTTTGAATTGAAGGATTTTGGTCGTTGAGCTATGTGACTCGGCAGAGCTCCTGTCTACCTATGTGTATTTGTAACAAATGCACACACACACACACACATTCAATCGCGCGCAGTCAGCAAAAAAAAAGAAGAGCATCGGCAGTAGTGGCAGTTGCAGTGAAAGTGTTGCCTTTAGAAACTTTTTTGGCTCCTTTTTTTTACCTTGTCGTTGGGATTGCTCTCGCGTTTTCTATTGTGTAGCTGCAGCTAGCTACACGTGTATAAAAGCCGATTACGGAAATTGAATTCTACGCGCGCGACTTCATGTATACGCGTGCGTATGCAGACGAGGCAAACAGAAAGAGATTGACGTCAAGAGGACGTGTGTATATATATATTATGTTTATATTTATACATATACCCCCGCACATGCACACAGTGACTGAATACGTTTGCCTGTCTGCCTTCGACATCCCTCTAGTCAGCATACACGCATACACGACTTTGAACACATTTTTTCAATGTATATACGAACGGACCTGACCCTAAAGTATCTCATTTATACAATTAGATAATCCCTGCAGGAATTTACCTCTAAATCTACTCGCCCAGAAGTATCCTTCCCTCGCTTGTTCTTATGTATATATACGCTCCGTGTGACATCTGCTGTAGAGAAAAAACGCCAAGAGGATTACTTTTTTTGCTTTTATACACATTATGTGCTCCTCTTGCTTTAGCGCGCTCTCTCTCTCTCTCTCTCTCTCTCTTACTCATTCTTCTTCATTACTCTAATGTGACCCCTAACTTGATATAATATATACTCTTTCTCTCTGTCAAGGTTTGTCACAAAACTTGAGTAATCTTTTCTCTGCTTCTGTGTATTTAATACGGATTAAAGTGTCATATATTTGCTAAAAAAAAGCAAACTTGTTTCACAAATGATTTCAATTTTATAGAGAAAAATCGCACTTATATTTATGTGTCAGCCTAGAAAAAGAAAGAAATAAACAAATCGCGCCAAGCTGTTCTTCGTTGTTGGGTTCACCAACTCGTCTGCAAGCCTGTTGTACATCTCAAAGCATGTTTAATTCATGTGTAGGCTGCAACTCTGTTTAAAATAAAAGTCCTTTAGATTATTAGAAAAAAACGTTGATCTTGAGATTATTGAAAAGAACGAGGCAACATTGACGGCTCTACCAGTGCGGAAAGTTGAAAGTTTTTATTTTCTATCAAATTTGAGTTTCACATCAGAATGCGTTTATGTTTCGGCATTCCATTTGTCCTTCACGAAGACGCTTAAAAACGCGAAAAAGTAAAGAACCGATAGTTATGCGCTAACAGTTGCACATCAAATCCACATATATCTGTATTGGTAACATTATCTCACCTTAAAGGCATGTTAAGGCGTCCGTGAGTATACACCTCAATATTGGTTTGTATGTATATCAAAGTTGGATGCCAGATAGCATCACGGCAATCGTAAGGTGCTCGTTCGCTCGTTTGCGCGCGCGATTTCTGAGGAAAATTCCCACCCTTGCTACCACAAACTTCTTTTTTTCATCTCTCTTACGCACTCACGTACAAACAGAGCATGGTACTTTTGGCTTCTTCTTGGCAATATTCTTGGCAGAGAGATGTATGTTTGCAACGTGGCATCGCCTCTCTTTTTCTCTCTTTCTCTCACTCCGTTCTATGGTGCACACGCATACATACACACATAAATGCACACAGGGCGTACGTAAATCTACGCTTGCGGTTAGAGAAAGAGCTGGAGATCGTCGTCTGAGATTGCAAGCGAGGCTATACTACTACTGTAACTGTAGAAGCAAAGAATTAGCACGGGGTTAAAAATATTCAGTTGATTCTGGTCGAAAATTCACGCACGCATGCGAGTGAAAGAGAGAGAGAGAGAGAGAGAGAGAGAAGGAGGGAGGGAGGGATAAGAGTGCTATCAGCAAGCGAGATCTCTTGCGCGCGCGCGCGCGCGGCGCTAATGTTTCCGAGAGTTGTTCCTGTGCGCACATATAACACAAGTGCACCAACACTTACACACACGCACACACATAGAGTAAATGCGCGCGCGCACAAGGGAAAAAGAGAGAAAGAATCGACGAGAGCGCAGGGTCGTTAGCGCGCGAATTTCGCGGTGTCAATTATTTGTTGACATTTGTTTGGAAAGGAGCTGTGTGCGTGCATGTGCGCCTCTCCAACTCTGCGCATGTGTATTATATGTAGACCTGTATATCGTGAGTCCTTTGCTACAGTACATGTACACGCGCGCAGAATTGGATTGAATTCAATTGAATGAAACTATACTCAAAGTCGGCCGCACACTGTTCTGGCCATTGTGTGTAACAAGCGATCGCTGCACTTCACACCACCGCCGCGAAAGCGACTTTCATGGCATATAATATAATATAATATATGCAAGCCGAAAATAAAAAAATTGTATATATTACGAGCAGCGCAGTCTCTCCCTTTTCGACACTTTTATCCTTTATGCTCGGCTCGTTTTTTCATATACACTATATTCCCATTTACAATTAAAATCACGCCAGTATCGCTGTTTATTTTTCATCCGATTTTGGGTGGGCTTTAGGATTAAGCGAATGCTATGCGATATACATACGTATCTATATAGGCATGCGCATGTACGAGCGCGCGCGTGTGTACGTAATGGTGTGCTGCTGCGAGCACGCGAAGCGGAGGAGGAAATTTATTTGGGAGGCCAAAACAAATGGCGGTCACGTCGCTCTCTGTGCACAGCATACACGCACATACACTCGCACCCACACAGTAGCGCATATATATAGGCTGCTCATGTGTAACTATACCAGTGTGTTTGTATACATAAAGCTATATAGCTCTTTTCGACAATATAAATGGTCTTTTACCTTTCTGGCGCGTTGCACACTTCCGTAGCGAGTTTACGCATATAGGCAAACTTGGCGGGGTTTAGATACCGTCGTGTTTCATGCATTTGACATTAAAATTCGTAAAAATTATTTTTACGGCAGACGAGAGAAAAAATTCATCAAAGATTATCGAGATACAACCATACGGGACTAGACTTTGAAACAGTCAGCGTGAGAAAGGCAAATGATTTCGATTGCCTGCCGCGCAAGCGCTTATCTTAACCTACCTCTCGAGAACGTCCTCTTTTTCTATGTCCTCCTGCTTTATACGGACGTATAACACGCGATAATGGCCAAAGAGAGAGAGAGAGAGAAAAGTAAATCGCGATTCGGACGCTGACTACAAGCATATATACTACGTGTAGCAGTAAAATGGTTTCATTTGACTAATAGAAGCTCTTTACTCCATGTCTAAAAGTAGCGCGAATTTGGAAAAAGAAAAAATAGGCAAAAGGTAAAAAGAAAGAGATCGATTGTAGCTAGAGTGAGAGAGAGATAGGGAAGCAAGAGAAAAAATTCTACTGCAGCCAATGAAAATTGATAGAAAAGTAGCACAGTGCGAAGCAAAATTGAATCGGTGCGTGCAGAAGGACTCTAAGTAGTAAAAAAACTCACCGATCGTACCATCGAGCGAAAAGGAGTACCTATCGTTCCTGAGGGCCCAGGAACATAGATCACAAGTGGTGAGGCCGTCAGTGGGCAGTGACTCGTCGGGCAGGTAGGGCGGCCTGGGTGGCGGCGGCACGAAACTGCTAACTATCGCGAACAGCGAATCGACGTCGTAATCGTCGTAGCGATCGGCTGCGTAACTGTATTGTATCTCCTCGACACCGTCGAACCAGTCGCTGTCATCCATACTCGGCTCGATTGCTGTCCCAGCGACGACCACCACGTCGTTGTTTTCGTCGTTGCTCTCCTCCTCGTGGCCGTTGCTGCTCCAACTCCAAATCCCCCTCCGCTGCCTTCTCGCAGCCTCCTCCTCGTCCCTCCTCCTCCTCCTCCTGCTTTCGCTATTATTACTCTCGATTTCGTTGTTCACTTTGCCACTGAAGAATTTAATGTGCTCGTTCGTAAAGCTACTACGTCGACTCGCAACGCTTACCTGTGAACACAGAAGAAAAAACAGACATTAATGGATGCGAAACAGATTTTTTTCATATTAACAAAATATTATGCACGTGTAGTTTGTAGACAAATGTATAAAAGTGCTCGCTCGCCCGATGTTCGTGATAATGAAATTATAATCACACAGAACACGAATTCTTTCTCTGACTCAGTCGGGTACGTGTATTTTGTCACAAAGGTGTCTGCACTGCGACGACCAAGGGATTAATTTTCGTTGGCAATTCAACGCAACGAACGCAGGTTTTTACTTTTCGAACGCGTGGATGTTGTTGTTTTTTTACCGTGTTGCTAAAGTCGATCAAGCTTCCAGATATACATCTCTCTATAATATAAGTCATAGAAGGGACTACTTGGATGCGCATCGGTGGTGGCCGGGGCATTATGAGAGCTTGGTTACGCGGATGGCCTTCGAGGCAATCGGGTAAAATGGCGAAATTAGCATTAATAATCTCATCAGTGGACGGTGTTGCGTTAGTAGCGGCGGCTCTCAGCTCTCGATCGCGCGCGCATGAATTATTAATCGCTTCATATACGCTAGCGGCGTCTTGGTGCAATAGCTGCACAGCTTCTTACTCTTGCTTACGCGCGCTCTTGCTGTATGTGTGGAACACGAACATCCCTAAGACGAGCTGCGAGTTGCGAGCTTTTGCTGCTGCACTAATGCAGTATTAGGTTTGCCCCTTCATAAGAGCTGCTGTCCTATTTTTAGCATTATAAACATGTTGCTCCTGGCTGCCGTCGAGAAGGTTGCAGCAGTTACGAGTGCACAAGGCGCACTACGAGTAAGCTCCGGTAGCAGAAAAGCAGCAATAAACATCAAAAGTATTATCGTAAAGCGTCTCTCTATCCTCGTTCGCTATCTCTCGCAGATAATGATAATCGTGATAATGGAGGCCACGACGAGTCGAGAGCAGCAGCAGCAGCAACATTCCCTTACTTATAATGCGTATTATATACGCAATTCGTGCATAAGCTTTCATCTAGCGGAGGATATCTCTTTGCGGGTACCGAAGAGTCCAGCGAACGGCCAAAGAGATGAGTAAAAAAAAAGGGAAGAAAAAATTGGAAACAGCGAAACAGCATTAAAACGATAGATAGAGAGACTGAGCCAGAGAGCAAAAGAGCATAGGTACATAGTCTACGCGGGGGGTTATGCGCGCGTAAGTGTGTACAGACATAATAAATCCTGGCAGGCGCACGAGCGCTGTTTTGCCAACCAAGCGCGAAATCACTCATATAACTCGTCTGCACTTAATATATCTATCTCTCGAGAGCTGCTGAGAAAAGAAAGAAGAGCGAAGCATAAGCGAAATAGCAGCGGTGATTTTGCAGGGATCGCCAGCTCGTACACGCTGAGTGTGTGTGTGTGTGTGTGTATATGAAGTACACGTTTTACATTCGACTTCTTCTGCTGTTGCCACTGCCGTTACTTCTTCATCCAAGCGGGTGAGGCACGAGGGTACAGCTGCGCGAGAGAATATACATCAAATCTCTCGTGCCTCGCTCCTCTGGTTCTATATGTGTTATGCACGCTCGAGTCTTTGCGCGCGCTTGCCAGCATAAGCTCCCGGGTGCCGAGGGTGACATCACGATGAGCTCGAGCCAAGAGGAAGCTTCAACAGATGTGTGTCTGGATCCTGTTCTCGGCACTGCCACCAGCTTTCGGAAGCAGTGCAATACTCTTTCTTTTCTCTCTCTCTCTCTCTCTCTCTCTCTCTCTCTCTCGCTCTCTCTCACGATATCTGCATCGAACGTGCACCGAATTATACTCTGCTGTTGCTGCTGCTGGCCTCCCTCACAATTTACTATCACGTGTACATACGGACACGCTCTCGGGAGCTCTGTTTAACCTTGTGAGAAAGACGACGAGGAAGACGACGACAACAAGAAAACGACTAACATATACATTTATACGCTCGTACGTATATAGCAGGCTTTGCTGGCCTTACGACTAAAATGAGATGCACTTTACTGTGAGCGACTTTCAGCTATCGTCGCATATTCGGTATGTGCATGCCATACGAGGGCATATAGGTACTTGTGGCTCCACATATTGTGCCTCATGTGGGTCTGCTACTACTGCTTCAAAGAAAGACTGTGTTGGCTATATGATGCAACTTCTCTTGCTATATGCGCTGCTTATAGCAAGGGTCTGAGCCGTATATAACGGATAATTGACAGGCGTTCGTTTTGCAGCCGCACACTGCAAACTCTCTGTCTCTCTCTCTCTCTCTCTCTCTCGCTCCTGCTCTTCTTTTGCATGGGCATTGAATCCTGAAAGGGGAGCATTGCATCGCGCATTGCAGTGTTGTTGCACTGTCCAGTCAGAGAGACGCGCGCTCGTCGACGCGCCGAAGCCTCGACGACTACCATACTCTCCGGCTGCGCGCGTGAGCCAAGCCAGAAGGGAAAAACGTAACGAGCAAAGAAGCAACTTAAGAAAGAGAGGAGAAAAGAGGGTTGCTCCGAGATTGCATCGTAAATTCTTCAACTTGTAGCTCGGCCGCGCCAGTGTGTGCGGGTATGTGTATTATAACGCTGCGGCCACTAGGCAGGTTTCGTTGTGCACACAGTCTCGTGAGAGCCAAGTGCAGCGTGTGTGTGTACATAGCTCGCTTATTGTACATGTATGCGGGATTAAGCGCGAGGACGAGCCCTGGACTGAATCGCGAAAAGAAAAACAAACGGAAAAATGAGCCTTCCGCAAAGTAAGAGAGAATAAAAAGACACGGGCTTCTGCTGCGTCATTTTGCTCCCTCCCTTAGTCATTTTGCATATACATACGTAATGTTTTTATTAAAACGACAGAGAATCCTTCACTTTCAATTTTCTCTTTCTCTCTCTCACTCGCAATCACAATCACTCAAATTGTAAAGAAAAAAAAAGATAAAAAAGATATGCACGTACTACATAACCAAAGAATATACACACACACGAGCGTATTAAAAAATCACCGAAAAAAATCGCGGATGGCGGCAGTGGCTCAGTGGTAGCTGCCGAGCCGCACTCGACAATGGGGAAAAAAGGCGAGAGTAGAGTAAGAGGGATTACAAAGGAACGTTGCGCTGCAGCCGTGTCGGTGGCGGTGCGCATCAAGCGAAGTGTCCGCATGGATTATTATGCGGATGAAATTCACACCGCAGTGCGACGTGTCCGAAAGCTTATAATGCACGCACGCTATACCGGCGAATGAGAGTGAAAGAGACAGAGACAGTGCGAGGGAGCAGGAGAGCGAATGAATGATTGCTTTTTGAATCACACTGACTATTGTCACAAGTGCCACCGCCACTACCGTGCCTGCGCAGAAGTAGCAGCGGTTCAGGCCGAAGCCCGATGCATTCTTGATCGCGCTCCGCACGCGTGGCTCGATTTATTATTGCACCTACGTGACCCCGAGAAAAAAAGGAAGAACTTTTTAGAGCGTCAAAATAATTTTATACGCATATGTATATGAATTATATTCCGAATATAAGAGAAGCTTTTTATTCGCCGAGGCCAAAAACGTGATTGATTCGACAGCTCGCGCAACGATGACATCGATCCGGAATACGCAATTGGATATTTGCTTATCGCTGCTTATCGGCCTGAAAGTCCAATATCGCCAACGAAATACGCTCTCGAGACCTAAACAATCGCTCCAACACAGAAAAATTATTGTGTATTATTGAGCCGTCAGATGTTCATATCATATCATATATATTACACATACGCACTCTGCGTATAGAGGGAATCTCCTCGTCGCGATCTCATATCGAGAAAGAGCGATGACGCGAGGATGATTCGAGAGATGCTGTCGCTCAAGCACCGATAGTAGAGAGCCGGTGTAAGTTGATCGACGCGACTTGATGAGAATGAAAAAAAGGAAAGGAAAACCAACGAAATCGGGACAAGGGGCAATTGCAGCAACGTCTTGTAAAGTTTTCGATCGATTCGAGATATACAAGTGCCCTGGCGCAATATCTCTCGACAATCTGCGCGGATAATTTCTTATTATTAAAAAGCTAAAAAAAATTTCTCGACGTGAGCGCGTTTAAGAGGGCAATAATCGCCGATACATAATGAAGCGAACGAGTTTTCAACACGACGATCGTATCCAAGAAAATTACGAACTTGCAGCGAGTGGCGCGCTCTTAACGCTGCTACACGTCGAGTCTCAAGATGACGACGAGATCGTTAAAAAAGTAGCGCGAGAGAAGAAAAAAATCATAAGTACTATGTACGTGCGACAAACGCTCTTAACTATCAATTTTTTTTCACTTTTACCAAGAGGTGAAAAAAGGAACAAAAGTAGGAGGAGAAAGAAGACAATAGGATATGACCAACGAGTCGTGTGCGCACGGAAGTCTTGGCATTGCTATCGCGATGCTTATACGTGTATATAAAGACTTTGTTGTTGTTGCTCTTCTTCTTCTTTGCGCGTATATCCAATTAACGAGCTTATCGAGCGGAACGCGTTGTCCGCAGAATGAGCGAGAGAGAGAGAGAGCAGAATGAGAGGGGGGGAGAGAGAAAGACAGCCTCCGACGCTTTTGCTGCTCCTAACACCAGCGCGAAAAATTGCAAGGGCACATATAGCTATTATATATAGTAGGTAGATAATAAGTGTATCGACGTAATATCACGCCTTAGGGCAAGCGCGCATCGCTGCACATATACGCGCGCGCACCCATCATTATTATTATTTTTCCCTTGAAATATACAGTCGTTATCTCGTTCTAGATTTTTGCGCTCGCGTGAAAAAATGCAGCTGCTGGATAAATCATTATATTCCCGATGCATAACATTTAATTCGAGCGCACGGAGAGCTTCGAGTCTGGGGGGATTTGCGCGCTTTATAACAATGTTGCCGCTGTACGACGCAGCCGCGAGTGCATCGTCATCGTCGCGCGCACCCGTACTTATACATACAGCACATACAGCCCCGTACGTGTAACGATAATGAAAAGGCGTAACCGCACGCGCGCAAGCACCGACGCAAAATCAAGACATTTCCGTGATATCTTTATAATGATACAACGAGTATACGAACTACGGCGGCCACGACGCTCTGGCTTGAGCCTCTCGCTCGCTTCCCTTACTCCTTTTTCTTTATGCTTCTTTCGACTTCTCTGATGCTTTTTTGCTGTTGCTGTTGTCTCTCTTTTCAAGACGGCGCAACATTTAGCTGACCTTCGAGCGACGGCTCTCTCGCCACGCTCGTGGTTCGCCACGCGAGCAAAAAAAAAACAAAACAAAAAAATCGCGCGAGCGACGACTCGTCGTTTCTATTTTTCGATATATAAATACAGAATCGCTCTCCGCGTACACCTCCTTTTTCTTCTCTTTCTTCTTCCTCTTCTTTTTGTTTTGTTGTCTGCAATATTTGGACGAGCAGGGAGGGGGGCTCTTTTTGCGGTGGCAAACTTAATGACTCAATCCGCGAGATCCTCTCACTCTGCGGCGTTATCTCTTCTTCTCTCTCGGCGTTGCAGGCGCGCATCGGCGGCCGCGTGTCCTCCGACCCATCTGTTTCTCAAGCGAAGCAAAACGTTGTCGCTGTTGCCGTTACTTGTCCATTCAACTTTTTCTTTTTATCAGCGTAAATACTGTATAAATTTGCCAAACGACCAGCTACTTTTTTCTTATTTCTTTTCACCATTTCTTCCGATCGAGATAAAGCTTTGTTAAGCTTCATCCTTATAAAAAATAGGAAAAAAGGTAAAACCAATACGGACCAAATTGACCAAGCCATTCTTGAGATAACTCGTTTTGCGCACATATTGGTACAGATAGTTAAAATTTGCAAGAAACCAAAATTAAAAATAACTCTCTCCGAACTCATCACAGAGCTTCCTCGATTATGGAACAATACTCTAACCCAAGAAATTCATATGCAATCGAATTTGAAATGTCAACATAAACGAACTCATTTCAAACTACACAATTGGCTGCACTAACTTCGACTGTCAAAGACATCTAAACACAATCCTAGAAAACTGAATTTTCATGAATTTTTCAAGATACGCGTTGGTTTCCTTATCTTTGCCGCACAGCCGTCGCCGGTTTGTTTGGTCGGGTGTTACGTATAAAAATACATTTTAAATTATAAACGATATGCAATTATGAATTAATGTAAAGTTCAATATCACAAGACTTGCTAGAATACGCAGAGACATAAATTTGGCTCTCTTTCATCGTCATCACACATAAAAGCGAAGTAGAAGATTAAAAACGGCCGTTACACTTTATTGCAGCCAAGCAAGCAAAGGAGAGAAAATTTTGTTGTCGTTTTGTGCCTTTTATACGTAACATTCGACTTTCGAGATGATTTATCATTAAAATCTTGATTCTCTTTCTCTTTCTCTCTCAATTTAGTTTGATTTGGGGGGTCGAAAGAAATATTCATATACGTCGGCGGAGAGAGAAATAAAGCAGCTGCTAAACATTTTGTATAATACACTTGGGAAATTTACTCGCCATTCCAGATAGACACCCACCTACCCACTCACACTTACTCATACTTGAGCAGCACACTGCTTTCCTTGTATACGGATGGGTCTTTTTTGACGAATAGTCCTCTCTCGGGCGTTTGTTATATCCAAAACTCGTACGTAGTATAAGTTTCATGTTTTATATAGGCGCATATTTGCCCCTCAGAACGCGGATGAATCAAATTTTTCACCGAGAAGACGCGTAATAGTCTATGCATCTGCACATAAAAAATGAAACGGAAGGAAATCGCTAGTCGTCGAATAGTCCTCTTTTCGTATATCAGTTGTGAGATTATAACGTGCAGGCGCCACTTCATCCTCGAAGATGCAGCTGCAGAATCAGAAGCAGTGAAATTGTTACCTCTCTGTTTCTCGTTCAAGACGAGAAACAGCAGTGGCAGCAGCAGCAGAATCTAAGAAGAACCTGTTATTTTTCCTCTCCCTTTCTCATTCTCATTTTATTCTCTCTCTTTCTTTCTCTGGTTTTCTGCATCAGTGAAGATTACACGCTGTCACACATACACATTCTCTTCTTCTCTTCTCTCCTTCTCCTCGTTGTACTCATTATCTTCTTCTCTGGAGCTTTTTTTTCGTGCATATAAGGGCTCAGTCATCATGGTTTTTTCTCTCTATGTACAGCGCACACATGCACATATAAGACATCTCACTCTCCCTCTCTCCCTCTCTCTCTTCTTTCACCGTCTTTTGCACGTACATACGTGCACGCAGCAATGCGCAATTTTCGATTTAATGATGATTCGCGCGCAGCAGCAGTTCTTGCTCGCTCTCTTTCTCTCTGTCTGCGAATGAGCGAGTATGGCGCAGCGAGCTAAGATGGAGAATAGACGAGCTGTCCCGGCCGGACCGTGTAGTGAATATATTTCTCTTTGACGTGAGCCCGCGTGCTGAGAGATGATATCTCGCGAGTGTGATAAATGCGCACGGTCGCGTGTGTACACTATATATCTATATGGTAGAAAGACGCGGGCTATGTCAGGTGCTGTTGTCTCGCAGCTCGCTCTACCCTATGCCTCGGCTATATGTGTGTATGTGTGTTTCTGCATGTGTACTATATTTTATATGTGCATGTAACGCAGTGCAGCAGCTTGCGCAAATCTAAGAAAACGAACGAGATGAGATATATATCGGACGGTGCGATTTGCTGTCCGCCGATTTCTCTTCTCTCTTCCTCTCTTCTTTTCTTCCTTGGTATATTATCTGCACCCAGAATGTGCCTTTACACAAGCGCATGGGTACGTGCACAAACACACTGTTTTGTCTCTTTGCTTTTTGCCTTTTATTGTCTCTCTTGGCACGCAATATATCTTACATATTATATAAAAGTATCGATCGAATTTTCTTTATGGAGAATTTATAATATTTGATTTGAAAATCATCTTTTCGTCTTTCGAGAAATATCTCTGTTATGGAAATGAAAAATTTCACTCGCTTTTCTTTTTTAGCAGACCAAACGATCGTTGCCTTTTATAAAAAAAAGCTCGCAACGAGCTTGTCCCATATAGGAATGCGGTTGCTGCATATGAAAGAAAATAACACAATGATAAGCGGATGCTATTGTTTTCGCTTTTCCCATGACTCGTGGCTTTTCTATCGACGAATTTTTGGCTCATACCCGTGAATCTTTTGGCAGGACTGCAGTGCAAGAGCAGGCCTTGTTCGCACGCATGCCTATAGATATAGTCTCACCGCGGACTGCACAAAACGTATTAATTATATATATGTACATAGTAGACGATGGTTTCTGGAGGTGGTGCTGGTGCTGGTGCTACACGTATCACGTACGGTACGTGTTCATGACTCGAGACTTTTTGGCACTCCGATATGGTGTGGCGTCAGCGTACGCACGCGGATGATGAATCGCTGCTCTGTTGCGGAAGAAACAAAAGAGAAATATGATGGGGCATGCGTATATATATAATGTACGATATATAAGCACATAGGGGCAGCACGTGGTTTTCGCAACGTTACTTTGATTGATTCGCTTAATTTCCTCGCAAAATTAGCTCTCTTGACTTGGTGACTTTTTAATCGTTCGCTCAACGCAACACTTTTGTAAGAGAAGCTTAAATATTGTGGTGCGTGCCGAGATTAGGCAAAACGTCGCTCATTCATTTTGAAAAATGTACATAATACTAGCGAGAGACGCCTGTATCATTTACGTATTTATATATAGCGGTCGCATACAGAGAGAGAGAGAGAGAGAGAGAGAGAGAGAGAGAGAGAGAAATAGAGAGACAGCGAGTCGAGGCAGAGACCTCGTGAGTGGATGACATAATGAAGCGTCGACAGCGGCAGATCATCTTATTCTCGTGATGTCTCTATAATATACTGCACTACTACTGCTGGTGCTTATGCTGCTGCTGTCGTTGCCACTACTCGTTTGAAGAAAATAAAGGAGAAAAAGAGAATCTTTTCGCGAGCTCGCGTTAAAGAAGACGACTGTATAGTGCTCCAAAGTTCTCTCTTTTTCTCGCTCGCGAGGCGCGCAGTTAGTCTTTTGTCTGGAGCGCAGAATCACGCGATGGAGTTGAACTCGAGCCGCTGCCAACTGCGACAGCGAGAAGTTATATATATAAAGAGGATAGGTAGACAGCTACGAGCATCAATCTCCATGCTGTATATTTATATATGCTCAAGAAAAGAAGTAGCAGACATTACTGTTATTATTGTCTCCATCATCCTCAGCTCAGCGGCGCTTGGCTTTTATAATAAACGTATAATAGAGCGACACACGCTTTAAAGCATGATCATCAGTAAAAGCAGCCGCAACAGCATTCACTCTCTCGTTTACTCGATATGATTAATGCCAGCTTCGATATAATTCGTTTGCTTCTCTCTCTCTCAGTATTTGTGATTACTGATATTATATTCATACACATGCAAACGGAGGATATACGGCAAAGTATGTAAGGTCGCTGCCAGGCTAATGTCTGCTATACATTTTCCGCGCGACGACGACACGATTACAATTTGTCATTCTATCGTCGATACACGTACACATATATATGTATAAACTTATAGCAGGCATATACACAAGCACGTTGAAAGCATCCTTATATCAGGGTAACTTGCATAGGAAATTCATCTAGAAAGGCTTTTCGTGTAGTTTGGCCGGATAGAAAAACACTATAACGCCTTGTCTCAGCCAAGCTGTAGGGTACGACGTAGCGAGGCGGCGGCGGTGATCGCCTCTTTTTTATCGTTCTTAAGTACGTACAATATATATGTGTCCGACTACTAACTACTTAAAGTGCAACGCTTTTGCTGCCGTTGCTAGCCGTTACCGATTGTCGTTGCTTGAAAAAAAGTCGTTCGACTCGAGTCACGAGCTTGGAGCGCATAGCGCAATTAACCTTCTGCACGCAGTGGCGGGGCCATTCACACATAGGCGTTGCGCGCATAACTTCTTTACAACTTGGTACTCCGAGTGCGACTGACGCTATATGGACTTTGACGGCTTGCTCGAAAGATATTGTCGCGCATACGAGCGAATTATGCATTGCTCCAACATAGAATGTAGCGAGCATTTTCAGACTGCGCGAAGCTCGTATACGCGCGTGTTTATGTACGATGTAGAGTAAGCCGCAGAGGTCACGAGATTACATTATAGTCTGACACATATGTCGAGGCGTCGTATAGCTTAAAAGTTGCGCGGCAACTCCGAGCCTGAGCCACCGTGTCGACTGTCGATGTTTAGGGTTATTTGGGATCAACACGGCACTATCTACGCGGAGGTCGTAGTTGACTGTTATGCTATGACATGCTGCTGCTGCAGTGCGCAATAAAGCAATAAAACGGCCGAGTATGTCGGCCAAACTTACAATGACATGCATCAGCTTCCTAGTCCGAAGGAGTATATATATACACAAGCACCCTATACGCGCGTCTGCTACTGTTTCGCGCGTACCTGTATATGTATAGCGCATGTACTATAAGCTGTATAACACGCGTCGTAAATCGGAAAACGAGCTTGCGCGTGAGCGGTTAACACGAAAGTTATGGGTCGGCCGCCTTCGATCGTCACCGCGTAAAAAAGCCAAAGATAAACAAAGGATCGGGGAACAGGTACGATGCAGCTATCGAGTATCGGAAAGAAGAAAAGCTCGAGAGCCGAGTACCGAGCGGCCGATAGTGTAAACACTGTAAACAAAGGGAAAAAAGCGCGAAGCGTTAGATACATAAAATAATCAGGTTGCCGCGAGAGAAAGCCGCAAGTAGGTGCAAGTCCGTATAGTTAGAGAGGAGGATCTCGCGCCAACAACAAGGCTCGACAGTCAAAATCGGACAAAAAAGCTGATAGTATAGGTATATAGAGGTTAATGAGCTCATCTCGCCGCAAAGCGTAGTGCTCGAGAGTGCTGTAAGCTATTATTTCAAAGTCTTTCTTTCTCTCTCTATACGTATACACTGCACGCGAGAGAGCCGAGGCCAAAAGCTTCGTTCGCAGCTGCGAAGGTAAAAGGTGAAATGGGCAAAGAAAAACGAAGCGGGCGAAGTAAGCGAAGAGGAGAATGGGGAGGAATACGAGGCGCATATCTACGCGAGTAAAACTAAAAGAGCTTGCTTATACTGTATCTATATATGATTGTGGTGGTAGTGGCGGCGGCGGCAACTGCCGCGGCGAGAGAGTACTGTGTTATGTACGAGCATTGCCAAGATTTTGCTGCGCAGTGTGTGCTCTGCGGAGCACGCGAAAGAAGGATCGTGAAGGGAGAGAGAAAAAGAGATAGAGAGTGGGAGAATGTGGCAGACCTTGAGCTGCCAGAGCTCGCACTAGACATCTTCATCCTGCGCCCCGAGCGTGTGTGCACCTTCGCGAGCAAAAGAACACTTTTCAAACCACACGCTCATTTCCTTCGTTTCTCTTTCTGCTTTCTTTCCTTATATATACTATCCTATCCTGCCTACCTATCTCAACTATCTTTTTATCTTTGTCTCTATCTATCTTTTTCTTTATCTCTCTCTCTCTCTCTTTCTTGCAAAGTGTGCGGTGACTCATATACGTGTACAAGTGTATGTGCAACCAATTTAATCCGATCATATTAACCTGTGTGTGCAGCCATAATCTCGTGCTTGCACTCCTCGTAAAAGTCTCTATATCGTTTATTATAACTCGCACGTATATATATGTATATAGTTACATAGGTGCACTATAGCAAGAAAAGAGCCGCCGCCGCCGCCGCTTTAGATTATACGCGACTAATATTGTAACGCGCGCCAAGCCGTATAGCCGCGTCCAAAGACCAAGAGAGAGACAATTTTCCTCCCTTTATTATATACGTATGTGTGCGCGCGAACCTATAAGGTATATAATATACGTATACATAGGCGACTGCCAAGAAGTGCGACTTTTTACACCGTCGCCGCAAAGCAGCTCGACTACACACCCGTGCGTACTGCGGCGAGATGCTCATCTTTATGTCTTAATAGGGAAAACAGGTTACTGCGCGTTACATGCACGCCGTATACGCCGTTTTTCGCTCTTTTTCTCTGTGCGTCTATAAATGTGTATGAGAGTGTATGTGTGCGAACACAGGTTTTATAAAATCGGCGTGCAATTAAGGCAGACTTTGCCTTTCTCGATTTTTGCTCGCTCGCGCGCCAAACGCATCCGCGCGCAAACGTTTATCGTCTCTAATACATCGACAGTACTACGCTGCTGCTATGTGTATGTGATGAAAAAGATGCAGCCGATGTACTCGGAAGCGTACAAGACTCTATAAATAATAGCATTTATTTGCGTTTTAACAAATTGATGTAGAAAACTGCTTCCCTTTCTGTGTGCGAGCGAGAGAGCTGCATCTCTCGCGATCAGATTTTTCTGCTTCTTCTACCTCGAAACGTATCAATTATGCCCTTCGTACAGCTTGCGCACTACATTATTGATGAACTTCACTTATGTACGCGTGCACGCACTCGATGGAGAGAGAAGAAAAGAGAAAAAGAAAGACAAAGTTGTTTTTCTCGCACGCAGACGAAACGCCACCACCGCGTCTATACATAGGTGCACGGCCTTTGCAAAATTTTCTATCTACCTCCCTGCGCAACGTGATGTAATAGGTTTAGCTTATCTGTCACTTATTCTCGCAACTTCGAGCCAATTTTAATATTATCCATACATAATTAATACATAGATGTATTACCGCGAGCAGGGCTTTTGAGAAAAGTTAAATACTTTTATGTAACTTTATTGCGACTGCATGTCTTGCGTAGCTTGGTATGAAAAAAAAATTTAATGAAACGCTGATACGAGCGCATGCTTGCATGAAATTAGCATATAAATTTTTGAAATTTTCTACGAGCGAGTAGCAACATTTTCCGCGCCTGAGCTGCGAAATCAGCTCAACAAAAATCGATCGCTACTTGTGGTGGTGTACATAGCAGCGAAAATTTCACGACTTTGATAATTGGCCGATAAAGTATATGTGAGCAAAGTAGAAAGATGACTTGTATCGCGTGGTAGCTGCTGCATAAAAGGTGACGGGGCTACTGGAATGAGACTTTGGTCGCAGTTTCCCACGTTTTTCGGAATAGATCTCTCTAGAGGTGTATTGAAAAGAATGAAAGGATTGGCTGCACTTATTATAGCAAGCCTTGGCCGTGCGCAATTGAAATGTTATTGAAATCGGCCCAATCAGTGGAGAAACCGCAGCAGCAGCAACTCCTTGGAAAGAAAAGAAGAAGTACGAAGAAGCAAGGAGAAGCAGAAGAATGAGTGAAAGTGAGTGGATATAACACTGTATATAATGCCAACACTGCACAAGAAAGAAGTAACGTATATATTATATATATAGTGAGACGATACCGGTTGATTTATTCTTTCTTGCTTGCTCGCGTGGGCTTCCCCGTTCCCCTCTTCACCATATAAATGTCTGTATGTATTATAACTAAGGGATGCAAAAAAGAAATTCAGCTCGATTACCCGCTATCATTTCAGGATTGCTCAATCAGCAGAGTTCGAGGAGTGCTGATCCTGTACTGCTCTCGCATCGCGTAATAATTGTGATTTTGCGGTCGTAACCGTTTTCACGTCGATGCCGTTGGTAATATATTTGCGTTTGCTGCAAAGGAAAAGAAGACAATGAAAGAAAAATATAGGACCTATAGCATAGGATACAAAGAAAGGATAAGCTCGTTCGCGACGTTTGTCCAAATAGGCGCGTGCGTCGCGTGAGTTTCGAAATACTAGAAACGAAGCGAAACCGTAGGAGCGGGACGCGAGACACGCGAAAGCAGCACAAATCAAAGCGTATCGCTTCGAGGTGTGCATATGTCGTCCTGCGTACAAAAAGAAAAATCGTGTCTTTTTCGCTTCGTTCGTCCTCCTCGTGCTTGCGCGTAGATAGATACATGCTGTAAGGACGCACGGACGTATTACATACTTGCTCCAATGGCGGGTATTATATATGGCTGCCCGCGCGATCGCTGCATTCGCAGCGGCATGACGAGATGAAGAAGTACAAAGAAATTAACCGCAGCGTGACGACGACAACTACTCTCATTTGTATAGATGAAAATGTATCAAAAGAGAGCATATATAGTGTGTGCGTGCGCCAGTCGTAGGGCTGCTGCAGGCCCAACAACGACAAGCCCCAGAGTTTTTCGCCCGATTAGCTTCGGCTTCGGAATAAGAGACATCGAGAGAGAAAGGAGGAGTTTCGTGCGACACGGCAAGGACGGCTCAATGAGAGAATTTCGTCCTTTTTTCTGATACACATACACACGAGCAATTCACAGCAGCAAAAATCGAGTATATTAGCGAGACAAGGTGAAATCATATTTTATCGATGCCGTATATAAAAATTGCTAGGATATTGTGCAGGCTAGGCCAATGTAGCGCCGAGGTAGCACAAGCAAACACATGCAGACGTATTATATATTGTAGATTGTTGCAACTATATATATAAAGGTTGTAGGATTGCGCGCGTGTAGAGGCCTCGTTGCTCGAGAAAAATAGCCAAACGCGCGCAGAATACAAGAAGAAGATAGCGAGCGAGCGAGCGAGCAAGCGAATATAGCCGGCAGGTGGTGCGGAACCTCATCGAAGATTAATGCAGCCTGAGCCTTATATATACTTGCGAACGCGGCTTATGCCTCTTTTTGCTCTCACACGTAGATACAGAGAGAGAGAGAGAGATCGAATGTGCGATCACCCTCTCTCTTGCTCGCTGGCTCTCTTGGCTATATACACGTATTTTAAGTGCAAGAAGTCCGCGCGCCATGCATAGGCCACCAGCAGAGTCATGAGACTGAGACCACCGCAAACGCTTATGCGCTGCTGCTGCTTCAAGAAAGAAAGAGAGAGAGAGAGCTCATCAAAAGAACATGTATATAGATATATATTTACAGCGCACACATATAGACATTCTCGAGAGCCGCGTGAACTGAGCCGGACTGTATAGTAAACACGAAGCTTCGTGGATGCTTTGTCGTAGGTAATTTTATATAAAAACAAAAGTTTTTTTTTCTTCATTTGTAAGCATCTCCATAGGCTCGTTCGTTCGAATCTACACATGCTGTGTGAGAGACGAAAGTGTCGATTAACTCGTTATCATGAGAGCAGCTGTGGCGGCTGCAGTCTCGCAGTGGCTTCTTATTTATGCAGGCAATTAGTCTCTCCTTCGTAGTAGGTGTATACAAAGTACGAGCGCTAAAGAAAGCGGCAAGATCTTGAGACTGGATATGTTCTTGGTTGTTCCATGCCGCGCGTATATGCTGCGATTCCTTTTATTCTTCACCTTTTTTTTTTTTATCGAGCTTCGCGTTAAATTTCGTGCACACCATGACACACCATATCATTGCGCGTCCGCATGCCAGAATATAGTTGTCAGACGGCGGCGGCGGTGGCGTCACAACCGCTAGATATATTCCTTGTCTGAGTCGTTTATGCGATTAGTAGCTGCAGGCCCGATGATTGCAGGTCTGTTGATTTTAAAAACCTGATGCGAGCCCCAGAGAGAATAGCTACGTCTCACTCCCTGTGTGTGCGTGACGTGTGTATATTTTAAAGGTTGCTTTTTTTATATATTCGCCTCTCCCTGACTCGCGCGCACACGCGGCGCTTCATTAAAAGCTCGGACATTTTTATCGGCTCAAGATTTACGACACTTTCGCTGTGTATGTGTGTGCATGAGAAGCTCGATGTCTGCCCAACGTATACTTCATTATGTCTTAGCCTCTAGCTAACTTCTATTATAGGGCCTGTGCCTATTTGTTCTCGTCAATGATGTTGCCGCTCGCGCTAATCTTTTACCTCTTTTTTTTCTCGTTTTCAAACGTCGTGCGCGCTCATATCACCCTGGTGAAAGTCTATATAATCTCGCTGCCGTCGTAGCCGCCGTCGTTGTAGATATGAGTATTTATACGTTTGTTCTTGTATGTGAGCGTGGTTATGTGGGTGCTGGATATTATAACGAAGTCACGTTTGCTCGTATAATAATTTTCACGAGCTTTATATGTGCAACATACCTCGAATTTCATCGTTATAATGCTTGCGAGCGTGTCGGTGTACATGAGAACGTGTCGCACACATTTACACGCGACACGCCATGCAAACGTTGATAGACAGAGAGGAGGGACTTTTTTACGTCCATTCGCAATATG
The DNA here is from genome assembly GCF_000599845.2 of Trichogramma pretiosum. Lineage (NCBI taxonomy): Eukaryota > Metazoa > Arthropoda > Insecta > Hymenoptera > Trichogrammatidae > Trichogramma > Trichogramma pretiosum. The sequence continues at coordinate 2,041,157 of NW_019641647.1, read as the reverse complement.
TATGGTAGGTAGCTGACGATATATAGCTACGTGCACGTGTACTCGCGAGCGTCTGTGCTTTACGAGCAAAATTGACGATGACGGCTGCGGAGCGAAATTAGAAGCCATGGATGAAGCCAGGCTTTTTAACGATTGCGAAAATAAGACGGGCCACTGCCGCCGCCACCGACGCCATAGGTGTGCTGAAACGTTTTATCACCTCTACCGCATGCGCAAGTATATAATTTTACCCTAGAAAATTACTGTATTGTTTATAGAGTATCTAGGCGGTATATCTGTATACACAGGCGCACGCGTATGTGCTGCATAGAGATAGGTGCGCGCAAGATGGCGATAAAAAAAGCAGCCTAACAGGAAAGTGTAAAAAAAATTTCAACTCGTTCCTCCTCTCTCTTCCTCTTGCTCTCTGTCCTCTCTCTTTCTCTCTTCGATGAAGTGATTATTTCACAGGACTATTCAAGCAGCAGCACTCGAGGCGAGTAGTCAGCGTTTTACTATTTCAGTTCGAAGAGCGAACGAGTAAGCCAAACGCAGAAGCAGTAGCAGCAGAGACAGCGAGAAGGAGAAAAAGGATCGGGGCGAGCTCACGCACACGTTTTGCGAAGCGCCTCTGGGATTTTACACGGGTTTTTGGATCGAGTACGAGAAGACGAAAGTGAGAGAGAGAGAGAGAGAGAGAGAGAGAGAGAGAGGGGGTGAAGTAGTTTCAGTGGCTTCCTTTGCTGCCGCTAACACGGGCTTCTTCTTACTTCTTCTTCCTTTCTAGGCTGCTGCTGCTGCTGCTGCGTGTAAAGCGATTTGGAATTTATACTCTTCGCGCTCGGCCCGAAAAGAGTTGCTCCTTCTTCTTCTTCTTCTTTATAAACGCACGCAAGTATATACGTATAGGTGCACTTGTAAACCCGTATTTAAGCGTCTTTAACACTGCAACGTCTCTTGAGAAAGGAAAGGAAAGGAAAACGTTTTCTCTCGTCTATCTCTCTCAAAGACAATTTCTCTTTCCCTTACGTTTTGCGGCACGCGCAAGCCTCGCCTCGCCTTGCCGCGACTCAACTCGCTCTTTCGTGTAATGCTATGTAACGCCAGCAGCAACAGCCTAGTCATAATAATTATGCGAAAGTTGCGCTTTATGTATTCAATTTCGACTTTGACTCCAACTGCACACCCTTACTTGCTTACAAGCTTTTACTCTTCATTAAAGAGCAAGGACTTCAAAGGCAAAATAATATCTATCTCTCTCCCTCTCGGTCTACGCGCACATATATATCACATTACACATATATTTACACGCACAGACCCATATAAAGTGAAATAAACCTCAGAAGAGTCGATGCATGTGCGATAGATAGCTTATAATGAGATTGCACAATCTATATTAAACGTTAATTTTTGTGTATGGGCATTACGCGCAATCACCTGCAGCTACATCGGAGTCACAGTACAGCAGTTGTCAACACAAGGTATTGCAAAGAGCGAGAGCACGAAAGAAGGAAATTAGTCAAGCAACAGAAAAGAATTGTGAGTTGTCGTCGTCTCCGAGTCGAAATTGTCTCTTTACAAAAGCAGTGCATCGCCGGCCGCATGAAAATGTGTAGCCAGAAAAAAAGAAAGGGAGAGGAGCACCCGCAGAGCGTAATGATTGACGAACGAAAGCTCTCTTATATTATTGTACCTGTATGTACACAACATGTTTTTCTATTACTTATGCTTGTACGCATATAATACATATGCATTCGTGTTCTCAGGGCTCAAAAAACCAAGACATCGGTCCAAGCCGCACAAATACACGTATATGGACAAGGAATAACACGCGCTTTCCTCTGCACGGATGAGAGAGAGAGAGAGGGAGAGAAAAGGTTTACAAGACATCCAAAACATGCAGCAAAAATCTCTCCTTCTCTTTCCCCTGTGACTTTTAGAGAAGCATATAATACACTACATATAGGTACAGAAGCTATTGTTGAATACTGCTGCTGCTGCTGTTGGTTCTCTATGCGACGGACTACAGTAAACCACAAAGGATCTTCAGCCGCAGAAAAGTGTCCTTCCAGGTGCACGTCGCTGTCGTTTAGATCGTCTATACGTATATTCACATTGAAAGCATGACGACGTACAACGCATACACACATACAACACACTGCAATTCGACCGGCATGGATCCCGACGACAGCAGCTGTGTTGTTGAGCATTAGTGATCATGCCAGCACTGATCAAATGGATACGATATTACATTGAGTGGATTTACCGCTCGATCTAACAAATTTGTCATCCTCGAGACAAATAGAGGCCGAGGTTTTTGTCGCACGGAAAGAAATCCCTCCATATGTAGAAGAAGAAAGCTTGCGGCTTACAGTGAAGAAAATCAGAGTCTTTAACGACATAATCGATTCGTGCCAGCCGCAAAATTATTTATGAAATAACTCGTTAAAATTATTTAGATCGATGAGCGCGTAGCCAGCGCGTAAATTTGCTTGCTCCCCGGGTATATTTATGTTGTTCTTCACCCGACTTATGTATCATGTCCGCGTGCGCCTACGTTTCATCTTCAATTTTAATAAATCATAAGCTCGCTCTCGCACCAAAGAGAGACGTGTGTGCGTTGTAATTTACATGCACGCGTGCCCAGTACAGTACCACCCAGCTCTATAAAAATAGTTCCGCTCGCAGGTTTTCGCGCGAAAGCATTATTCACGCGGAGGAAAAAAATTCAATTCTAGCGATGCAAGGGATCTAACAAATTTCCGCCTCTTCGATAAAGAAGAAACTAGTACTCGGCTCGAGCTGCAGAAAGTGCAGAGAGAAAGAGAGAGAAATAGCTATAGCATAGCTGCAGCAGAAGAAGCTCTGGTGGTTCTCGAAGGAAATTTTAGTCGGCGATGCGACAATGGCAACAACAGCGGCAGCAGCTTCATGCCGAAAGCATTTCTTTTCATCCTTTGTTGTATTTTCATTCCAAATAATTCAGCGCACTAGAGAGACACTCAATGGTCGAACGAGCACTTATAAAACGCGGTGTGTTCTCTCTCATCTTGCTCTCTCTCTCTCTCTTTCTCACTCTTTCGCTCACTCACTCTGCGTCCGCGAAGGTGTATACACTGAAAGATGAAATAAGTGAAAAACGCAGAGTAAAAAGAGCTATTAGAGCGAAAAATAAACCCGAGTCAAAGACCTTTTGATTATTATATAGCTTCGCCGGTTAGATCGCAAAGACTCGTGTTGTTGCCATTGCCTTCATTACACCGCTCTGTCTCTTGCCTTTTTGCAATGTATACCTTGCCTTATATTTTCACGACATGTATTCTATTTGAAAGCTTTAATAACTTATGAAGTCTTTCTAGCAATATTCGTGTAAATTAAATGGTAATCCGTCACCTGAACTTAAATAGTCTGCTTTACGTATCTGAATGACATTAAAAAAGTCAGTACGCGGCTAGTGGCCGTTGTATACCTGTATAGTATAGGCATATAGAATTTGCACGAAGCTCGACGTCCGGGTGTAATTGAAACTCGGGGGATCAAAGACCGGATTAGCTCTCACAAATTATTTCGTTGCTGCTCTCGCGCAAGTGCTAGAAATCATCGCGTTATCGACTGGCGTAGCTGCTGCTGCTAAAACACCATTTGCCCGCGATAATACTTTGCAAACAATCGAAATCCGTATCAATTACTGGTCTGCTATACTCGCAAGGGAGAAAATGGCGTAGAAGCTGCTGCAATGGAATCCGGTAAAAAGCCGTTGCTTTCACGCCACCAAAGTAACTAAATCTCCGCAGGCCTCAGCTCGTATTTATACTCATAGTATAGCTATATATATACTATATACGTGCGAAGGGGGTTCTTCATCCACGCGAAAAGGACTTCTTGGCTGCCACCACCACCGCCGTCTACCTTGTCACACTATTCTGGCTTCGGTTAATTTTTTTTTGCTCTTTTTTTCTCGTTCCTTTCATCCTCAATCCTTTCTCCGTCCGATCGGCTCGGTACCTTTCATCATGCTCAGCCCATAATCTTATTCTCTCTTTATCCCAAACAAGTCTCAAGGCCGCTTGCGCGAGCGTTAATTATTGCATCTTGCATAATTCCGCGTCACATCCCAAACGAGTACTATACGTGTTTTCTCGTTTTCTCGTGCCAATAATTTTCTACCTTTTTTCTCAATGTCGTGAATCACGTCGACCTCTGCCGACGCTGCATTGCACGCGGCAGGGGTGTTCATGACTTTTATGGTGTCAGCGCGCCGCACTTTTCACGATGGCAGCAACCGTCGATGAAAGAAGCGAGATATTGGTTTTTTGTTGCCTTTTCGGCTTCATGCGCCGTAATTGAATTAGGCCTCACTTTTTTCTCTTCTATGCCAGAGCCTGGTCTATATAGTTCGAAAGCTTAGCTAACGCCCGTGATCCGATGAGAGGTGGCATATTGCCAGCAGCTACGTATGTATACATATAGCTACGACGATGTGAAAAGAGATTTTTTTGCTCGTTACTTTTATACATACATATAGCTACCTACTGCTGCATCTATACTGATCCTGAAGAGCTACAGTATATACATATATACACGCACACCCGAATGTAATAATAATCCCTGGATTCTTTTCGAAACGAGATGAAGAGCTTTTTAGAGATTCGTGATGATTTTACGCTCTTTCATCTCTGTACTAGCTCAGGCGTTAATACGCTATATTTTTTCATTACACTTATAAGTACTCATATTTCTTAGGACTAAGCGTTTATCGTAACGTTTATAATTTTCCTATCCTTTAAAAGCCTCCTTGAGAGATAATATCAGTAATCGAGAACGTATGTCTGTGTCGTGCAGTTGCAAAGTACAAATGCGGGAAATATCATATTTTTGTAATTTTAAATATTATAAGTATACGCGAGAATTTATTATATGCAAAGTATCCAAGAATCCCGACAGACATCTACTTAATGGGTCTTGGTCATCGCCACAAAACGACAATACAGCCTACACGCATAAATTGCAAGTAGGGTCTTACAAGTACACATCGTATTACATATGTAGGCCAAATTACATATCAGACACTAAAAACAATTTTGTGCGCACTTTTCTGTGCCGACAGTGAGCAATGACATATCATCTTTTCATGTACGCAAAAAAATATATATAACGTTTAAACGGCGATGCAGTGTATACTCGGCGCTTTAATGCACATCGGTACATCGTAATTCCATGCTCTCTCGCACCATAGAATAAAAGGAACATTTTTATAAAACTACGGGGCTTTGATCGCCTTGTCTCTCTCTCTCTTTTTTTCTCCCTTGGATAATAACGCCTATTTACGCGTATATCGCGCCACAGCCTACGACTATAATTCGTGTAATTACAATTAATCAGTGTCCCACGTTAGCTCGCGCAGTAGGCTACAATAAAAATTGATATTCAGCTTCGACGTGCAACTAATCATCCCCTGACTCTCACATATGTGAATGTAGCGTGCGGACAGCTTTTCGGGCTTGCCGAATAGAGTCTGCTAAATCACAATGCTACACTGCACTTTGTGTTGAGAAAATGAAAAGCACGCGTGAGTAGCTCCGGGAGCTCGCTCGAAAGCCAACTAATTCCGAAAAATTGTCGCGCGTATGCACGCGGTTGAAAGAGAAATGCGGAATCTAAACCCCGGCAGCGGGCGTTACACGCACTGTCGTGTGTGCGAATTTGACAATGTGTCTCGCTACCGTACCTTTGCTACATTTCGCCCCCAATGATCCAAGCATTGGGCATAAATCATTATCGGCCCCCAAGAATTGAATGTACGAAACTTACGGGTGCACGTGTATATGCGAATTTGATATATGCGTCTCAATATTAAAAGTTGAGATATTGTATAGATTAGGGGTATTAAGAGCTTCTATAACACTATGTTGGCTTACGCATGCAACTTGGGTGTACCGTATAAACTGGTGAGCTGCAAGGGATCATTTTACTAGATGCAGCTCGCTACAAGCTGTTGAACTAGCACTGGTAAGTCGAGATAGAGAAAAGGAAGAGCCGTAGAATCAAACGCGGTAGCCTAGAACGCGAGACTATATACGGTAAGCATAATAGGATAGAGTCGTGATAAATTTCTTGTTCATTATATATATATATACATAGCTGAGACGAGCAATGCAAATGCATGGGCCGTTCATGTAATGGATGTTTATTTATTATTTTATAGAAGCAAGACACAAATCATCGACCAGAGATCGTCGAGAAAGCAACACTTGGTTGGAGCTGGCTAGAGCTGACTCTCGCCACTGCATATTGAAAAAAAAATCAATGCCTGTGCGTATACGCATTACATACATACGTGTAGTATAAGCAGTAGCAAGAAATGTATAAAAGATACTCGCGAAGTTTGGGCTAGGCGCAGCAGCGGCAGCAGGTACAGTACGTGTGCGAGTATAGTATGTGCGCGCGAGGTAACACTCGGTGCGCGAACATGTTGGGTTGTACTGGCAGCATATATATATGCAGGAGCAAACACCCACGCGCGCACCGCTGCACATTGCCGCTGCGGAGTTTTAAGCCTTCGAAACAGCACTAATTCGTTGGAGATACCGTTGCTGCAGCTTGGAGCTGCTGTTGCTACTTGTGCTGGTAAGATTAGCGCCCCGCTATTATAGCCGCAACTCGCAAGGGGCTGCTGATGCTGCTGCACCGCAACTGTTATACTTGGCATCCACCGCGCGCGTATCTATGCCCCCTATAGCGGCTGTTTTCCTTCTTTTTCGTTTGTTATAATCCCTTACCCCTTATACTGCAGCTAGCGGATTTTTAAATTATTTCCCTTCCACTCTCGCTTGCTCTTGCTTGCTCTCGTTTACCGACACACGCCTACATACTCTTGAAAATATTAACGAGATTTATGCGTACGACGCATTGTGTGCACACGAGACAAGGACGGCATACAGAGAGAAAATGAAAGCAAAAAGAAGTCGGTCCGTCGGCGTCGTTATGTTATCGTCAAAAAAGCTGCTGCTGCTGAGTATAAAGTATACGCGATGTATACGCACGCACTATAACGCACACATATAAGCCCGCAGTGAGCCTCTCGCTAAAACGACAAATGAAAAATAATTATAACACATACACACAGACAGACATAAATACAAGAGGCATTCTCGCGGATGTACGAGTTATGTGGCACTCGCGTATACTCACACGTACGCGCACACATCGAGCTGAAACTGTACGTGCTGTACGTACATATAAGCTCGAGCTGCCTACGCAAACGTTGCAGTAGCAGCAACAGCGGTAGTCGCGCGAAATTCTACGCGCAGCGAGGCTCTGTGTCGTCTCTCTCGGCAGCCGGCAGTGTAGTGCCGCAGTAGTGGCTGCTGGAGCCAGTGGCCAATGTGCGGTATGTATACTCGTGTAAATTAAACCGCCAGAGCCAGTACGTACGCACACACACACATACACATATACGATTGCAGGGAACAAGATAAAAATGACCGCTGCCGCACGCACGCATATAAGCAAGCCAGCCAGTTGTGGTGCATGATCCAGCATATAGTGCAGTGGCTGCCAACGGTACGGGATAGCTCGCTCTTTTCTTATTCTTCTTTTTTCCCATACCTTTTGGCCGTCTTTTTTCTCTTTTTCAAACGTGCACATATATATATATTATATACCCGTAGGTAATGTATGCTATAGCGAAAGGATAGCAAAAAACCGGCTAGAGAAGTGCGCATAGTGCTATGATGAGACACGCTAATCGCTCGCAGCTCAAGGGTGCGTATGCGGTGTAACGCGATGCGCGTCTCGAACTGATACGTCCGCCAAGCGCCTGCTGTAATACACGAGTACAGTACTGAGCAGGCTCGCGGCCAATTCTCCATTCAACGTATGGAATCTGAACATTCGCCGAGCCGTTATGCACCCAGTCACTGCGTTGATGCTGCACTGCTCTTTTTATTGACTTTTATTTTCTTCGATTCGTGTATTTCGCCTTCGTTTGTTTTTGTCTTTTGCGTGTATGAGTCTTCTAAACACACACACGCTTGCCTGTGCAGTAGCAGCTGCAGCGGCCAATACATGTTTTTCACTTGCCGTTTGTTGCTCCGTTGTGTATGACGGTTATGCACTGATTCGCGCTCTGCCAACCGTGCCACATGTACGCTGATATACCTGTATGTACATCTCAAAGTTGAGCTTTTTTATGCAAACGATCGCGCACTCGTTTATCGGAAAATTCGCTGGGGAGAAGTATACTAGTGGATAGAATAATTGATGGCTGAAAATTAATTCTCCCGCGAATACTGCAACGCAAGCATCTCCGCGAGTTTGTGCAAGAGGGTACACTCGAATGTCCATGTGTGCCCTTTTATAACTATATGCTAACTAACTATAAGTTTTATGGCGCTCGGTTGTTTTATTATAATTACCATTTTATGTCCTCATGCACGCACATGACTTTTTTTTTCTTTACTTGTTTTTCGTTGCTGCTTTTAATGGCCATTCGTGCAAGCACAAGAAAGATCGAGTTTCTCTCTGCCGCCGCTTTCTGCCGTACCTCCCTCGCATGCCAAGAGAGAGAGAGAGAGAGAGATAGGAGGATGAAATACTCTATACCTACGCACGCGGAAGTCAAATGGCTGAAAAAAATTTTCTCTTAACTTTTTCTCCCTTCCTTTCTCTCTTTCACTGCGACTGTCGCAAAGTACCTATCATTTTTAACGTATACACATACGTACATATCTATATATCCAAATGCTTTTATGTATAATTCTTCTTTGCTGCGGAGCTTATGGTCGAGTGCATAATATGTGCCGTATTCGCGGGGAGAAACTTATTACAGCATATGTGCATAAGGTTATATATTGTACCGCTAATTTTTGCTCATATGATCGCGCCACTTTCTCAGGCTAATTACTGTCAAGTATATGAATGTTTTGTGAAACTATATCTCTTAATTCACTACCTTAATTTATATTCACTTTTCCATTCTTTCAAAATCAATACTTTTTTCTTAGTAATTCCTATCTAATTTTCATCTGTTTATTAAGCCTAGTCAAATTAAGTTGCATGAAAACACCATTAGACCGGCTGCGTAACAAAATAGTATATTATGCAACCAGTTCGCGAAAGAAGATGACGAAGGCCACAGTTGTTTTCGCCCGAGCGTAGCGAGGGTGAAAAGACTCCTGTGTGAGTCATCCTCCTTACGCACTAGTTGCATACAACATTTTTCAACATTTCGTGCGTAAAACGTGATTTTTATGTCACTGAAAGGTTAAAAAACCACATTTTACGCACGGAGTGTTGAAAATCTAACATACACGAGTAGCATAAAATCAAATTCTACATTATCGATTTATGCTGTCTACCAGAAAAATATTTCAGTTTTTATATCTTATATTTCTGTGAAGCGAGAAATTAGATCTGTTTTGGCACAAAAGAAATGGAATTTGCGCAGGGAATGAGAAAAAAGAGAATATTGTAATATAATTTTATCGACTTACGACTGAATCGATTCTATTTCAATTTTGGCTCACGCGATGATGGCCATAATTCAAAATTTTTTGTTAAATTTTGATAAAAGACGTTTACGTGTAAAAATACAGCTTTGAATTCGTGTCATATCATGTATAATATAATATACAAAAGCAGAAAAAAAGATGGACGAATAGAATATCGGCAAAAAAGAAGACACAATTAGCACGTGCTGGTTGAAAAATGTTGTCAGTATTTTGGAGCTTATACGACGCTTCCTCTCTTTCGGTATGTTTGTCGCATCAACATCGAGAATATGATTCAGTTTTATTAGCAATATAAAGTCACTAAAAATGCTAAGGATGAATGATTTCGATCCTCGAAAGAGTTGTAATAAATGGAGGCAAGCATTGTAATTAGTCATGTTTAATGTGCCTTTGCTGCCGCATTAGCCTCGTATATGTAATGCGTACGAGAGCCAATGGTGGCGACCACGACGAGAATAACAAAAAACAAAACAACTAAACCATCCAACGAGACACGGTTGTAAAAAAGTCTCTCACAAGCCAGAGGAAATAAATTACGCGTCACTTTAAGTGATTTCTCGTATATTATAAACACAAATCGGTACCGCGAGAGCGAAGCTGAATAGCGCGCAAAATCCGAGTACGCAATGATTTAACTTTTTTTTTAAATGCTTTTACGCACGTTTCGATAAGCCAATAAAGTGTCGGTGCTACAAGGCGCGCACAAGCAATAGCAGGACTCGGCCAGTGCAGTGGAAGCAGCATTCGCTCCGCAGAGCATTGATATATATCCTAGGACGCGGCCAGCTATATAGCAGCCGCGACGACAATAAAGCTCCTCGCGAGGAAAGAGAAATATAACGGCAGTTTGGCCCTTTTTTATGTAATATAAACTCAATTACCGTCCGACAACGCACGGGTACAAAGTGCATCGATGTATAACAACAACAGCAACAACAACAGCAGCCGCACCAGACAAAAGGAAGCCCCGAACACGCCTTGGATTTTTCGCACCCTCTCTTCGCAGCCAACTTTTGTGTGCACGTACTGCATGCAGCGGCGAGAAGGCGAGGAGTAAAAAAAGCGATAGAGTCCAGTTATCCGCGCTTGGGTTTATTATATCGAGAGCCCGCATCATCGTCGTTGTCATCATCATTGTCGTCATTCATCGAGACGGGCACTAGCTCGCGTACTCGTCTTGATGATCACGTACACGACGCCGCTGCGAGAAAATCGAGCCCGCGCATGCAACGTCATGCTCTTAAGACGTCTCAATTTCAGCGTGTTATATATTGTGTATAGCACGAGCGGCTGTATGTGTATCGGCAAAATTCGCCTCGAACGCCGCGCACCGACAATCGCACGCAGACCATCGGTAAGTAATTATTGAGATGATGAGATGATGTGCATACAGGTCGAAGAGCGAGAGAGAGAGAGAGAGAGAGAGAGAGAGAAAGAGAGGCCTGCATGTGCATCGCTGAAAAGCTTTGAATTCTAAGACGCGCAGAGCTCGTGTGTATTATCTCTCGTTCTCTCGTTCACTCGTTTACTCGTTCTCGTGTGTGTGCCAAGAGGAAGACGAGTTGGCTGAGAGAGCGAAGCGAAAAGGCCAAGATGTAGGCTGTCGATTGCGACGTGGTATCGAGATTTACGACGACCCACATGGTCGGCTCGGCGCGCACACGACTATATTTATACTTTATATGTGTACGATGAGTAGACGAAAGTCCGAGTCTATGCTTGGCAGTCAAAGAATGAAGACCTGCAGCATGCATTCAAGATGCTGTTTGTTTGCCGCACGAGCTTCTGTGTCAAGAGAAATATAGAAACGAAAACAGAGAAAGAAAAAGAGGAAAGACGAAAAATTTTGATGGATGCTTCGTGCTACTTCATACGTCAAAAGACGCGGATCGTATTTTTACGGCTTTCTAAAAATAGCCCGATAATAATCCCACCACCACGCGTACAATATGGCCCATGGCGGTGTGACACATTAAAATATTAATCGAAAAGCCGCCTTAAAATATATAAATGTGATCAAGTTACGTGGGGGGAAAAGGACCCAACTTACCACCTTATGATGATGTCGCTTTTATCTTATAACGATACAATTTCTTGCAGTCCCTTCTAAGAAAAAACAATGATAGACGTAGCAAAGTATAAGATAAACGATCTCTTTATATATAAAGCGCCTTTTACTTGGATTGGCAAGCTTGCTCGCGAATTTACATTATACGACTCGAGCAAGACAATACTTTGACACCTCACCCAAGTATTAGTGGCCGATGATATCGAGAAAAAAAGAGATAAGCCGATGTAAGCGTGATGTAGGTATACCTGCGATAGGAGACGTATGAGTAGCGCGGCAAGTGTCATAAATACATAAATTGATATGTGCGTGAGTGTGAGAGAGTTAAATTAACTCGATTGAATGAGTGAAAAATCTTACATAAACACATACTCACTTGAAAGAGAACAAGTATATGGTAAGAAAGACAGATCCACGGCTCACACGTAAGAAGGTGCTCCGAGTCTTTGATGAGTTTCACATGTAAATGAGTTACATACATACATACACACACACACACACATATATATACACACATGCGTCTGTACTAATATGCTTTTAAGAGAATTAATCGTTGCGTCGAGAGCAGAAGCAACGGCAAAAGTAGCAGCGGCAACAGGAGATTGAACGTCGACTGTGAGCGCGAGATATGATAAATGAAGAACAAACATCGAATGAATCATATTAGCCAGAATATCGATATCAACTTCCCCTCTCGCCAGCTATATATCTAATATAAGCTAAAATGAAAAGAAAAATGCCGGCTGAAATCGAGCGTACCTGTCGAATTCTTTTTGTATCGCGCAATCTGTGTCGCCGTGCTGCTTTTTAGCGGCTAAAGCAGTCTAAAATTAAAATTTTCTATTGTACTTATTTCTTTTCTACATGAGCGTCGCGCAATTTCAGATTCGCGTGCGTGTGCATGTTTTAAAGCAGCATGCATGACTCTTTTTCGGCGATGTTAGCGCTACTGCTGCTGCAACTCTATATGTGTATGCGCGCACGCACTGAGCTCGAGGATATAAATTAACTACTTGGCTATGCAAGCGCTAATCCCAACGCGCGTATACTCACGCCAAGTCAATAAATCCTCTGCAGGCGAACGAGCGAACGAATGAATGAATGCAATAGCGGCCAGAGAGAGAGAGAGAGAGAGAGACGCACAAATTGCTTTGGCGTCATATACACGTGCGCACACATACACACGCACATATCTATGCATACAGCGCAGATATAAATAATAGAAAGACTAAGAGCTATATAGAAGTAATAGCAGTAGAAGCAGCAGCAGCAGCAATAGCAGCGCATTCCATACAACGAAGAAAAAAATGTTCTCTCTCTTATGCTATACGGAAGGTGGGTTCGTTTAATTCGCCCTCCAGAGCTCGATGCATAATGCATGTTTGCGAGAGCAAGCGAGAAAGGGAGATGGGGAATGGAGGAGGGTGAGAGGAGGGGCGGGGAGAGTATGGAAGAAAGACGAGTCAGAAGTCCGAAGAGAGAAAGAGAGAGAAGAAAGAGAAAAGTGCGTCGACGAATGCGTGAGCTTTTTCTCTACAACAGCCGTTTGAGGAGTAGATAGAAAAAAGGATTCTAATTAACGTTAATGCTCCGTCTCTATCTTTTTCTCCGTCAGCTTGCACTCCGTGAATATAGATATATCTACATCACCACAGCTGCGACCAATCGGAGGACTTGGCCCGTAAGTAGTCACAAGAGTCACAAGAGCCTGTTCGATTATTCCAGCTCTCAGCTTTTTTACGTTAACTCGACATCCGCTCGATTGAATAGCCCGTTGATTTCGTCTCTAGGTATAACATATACGCAGACACGTATAGATATATAGGTAAGTTGGCTCCGAGAGCTATTGTTGATCGTTTATGCAGACGTGGATGCGCTTTGCTCGAGTGCTGAAAACCGATATATGTCCACGGACGCGAGGGTCGAGTTGAAAAATATTTTTACAACGGCACGCGAAGCAAAAGCTTGGACACGCAGCCACGAGCGCGCAGGAAAGATTACGAAGAAAGCGAAAGGCATGGTCTTATTGTAATATTTTGAAACTCAATTATCGCTATGCAGACATTTCCAGGGAGAGACGTACACGCGCCGGCCGATAAGGCGGGCAAGTTTCGCGGAATCGTCCCAGCACGCGAGTCGAGCCTCGACTCGATGTCTAAATAAGCGCAAAGTTATAAGAGTTGTGTAGAGAATGAGAAAAAAGCAGAAAACAAAAGTTACATTACGCGTATCGCTATTATGTACGTGCCCGAGCGTATGCGAGCATGTGTGTCGCGCACATATTTGTATAACAGGGAAGATTTGATGCGCGATTAGCTCATGGCGTACTTCTTGCGCGCACATAGACTTTTAATGCATGCGCGTCGGGCGATAAAGCGTCACAGGCTTACTTGTGTGTGTGCGTGTGTCGTGCTGCACTACAAGACGTGCACAACAGCCACCCACACGGACTTGCATTGAAATTTCTGCAGGCCAGTCGTTGCGGCTACACTAAACCGTATACTCTCTTATACTAGTTCCGTATTATAACGCTAAACACGCGCTCGGCGAGCGAGCGAGTTTGACTTTTAACGTGGTTCGAGACGAGAGAGCTGCAAAGCTACCCCCGCTACGTCTATTTCCTACAATACTCTCGAGAGTGAGATGTGGTATATGTGCGCGGCGCACACATGTGCTTATAATAAGAACTATATATCGCTTGTACGAGCGCTAGATAGATCGGTACACGCCGATAACGAACGTCGCAAACTCGCGCACAGACACACGAGCCAGATTTTCTCCTAGAATACGTCGTTGTCGCTACTAGGCTGCCATACATGTCACATTTTCCCACATTTTCTGACGCAGCTGTGGCCAAGCGTGCCTAGTTTCGTCTATATAAATGCATTCTTTGCGTCTAACGTCTAGTCTCGGAAATGTGGCACACTCGAAAGTCGAAAGCCTGTCATATTTTTTATATTCATAAGTACGTACAAGCGGTACATGATGAATTTCTGGAAAAAATGATCCAATGACAAAAGACGTTATAATGTCGTGGCTACCACTGTGGTGGCGAGACGTTTGATTATTCCACGGAATATTAAACTATATTATACGGGAATATACGCGCGTGTGATATCGCTGCCCCGAGCACCACCGCAACTGCTGCTGGCTTTGGCCCCCTGTTTAACCGGCCACACGCACGCGACACATAGTCGAATTTTCGATTCCACATTTTCCAGTTTCAAACCGTTAAATATCATCGCAGGAAAATATATAAAATATGTACATGTATATATTTGTAGAGCGTCGCGTCGACTTTATCGAAAGTCTACCGCGTATATTAATATGCAAGAGAGCTGCGTAGAGGCGCACGCGCGCATAGTAGCAGCAGATATGGGTGTAGAAAGGAAGCTAGGCCGATAAATCATCGAGTTCGGTTTGGAATATGAGCGTTGCGGTATAGCAGCAGCCGAGCCCGCTCTTGTCTTTTTCCAATGCATATGATATTATAATATACCAGCATTGCTCGTGTACACGTATTATTAGGTATAATATTTCATGGCGTGTGGCGTAGTCACATTTTGTCCCCAATCTACACGAATTCTCGCATGGTTTACACACAAAAAGAAATTAATATTCTCGAGTCAGTCAGACCTTTTATTTGAAAATTAACAAGAATTGGTTATCATTTTTTTCTCTCGCTCTCTTGTGCCTTTACTCTTTTGCGCTCTTTCTCTCTCTCTATCTCTTGCGTTCTCTTCTTTTCTCCAGTTGTAAAATAAATCTGCTCATAGCCACTTGCAACAGCTTTTCTTCTTTGCGATCCTTTAATTACCTTTCGTCGAGACTTTTCTCTTGCTCTAGACGAGCTGCAATTAACGGGCCGTAGGTCCTACCCTTATAATACTTTTCCGGAGTAAAAGCGATATCTCTTTTCTTTCTCTCTCTCTCTCTCTCTCTCTTTCTCTTGTCCTGCCCCTTCCTCCATACGCCTGAAAGAGCTGAAAATTCTCGCGAAACGAATGTGCCTCTGCGCGTGATTAACGCCCCAGTACTAAATAACCTAACGGTCCATTATAAAGAAAAAGAAGTTTCCAAAAGAATGGACATGTATATGAGTGTATTTGAAAAAAGAACGAGAGCATGTCAACGGGAGCGTGCACAGTAGAGAGAGAGAGATGGAATGTAAGAACTGGAGGGGATGACTGCATAGGGAAAGATCATAAAGTCGTCAAGGAACCCTGGCACCTTCGCGCGTATTATTGTATGGTCCCGATTGGCAAGCCTAAACGTTTCAATGGATTTTCCTTGTAGAATCATGGCAATTCGGTCGAGTCGTTTAGTTAAAGGATAACAAAAGTAGCTGCTGTCTCTCTCGAGCGAATTAGCAGAAGAGTATTTCGAGCAAGACGTCAAAATGCGTTTACGTGCTCGGCGTTATAGCCTTCGCGAGTGTGTATATATGCCCGCGCGCGCATTGCAGCTCTTGCGGAAGACACTAAGCGCGCGCGTGCTACACACGAATAAGCGGCAGCGCTTAGTTTAGCTCGTAAACTAAGAGACGCACTGAAAGTTTCTCGTCTTTGCTCTGCTACTGCTGCTGTGTTATACATGTGGGTGTGGGGCTGTGCATATAGGATAGAGTATGGCTTAACGATGCGTACATCGCGTGTGTACGCCGCATGTGCGTGTACAACTGCTGCTGCTGCAACTCCTGCTGCTGCTCCTGGGTTGCAACAGAGCCTGACTGCTCTGCAGCAGCAAAAGACTTTGACAGTTTCGCGCGAAAACCTTATATAACATGCAGCGCGTGCAGGCGAAATTAGTTTCTGCCCCTCTCGCCACCCTCTTTGTGCCGAGCTATACGCTGTGACTTTAGCCAGAAGAGAAGAATCAACAACTGCACGCGTGCCACTATACAAGTGCCTGCCGCCCTGTATATCTCTAAACTCCAACTATATCAACAACACACTTGTCAGGTTTATAATACGTATATTTATATATACTTGGCCTTATATGAGCAATTCTCTAAATGAAACGCATTTTTGGAGGTAGAATCGCGGCAAATTTTTTTTTCAACCTACGCGGATACGGACCCCCGGGAAATGTTTTTGGGGGTCCTAGGAACATGTAACCACGTAGGAACCATTGAAATTTCAATAGTGCTTATTTTTATAGCTACTTTTGTTCTTTAGGGCCCGAAAAGTCATTTTTTCGCGTAAATACGACAATTCACTCAATTTCTAAGTGGCTGAAAAAGTATCAAAACTCATTTAAAAAAAGTGACTGACTACTCCATTCGATAGGAAATTTTCTCAGCTTTCCGATGGTGATATCAGATTTTTCGATACATTGCATATTCACCGAGAAAATCATCGTCAAACATGCCAAGCTAAATATCTCGAAAAACTCGTTACGGAATAAGTGAATTTTTTGGTTTATTTATGGTTTTTTCTTATGAAAATTGAATATTTCGGAAAATCTGATATTGCGATCGGAAAGCTGAGGAAATTTCCTATCGAAAGCATATTTTCATTTATTGTTTGAGTCGCATTACAATGTTATACAAGGGAATTTCTTTTACTTTGTTCGCTGTTTTCTGTTTCCGAGCTGTATTCAGCGCGGTCGCGAGGTTTTCGGCTCGCTACAATGAAAACTAGCTCGTAATTCCACTGAAAAAATAAATTAATATATGATTTCGATAGAAAATTTCCTCAGCTTTCTCATGGTGCAGTCAGATTTTTCGATAAATTTCATTTTCACGAGGAAAAATCGAAATTAAACCTCAAAGATCACTTTTTCCGTACCGAGTTTTTCGAGATATTTAGCTTGGCATGTTTGATGGCGATTTTCTCGGTGAATGTGCGACTTATCGGAAAATCTGATAACACCATTGGAAAGCTGAGAAAATTTCCTATCGAACACAGTAGCCAGTTATTTTTTTTAGATGAGTTTTAATACTTTTTTAGTGACTTAGAAATTGAGTATTTAGCCGTATTTAAGAGAAAACATGATTTTTCGTCCTCTAAATCACAAAAGTAGCTCTGAAAATAAGCACTATTGAAATTTCAATGGTTCCTACGTGGTTACATGTTCCTAGGACCCCCAAAAACATTTCCCGGGGGTCCGTATCCGCGTAGGTTGAAAAAAAAATTTGCCGCGATTCTACCTCCAAAAATGCGTTTCATTTAGAGAATTGCTCATATATATATACATACCGGCTATCATTAATATGTGTTTCACATAAATACGCTTATGTTTTCTCTGACGAATAGTCGTGAAAATCTTATCTGCCTCATATATCAGTAGTATAATAACTAGACTTGACTGATTGGTGAACACATTAAACGCAAATAGAGCTCGAATGTCAACGTCGTCCCTGCATCCATCATGCCGGCAACCTTTACGAGCCGAGGGGAAAAGAGAAAAAGTATATATTTTCTCATCAAATTCAAACTTTTATCGACTCCAACGGCTCAACGTGTCGTCCTGCGTGGGAACTGTTCGATAGTGTGCGTATACATATATATAGGTATATATGCGCTTTTAGGTGCCAATGTTTGTAACTTTTTTTCTTTTATAGCTGTCCAGAAACGTTATACAGGCAACGGACCGGCATCGGATCGAACGAACCGCCAACCAACTTTTATAACGATCGACTTGGTTAGTATAGTTGAGGCCATATAATATGCATCAACTCTTCGAATAGTTAAATAGAAATATATTATACGTACACAGCATGGCTACACGTGCAGAAAATGTTTAAAAACCAGGGCACGAGCGAAGCCACGCAGATGGAGGCTAGGAGAAACAAAAAGGCCCGTTTTGATGCGATATTAAACAAATTTCTGGCATGTACGTTTGTATTGAAGCTATAAATCGGATGAGAAACCGTATATAATGAAAAAAGCAGCCCCAGCACTGCGGCTGCTGCTGCAGCTATTCTGCTACCGCCTGCACCCGTAGAGAGATTTCATCAATCCACTCTTCTGTACTCGAGTCTCCTTCTTCTCGATTGCTGCTCGCTGCCACGCCACCGCCACCGCCGCTTCTGCTGCTTTCGTAACGATGTTCAAAATTACATCAATTATTATATACATGCAGTGCACTCACCCACACACACATACACAAATTCATAACCGTGTACACACGTATATATTTCAAGCGAGGTGAAATTAAAAAATAAGGAAAAAGGAGAAAAAAGAAGCTTGAGCGAGTCGTTCGCATGACGCGTATATAACCGCAAAATTGCACTCGAGTTAATTTCGCATTATTTGTCTCGAAAGAGAGCGAGAAATTTATACGAAACGAAGGATATCAGTCACGGCGTAAAAGGAAAATTGCCGACGGAAGATATAATACGTATAAAGAGGCTCAATCGGTCTAAACGTGCGTGCCACGCAGCGTAGGTAGGGTCTCGAAAATTTAATTGAGGATATGCGACTGCACATAACTGAACTAAGCAATATAATACACTCGACGCAAACACACAAGCCGAGGCTATGCTCATATATAGAGACGTTAGGCTTCAGTCAGCGAAAAACAACGAGGATGCGCGAGAACGATGAATATATAACGCTGCATGCTCAAGCATTATACGGCTTTGAAGCGGCGGAAGAGACCGGTACCGGCACCTACTTAAAATACATACACCGAGCCCAGCAAACGACCCAATGTCGCCAAATATATCGGACCACAACACAGCCTCCCGGTATTTGCTCGACATCTCGTAATTAAATTTGCATTTTCTACAATCGTGAGCTGCAACTTTTTACTCTTTCTTCGCAGTTAAAAGTTGACGATTGCAGCCTTGGAATTTCGATGCACACGTAAAACTTTCACTTTAAGAAAGCGAAATAAGAGAGAAGAGTTTTGATTTGTTCGACGCTTTGCATTATTTTGCGCACCGCACTTGATTACAAGCGACGCGCCTGCGCAAGGACGCAAAACAATGAAAAAAAGGACTGCGAGCGGCGCAATGAATTTTTCGTGTGTATACCGTGCGCGACCCGCCCGACCAGTACAGGGCGTCAGCGACGTAATTTGCACTCTCGAAGCCACTTTTTTAATCGAGTCTTCCGTCACTGTCCGCTCCTGTCGTTTGATGCGCAGCTCGACGACAGTCAAACGAAAAAAAGTCGCGAGAAAGTCGATAGTTTGGCGCTTTCGCACTGTATGTATCAGGGATGTTTTCACATCTAGCCTGACGTTTGTAAAAATGAAGATTCAAATGCAAAAGTCGACTATTCGTCTAGGATATAGAGTTTTGCAAACGGCGGCCGTTTTTAGTAAATAGAACAGCTACATATATCTTTGGTAGGCAAAAAGACGACAGTGGAGGCGAAATGTTAGATAAGCAAGGAAGAATAAAGCCGCTAATGGAGCGAAATGTTAGCACAAAAGAAGCGTCGGAACGGTATATTTTATATTTTATATGCATAAACATCGAGTTACAAGAGGTGTATATTTTTTCACGCATACGTATATTCTTGCTACGGCCAACAAAGCCATGTCCATTGGTGCGCCTATTAGCACTATACGTATGCTCGTGTGTTCGTCGTAAAAGCCAAAACGCGAAGCATCAAGAAGTAGAGAGAGAGACGCAATTAGCACGCGAGAGAGACGCGGAAAGCTCAAAAGGGCGAGAGCGAACGTATCCATCGACTGTGGGCTCTCGGCCTCTTATATGTATAAGCTTGACAAACACTATGGTATAATGTGTACATATAAAACGAGGAAGTGCGAGCGAGAGGCAGCCTCGAGGTTCCTGGAGACCGATAAAAAACATTCGTTGACTGTTTTCTTTGCGGCACGGTGTGTGTGCGCGCTAAGCGAAGAAGGTTGTGGAGGAACATTACTACACTCGAGAGAAAGAAAGAAAAAAATGAGTAGGCAAGAGTGAGAGTAAAGAGAGAGAAAGAGAGAGAGCAAAAAAAGTCGGTTTCGCGCCAACAATTGACACGGCTTGCTCTCGATGTGCATAATAGAGCAGAATTGCATATACTGCACATTCATGCCGAGTATATATAGAGCAAGCGCATATGCACAAGAAGCGAGCCGAGAACTGCTTTGCGCAGCATATCTGACGCGTCCTTTGAATATCGCTCGCAGACGACTACCAATACACACACATCCGAAATATACTTCTCTTCTTATATACTGTAAAGCTTAGGGCATAGTATTATCAAATACTGTACAAAGTAGGATAGATATGAATACGAGTACGGAGGCGTAAAAAGGACCAAGATGCAGATGCGCATATCGTATTGTATGAATAAGGGACTTTGTGCATGTATGCGGTTATGTATAATCTCGAGGCAAAGTGAGAATGGCACATTTTGTCGCACAAATAGGCCCAAATGCTCGAGCGCACATGACTGAATACGCGCTCAAACGAAGATTTATATTATTATCATGCATATACGTAAAAGCATAGACGCACACGCATACACACACAGGTAGGACGAGAAAAGCGACTAGCGAGACTTGGATAGTGTGTGTACGCGTGTGTATGCAATTGGCTACGGCATTGTTGTCCAACTGCAGCGGAGCAACAGAGCGGCAGTAGCATCAAGAACGAACTAATAAGGGAGCAAGGAAATACCATCTCCATGTGTACGAATATATTCACGTGTAAGCGAGCAAGGAAGGTACGGCAGCAATGGCATGATAAAAGGTAAGGCAAACTTTCGTCACGCCGCAAGACTCTACGATGCACCTCAGATACATACACGTATAGACGTATGGATATACAACGAGTACACACACACACACACACGAACTGCAGCCAAGAGGTAAAGCTAAGCAGTGAATTTCTTTTGCTATTGTGTTGGGAGATGCTGTAACGCACACTACATTAAATCTCGTTCTCCTCCTCTTCCTCCTCCTCGTGTTCGTCTTGATTCTCGTATATAGTCGTTTTGCTCGTTGTCCTTCGTATAACGTATAAGTATATACTAAGCAAGAGTGGCAGAAAGCGCGGCTAATCGCTAACACAACTCAATCTTTTCCGTATCGCTTGCTGCTTGCTTTGTCTGCTCCGTACGTATATAATCTAGCTCGTACGCGAATGCTCTCACTACCGCTTTGTGCAACGCGACGCTCGCGCGCTAATGGGTAAAAATGTGCCGCTCGCCTCCCGAGTACACATGCGAGTCCAAGTATGTCCTACCTAAGTCTATTTGCAACGTGATTCTTCTGTTGTACTGGATACAGCAGCGAATCGTAGTGTACCTAGAGCAGTGGGCGGAGGACTCGCCGAGCGGGCATATTAGTGTCGAGCACGCGATAGACACACACACTCGTAAGTATAAGGCCGCTGTTTATAATAACTCATTGTTGGCTTTTTACCGATACGAACCTCTTCGTGGCCGTGTATACGTTATAGTAAATGACGATGTACGTGTGTAAGTATTGAATAATGCACGCACACAAACTCGCATATTATACGCACGCACACACACTCGCACACACACAGCAGAGACACGTCGAACGGTCTCTCGTGCAGCGAGATAGTAAATAAGCCCGAGAGCACAGTACCACTATACCACTATATACTGTATACACCGATCGAAATTACCGCTCTAGGTGTATATAGTAGCTCGAAACACGCCGTGTGCAGTGCGGCTCGCCTGCAATATGCTAAAACGCGTGTCGCCCCGCGTGCACCGCTCATGTACATTCACATATATACATAGATAACTTTGCAGCGCACTGCCATGCCTACACATACGCACGTGTATATGCTCATCGACGTCCACTATGATTTACGATAATCTTTTTTTCCAATACCTATAATTGCCCCACACGCATTTAAACGTACGCCTGTGTGCATCTATATAATATCTACAAGCTTGAACTGCACAACGAGTATACGCTGTATACCGTCGTATACATACATACGGTCTGCAATTATCATCCCTCTTTCTCTCGCGCGCGCACTCGCGTATGTAACTTGCACCTTGGCTACAGTGCAAACTAAAAGTCGACAAAAAAATATTAAAAAGAAAAATATAGATAAGCAAAAAGAGCGCGTAAAGTACAAGAGAAACCGGTCGCGGCATGAAAAATCCGCGATTAAGCTTTAGAGGATAGACAAAAAAAACAAAACAAAACAAAGCCGATCGCGACGGTCGGACGCGCATCGCAATATCTACACAGTCATGATGGTTTGTTGTTGTCGACAAAACATTCAATACAGATATAATGAACGTATAGAGGTACTTACACTAGAGTCATCCATACTGCAGTTGCCGTATCGACGGGGGTTGAAGGGAGCTGCTTCTTACAGTCTCCCCTCGAGCTACATCCTCCTTCCGTTGTGCTTTCGCTGGTAGTCGGCGTCGTCGTGGAAGCTAGCGAATCTCTACCAACAATTATCATTCGCAGGCCGTCTCAAAACTTTGTATTTACTTATAACCTATTGCTCATCGACTGATTATTCATTTACTTAATTTTTTTTCCTTCGAAAACACCTCACAGTTGGCACTTTAAACACCGTCACAATAATAACAAGAACAACATCAGCTGCAAAAACTGCAGCAACAAACAAGAACAATTAGAAGAACTGAATCAACGGCAACTTATTGTGGAATACAATCAACACTAGCGAAGAGATGAGACGCAAGACCCGCACCAATGCCTGCAACTTGAGTGGTTAGCGACGAGGAGAGCAGCAGTGCCTGCCAGAATCGCGACGATACGTCGAGACAGCGGCAACATCAGCAGGTAACGACGACATCATTATCATTAAAGAACGTCATGTGCACGTCTTGTCTCGTCGACATTGGTTAGGGGGCGAATCCTATATTTTTGCAAGAAGTGCCTGGCGAGCAAAGCGCATTAACCTTGGCGAGCGCGATTGAGTGAGAGAGAGAGAGAGAGAGAGAGACCGCCGGCAGCAGCGGCAGCAGAAGAGCTCTGGACTGGACCACACACAGGCATTCAAGTCTCCATTCGCGAGTCCGCACGCACACACATACACAGGCTGTGCCGATCTTCTTTTGCGAGCAGCGTCGACCGATTCGTCGCAAGCCTCGGCACGCGTTCGATTTTTCAAATATGCTACAGCACGACTTTTCGTTGGCGTAGTAACAATAAACGGCTAGCCTTGCACCAGCTACGTTATTCCATGTATAAAAACAATCACTCGCACATAGTAGTCCCCGACTGTCACTTATCGAACACGATGAAACGAATGAACGATTCACTGGAAAATCCGTCGATGTTTTTTCTTGAAAAACACGATGCGCGCGCTGAGTCAGTCGCCAACGCTCGCTTCGATTGGTTGCTGTGGGTAAAATCAGCGCAGGACAAGGCGCAAAACGTCAATAGGGCCATAAACTGTTATGCACAACAACAGCAGCGAGCTCGGCACATGCACTCGTAACACGAGATCGTACGCAGCGTGTCGGCACGTACGGGTAGTTGGACAAGTGCTCGCGCGCGAACGACTGACTCGGCGGCGGTTTCGCCGGCTCCGCGCTAGCTTGGCCCGAGCCAAGAGCCGCCGCCGCCACCGCCGCCGCCGCTAGTACAGACTTTCACGAGGAGGGGATGACGCTCAGTCTACAGATATACATTTTCACGTTGTATTATAGGTATATACACACACACACACACACACGCGCGCGGGCGCTAGCACGGGGTAGTTTTAATACCTGCGTGAGTTTGCTTCTGCTTCTGCTGTGTAGGTCTATAGTCTAGTAGAGGCCAGAAACTGAAACTCGCGCGATGCACTGCAGTGCGAGATTCATCTCTCGTCGGGAAGCCTTCGAATGGCCTCTCGCGCATCATATCCGAACATGGCTGTCGCGGCGAAACGCCTCGAACGTTACACGTATAATTTACAAGAATCGCTGGGGACCTTTTTTAATTACTCGTAAGCCG
The DNA here is from genome assembly GCF_000599845.2 of Trichogramma pretiosum. Classification (NCBI taxonomy): domain Eukaryota; kingdom Metazoa; phylum Arthropoda; class Insecta; order Hymenoptera; family Trichogrammatidae; genus Trichogramma; species Trichogramma pretiosum. The sequence continues at coordinate 2,016,728 of NW_019641647.1, read as the reverse complement.
ATTGATTCGTTTTATCGCTCGCTGCGTGTCCTGGTCCTCTCCGAGGGTGGCGATGTTTGAGTTATCGTTCGATCTCAGCCTCGCTTCTTGGTATTAAGAGACGGGCCGAGCAAGAGGGAGGGGGGCAGGGATTATTTGCTGCGCAGAATTGGATTGATAGAGCATTTGAAGCAAGTGCTAACGAGATCGCGACGATTTTCCATCTTGCAAGACTCGAGCCGCTGCCACCGTTATTCGCTCGACAATGAAGATAAATTTTCCGCTCGATTATTTAAGAAATACGAAAGAGAAGAGACGAGACGTTGGCCTTGCTTCGTTTGCTTAAGAATTTTTAAGGGTTTGTTTATAATTATAAAATTGTCTCGAGTTTTCGATTTTATTTGACTTGGAAATGAGTCGCGTATAACAGAGACAGAGATTATTATCACCTCGCTCGCGTTTTATCATTTCATCTGTCGTGGCGCCCCGAGCAAACGCAACTCGCTCTTTCATTCTCTCTCTCTCTCTCTCTCTCCTCTCTCTATTAAATATTTTTTAACGCATTGTAAGCCAGTGTATACATAGTAGCTCAATAAATACGCGCTCGAGTCGTTCAGGTCGGCAGGTTCGAGCGCCCGTAAAATATAGTAATATAATTTTTGACACCCCTCGAATAAACTTTAGTGTTACATACACGCAGTACTCGACGTCATTGTTCGCGCATCATAACGCGTCATTCGGCTGCGAGAAAGAGAGAGAGAGGAAAAAATCATAACAGATGGCTTCAAAAGAAATAATAATGCAGTAGCAGCGCAGTGCATATTTCACACCCGTTGGTAACACCCACTGCTCTTCGAACTGAGAGAACAACAAAGTGGCTACTGTGGCTCACACATACATACAAACACATTTACACTTGCACACACACCCATACGTACATGCCGTTAGCTCGCGCACGCTATCTCTGCCTCAGAGGCTGCATTTTTCAGTCTTTTGGGAAATGAACGCGTACGTAGAGAAAAATCCGTCCACAAATCATCCCTAAAAGCTCGATACTGCTCGCGCCAACGAAATACAAAAGTTGTTTCATTAGAACTTGCCTCGATTCTGATGATTTTCTGCTGTTTTTTTCTACCATAAGCAGAATATATATTAGACGTACCCTCGAGAAAAAAAAGATATACACGATTTCGTATTTCCCCGCGGAATCGTAGAATTGCATACATGTATATGCAGCCTAACGCGACTCGTACAATTTATGCAGCACTGGATCGCAAAAGAGATCCTATGGAGCACGAGCCACGAAAGCTCATGCCGCCCCCGTATAGTGTAATATTAATGTTGTTTCCTCTGTTTGACGCTGATGAGTGCGAGACTGCGAATTAAAAAGTTGTTTCATTAGAAAACTTGACGAGGCTGTGCATATACTTTTATGTAGACATCAAGGGTCGCGTCAGCACCCCCCCTCACTCGGTAGACTCGAGCTCAAAGAATTTCTCAATTGCACTTTCGTGTGGAGATGCGCGCGGCTTTTTCAATCCCAAACACTGCTCTGGATCGACTATTTAGATACGTCCACGTTGCTCGCAACCTGAACTCTTTCTCGCCAAGTACATCGGATATTCAAACTGGATTTTTGGACTATTCGTTCATCCGTCGCTGAGCTAAATACATTTTCGTAAAGAAAAAGTGCCAATTCGTGAACTTTTCGGGACTTTAAAAGCCGATGCGCCGATAAAAAATGCAGCCCTCCGCCCTCGCATCGAAAGCATGTCTAGATTGCCGTCAAAGAATAATAAAATTTCACGTTGGCCTGCAGATATAGCGCGTAACATGTATATTAAACACGATCGTCAATATTAGATGAGGCGTTTACAGAATTTTCGCGGGAAAAAAAATTGTTTGCCGAGAGCTTTTTGAAGGTCGATACGCTTGTTGAGCTTAATGGAAAAGATTCATGAATAATACTAATGTACTTTCGCCACAGAGTCATTAAGTCCATTTTAATGAAAATTAATATTTCATCGATGTACAATGTTAGCACCTCATCTTCTGATCTATACTAATTAATCAAGTCATCTTCAAAGAGCAATAACAATTAAATGTACAAAAAGACACTCGCTAAACGAAAGTTTCACATTAATCGAAACGATCCAGTCCATGTAGAAAATTGTCCGAGATCTAATGCGACTCGCGTCGATTGTTTCAAATGGTTCGTTTACACAATACGCGTAGACGTGTATGTATAGGTACCTATACATATATGTACACGCAACGATAGGTAATATCTAGTTGTGTAATACACAGTGCACAGTGGAATTTTGATAATTTGACGTTCGTTTTGCAAATGCACGCTACGATGTGGCTTATAATTGTCTTCATATATATACATACATTGGTAATGTATGTTTACGTGGCTCGTTCTCGCGCCCGCGTGTTATTTGATCGTAGGAATGCTTTCTATGCAATTATGCAGTTGGTTATCGTGAGAGACCAATATTACGACCTAACAAATAATTGCCAATATAATGGTGATTACGATATTATATACTGTCGGGCTAGCTATGACTTTAGCACTGATAGCAGATATAGAAACTAGCTTTTTTGCCTCTTCCTTGTTCATTATGTACGAAACTTTCCGTCATTTTTGAACTTGACTTACGTTGTAAATTTAACAACATTTTTTTTTTGAAAATCGGACGCATCTCGATGTAATTTTCATCGACTTTACTGTTCTATTGAAATTGGGCCTATTCGCACTCGTTGGTGTACTTATACTGCACGCGTACTGCAGTATGTGAAATAAATACTTCTTATGATCTGTACGTAGTTTATTCCTAAGCATAGCTCACATCTAGAATTATGAAAAAGCAGATTTAAATTCGTACTTGAGTTTAATCGCAGATAATCTACTATAGCTGCTATCTACTATAGATAGCTGCTGAAAGCGTTTACTTTTTCCACTTCTTTTATACATATGAATAAACTATTTCCATTGGTGCATAGCTGTGTTTAACTGCAACTTCTTGAGCTCAGGCACGTGTCTCGGTAAAAAATCGCCTTGAAATATCGAATATTAAAACAAAATTGTTGGACAATCCAATTGAGTCTTCGTTTGCTGTATTATTATTTTTTTTTTTTTCAAACAGCGACTTGATATGATGAATTTTTCGATTGTCATCTCTGTTGAATACGATGGATATCCCTTACTGCGATCGATTTTCAACAGTCATCAACATTTATTCCCCTATAATTAGATTATTGATTGACCGAGTTGTAATTGTTACTTAGTCTTTTTCTCTCGTATCGAATTTATTGTATTTTCATGTCAACGATTGATTTTTTTTCTTAAACGAATTTACTGTACTAGGGGAAATGTGCAAATTTGATACCATTTGGCTATATTTGCGTGAATGCATATAATGCATGTAGCAGATACAGCTTTATGCGCCCAGCTACTCGATTACCGGAGTAAATTCGAACTTGGATGATAGTATATTCGTAAATAATAACGGCTGGATGCGAAACTCTACCTATACACGTGCAACTGCGGAACTCGTCAATTACCGAGCGTAAATTGACTTTCATTCGTTTATTCGTTTGTTTATTTACTCGCTCGAATATCTGCAAAAAATAAATAAATATTGAACTGTTTCGTTTTTATTTTCAACGTGGTAATAAGGGTCTTTTCAAACGATGAATTTTCAGTGCTGGGGAAAAATGCACTTTGCGTGCGCGCACTTGGACTGCTATCCTCGTTAATAATAATGCAAAGCGACGAAGAAGAAACAATTAAGAAATAATGGTAGACCTCGACGGCTAAGATATTTAAGGAGGAGGACGATATAGAAGTAAAATGTAACGAGATAGAGCGAGGCAGTGCAAGAGAAAGAAAATTATAAGTAAAGTGTGCAATTTACGAATAACTTCTTATTAGCCGATTTAATTGAGCGAAATGTCACCCCCTTACGAAGCAGCAGCAGCAGCAGTAGGAGCAGCAGCCGTTGCTGCTTTTTTGTGTCTCGCCGTGGGCCCCACGAGTAGTGCTACGACGACTACTTTATGCAGCATCGGTTATACGCACACACACGTGCACATGCACATCGGCTCGTGCATACGTATATTTAAAGGTGGTGCAGAAATAGGTGTGGAGAGACAGGGGGAAGAGGGNGGTATAGGGGGTGGGAACGGTAGGAATAGCATCCTAATTGCTCTTGACGCTTGTGCTCTACAGCTTCATTTTAATTAATCCACCGGTATAATTTTGCCTTCTCTAGTACATACTACTAGGCAATCTCTTTCTCTCTGATCTCTCGCTCTTACTCTGCTTCGGTCTCCCTCTGTCTCTCTCTCTCTCTCGGTGCAGCTTGCAACTAGGCAGCAGCAGCCAACTCAGCGCAAGATACCCCTCGGCCTCTTTCCCTTCAGCCTTTACTTTTACTTGTGCACTGGCTTCGGTGAAAGTGCGCACAGCCGCCGGAGAATATTTTTGCCATTTTCAGCAGTAGCGACGGTTCCGGGCGGCACTACTAGTTTAGCCAGTGTCGCGCGACGAGGCACGTGAGGAAATAACACGTCCTCTAACTACCGGTAAATTAATGAGTACCTCATTGCGGAAGTGCTCGCACGCATATACATACATACGTGCAATATTATAATATGCCCCGACGCCAACTGACGTGCGCGCCAGACACGTCCTTCTTTTCTAAATATCTTAATTTTATAATTATATATCCTGGGAGAGCGAGAGAGGGACTAGGCGTAAGGAAGAAGAAAAAAAACGTTTACAATTTGAAAATCCTTAGACTGATTAAGATTTATCGGCAGAAAATGCTAATTTTTCCTTCCGCCCCGCCGCCTCTGGAGGTGCAATATAACGACTGCTTCATCCTTTTCATTTTAACACCAGGCCGTATGCAGCGACTCTATTTATATGAATGTGTCGGCCGTCTGTGTATATAGAGGAATAATATGTGATTATAATATATTGCGCTCGAGATGCCATAACGAGTAATGATTTCTCTAGCGAGATAAAATAATTATATATACGCGGGTATGAGCTTCTCATACGATCGTACGCACGAGGATAGGAGAGGAGCTTGGAACATCTACACGCGCAGATATCGCGGCAACGGCAACTTGATGCATTGGTGTTATAATGAGGTAAATTGAGAAACACGTCTCAGCGACGGCGGCGCAGCTGCTACTCGTGTAACGAAAAAGGACTAATTAAAAGATTCATTAGGTACATATAAAGCTGTAAGTAGAGGCGCGTGTATGTGCGAGCTGCTGTTCGTGTACTCGTGTCACATAAATTTTTGAATTTGCAAATAAAACTCGCGCTCTGACTTACACTCGGAGACGGAGAAAAGCGCATCGATGGCGAGTCACAAACAGAATAATAAATGGCAAACTGGCCACATATTTCGATTCTCGTTGCTGACTCGCGATCGCTCGCTCTCTTGTCTGCGTTTGCGTCTGTGTGCAGCGGCGCGGAGCCGCGAATTTTTATCCTCGCGAATGATCGATCGTTTCAGCACAATGAAATTTTTAAGTACGTATCCGAGCGCAGTGCTCGATACTCGAGCTGGTCTGTCGGTCGGTCGGTGAGAAAGAGACGCAGAGCTCCGGCGCATAATCGATCATCATTGCATTTTACAAACGCTCGCGTTCGGATATTTCCAGTCCATCAAGATTTCGCGCGTCTTCGCGTCTGTACTTGAACGCATATATACATACACGCACGGATCATCAAACGCAAATAAAAAAATATCACCTACACGTTCGAGGCTCTTTCTTTCTCCCGTATCAGCAGCTTTTATATAATATTATAGCTCATACGAGCACGCACTAAGAAAACCTTTCTCTTTCTTGGTCGCGAGCGGCTCCGAGCTATTATGACCGCATACAAGCTCGTGCATTTTTAATTAACCATTAGAAAAGCCTCTGCTTGCCTCGACTTTCTGCAAGAGGAAGCTTTGCACGTAGGCGCAAGCTGGATAGAAAGAGAGCTAAATACCCAGTGTATACAGATACATAGGCACATCGCACGCGGCTCGAGCCATAGCAAGAAAAGAGAGTAGAGAGAGAGAGAAAGGAAGAAGGCAAAAAATGAAGAAACGAGCCGGCCGTGTATAGGGTTACCGTTTTCCGGTAGTCATTAGTTTGCTGCGAGAGAGTAAGAGCGTCTCTCTCGCGATATGCACAATATCGATTCACGAGTGCGATAAGTCGCGCTTGGAAAGAGAGAGAGAGAGAGATGTAAGCAATTATTTGTTTCGCCGTAGGCATACGAGCTGCGGCCGCTTGCGAATAATAGCGAGGAGCCTAGCTAGGGCAACTATGACGACGACGACGACGACGACGACAAAGATAGTCGATCGGAAAGCCAAGGCCACTGCGCACGATCGAGATCGTGTAACAAACAAACACACACACACACACATAGGTACACTGTAGGAGCTCGTTCTTGAAAAGGTAAAAAGTAAAAGGTCCAGGATGCGGCTCGCGCATTTCGGTCAAACGCGCGCTTTTGCTTTAACGCACTACAAGGCGCGCGACAACGATGAGCTTTCGATCGCAGCTTACATTCGATACATTCGGTGTCGATTGCCCCGCCGACCACCGACCGATAATTCCTATTGATGAAAGACGAAACTTTATTATATCTCTCTTGGCCTGTTGTTTCGGAGAATATTGACGCTTCTTGGCAGTAAATAGCTTTCGGATTATTTGCGACGAAGAAAGAGGGCGAGAGATGCACAGTTTCTCTCGCTCGTGTAGCAGTCGTCGTAGAAAGCAGCTCTATAACTCGTGCTGATGATTGTGTAACTGATCGATCGCTTCAAATATTTAATTAGTTAGAAGCACGAGGTCTGGCAATTTGCATCGGCCGCTTTATCTTTCATCGCCAAACTGCTCGTGGCCCCGCGCGCGCCTCGCAGCAGCCCGCACTCCGTGTAAGATCTGGAGTATAGCTGCTGAAAGACGATAGACAATGCCACTTATTTCTCATCTCTCCCTGTACGCGTGCTCCGTGCTCGTGTCCGTGTACGTATACCGCAGCGAATACGTATATACCGACTCGTGTGTTTGTCTTTCTAATAACGCAGCTGTGTGCCAGGGAAAGAGAACTGCGCTGATTATATTTTCCGATCTTATAACGTTAGGACCACCCCCGCGCGGGAGCAGTACGCCGAGATCGTTTGTTCAAACTTTCCTCTGCATTATGTGGAAAAGCCTACGGCTGTCTTTTGTCTCTCTCTCTCTCTCTCTACCCCCTCTATGTACTATATATAATATAAGCTGCTAGGCAAATATGCACTAATCAAGGCGACTTTGAAAATTTACATTTTTTTTCTCGCTTTCTTTCATCCACTGATTTCACGATTCCAGCTCCGTCCTCCATTTATCCGTAGCTGTTGCTTAGCTGCACTTGCAGTTGTAGCTACGACGAGGAGGAGGCAACTGGTAATTAGAGCGAGTCGCCTTGGAGCTTTGGCAGAGTCACTCGTTGCACTAAACGACTATAGCCTGAAATTGAAAGAAACAATCGTCGTTCCGGGCAAATAGAGCCGCGCTTCGTTGCTCGCGAGCTGCACAGGCCGCGCATGCTATATGTGCCAGAATCGGGGCTCGTTTTGCGCTCTAATTCTAATCCGCTTAATGTCCGTCGCGCGCGAGCTATATACTTTGAAAGCTCTCAACTGCTGCTGCTGCCGAAAGAACGTCATAAAGCAAATAAAAGAAAAATAACCGGGCCAATCGTCGGGAGTCATAGTGCCTCGATTGTCCTGCCTTCTACATATATTTTATATATCGTGCACGTACGTGTATGTATGGTCGTGTGGCGATGCGTCATCGTAAAAGTCAAATATTTATTATAAATTCGATGCAAAGTCAACACGTTAGATGGGTTAACGGCGACCATCATCGCACCAACTCGCCTATATCGTACACATACATAAATCGTGTACAGTGCTCGAAATCTTAGCCAAACAAAACTCCTCGTTGAAAGATAAATCATCCGGGCGAGCTCATCGCATGCATTATTGGAAAGAAGAGACTCGACTGCGGCGACGACAATGACGTCTCTCGCTCGTGCAATTTTCACTTTTTTTTTTCGACCGAGCTTCGCAGCTCGAATATCTATATTTTAAGGCATTTCTGCCGACTGCAGCGATGATGATGTCGCGAGGCCAGACGGAAACCCATGTATATGCACCTGCGTGCGACACAATCTCGCGCTTTGCTTCGCGCCCGGATATTATAATTCGATGCTCTGAATGAGGATAAAATGATACAGGGGAGAGACGTAGACTAAAGACAGATATCGGTCCTCTCTGCGTATATCCGCGCCTTTTTTGTATTATTCCACGAAAATAAAAAAGGAAAAAGGACGGGATAAGGCGGGCGCCGCAGATCTGTATGTGCTGCATGGCTCGGAGGAGAGTGCAAAAAGTGCGAGAAATCGTCGAGAGAAGTATAAATAATACGTGCGTGTGTGTACGTATAATATGTATGCGTACCGGAGAAGCAAGTGTGAGAGGGAGCGGAAAGGGCTGAGCGAAAGGGCCCACCCTGCCTGGATATATTTCCATAAAGGAGTCGAGCTGGAAAGAGGCTGGGGTGGAGGGCAGATCATCGTGCACACATACACGCACACCTCTGTGCATTATACGTGCGGAAAAGAGAGAGAGAGAGGAAAGACTGCGTGCACCAACTCGACGACTTGCTCTACACGTGTAAATCCCTGGTGTGTTTTTTTCAAGAGGGCTATACGGCAGCATCATCATCGCGTGACTTTCGTGCTTCTCTCGCTCTCCTTCTTATACTTCTTCACTCTTTTACTTCTTCGCACTGCTCTGCGCATGTACAGCACAGGCCTGTGCATATGCACACACGAGTTCTTCTTTTATTCAGCTTCTCCTCCATTTCTTCTTCGTCTTGGTGTATTCGCTCGCTCGCCCGTTGTTTCGTTCGTTCGTTCGTTCGTGCCTCTTTCTCTCTCGGGCTTCCCGGGGCGTCGCGCGCTTTGCGTCTTTGATTTCAAGCGCCGCGCGCACACACCCTATCTATGCCGGCTCGACTCGACGACCGCGAGTGCGGATTTGAGCGCCGATGAAAATACAGCAGACAGCCAAAAAGAGAGTTGCGATATGAGTGCGCACGCACGTACCTAAAGTTCATCCACGTAGACAGAAGCAACCGACACTTTTGGTGCTGGTGTGCACCTCCTCCTCCTTCTCCGTCTCTTTTTTTCATGACTCACCGACTATTTGAAAAGTGTCTCGCCGATTATTATTAATGCCTCGCGCGCATAAGTAAAGATGGTTTTTATCTTATGAATATGTGTATTTTTTTCCTTCGTTCGAAACAAAAAAAGAAAGGAATTCACTTCAAGCGCGAGATCGACTCTGAATATGTATCCGTGCGAGTGCGTCTGTTACTCTACGAGCATCTACATATCTACCAGTGCATATTTCATAGATTCGTCACTTATGTTGCCGTACAGGTGTTTCCCTAAATTCATTATTAATTGAGCTTCATACGCATATCGCGTGTGCAGGGGGTCCAGATTTTCTCGTCTTATTTTATTTTTTTTCATCCATCACCTCAATTTCTTTAATCTTTCTGAAATGACCGAAAAAATATCTTAAACTTTTAGCTTTTTGATTCACAAGCGAGCCGTATAAATTGTACTTTCGCGCGCTGAGTGTTTTTATCGTTATTAGGCACGGGCAAGTCAGCTGTATGCGCTTTATCTCCACGTAATAAGTATTTAGGAATTTGCAAAAAAAAAAAAAATAACGAAAAGTGTAGCAGGCGCTGCTGTGTCATCTTCAAACTTTTTAATTCGTTAAAAGCAACAGTAATATGCAATTGTAAAATTCACTTCTATAAATTCTCCTTATTATTATTATTATTATTATTATTATTATTATTATTATTATTATTATTATTACTACAAAACCTCATGGCCTGACCAGCAAAACTTTGAAAAATAAATAACCACGCGCCGCGCTTATCCATTATCATTATATCGTCATATTAAAAGAGGTTTCGTATTAGTATATTGCACGAATATATAAGCAAAAAGCACCGACCTGAATCCGTACAGTGAACCAATTTTTTCCGACACGATATTTCTGAAGATTTTATCTCAAATACAGTATTTATACTTTCATCGTTCACCTGCCTTTCAAACTATGTAATACATCCAAACAGCTATTAACATTTTTATTTCTCTATTATTGTAGTTTACACATGCGTGGTTTGTCCCCTTACCTACAATATTTACGAGCTCGGAACACTCGGACATTTACTCGGTTTCCAATCCTTTCTTTTTCTTCTGCTCTCGTATTCTCAATTTGTTGGAAACGTGTGAAAAGTCCCGCATTCTCTAATTACCCATGATGGCAATTAGTAGTCGGATCTCGATCGAACACAACGAATGCAATGATTTGTCCGTACTGATAAAATAGATTCGAAATATGGTTACTGCTGTGGCGATGGAATCGGCGTTCTGTTGACCACAGAAAGAGTTCAATTTCCCGATCACGTACACAAATATCTAACCCATTGAATCCAAGACTACGCAGAGAAAAAAGAAATTAGAAAGTACCAAAGAAATTTCTGAAATCGCATCTTAAGTTTTGAGCTACATCGATATCGATCGTTTTTGTGACAATCCGATGATGCAAGGCCAAGTGTCGAAGAAGAAAAGAAAAAGTGTGAGCTCTCAGTGGCAGTGGACGCGAGCAGCAAATTAAATGTATTTGCAATAAAGCGTCAGAAAGGGCTTTTCCATGTTAATCCTCAATGGGTGATAATCTCGTTTCAAATGGTCAATCAATCATCGTAACGAAGCTTCTCTCTTTGGGCTCGCTCATGATGGTATTTATTATCAGCTCTCTCGTGTATTATGTATAGGTATATATGTATGTAAGCGAGCGAAGCCCGAGCTGCTGCTGCTGAGGCCGTTGCAGATATTACTACTGGGTAATAATTTACTACTCGTAGCTACCTGCAGTTATAAGCCGGTCCCTATCATAAAAAATTTCTTCTCTTAGCGCTTGTAAATCCTAACGAGTCTATCCTTCGCGAGCGAGACCGTATCGCTTCTCGCAGTTTCCCTTCCACTCACTCACTCGCTTCTTTCGATTATTACCAACTGGCTACTGACCCGAGCTCTCCCCCTCTCTCTCGCTCACGCGCGCGAAGAGTAAAAGAGGCTTATGAGAAAAATTTTACGAATCTTAAGCTGTGTAGCCGTATGCTCCCCGAGGAAGACTTTCTTTACCTTATGTAGTCGAAACTCTGTGCGCGCGTGTTTGTGCATATACATATAGATATTGGGTGAAGAGTTCAACTTATACTGCTACCGCCGACGGTAGTTGAGTTTATTACGTTCCTCGTAAATGGTTATGAGAAACCCCGGCAGAAAAAAGTTTGCCCGCGCTTTTGCCTCCTATACATATATCCTATGTACGAGGATGATTTCTCCCCGCACTTGGAAAAAATGTTTTCCTCCTTTTCCGCGCTCCCCTTCTTCTCTTTCGCCTCTCGCTCTCTCCGGCGCGCGCGTATAACACGCACTCCAGCGCCCGCTGTAATCTATATGTACACATTATGATGGGTTTCTCGCTCGAGTCGACTTCTTTTTTCTTTTTCTTTCCTTTTTGATATATATCGCGTGGCACACCAACGTTGCTTGAGGGTTTGTTTGTTGACTCTGAATAAATAATGCGCAAAAAAACTTTTCACTATTGCTCTTTATGTGAAACATTTTTATAGCATATTATGTGTAAATTCAAACATCGCACGTACGCACGCACGTGTGTTTTGGTCTTCTTTTATGCGTTTCAGCCGTAAAGATATAGTGCGCGCGCGAACACGGAAATGCACAATTGATTTTTGCCCCTTACCAAACGTCTCCTGAGCGGCCAATTTGCATCATCTAATTCTTTGGTAGCTATAGTTCTCGTAATTTCTTATTTATTCAAGACAGAAAAGTGTACTTTGCACGGGGCTTGATGAAAGATAGCCGGACATAAATACAAATGTTAACAGCTTTTTAATCGGTCATTAGGCGCGTATAAGGACGAGTCCCTCGTCGAGTACTCACAAATCATCGAGGTTTCGAGACGGTTTTATCGAGCTCGATATGCACGTCGAGGCGTAACACGATTACCAGTTACGTGCATCTATACAGCGCTTTAAATGTCCGTCATTCATCACTTCATTTATACTTGTGCTATGTGTATATAAATGTATACGCGAGCGCGCGGGGTATTAGGATCCGCGTGGCAAGCGTTAAACAAACATAGTAATTAAACTGCTTTGATTTCGTTCGGCGTACCAGTAAATAGCGACTATTCAGACGAGTTTGCGTGTAAGTTCGGCCGCAGCGTAGCGTGATATACCCCCCACATCTCGGTCCGCTGCACTACATCAACGCCAAGCGGCCTGCACTCGGGATTTGTCGGCTCAGCGTACTTATTCGTTAGAAAAATTATCCTATTCAACTCGCACGAAAGATTTCAAGCCCTTACTTAACAATTTTCATGTTTTTATAGCTAAAATTTAAGGAAAAATACTTTCTTTCCGTTGTGCTTTTTATTTTAGAGAGTGTTACTTGTTGTTTTCTACAACTATTTCACACTTGTGTAGATCGAAGCCATTTAAATGTATAACGTATTTCAATTAGACGCGCGTTCTGTGATCTTTGTTTTTCTATCGATCAGCACTTTTAAAATTTGATCATTTCAAACATACTGTAGATTCAGTTCCAATTTTCTGTCTTCGTGACTCTATTAATTAATTGACGTCTAAGATTTCTCTCTACAGGTCCCTTTTTTGCTATTCTTCTGTCTACATCATAAACATTAAAACATTTCTTTTTCTTAATCTTCTACGTGCTATTTGGAGACTTACCTTTGGACTTTAAAATTATGAAATCGTTGACGTGAGGATTAACATCGATATTGATGAATCATAACCTGATGAAGTAATGATCTGTTTTGATTTTGTTGTATGCCAGCGCAATCATAAGTTTCACTGAATATGTATTTCATAAAAAAAATTGGAAACGGGCTACGTAAATAATTGTACTCGTAAATTTGTTGTTAAAATCCATTAGGTACTTTGCTGTACTTGATATGTGACTATGGGTTAAATATGTCGAAAAATTATTAAAAAATACAATCATACTTATATTTTAAGCTTTAAATTGTACGCAGCTCAACCTGATAAATCGATGAATTTTTGGATTCTATCGTTAAACTAGATTAAAATTTATTTTTTATTCCAAATTTTATTTAAATTGATCCTTCTCTCTAAATTCTGAAGTGACTTTATGATTTAATTCGGAATTGAAAATTAAAACGATTGTGCAGTCTTCTTGCCGTTTCCGTCTAACATTCAGTAGTCTGTGACGCTTTTAGAAGCTAAATCCAAATATGAAATATTTTCAATAAAATTTGTATTTCCTATCAGACAGTATAATTGAAATGTCAGTGATATTTTTTAAGCACGAACATTTAATAATACCAAGAAAAATGAAGTATTTTTTCGTACGATGCTTTTAGGAATTATAATTAAAAGAAGTTTAATCGACGTTGGTAAATCAAAATGAATAACAAATAACACACATTTGATTAATGGGTTGATAAGTACTAAGCTTAATCAATACTTTGATTTTAGAGAGTGAAAACTTCCAGTTTCAACTCGCATTTGAATTCATAAATTCAAAATCGATCTGAATTCCCAAGTGCGTATATTTGCGTATTTGAAAGCGAGTGACAATGAAATAACGTATATAAATAAAAACGTTAATCATTGACAATCGTTGTCCTCTGAAATAGTCGTGACATGTCAGACTTGAAATGCCCTCGAATGGCTAGGAAAAATGTTTATTAGAGCTAGAGAGGAGAAGATTGAAAGTGGTCTGCTGCTGGCTTACATAGAACAATTAAAAGTATTGTTTTGTTGCGAGAGCCAAAGTCATCTGTGGCATGCTACTAGACGAGTGCACACGAGAGAGAATCTAGCATTGGACAATTGAAAAGTTTACGCTCATAAAGATAGGCGAATCGTGAAAACAAAAAAATACAATGAAGAATCGTTGAAAAATCGTTATTCCGCTCGGCCGATTTGAACGAAAGAGAGCAATATTCATCGGAGATTGCACGTGTTGAATAACAAAAGCTTCGTGTTTCGATCTGTGTGTATGCGTGTCTGTGTCGTATATAGAATTCGCTTTTCATGTATAACACCCGATAAGTATACTTGTGTCTGAATGAATGCAAAAAAAAATAATAATAATAATAAATTGTATCGCATTCTAGTAGCTTGTACATATGAAAGCTCAAAATGCTAGGCGAGTGTCAAGAACGAAGAACATAAAATGATAACTCATGCGTACGAGTCTAATCCATCTCTTGGTCTCGTTTTATTTAATATGCATACGTGATGTAATCGTGATAGGCGGGCGGCAGGTATATTAAGCGTGTTTTCAATGATTTAGTTTTCCTATGCGTGTGGATCGTTGAACATTATTGACAAGGCCAAGGACCTACTTTCCAATCGAGCGACCTTAATACTTACTCGCTCGATCTCGTATTATGCACATGCAAAAGCGTATATAACCAATAGCTAGCTTGATCCTGCAGTGCGCACTTACGCAGGCAGCACATCTACGTGTTGTATATAGCCATTAAATGCATTCATAACCGTTTGGGTGTGTGTGTGTGTGTGCCAAATATTCAACTATTCAAAACGGGGAAAAAGCAATAAAAGGGAATTAAGATCTCGGATGCGCTTGTGCACACACACATAACAGACGTAATACATAACACAGCGAGTAGTCACATCCACACGCCAACATGTCCAGGCAATGGAACGGTGGATGGACGAGATGAATCGAATCGAAAGCGTATAATCACTAAAAGCCCTGCAGGTCTACGAATTGCCGCGTATGGGAGAGAGATGGAGCGAAAAAATATTGAACTACATAGGTGACGATTGCAACGGTAGAGATGTACATTGATATTTGTGTGTATGTGACAGACTGATCCATTTTTGGGGTATATTTTGGATTCACGAAGGTGCTGACAAAAATGGAAAATTTAAAGCTTCAATCGATAATAATTCAAAATTATGAATGAAAAAGGGACCTCTTTACGTATTTGAAAAAAAAACATCAAAACTCGATTTTAAACGATTGAGAAATGTTAAAAAAAGTTATCATTTTTTTCTGAAAATCGAATGGTGCCATTATTTTTACCGTCAAAAATGATTTTTTTTCTCAGAAAAATTGATTTTTCGATTTTTTAAAAATATTACATTGTTGTACATAGAAAAATTCAAATTCTAGCATTGAATGCATGGGCAAAAACTATCCGGGAGATATTGTTATCATATAGAAAAGTAGCAATTTCCATCGATGGACCATGTCTTGGAAAACAATTTTTATGTTCGTTTACCGATCGCTCAAAATTTTTTAACTGAAATTAAATTCTTCGAGTAATTCTAACGATATCATTCGATTCTGCGAATTGTAATATAAAAAAAATGTTACGGGAATTGATGTACTTATTTATTATATAGTTTGATTGATTCTTCTTTAAAGTAGCAGTACTCAGTTTTTATATGACGTTTTTATTATTCGTCCGAATAGTGGAATTTCCTATTTCTCGCAATAGCTCTACGATTTCGAAACTGTTCCTGAAAAACGGATCCGTCTAGGGTAGGTGTTGATCGCTGCTGCTGTACGCATAAGTCGGCGCAAGCCTAACATCCTCGAGGAGTTAGTTATACGTACATGTAGGCCGAAGAAAGACCCCCGCAGTGCGTTGATATTTGTCTCTAGGTAGTGTGCACACATAGGACTAATATTGCTACTATTTTGCAGCGGGGCAGTGTGCAGTCGTTGTCGTCGCCGCTACAAATCGTCACCGTCCGCATGTATAGGATGTAACGAGCGGCAGGGCGGAATATACAGTGGGGCCCCCCATCGCATTGCTCGCAGTCAGAAACACGCATAGATGCAGGAGCATCGGAGCAGTCATGTATATCGCGCAAACGCGCAAGTGCGTGCGTTGCCACAGTCACACAGACACAGACAGAAAGCTGCACACTTATAACGAATCCCATTAAAGGCAGGGCAGGGAGGATAGCGGGCGAGCGAAACGGGTTCAATAAATGTATAATACCAACAAAGGCGCTGAAACGCACCAGTGAACATTGGCTACCGAAAATTGGCCAGATTTCGCGAGCGCACAAGAGATTGTCTGGCTTTACGGTGCACAGCGCAGAGATCGCGTAGAGCAGCGAGTGCGGTGCGCAGCTATTTGTACTTGGGCTAATAGGCAGCGTTGTAGCCGACCTAGAGACTAGAGTCGGACTCGAAAGAGCAAAACTCGTGAGTACGAGTCTCTCTCTCTCGGCTGGAGTTACGAGTATGTAGCACATTCAAGTGCTAGCCGAGCGTGCGTGCGTGCGTGCTGCGCAGCCCAGCCAATACAAGAGAGCCGCTAAGTAGTCGTCGGTCGGGCTCGATATTCATACGTAATGACTCTATCCGCGTAGGGCCTGTCGTCGTTTTTATCCGCTGCACGCTCACTTATACCTGAGCACACGTTACACACGCACTCACACATGTGGTGCAGTCGCTCCAACTCGTCCTGGCGCGCTGCGTGCCCGAGACTCGTAAAAAAGCCCCGCCGCCGATAGCAGTTAGTTAGTAAACTTGTATACAGGCAGTTGTAGTTGTAGTTCTAGTAGTAGTAGTAGTAGTAGTAGTAGTCGCAGCAGTAGTGGACTTTATACCTGTCTCGACGCCCAGTCGATGAATATATATGTGTAAGTATACATGCGTGTAGGTAGATAAGTAGGTAGGTAGGGAGAACTGAGTGAGTAGAGAGAGAGAGAGAGAGAGAGAACGAGTTTCTCACCTGCGGCGGACAGGTGCGGAAACCTGGTCATCGTCGGGCATAATGACTCTATTTTGCTGGATTTCGCCTTGGTCTGCCTTCTATACATGCCATGCCTTGCTTCGTACGCTCGTTCGTTGTTGGCGCACGCAGTCGACGAGGCGAAATAAACAGAGAAAGAGAAAAAGAGATAGAGAGAGAGAGAGAGGGAGAAGAGGGAAGGGGGACTCGCGAACTGGCGTCGGCGTCGGCGTCCAAAACGTATGATTATTAACAGGTACGTGCGGTATACGAGGTGTATAAGCTTTGTACGTGTGTGAGTACCATATATAAATGCGCAAAGGTACCCACACGAGGCCAGCCGGAGGTGGGAGGAGCGACGATAGCAGACTCGCGACGAGGGTACATTATGTATAGCTGCACACACACGCGGTATATAAAGCCGTGTGAGTAAGAGAGAGACAGAGGGAAATGAGGCGGCAGCCATATGTTTCGGCCGATGCACCAATATACAGAGCGCATATACGTGCAATATGAGCCAGTTCGCAATTCGCCAAGGTATTTCGGCCTGCATCCGTGCGTAAAAGCGCGCCCGAGTCTGCCGTGTATCGCGTGTATTGCGTTTTTGCGTTAAACGCGGAAAAACTTTCTGCATTTGCGAGGGTGACGCGTTGGCAGCGGCTGTGGCTTCGCTATATATACATATACTTATACAACAGCCACACGCCCACGGAATTGTTCTCTCTCTCTCTTGCAATTTCTCGTTTTTACGATCGCGAGGTGTGTGTGCGTCTACCTATATATAGGATATAATACATAATGCGTGCGGTGCCTGCTGCTCGATATTTATTTGGCTTTGGGGGTCGTCGTCGTCGTCGTGGCCACGCGTGGGCTTCGTTGTCGTATACAGCACTATATACATTCGTCGTCGTTGCTGTTATGCATATTTCATATCACGAGGAAAGGTTTCACGCCAGACTGCTGGCAGTGCTCTTTTTCTCTCTCTCTCTCTCTCTCTGGCCAGACCCTTTGCTTGCTTCTCCTTCACCTTCGTTCTTCGCTCGCTCGATGGCTTTTTCGATACATCGCCGCAGCTTGAATCATGCATGCAACAATCCCGTGCAGCCGAGTCGCGAGCGACCGGCTTATAAATGAGGATAACATCGAAAGCGGATGACTCGCCGAGCGGCTATTTGACGAAAACTAAACTTTGGCTCCGAACTGCGAATACGTACATAAACTCCGACTTTATATACATACTCAGCAACACCGATTCACCGCTTCGAGGCTTTATACGCCGCCGAGAAAATACGCACGGACTACATCGAATATGCACGGGCCATAAAATACGATTCAATGCCTCTGTCGGTGCTTTTAGTTCTACTACGTAGCGCGAGTACGCGTTTGAAAAAAAAAAGAAATGCAAAACAATATCGCACGTATCTATCTGAATATAATGCGCCATAGCCTGCGCAATATTCCATGCGCTCGGATAGTCGAATAAGTAAGTAATCATAATTTTCCGAATAACTGCGCCGGAAACGGATGGCCGAATAATAATCCAAAAAGCTAAACTGCAGCGGGGCTCGCAAGTAGAGGCAGAGAGAAGGAAAGAGAGAGAGAGACAGTTTTGCTCGCGCCGTTTGCCAACGCGGCCGGCTGGTGGCGGCGGCGGCGGCAGCACAGGCACAGCCGGTTCCAAAAAACTTGTGTACATAAACCAAGTCCTTTCTCTCTCTCTCTCTTACTCTGTATATAAAGACAAATAAAAAAAGAAGATAATAAAGGGCTTGGAATACACACGGGCGAGATAGTCATGCGTTACATCCGTTTTGCGCGAAATTCGCGCGCTCGTTCCTATGTGCCGACTGCTGTGCACTGGCACACGACGAGGCAGTGTGTATACTGCACAGGATAGACCGAAAGAAAAGAAACAATTGGCCTTTCCGAGAGAACGTACATCTAGCATGTAATAATAAGAGAATAGTCGTAGGTTGAGCAACTTCTGGCGGTCCGCTGGCCAGCTTCACGGCGGCTGCTGAATTCGGGTCACTATTGCACGGGCCGTCGTATGTACATCGTTCGCACTGGGAGAATGGCCGTATACACAGCCGAGTCGCTGCTATGCGACGACGAGAAGCAATTCGGATACTTTATTTTAAAAACAGCGTACCTATATAGCGTCGCGACGACACGCTTAGGGCCTCTGCTCGACAGTCAGTTGCAGCGACGTCACGAGATATTTTAGTAACCCTCTACGACGGAGACGACGAAGGCTATGTATAACGGCGGCTGTACTGCGCCACGCAACTGCCTCGCGACGCGCAAGCTCTGGGTGCATCCCAGAGATATAGAGAACGAAATACGCATAACTCGCGCGCCGCGGCTTTGATAAAATAAACATTTCTTACGTAAACTTGAATGTTTGTACAGGTATATCATGCTGCTGCCTGCTGACTGTTATTCGCTCCTTGCACTGCGCGCACACACGAACCCATAGGCATAAACATTTTTTCTTGCTGCTATAAAACTTTCTCTCGCCGAGTAAAGCTGCAGTATTTCTCTGAAAATAAATGTTCTCTGCGTATGATGCAGGGAAGGTTTATTAATATCAAGTCTCTCTTTCTCTCTCTCGCTTTTGCAGCAGCGAAATCCAAATATTTAGTCGTTTGTGAGAATCCTCCTAACGGTCCTTGGCCTCGCTTATCCTCTCCCCGTCTCCCTCTCTCTGTAAATAAATATCAATAGTGGAATTAGAATTTGAGAAACGTTGCGATTCTGCATACACAACTGCTATCTGCATGCTGCGTAAATGTACAGGGCAATTCGCAGAGAGACGCGGCTCAAAGGAGTTGGCTTTTCGGCAACACGAAGCGCGCGTCATTTTTTCGATCCCGACGCGTAGCGATCGCGTGTAAACACGTGTCATAAAGCCTTGGAAACGAGCGCACGAGACATTTATCGAGAAATCCGTGCATGGATGTATACTCGTAGTCAGAAACTTGACTTTTTTGCATTTCTTTTTTTTTTTTTTATTCTTGTTCGGGTTTGCGTGCGCGTGCACAACACGAAACAGAGAGACGAAACATCAAGTGTGTGTGCGTATCGACGCGACCCGGGGCACGTGGGGAAATGATCGTAGCTCATCGGTAAAGTGCGCCGTACTTGTCTGTATGTAACAAGGCACCCACGGCGTAAAAAAGATGCACTGGTAAATTCAACGCCGAATCGACGGTATTACTCACAAAAGTGTCCATGATGTGGAGGCTTTGAAATTCCGACTCACTGGTTTCTTCGTTTCCAGTCTTGTTTCCTTTTCTCCCTCTGTATTTTTCTTGCTCGTCTTCTTCTTGTACCTTCCACACGTCACCGGAAAGCAACGATAAATTTTGGATACAGCCAGCCTTTGATGTGACACTCGAATTAGCGCGCTACTTAGCGTTGAAATTTCACGCGCTATTTTGCCCGCGTAAATCGTCGCAAGAGCTAGCGGCTCTCGCGCGCTCAGCTCGAAAAATCGCTCTCACTCTGCTCGTTTAAATATTACAATTTCCACCTTCATTCGGTTTAATCGTCCAAAACGCGCGCGAGGCTTGTTCAAATTGAAATTGACCATTTCCGTGAGTAGTGTGGGTGGCTGCTGGCAAAATAGAACAAATATCGGGCGCTCGGCACCCCGACGCGTTGGCGCTTAATCGAGCACACCTTTATGCATCTACAGTTGTGCAAATACATGTATACTACGAGTCACTGTACGTTCGTTTACAGCTTGAAATATCGCCTTCGATTCTTATCGTCGCGCCGCTTGTATTAGAGCTTTTTTTCCTTCGATGGATCTAGTTAATCAAGCGTCGACGGCTTAAAGGCACGTATTATGTAACGTGTACTGAACGAGTAATTTCATCGAAAGCTTTTATTCCGATGATGCTCTAATATTTGCACGCGTGATTTATAACGAGCAAAAAGCAGAAGCGGCAGCCACTCGACGTATGCACATCGCCAGCGCGTGGATCAAGGGCGTTAACGCGGCAAAAAAGTGACACACACACACACACACACACACAGGCACACAGACATTCACACCGAAACGGCAATTAATCCTCCTCTCCAGCACATATACGGGCAAAAAATCGGTAAATTCAAATTAACGCGAATATAAGCGAATGCGAAGCGGCACGGGATGAGCGACGGGGAAAATAGCCCTTATTTTTTGACACTCATCGCGGTTGAAGGCCCTCGCTCGGCTCATCGTGCTCGTGTAGCTTCGCCGTGGTCAGAGATGATGATGATGATGATGACGATGGCGATGATGATGGCACATAAGTGCAGTGCCTGCCAGGCTCTACTGCGCTGCTGCTCCCCTATCGACTTTTTCTCGCGCTCGTTCGCGCGAAATTTAACGAGTCCTCGTACGTCTCCATCAAGCGATCGCTCGGCTCGACTCGTTCGCTCGCGCCAAAGAATCCTGAAAACACACGCAACGCCTTTTTCTCTCTCTTCATCTCACGCAATCTTGCGCGGCTCATCGAACCCATGCGAGCCAGAAAGAGAGCGAAGAAAAATGCGAGCGAGAAAGAGAGGCTAAGGGGGAATAAAGTGCAGAAGCGTCGGCAAGATCTTCATCATCGAAAAGTTCAATAACGCGCTGGCTGTGGCTGCGACTACATACGGCTGTTGCACGAGGCTTCGTTTTCCGTACTCGAGTTAAAATTTGCTACGGCGGCTGCACGTATAGTCCGGCTATATGTACAAAACGCGCGAGCTATATACAGGTATCGAATGAAAAAGATAGATAGCGAGCTGAAAAAATTCGCAGAAACTCGACGTGCCGATCATTCCTAGCGCGAAAAATTAGCTCTTCTCTTTAGTTCTTGTCCTGTTGCTCCCCTCGGTGTCCTCCTTTATATAGCTCGTGTCTCTTTCTCTCCTCGCCTCCGGAGCCTTCTTCGACTCGTCTTTTGGTTCTCGTTCGCTCTTCGGCTCGTGGGAGATATTGCATCGTATATATATAAAATAAAATGCTTGCACGCTGAACTGGCTCGCTCGTTCTCGGTCGCGCCGCCTAGGAAACGTCCGCGTACATTTGGGCCAACAGCGTCAGCGGCAGCAACTTTGCTCGGTGCGTCTTCTTGGAAAGGCTTGGGCTTCGCCGGCTACATGGCACGGCGGTGGCGGCAACAACAGTAATGGCGAATTTCTTGCCGTGTCTCAATTACCACGTTAATCTACGACTCTGCTTCTCGGTTTCTTCTGTCTCTCTCTCTCTCCTACTCTTTCTCACTGTCCTCGGCATATACCCCACTCGAAGGCGAGGCACTACCATACAGCGTCGCCGCCGTCACTGCTGCTGTACGCGCTTCTCGCGAGCGTAGGAGCAAAAAAGAGCGTCAGGAGTGCGACACGAAACGCATAGTAGTTGCGCACATAGCGCACATAGGTAGGCAGACAGTCGCTGGCACAGGATATATATACATGCTATATACGTAGGATATGTACGTGCGTGATCCAATTAGGGCCCGTAGCTTCCAGCTGCGCTTCGCCGCCGCTTTCTGCCTCGCTACTGCCATTTGTTATAAACGCCAGCGACTGCCTGCCTGGCCGCAGAAAGTGGCAATCACGGAGCTGGCGGCACAGCGGCAAAATTATAACTTTATCTTCTTCCACTTCTTCCTCGCCCTGTCCGACTGTCTGACTGTTCTCTCTCTCTCTCTTCTGTACAGGCTGCCGATTGCCGAAGCCGAGCTCGTTCGGGCGGTCATGAAGAGGCCGGGAGGCGATCGACCGAGGCGACGATTTCCATCCTCGATGCCACCTCGGAACGGCCGACCAGAGGCCGGAATTCCAGCGGCCACGACGACGGGCGCCCATCGGGACGCGGGCGCGAGCTTCGACGAGCTCGTGCGCTACGTGCGCGACCGAATGCGCACCACGGAGACGCGGGCCGCTTGGAGCGTCGAGCAAGTTCTCCGGGCCGGCATCGCCTTTCGCAAGATCGAGCGCTTGGCCAACGGCAGGTACAGGCTGGCCCAGGCCAATCCACCTGGCCTGGCTTGCGTCATCCGAGAGATGCGTACCAGCGACGACTCTTGCTGCTCCAGCGACTAGCTCAAAAGTACTCGCCGATCTACCACTTGACCGAAGCACGCTTCTCTTTTTTTCTCTCTTCCTTCCTTCTCTCTTTCTTTATCTCCGACTTTTGCTCCTTGCTTTTTTTTTTCTCTTCTTCTCGGCCTTCTTTACGAAGAAATCTGCGCAGCGACTGCTGCTGCTGCTGCTGCTGCTGCTGCTGCGCTGGCTGGCTATTTGTTGGCCGCTTGCACGCCGATCCCCGGAGGCCTCAATTAACGCGAACCGAAAACATAAACCGGAGGTGGGGCTTTTTGATGTTTCACTCTTGTTGGACCATCTGCACGGCTCCGAGCTCGCAGCTCGCAACAGGCCAAAAGGATTCCTTAGAGGAGTCGTCCAGTCGAAATAGCCCCTACCCATACGTATACTTAGGAATTATACATATATGAGCGGTCAGCGGGCGCGCGTGGACTGGCCTAAACTAGCCTCGTTCGACTCGCTCGCGCGCACACCTTATCCCGCCTGTCTATCTGTCCGTTCTTTCAAATATATACATATGAACCACTTATAGTCGAGAGATTTGTGCGACTCTTGTATACACGGCGTGTTATGCAATTTGTGCCTCGATACACACGTGCTTGTGGCTTTCGTGTCGGTTTCGTGTATATGCTCTATGCTGTGCTAAATAAAATTGATTGGTCTGTGCGCGGTGGCTGTGCCGCTGCTGCTCCTTCTATCATGCTACTTTTCGTCTACTCATTTCCTACCTATTATGTTTTCTTTGCCTCCCTTTGCAACTTTTTTTTCGGCTCCTTATTTACTTTATCCTTCGTCTCTCTCTCTCTTTCTCTATCTCATTTTCGGGGGATAAAAGCTTGAATGTCGCGTCTCACTCATCCAATTTATCACGTCTGGCCATTTCGAATGAAGAGATAGCGCACGAGGTATAGTGGTGTCGCGAATTTGGCGTCCCTCCTTCGTTGTTATGTGTTATTTTTAAAAGCGAAATTTCTCTCCGAAGCATATGCACACACGACTCTGCTTCTCTCTCTCTCTCTCTCTCTCTCTCTCTCTGTCTCTCTGCCCTATCTCAAAACTTACTTTATTAGTTCTATGTACATAGAGCCTCGGAGCACAACTTGAATTTGCACTCAAGGGGGGAACAGAGAGGAGTTGAGCAGTAGCAACAGCAGCAGTGGCGGTAACGGCGGGCGACCCACTTTTCTCGCTTTACGACTGTATACGTCTATCAACGCGAGCGAGCTCACAGAGAGAGAGAGAGAGAGAGAGCCATATCACGCGCAGTCGGGACTGCACTATAGGCTAGGCATCGCACAGACGAACACAAGCCTGTATAGGTTGAAGCAGCGAGGCACTGAGCAGTAGCATGCCTAAATGGTTCACTCATCTGTGATGTTTACGAAAACTACTCGAAACTTGCTGCACTATACACTCGTCAAGGAAACAATGTCTAATGATTTGCTCGCTGCCACTCTCAACAGCAACACACATACACTGATCACTGTATAGAGAGGCAGACATTCTCAATGTTCGAGAGCCCCGCTGCTGTATCGCGTACTGGTAACTGGCTGACTCTTCGCGCGCAATTATGATTATTAGCGCAAGGAAGAACAAAAACTTTGCTGTTCGTAAACAAAGCAGCGAACGATACTCTGAGCGCGCGGCAGAACTCGATTTCGGGGCTCGCTGCGAAAAAGAATCGAGGCAATTGTCGGGCCGAAAGAACACATCGCGACTTGGCGCAGCAGCGCGTAGCCAAGGGGAAGACGCGTGCAGGCGTATCAAAGTCATTAGGGAATACAATCTAATATAAAGCGCAAAAGTATTATACGTGGGCTGCGGCGAGCGGCGTACGCGTAGTGCAGGCCAGCAGCTCGTGATATAGGACTTTTCTTCTTCCTTTGTTCGCTCGCTGTTTCTGCTGCCGGTGCCGCTGTACATATACACACGCACGCATTTATATAAGAAAGCCAAAGAGGAGATGGGATTTTGGGTTGGGTCTCCATATCCGAAAGAGGGGTTAGTATAATGCGTGCGCCGCTGCCATATATACCCACCCTTTATCATTTCTCGTCTACAAGGCTTGGCGCTGCGTCGGCGTCGGCGAATTCATTAGGAGCCGCTGCTGCTACTGCGTAATTTATGCGCTTCTCTCATTATTCTTATTCGGAAACCCTATATAGAAGCAGCAGCGGCTCGACTCGTCGGCTTCCACGTGACGCAGGGGCAGAGAGGTACAAGGACCCCGCGACGCTCATATCGCCTGTAAGCCCCCACACTACACGTAAGATTTGCCGAAAATTTGCAGTTATTAATAATTTGCCGAAATCCTCTCGCCTTGAATAGCGCCAAATGAAAACTCGCACGTGTGGGTGGGTGTTGCAATATTACTCCAACAGTCCCGGCTCCGAGTTCTCGTACTGTGCTCGATGATTTAATGCTCCATTTATATATAAAGGAGTTTACATACTACATACAGCAACTAAATGTGGCAACAGCAGCTCCCTTCTTATTTTTCTTACCTTTTTGATTTATGCAGCATCGATGATTAAGTCGTTGATTCGCCTAAACCGAAATCTTACATGCATCCGCGAACGCGCCCAATGTGGAAATTACGTTGACGCTTTGAGAAATAAAGAGGAATAACGAAAAAGAAAGAGAAAGAGAGAGAAGAAGAGAGAAAGAGTAAAAAAACAGAAACAAACCTACAACTTTTAGGATGCCGAGTCAACTACGATCGAACCAAACCGTGCGCACAAACTGCCGCAAAATAATTGGCACGCGCTCAAACAGCGACAGCACTTGGCTCTCTGCTTCTGTAAGAAAAGTTAGGCAAATATCGCCGGCTAGATACATATAGTCGTATGCTATTGGTTCATTTCACAAACATATAGAATCAATTTTTTTCATTCATTGTTCTAGTGCATTAAATTTTAATGATTGTTGCAAAGAAAGTTGCAGTTAACCCATCAAGTCCGGGACAGACACATTTTTGATACTTTTTTGAACCGTTGTACTTTTGCTAAAAATGGTGTCTGAAGAACTAGCGAGTAAGATTATTCTACGCAAAATTCAACGAACTTTCCGAATCCGGTGTCAGATTTTCGATATCATAAACTGGTCAAAAGTTATGGATGGTTTTATTAAAAAAACGTGAATTTATCAAAGAATTCATTCGTCAGTAAATTTTTTTCCTCAAATCCATCGTTTTTAATTAAAAATTCCAAAAATTTTCTTATATATTTTTATGTTCTAGTCGCCATTTTTTGTACTTAAAATCATATTTCACTAATAGGAACCATCATAACTTTAAAATAAGGACCCATGGATGCTTTATTTGTACCAAAGACGTCAGGATTTATAAGATTTTCATGTGAAAATTCGAAAAGAAGAAAAATTTTCTTTTCGAAATCACGTTTTTTTTTTATAAAACCATCTATAACTTTTGACCTGTTTATGATATCAAAAAACTGACACCGGATTCGGAAAGTTCATTAAATTTTGCGTAGAATAAGCTTACTCGCCAGTTCTCCAGACACCATTTTCCGCAAAAGTACAACGGTTCAAAAAAGTATCAAAAATGTGTCTGTCCCGGACTTGATGGGTTAAAATCATTAATTATCGTTTTCCAAGTAAAGTCAGCTGTCACTAGTGTGAAAATACTATTTTATCATAAAATAATCAATATTTTTAACCCAAATAAATTTGTTGTAATTGGTTTCCTCCTAAACAGTTCCTTCAAATTCACATTCAAATTCAATACATTATAAATTAATAGAATTGTAAAAGTAATAGGAGTAGTAAAGCGCCGTTTCCTTTCCATCTTCACTTTGCTTGTTTTATCACCTGATAAAAATGCTATAATACGAAAAATGAGGCACAGCAACCATAACACGATTGTAGATATTAACTTTCTCAGCCAAATCTTATAATGATTTGTGCGTTAATATGTATTTTTTATTGTGTCATTCGAAAGCGTTGAAGTGTAAGTGTGCAGTTTTTGGCTACTTTCAATAAATAATGTTTAAAAGTACATGCACTTCCACATGTTGTTTTAAAAATTGATATTTCAATGATTCACCTCTCGAAATTGAGTGTAGTTTTAAAGTCTGAAATTTGGTAGGGGCATTAACGTTCTTTCAAAATTGCAAGACCGTGTATGAAAATGCATACAGTACTAATCAAGACCGAAAATTGTAGTTGTTTTCTAGTCGTACCA
This sequence comes from Trichogramma pretiosum, assembly GCF_000599845.2. NCBI lineage: Eukaryota > Metazoa > Arthropoda > Insecta > Hymenoptera > Trichogrammatidae > Trichogramma > Trichogramma pretiosum. The sequence continues at coordinate 1,989,506 of NW_019641647.1, read as the reverse complement.
TTTACGATCGAAACTTTAATGACAAAACGTTATAAATGTTCTACAAAATGTTATTAAAAAAATGTTGGATATAAATAGTCTATCATATCAGACAATGTTGAAAAAAAGTTGTATAAAAAACTTCTATAAAAAACTTCATCATGTTAGTAAATTTTACAAAACTATATCGCTCACTAATTTCTTGACTCATGGATTATTTTTAGTTTCAAATATGTAATATCTGTATTTTAAAGTGATACTATTACCTCATACTTTTGTTATTCTTATCCGATTGAGGAACATTAGGAGCAATTTATATTTTTTTACGGGCTCTTTATTTATTGCACTGTTAGCAACAAAATTGACTCGTAAAATTAGTTTGTCCGGGGTTTTTTATATTGTTTTGTTATTTTGAAAATCCTTCGGTTGAATATTTTTTTGTCCACATAGAGTTTGAGGGTGGTTTGAGGGTAGTGGCGCGCTTTGCTCGGCAGATATATAATATGGTGTTTTCGTTACTTGCACACGCAAGGCTCTCCTTGGCGTCTCGATGAGAGAGCAGAGAGGAATAGTAGTTGTATAGGTGGCGTGCGCAGTTTACCCGTGCATATATACAACACGCGTACGTGCAACAGATGTGTGCTTCAAATCTTGGCGCATGCACGCGTCACGCCAACGGCAACTTTACAATACGCGCACGCATGTATAATTCGTAAAGATGTACGATACACGCGTTTACATACTACATAGTGACTGTACGCGGCCGTATCGGTTGATTTTTCAAACGAACTTTCGTACTCCCGCCGGCTGACAATATAATTGCTCTTCATTATCCTCGTTGCTCCTCGTAATTATCGTCATCGTGTAAGAGATATAGGTCTTGCTTCTCGTCGTCAGCACGTCGTCGACACGAAATTGCCCTCGATGTGCGACCATCGACAGTTTGCGAGTACTCGTACATGAATAATATAACACAACGTAAAAGTAACATTTATATTTGTACGAGGGAAGAGCTTGAAAAGAAGCAGCAACAAAGGTAGCGCTGCAGCTTTTTCGAGAGATTTTTCGAAAATGTCTTTATAACTTCAACGCTCAATTACAGTCGCGCTCGCGTGGCAAAGTGAAGATCCTGCGCCGCCGCGCGAGGAGTAAATGCGCTCGTGTACGAGTGTCTGCAGCCTAACTGTAAACGGAAATTGAGTAAAATGATTTAATTGCGCGTCGAAAAGTAAAGGTATATAATACGCGTACATACATTACGTGTATGCACGTGCTTTTTTGTCCGGCGACGCGTCTTTTCTTTGTGCGACTGCACAAGAGGAGCAGCACGTCGTAATTCACTCCTCGCGCCAACGAGCAAAGCGAGAGAGAGCTCAGCAAATTCGATATTCGAACTTATTTGAATTTTGCGCAGTCGATGGTGCGGTAGCAGCCAGCCGCATCGTCTTGGTTCCACGGCTGATCTCGAGAAAGATTAATACGCGCGTACGGAGCACGCCGAGGGCGGACACGCTCTTGTATATTACGCGTCGTGCCTCGGCCTTGTCCAATAAACAGTTGATAAGTTAAAATTCAGCAATAATACGCGCTTGGCTCGCACTGCCATGCGAGAAAGACAGAGGGAAAGAGGCGGATATGTATAATGCACGCCTGCATGTATGTGTATATCGCTGCTCGTGGTGCGCAGGTAACGAAACTCCCGTTTGATTAAGCAAAAGCAATTACTGTTCGCCAAACAACGAGGAGAGAGAAAGAGAAAGAGAGGACGCGAGCGCACACAGTCCCAGTACTCGTGCGAGTATTATATTCATTACACACACACTCACATACGCTCTCATATACATACACACAAGAGCAGCCTGTGCGGGTGAAGCTCGCGCGCGTTTCCAGTAGTTTTGCAAACCCAAAACTTGTTTACTGACTCAGACAAACACATGTAACGCATGGTATACATCGACGACTGTATATGTGATGTGCTTAAGCCTGTGTACGTAGACTCGTTACTACCTACGCCCGCGTATACATGTGGATATAGGATACTCACGAATTCATATACACTAACGGCACGTCTTAATTAAAAAATTTCATTCCCCTTTAATAATAGAGGCGTTACCGCGCGCACTCTGAACATACGTACGGACACACATGGATCCATGACCGTGGCCGCCTTTTTTTCTTTTTTTTTTTGTTTAATTTCAGCCAATTTTTCTGCTCTTTGGTCTTCTGCAGCTGAACTTTTTAATGAATTACATTAATTTATCTTTAAACGTATCGCCAGATGCGAGATTCAACGTGTGCCCTATGCGAATAGGCAAGATTTGACCGATCTCTTTGCCTCGTTGTGATTTTCACGCGCGGATGAAAAAAAGAGCACATAGCGTAACTAAACAGAAGACCGCACATACATTGGGCGGGCTTTTTTGAGCAAATTTCGGCCTCTTTAAAATTCTCATGTCTCATTTTAGTGCTGCGCATCATACACGTAAGCTCGCATCTAGGCTCGCAAAAGAAAAATATGGTATGCGTGTACCCTCGCTGGCTCTTTGCAGAATCACGTGTACTGCGGACCCGTCAAGAGCACGAACATACGCAAGCACACACATACACGCATACGTCTAAAAATTGTATTAAGTCATCAGGGTAATGCCCGTAAAAAGCAGCTTGCAAAATGGAATGTACTGGCTGTGCGCGCGTACGCGTAGCTCTCGGGGGTACTGCAGGCGGCGCGCCGAGTAGACTACGGCGGCGCAGGCCACAGTCACGATTGCAGTAGCAGCAAACGTAGCCGACGCGCCGGCTGAAAAAGTGAAAATGCGCCGTGACAGCGGCAGGTGGTGCGCAAAAATGTGAAATCTCATGCGTGAGTGTGCGTCTGTAGCTTTTGTCCCGGCTATACTGCAGCTATACATACACTCGGCATTTTTCTACCTTCCAGTACGAGCAGAGCAGAGCTCGATGCAATTTATTAACAGCAACCGAAACAATAACAGAAAAAAATAAAATGAAATAAAATAAACGAAGAGAGGAAAAAAGAGGCAGAGCTCGCAGCGTGTGCACACGAGCGCGCGAATGCAGTCGCTCGCTTTTCGATTCGGTGTATCCCATGCGGTGCATAGTCGTGGAGATCCTGCGCAGCGACTCGCTATCTCGACGCGGAAGAAGCTGCAGCCGTGAAGATAATTTTGGTCTCGCGCGACATTGGACAGGCTATAAATGCGATATCATTAGCGCTTTACGTAATCCGCGACTCGTTCACGCAGTTGGGATTGCTCCGGGTTGGCCGCTGCACGTCAGCAAAACAAAAGCCCAAGAATGAGTCGGCTGTATCGATTTCACCAAGGCCCTGCAGGCCAATCTGCTCTGCTCTGCTATGCTACGAGCGTGCGGATATAATTGTCGACGGATTTATGCTTCGGCGCGTAACTTATAATTGGCTACTTTGGCTACTTTGGACTCGGATGCACGTGTATTAATATTCCTTAGCTTCGAGCTCTCACTCACTGCTCGACGAGTAAAATCGCTCGATGCTGCTGCTGCTGCATATCTCTACGTACACATATACTTTATTAGCTGGAGTGTCATCCGTATATGATGTACGATGTACGCCTCGAGGCTGCAACTTTTTCGCAAAACTTGCCGCTGCTCGTGCAGCTCGGTTGTGTGGTACACGAGCGAGCTTAGTCGCTCGCGCTAGCCGAGAATTATTTCGTACCTCTATAGTCGTCCTCCCGAATCGAGAATCTTGACTCTTCCACTGCAGACGTCTTCGTAATTTTCGACACGATCGTTACTCGCATTCGAGCGGAATTCGTTAGCTCGGCCGAACCGTTTCTACAATGACTAAACTCGGCTCTGCCGCAGTTTTTCGTAATTGAGCGATGCTCGAGTTTGATGACGATGACTTTAATGATTGCACCGATGGATGCACACACACCTATCGCCGAGTCACGTGTGCACTGGCTCGCTTTTAATTATACCCGTGAAAAATGCAGGCCCGCAGCTCATTCTCTCTTCTCGCTTCTCTCTGCGAGGCGAAAATTATACCGGCCGCACGCAGCACGCGATTTTGTACTTTTTCAAGATTTGCAAAAGCAGATAAGAGCGCGACGGACGGAAAAAATTTTATAATCGCGTCGATTGAAACTTTTCTTGCCACTCGCATGCCAGACTTGCTAATATTTAAATACGTATATTATACTAGTGCTTGCTCGAGAGCTTACACGGGTAATTTTGAGAAAGAGAGAGAGAGAGAGAGAGAATGAGGTAGAGTTCGTGACGCACACACAGCTTTTGGTCAATTAAAAAGTCGTACTTTATCTTTGCATACGGTGTAGACTGAAAAAATGTTGTGCTCAAATACTGTACGCAAAGTTTGGATCATAGATCGAGATGTTTGCGCGAGATAATAGCACGCTATCGCTCCTGTTTATAAGCAAAATTGTGAGGGTTCAATTGAGCGAAATAATATTTCGAGAATACACAAGTTATGAAGTCGACTTATCGTTTGGATAAATTACACAAGAAAGAAGGACTTTTTAAAATTTTTTTTTTTGCCTCGGACTATTACTAGCCGGGTATTGCAGCTCCGCATGCGTTGGTCGTTTGTGCCGCATTGTGAAAGGAAATTCCGTGGAGCGTGAAAATGTATACAGCAAGTGTTGCGTAAATTCGCCGCACGAGACACAGCACGCGTTGCGTCGCCAAGAGAGAAAGAGCGAGGGCGCGACAAAAAAAATATTCGATTAATTATCGAGCAATCATCCGTGGGTAACTAAAGTGGATTTTTCTTTTTTAATCGAAATGGATGCGCGTGGCCGCAAGCGAGGCAATCGATGAAAATCCAATTAGCGCACGAGGGTGCGCAGCCTCGCGAATAAAGGCTGCTACTATAACTGCTCCGCTACAAGCTCGAATTCTAATTTCGTTCATCAAGTCGACGACGAGGCGTCATGACAAAAGAGTTAATAATGGCTTTTTATTAGAAAGGCGCGTATCGGTCTCCAGCATCCTCGATTCTTGCGGAGAACGAATGATCAGGCACGTGTGGAATAAAATTAATATTCCGCAGCGGAGATTCGCATTATCTATATAGGCAAGGCCACGCGCTACTGCATGGCATACATGTCGCGCGGGTGGCGCATTCAAGCTGACGCGGCGCTTCTTAATGGCTCGAACATACGTCTAATGATCGTCGAGCTGCCTCTCGCAAAGCTCACTCGCTCGGCTCGCCTCGAATCATCCGGCGCATCCGTCCTCTAATCGTATAAGCATTACACGCGTTAGTTAGTCACCGGGGCCGCAGTCGAGTCGTGGTTGTCGCGTGCGCCAACGGCTTATTCGAAGCGTCACGTACGTCCCGCTGCGAACTACGGCTACGAGAAAAACTCAGCTGAAACGAAAACGAAGAAAAAAAATATACAAGAAGAAGCAATAAGTGCTCGGCGCGCGACGACGAGCTTTGCTTGTCTTGAGAAAATCACGTCGAACTACGGCAGAAACGCTGAAAGAATAAAAGGTTTTCTCGCGCTTCGGTTTACTCGCGTCGGGACAGAAGTGAGAAACAAACACAGCTGCACGAGCCATTATACGCTTCGCAGGGCTTGACCCGAGCGTGTTCTATTATAGGTACACGGAAATATATACGTATACGTACAGCATTAGAGTGCGGATAGATAGCGGCCGCTATGTGGTAAGGGCTGCCGCGAGGACAATGCGCCGTACCTGCTGCCGTTCCTTCTCTCGCTTATCTAGGAGCATTAGTCGCTGCAAGTCCACCGCCACCAGTGCTCGTAACAAATGAGCCATGTAGAGCACCTTCAACCAGTTTCGCTCGCTGCTACTGCTTCCTTATATTCTTTTTCGCAGCTCTGTGCGCTGTTATGTAGCTGTGTCTCTCGAACGTCCTCGTCCTCTCCGTTTACGAAGCGTGTGACCGCCTAATCAGTACGTAATATTTCGAGCTTAAAATTCCCGCTACGCAACAGCAGAATAGGACGGACACACGTACGCTCTTCCAACGGTATTATACTGCAGCAGCAGCAGCAGCAACCTATAGTGCGACTCGCGATTTATGCTGCGTATTGTTAATAAAGGAAGAAGCTATCTTAGATATTTTCCAGCACTATCAAAGGAATAGTTTGCATTTTTTTTCTTCTAAAACGCTGCATCCTTTGGCTGAGGCTGCTCTCATTGTATGCTGATTGTATTATGTGCGTCCCACTGTCAGTTTGTATTTATTGAAATTAGCCTCTATCTAGCAGCTAAATCCCGAGGCCTAATGTACACTTGTTATAATATACAATGCTCGTGCGTATTGTTTTAACGCCAATCGTGTAATTTAGACTGAATAAAATCTAGAGAAAATTTCTGATACAATTCCTACAACTATGATAATTCCAATTTTTTGAAATTATTAATACTCAACTTATAACTGATTCTGTTTATACTTAAACCTTTTTTTGTAGTAATTTTTATTTTGTATCTTTGAATGACAACATTTTTTTTTGTATATTCAGCTAACGCTTCCACTAGTAAAAGTATCGAGTATCTGCTACTCCGTGTCGTGGGGCTACTTGATGGTCTAAACGCAGGCTGCTACGTCCTTTACTCAACCGAGTAACATTTACTAGCTCCAAGCTAAGTTAGAAATCTATTTTACACGAGCGCGTAAATTAAGCGGTCAAATTAAACACACATATCTCACCCTCTGTATGTAAAGCATCACTTTGCTTGCTTAATATATGTTTTCGTGTTGATAAAGTAAACTCACGTAGCAGGAGATTAGGTTTGCAGTAGAACAAGAATAGCTAGCGTGCAGCATTTCCTGTTTGATGTTTAAAGATGTGCAGTTCTCATCTGCGATTACATATTGAGCCTGACCTCGCTGAGGCATCAGGTCTTTGGAAATGATTGTAAACTTAAAAAGTTGAGTTGGCTCTTAGTTTATGTGTTATAGCTTTGCTTGGAGTGACATCGATGGCGTTTGCAGAAAATTCAAACAATTTTTCTGTAAATAAATCATTTAAAAAATGAACATGGATTTCTGCGATTTTATTTCTCATTCGCAGAGCGGTTCCAAAAGATCCACATTAAAATAATTAGAATTCGTATGATTATCAGCATGAAAGATACTCCTATATATAGGCTTTTTTTAGTAGCACGAGGTAGAGTTTGTCGAGGCGATGCTGGCATTTTTTTGCTCGGTAAGCGTGGATGAAGCGCGAGCATTTTTGGCTCTATCGCCGTCGTACGACGTCTACTGCGGGCTCGAGCGAGCGCATTTCTGCGAAGAAATCATAAAAACGAGTGGATATGAGCGACACGCTCGGTACGATAGCATCGAGAGTTTCAGATTTTAACGCGCTCGCCGCTACAGACGTGTACGAGACGAGTTGCTATCTTCAGAAAACAAGTGTAATTCACGCCGGGGAAAAATAAAGCAGGCACGCGCTTAACGATCGAGTTGCGCGCGAGCTTTTTGTCGTTGCGGATCTTTTGGTTTTTATCAGTGAGCTGTGATCTCGCGCGTTTCGTGCACGAGTCTCGCGGGACGAAATAGTTTCGAGTTCGATGTCGAGCAGTTACTAGCCCTGTCAAGTGGAGCTCCATAAGGCGAATAGTCATGCTACGCGAACTGCAGCCCAGCTGAGCAAATATAATTGTCGAGTATATAGCTCGAAATACGTCGCTCTCGGACTGTTTCAATATGACAAGTCGCTACGGACTTGCGGTACGATGTAACATGCAGGAGGTGAGCGAATTTCGACTAGGTGTACTCTGCGCGGTACACAACTATTATACGCATTGACTAGTTTGAAGTGCTGCTTTGCGAGGGCACACTGCAAGTCGCGTTGAGCGGTACCAAGACTCGATGCATCCTGGCTGAAAATGATGAAATATTTTCGCGTCGTTGGATCGTTGCAGCGTTGCGAGCCGATCGTTGCAAGGTCGATGTTATCAACGTCGCTCGATAATCATCGTACAGTCGATGCGCATCTCATCCTCTGTAACGTATATAAGAGCTATGGCCGTGCCACATGCAGTCATCGTTGTGTGTGCTCTTCTCTCGCTTACCCATCTTTCGCTCTGACTATTACACAGCGTAGAGATCATCTTGGCGAGCTAGGTCGTTACGTAGCACGTACATACTCTTCGCCTGCGTAAGTCTATATATAAGTGAGAGAGACGGATGCTGCCCCGGGCGTCCACACCGAGCGCTCGAAAATCTTGGTACTCGTCCGCGTGTACCTGCCATTGTCCATCGTTCGCTGACAATAGAAGTATATACGCGCGTGTATTTACTCTTGCAAATTGCCATGATCCTTCATATATATATGCTGCTCCGATTCGAGACTGTCTCGGATAGAATAATAAGCAACGAACGAGGCCGAAAATTACTCGGTCCAATCGCGCCGTTGCGATCGCGCACGCAGCTGAGGTAGCGGGGATGCGGATAATATTCATCTACGCGCGGACTCGACCGATACTCGTCCACGGCCAAAGAGAAAATTCCTTGGAGCCACGAGCGCGTGGAATAGCTTCGCCTTTACAGCAAAGTATATGCTATATACGGCAGCGGGTATGATGCTGGTTAATTCGAGTATATATACATAGGCCTGCTGTTTTCTGCTGCTGCTCTGAGCCTCGGCATCTTTATGTGATAGGGCCGCGCGATATCGCAAACTCGAATCTCTTTCTTTCTCTCTCTGACAAATACCTGGCCTGCACATATACCGCGCTCTGCTACGCTATACTCGCTATTGCTCCAGCCAGAAGAAGAAGAAGAAGAAGATGCTTATCTCTTTCTGCTCTGTGCGAGCTCGTCCATAGCACACACACACACGCGCGCGCGCGTGCGCGCACAGAGGAGGAGCAGCTCGTTTCCTCGATGTCAACCTTTATAACAGCCGTGTCTTTTATTCTCTCCCTCTCTCTCGGTCTTTCGAAAAATATATACAAAAAAAAGAAGAAAATAAAAAAAAGTCAGCAGCTCGTCTCTGACTTCTTTTTGTGCGGGGCCAACAGTATTTATATACACACTCGGTCGCGCGTGCACGTGCGGTCCCGCAGCATCCTCTCCGCTTGTCTCTCGCGCTACATAGCCAAGATTCTATGCGTGTTGCGGTGGCTGCAGCAGTCGTTAACCAAAGGGAGGATTTTTCGGCCGACTGTATAGAGGCGTCCGCGCGCGATGAAAAGGGAAGTGGTTTTTTCGGCGGGCGCGCACTGGCTTTAGGGCAGCGCACACGTACGCGACTTACCACTAGCTGCTACTCGCTTATTTATGAAAGAAACTCGAGCCGCTCCGAGCCAAGTGTATTTACGAGCGCGCGTGACTGCCGCTCCGAAAGGATCTTTGACGAGCGCGCGGGACACGCGGAAAATTCGACCCCCAACTCCATCCGGCGATGCATCGATGTACCATAAATCGACTCGAAATACCATTAATACGAATTGATGCACGCCGCAAGACATACCCAATACCTATATTACAAAATCATTTACACCTCTTCGATCGCAAAGCCAATAGCCACGATACATTGTACTGTACTCGGCTTGCGGCGCGATGATTTTTCGGGGTGGAGACGAGACGATTTTCTTCTTCTTTTTTCTGTTCGTCGACGCACAAATTCGATCGAATAAGCAACTACGGGCTATGTGGAGTTTGCCGAAGGTGCGGCCTGTCGACGAAGGCGGAATAAGAATTATAGCCCCAAGCTGCTAAGCAAAGCAGATCCTAACTATTGCTTTAATAGTTAAAGCGCTCAGCTTGTATGTACACGTACATGATACATATTTATGTGTATAATAATAAACAGTACGACAGTATAGGCACTTTTTCCTCTCGCCTTATTCTATTTTGCTGCTGCTCCTGCGGCTGTGCGAATGCCTGTATTCCTGTGGGATTTCGCACACAAGAGGAATAAATAGCTGTGGCGATGGTGGTGGCTGCTGCTCTTGAGCCTGTATACGCAAGAAAGTAGATTAGGATACTGCTATAGCTGCAAAGCCAACGAGAATTAAATAATAGCGTCGAGCCGTACAACAGACGATGGCTTATGTATAAATTGGCGGCATCGGCACACGCGTCCCGCTTGCAGATGCAGCAGCTATGTACCCACACACACACACACACACAAATACTTTACGTAATATATAGTGCACAAGGAACTCTCGGTTCTATATAAAAGTAGAAAAGGAATTCCAGTCAGTGGTACTTGCTCTGGTGGCCGTCGCAATGCATTCTCTTATCTGCGAGCACATTTGTATACTCACACGGAGGTCGTACATGCATGGGAATAAAATAAGCGCAAAGAGAATCGTCCGGAGCTGCGTAGCGCACCACCAGCTCGAATCTCCTCGCGAAATCCACTTGGTCCTCGCGCTCACGTTCGCATCGTCCGTTTTTCTGACATATATATGTATAGGTAGAAGCGTGATCGCGAGCCAAAATGCTTCGTTGGCGGCGTAGAGCGCCGAAAAAGTCTCATCTCGTTCGGCCTATAAATATGCCGATATATAAGTACGTGTTTGCATAGGTGCGGGTCGCATAATGGCTGGCCGCGCTCGAGCTATCGCAATATCCCAAGCCGTCGAGCTGCAGTCGCAGTCCATTTCCAGGGACTAGAGGCACTACTGCACATACGTACTGCAGCCTGCGAATAGAAACGTTTCGCAGCGTAGGTATGGCTGGCTGCACCGAATTGCCTCGTCGACGAGAGGAATGAAATTTAGCTCGCTAGCTCGGCGACTCTTTTTCCCGTCGACTCGCTCGCTCGACTCGCGCGTAAACGTCCAATAGTGCTTCCCGTGCTACCCTACGTACGTGTACGCGTCGCTCTAGCAGTGCATATTATATTTACACGTGTATACTCGTACACATACGCGGGCGAACGATGCACTCGATAAAATTTAACAGGCCTCCGCGCTAGAAGCAGCTAGCAGTAGCGGTGCGACGTGCAAATTGACGCTGCGCAGCATGTGCGTGAGTGTGCCGAGCAACTTTATAGTTTCTTCATCGGGCTGCAGGAGCCATCAAAAGGAGCTGCCTTCGACTTTATACGACTTTCTCGTACAGCGTAGCGATCGCGAGGAAGAATCTCGCAACTTGCCCAACTCTATTTTCGGTTTGCGAGGGCTGTACTCGCGTACACAGCAAGTATATAGACTTGATTTTTAAGAATGCGTAGATAATACAGTTGTTGCTGGAATAGCGCTTATACATCGCACGCAACGCCGGGAAGAAAAGTACGAAACGAACCAAGCGTGTAATGAATAAACAACAAGAAGTGCGCGCAAAAAATCTCGCACATACGCGGATAGGCGCGGAACCGAAAGAAGAGAAGACAAAAAAGAGAGATGGAGATATAGAGTCGCTTGTTTATATATAAAACGGTGCATACAACACACGTAAGGGAAGGAGCGCGAAGAAAAAAAGACGGCACTCGACGAGTGGCTCTCTCCCTCTCTCGGCTGTTGCGCGCGCAGATGCTATCTCACAGGATAGCTAATTAAGAATACGCGTCAGCAGACGCACAACAAGTCTATATTATAATGGCTGGGCGATGCGTATGCCTGCACGATCTTAATCATCGGCCTTAGCTAATAAACACGTCGTAAAAAAGATAGCTTCCCGTCAGCTCTCACTGCCTCCGATATTCACGCATCGTATATATGTGTACGTTGGCGCACTCGCGAGCAGGTGGATCGAAAAAGTCATTCTTCTTTTTGCTCCTTTTCTTGCTGTGCATCATACACAGCAGCAGCAGCAGCAACGGCAGAAGAAGAAGCTCAAAGATGTACGATGCAAAGTGGATTACGCGTACGTCTTATGTATATATGTAGGTGCAAAATACGCGCGCCTTATCGTTTATACGAACTGCCAAGTACTGGGCCAAGTTCGGACCTGCTGCTGGTGCAGCGCTAGCTATATGCGTCCGGGGATCGCGCTTATCTCGTTCGCCGTGGCAGGATTACACGCTCGGCTAGATTTATCGGTTTTCGATTTTTCCTGCTGCCCAAGACTGCAACTTGCTCCTGCACTTATAAACTGCATCGGCTCATTTGTGTGTACCAGTACCTGCATGCAGCTTTATACCTGTACGAATGCTGCTGTGTAAGTGTAAACAGCTACTGCGCACTTGAGCGTGCGAGAGAAAAAACCTCGGCCGCTGTTTACTTGCGACGAGTTTCGTAACAAAAACGCCCAAACGAAACAAAAGTTTATGCACGCTGCGCCGAATGAAAAGAAAGAGAGAGAGAGAAAATAAAGTGCACAGTCGGACAGCTCACTCGCGTATGCGGTGTAACGCAATTTGATTGATTGGTTAGCGTTTTACTGCGTGGGCGACGCTCGCGTGTCACGCGCTATCGATTCTCACGCACACACGCGCACAGCAGCTAGAATGTTCATCTGCAATGAAAAGAAATCAGTTATGTTAGTTTACGTTCTGCTTTTCCTCTCTTTCCCCGGCAACGACAAAATAACAGAGCAAAAGAAAGGTGTTATATTATGATGTACACATAAATGCATTCGTCCATTTGGCTGTCGGTACGCCGAGTTCGCTGGTACACACGGCTCGGGAATGCGGCTATGCGAACGAGAAAAGCGGCATATATTCATGAAGATCCGCACATCGCCGCGCATGCATTATAAATCTTGTGAATATTTAGGGCATCCCGCCGCCGACTGCGCCAGACGAGCGAGCTAAAGCCTTTCGCTGCTTTAGGGCAGAGATTCGCTTCGGAGTTTATTTGAATCTTAATCGTCGCGAACGCGAGGAATGAAATGAAAATAGATGACGCTTTACGAGGCTTATGTGCGTGCGGCTGCTCGTGGCCCGGCTCGTCGGTATATAACGCAGGCTTCGACCAGATGCGAGCGAGCTTTATATCGCGCATAGCCGCCACTTTTAATTCTCTGCGTTCGCTCGCTCGCATGGATTTCATGCGCTTTCCTCCAACAGGTACAGATATAGCTAGACTGCGCGTGCAGTCGCACTTGTACAGCTATTCGAAACTGCGCAGGAAACGCTGTAACTCAAACGCGCCTGCCATCCTTAGCAATTCGCTATTATAATATACATACATGTAAACGCGCGTGCTCGGCTATACAGCTACACATATTCGCGGTGATTTACGCAAGTCGCGTAAGGCCGAGGCTCTTGAATATTCATAGAAAAGTAAGCGATCGTAATAACTGTGCGCGCTGAAAACGCTGCAAAAAAGGCCGATCGCGAGCTTTTTTTTCGAAAACCTGGTTACGAGCGAGGTAGAGTGGCAGAGAGTCCTGGGCAGCTAGCAGCCAGGGCCACCGATCGACGAACGACTTCCGCGACTACGCGCCAGTTGCTATACACACGGAGCAGTGGCCTCGACGTGCGGAGACGACGAATCGTTTATGGCTGCGCTCGGTGTCGGAGCTCGCCTCGACTCCGCGATAGATACATTGTCGCGACGTAAATCATAAAATTACACTTAATAACAGTGATCGAGTGCATACGCGAGCCATCTCTCGAGAGGAGCAGCGCCAGTAACAGCAGCAGCAGCAGCAGCTCGACTAAATTGGCCGATCGCGTCGCCTCGCGAGAGCACCCATTATAATATAGGCGTTTAGCTACCGATACGTGCCTTAAGTACCAGGTAATATTGCAGGCGTCAGCCGCATCGAGCAAGATGGACGGGATGCCGCTGCACACGTCGACGCGTATAGCTGAGCCCGCTAACCGCTTAGTTATGTCTATACCTCTTCCCCATGCGTATATGGATGCAATATCTTTTGATCCGCGAAAAAAAGCCCAACAGCTGGCACATGTGCCGTACGAGCTAGGACGATTGGCGATATAACCTTAACCCCGACCTTTCGTTCGCCTCTCTTAATCTCTCTTTCTCTCGACTGCTTCGCGCGCCACAACGGAGTGCAATAATAGCCTCGGTTCGCGCGCCGCAGCGGAGCGCAATATACAGGCAATGAGGCGAGTTGCGAGTTGCGAGGCAGCTTATATTATATATGCGTTTGCGCGCGCGGCGCATTGCAGTCGTATGTATAATGCAGCCGCGCCGCGCAAACCATCAACATGTAAATGTACAAATATCTCATTTAAAATGTACACGCGAACGGTACATTAGCCGCAGGAGCTCGGCAGCTCCCATCGCCGCCGCATAACGCCCATTTGCGCGCGAGTCTCATTTTAGCGGCATTATGTGCCCGAGCCCTGCAGATCGAGCCGTATGCGTGCGTATGGACGCGCTGCGCACCTGTGCACATATCGCCTAGTTGCAAGTCCTAGGACGTGAGCCCGAGCAGCCTTTCTCGACAATAATATCGCTGCGGTCGCGTTTACGTGCAACCGATATGCGCGCCGCGCGACGTGTCTCCTAAGCCTACAACGCACATGCAATGGTGCTCCTTGGACTTGGGTCTAGCTGTTTCATGCGCTGCTATACGGTGACGCGTTTGCGACGCGCTCAAGAGCCTATATTATCGTTGCGTATAAATAGGCGAGCGCGTAAAGCAAAGCTCGAGCGACTGGAGCGAGGGCAGCCGAGCAACGAGACAAGCGGCACATTAACGACTCGTCACGACGCCTCCGATTTATGTGCCATTAATTAGTCGTAGCCAACAAAGCAACAAAGCTAGAAATGCATTTTTCCATGCTCCGAACAAAAAGAGCATCGAAGAAACTTGTAAAATTATAGAAGACCAAGAAGCTGCGCCAGTTCTGCGCCTCATAGGAATCGACCATTGCTATACGTATAGTATAAAAGCGAGTCGAGATAGAGTAAGAGAGAGAAAGCTGGACTTTTTTAATTGGACTTGATTTACGAGGCCTCCTGCGCTGCCCCCGTCTGCAGTCATCGTGGCAAATGCTCCTGCACCGTAGAGAGCGAGAGAGAGAGAGAGAGAAAGAGAGCTTGCCAAAGTGAAAAGTCGTACGTCTATATTACGGAGCGAACTGCTCGACCAAAGCTGCGCTTGCCTATCTAGCGGCGAATAACATTTCGACCTTTTACGATACGATATAAATTCTTGGCGGAATTTACGCTCGTCTCGAATGCATATAGAGCTCGAGCGCGAGAGAAAGAGAGAATAAGACATAACTAAAGAGGCTCCCATCTCAAACTCTTGCAAGTATTATATACCAACTTTTGAGTATAAAGTGTAAAATTAAACATCGCAGGCGAGCTGCTGCTTCTTGTATTTTTGATGCCTCGCGGCAGTTTGCATATGTACATATACAATCATTTGCTTTGGTAATATCATAATGTGCGTAAAGACGCCGTGCAGACGCTTACACGCAGAAACTTTGCGCTATTGGCGCCTATATATTGTGTACGTTCAAGGCGCGCGGAATTCTCACCGAATGACTGTATTTAAGTTGAAACTTTGCGCATCGAATGTGTACATGTATACATATGTAGGCAAACGACTGCGTTGCGTGCTTAAACAAAACTGTATATAGGATGGCTCATACAAACTGAACAGCAGCAGCAGCAGCAGCCCAATGCATTTAACTCATAACGGATGTTTATTCTTAATTGGTAATTGACGGCTTTTAAAGGCGAGCTGCCGCTTGGAATTTCGGTTGCTCCTGTATAGCACGTAACATGGCATTTCGCGGCTCGCACTCGTATAAATTGGCTCGATATGCCTGCGGAGCACTGCGCGGAGAGCTGCAAAGAAAAGCAGCAGGAGTAGGAGGTGGAGGCGTTGTTAGCGCGCGAGATATAGCTCGATCAGCGGATTCGTACGTATATAGTTGCAGCGAGGAAAATCCCCGCGTGTGGCTTTTAAACTCCGACAAATCCGATTATACGTTACTAGGCTTATGGCATCTGCAGCTAGGCGCGCGCGACAATAGTCCAACTGCTACTTTTTTTTCATCCCTCCATTTTTTTTTTGTTACTACTCGCTGCCTTTAGCTGAAAACTGACGAAACGAGCTCGAACGAGATCGGGAGCCGTGTGTGAGTGCGAGCGAACAAGTTACGCGTGCGTTAGCTACGGCGCGGAATACGTCGATCGGATAAGCGCGTGGCGGTAGCGGCCTCGACGCGCTCGTTATCTCGACGCATGCCTCGTATGCGAAGAAACGCGATCGCGAGCGCATGCTAAATTAGCTAAAACTCGTCCGGTTCTCGCCTCTCCTCCTCCTTCTCCTCTTCCTTCACCAGTCCCGAACTTTCTCACGTTTTTGCGGATGTTATATTATAATGGCTTATAGAAATTCTTATAGTCCGCAGAATCGGAATCAGCGAGAGTAGCAGCAGCAGCAGCCACAGAACAGAAGCGGCGCATCGGAATAAAATCAGCGATAATCGATTCGAGCTGTGCGCGAGCCGAGGCACAAATAAAACTGAGAAGGGGCCTTATTCAGAAAAACAGATGGCGTTACAGATATCAAGGTAGCAGTATGGGCTCTCTAAGGCTCGCACGAGTTCTCTCCTTAGTTTCCAGCTACGTTTGATTTTTATCCTGCGGATCGCACAACCTGCAAAAGCAGCAGCAGCAGCAGCAGCAGCAGCAGCAGTCGAGCTTTTGCGCACATTTATACAGACACACGTGTGTATTGTGCACTGGTTAGATTCTCTCTTTCTCTCTGCCCGCAGCAGCAGCAGCAGCAACTCTCATCAATTTATAAGCGATGCGTGCTGCGAAACAAAAGCGAAATTCTTGGTTTTCTAGAAGGATATCAGTACGCGCGTGGCGTGCCAAATGACGGATTTACGGATATATTGCCGCAGAGTAGCAGCAGCGGACAGGAGCAAAGGACTAAAGGAGCGGCGGCGAGGCTGTATATACAGGCGGCCTGGCGCACACAGTAGTGGCGATAATCGATTTCACGCAGACCAGCTCGCGCGAAGAAGCTGCAAGAAACCCCTTTTCTCCTCTGTCTTTCTTCTTGACTTGAAAAACAAAAGTAAGCAAAAAAAAGTATTAGAGTATAAAGTATATCCACACGTACAGCACATGCGCTGCCAGTTTGGCTATTGGATACGTGCATGTGTGTGGGTATTATATATAAAAGGATTGCGCGTGCGTCTCTCTGGAGAATTTATTGTTTTGCTACGTATGGTCGTTTCTGCAGTTCGCTCTTCTCGTTCTCAGCTCTCTCTCTCTCTCTCTCTCTCGAGGGCCTTGGCTTTCGCGCGCGGCTCGTTGAGAGAACAGCCGCGAGTACGTCGCATTATGTGCTGCAAGCAAGCCATAGGTGTATGTGTGTGTGTGTGCTCGCATATCCCAAGAAGAGAAGAGAAGAGAAAGAAGAGGCTGCTTTGCATAAGGGCCTCAGAGCTATATACGCGAGTGAGAACGCCAAGATCTCGGCTCGGCTTTTTCTCTCTCTCTCTCTCTGCGCGCCGAGTCATTATGCCCGATATAGCTTTTCAGCGCACATATCGCGTATACGCTTCGCCCTTCTATTTTACGCATACGTACCATTCTGGAAATTCGCATCCAATGCACATCTTATTATGCCAGTCGAGCTCGCGCACACATGCATATATCGTAGCTATACAAGTGCGTGTGCGCGGCCGCGCGAAAGACTCTGGCCGCGCGCATATACCTACGAGAATACGATGCTATCCTCGCTTTATATGGATAATTTCCGGACGTTGCCTTTTTTTGCCCAACCGTCTGTGTGCGTGCCGTCCTTTTCTCCCTCTCTTTCTTTTATTTTGCTCGATCCGCAAAGTGTCCCTTTTTTCTTTCCTCTGCCACGCGAGAAAGTGAGCCTGATCGTCCTGACAATGGCTTCGCTCGCGCACATTATCCTGCAAGTAGGAGGAGACGTTGTAAACGCCAAATGCTCGCTCGCCTACACGATCGGCAGAAAAGGAGAGAAATAAGTAAAAGAAGCGCGCCTCGAGATGGCCATAAATGTGCTTATAAGGAGCTGCGGACGCGGCTGTATAAATGCTATACGCGCAATAGATGCTGCGTTAACGCACGGCCAATCGCAGCGACTATTAGCTCGTTGTGGTCGCTGCGTGTGAATTATGTGTCTCGTTTTCGCTCCTTTTCGAGGTTTTCCCTCATTTGTACTAGATCATTGTCCAATTTCCAATGCATACACGCGTTGACGCAGATTTGCGGTGTCCGTTTACGATTGCCACAGCTCGTATAACTGTGCCTCTTAGGCATTCAAGAACATGGACACAATGCGACTCGAGGAATCAGGAAGGAAGCGCCATTCGATACATGTACCTTTACTTAAAGACGTGAGCCGGTAGAGCCATGCGACACATAATTCATTTTTATTGGCGTACTCTTCGATCCGAAGAATTGCCGGGCCGAATTAAATTTTACAGGCGCGATGGCCAATGAGCAAGCTTACAACCTGTGTTACAGCACGCGCTTGGCTAATTCGATCGACGTCATTTTTGTCATCGTTCCAGTCACCGATACTTTACGATGTGTTAATGATATTATAATGGAATCTCGGCCAGTCCATAGGTATACCAAGCTATACGCGCAATCGATCCAACGGATGAGAAATAATTTACGAACTCGTATTTTATTCGAAATTTATAGAGAAATAGCTAATAATGATATACAGGTTACATACATTACCCGCATTTCATTATACGCGTGATTTGCCAAAACAGACGATACATACTTATATGTATTATATTCCATTGCTAGATTATTCTCGTCTGCGATATTCGTGCGCGTCTATCTGTGATCTGTGCGCTCGCAGCCACTCGATCAAGCTAATTGATTTTAATCAGCTCTTTAATTCATTTAACAATTATAGAGCCCTCTCTCTGGCTGGCTCGATTCGATATTCCGCCTAATCAAATGTCCCCTATCAATTATACGCCGATATAATGTATGCAGCGGCGCGCGAATCACTCGAGCGGAAATAACGGAGAAAAGTCCTTTTTTCGAGGCTCAAATATCCTATTCTCCGACGAGACGACGAGCCTTTTAACTCGCGCTCGAGTTCTCTTTTTACTGCCAGGCGCGCCATGACGCTATGTGTGCATGAAAAGCGACGCGTCGACTTGAGCGCCCTGCCTGTGCACCTAGGTGTGTGCAAAAAAATGCGTGAAAAGATTCTCGGCCGCGGGGTTGCCTGCGCATATACGCGGAAACAGCGAAACATAATAAACCGCAATAAAATTTTACGATAACCGCGAACAAAAGTGGCGGGTAATGGAGTAGCGCGCGCACGCTGCAGCGTAATACACACGCGCGCGAGCCAAGTATGGCTGTATATAATCCGGAGCAGCTCCAAGGAGCTGTATAATATAACAACTCGATATTTTGTATAAAGAAGTACGAAGAAGGAAGAAGAAGAAGACACCTTGCAATATCCCTGGCGACGGGGTCCGACTTTCAATTTCCGTCGCCGTTCGCACACCTCGTGCCACCGCGGCTATATACTTCTTCCATGTATATATACGCCGCTGCTGCCACATTGGATCCCTTGCAAGAACGTCGAGCTATATATACGCCATGTATATAATAATAACTTCATATAGCACTCGGAAACGCGTTGCTGCGTGCGCCGCGTCGAGAAGGGGAAATTTCACTCTCGCTCGAGCGATCGCCTTTCGCGCGATTTTCCCTCTTTCGCTCGTACATCCCCGTCCTCCTGACTCGCTCGTCGTTGTCATCCTCCTTGCCAAAAAGAAGACATCTTTCGCGTATACTCGCACAAGCGAAGAATTGTCTGCGCCGCCAACACCATACCGCGAGCTGAGATGTCGTCCCATTATGTATCAGCTTCGAGGTAGAGGTTGTCGCGGCCTGACAGTATTATACACACACACACACACACACACACAAGTGGCAAGTCTTGCGATGCGCCCATTGAAATAATCCCCGATTTGGAGGGAACTCGACAAGCGAGCGAAAAGCTCGCGCCAAGGGAAAAGATTAAATTATCGAATGCGTAAGCAGTCGAGGAGCTGCGCAAGTTCTCTCGAGCTTTTGCTGCGCTGTTTCTGAAAGGTAAATAATGACCAAGCTCTTTGTCACGCCTCGCAGCCAAGCAAGCCTTCGAAAATTAATTATTATTAGCTGCATTATATACATATATACGCGTGTATACACGCATTTCTCAGCTACATTATACGTTGTGTACCGGCAACGGACTAATTGAGCCAGCTCGTAGATTTCGTCATGTTGTAACGAGTCATTTAAAATATTTCAGCACTGGCACAAGACGACGAGGTGGACGCCATCGCGTCTCTATGTAAATTCAAGAACCTACGAGTCGTAATTGCAATTATGAGCGGCGTGCTCGAGATTAAGTAGCGGATGAGAAATGCGTTACGGATGCAATTTTGAGTAATTTGGCGGGAAAAGTCGGTAAAAATCGAAACGATTAATCTCGTTGGCTGGCGCGCAGCTCGAATTAACGGCGCAGGAGCCTTATCCGAGTCTCCTTGGATCTTTGCTACTCGCAGCTCGCAACTCGTATAAACTATTCGCGCGGCCACGGCAACGACGACGATTGCTACTCGGGCACTCTATATTTATCAAGGCTGCACAACGAGTTGGCGTTAGCCGCGGCGGCGACAAAGTGTCGAGATATATGGCCTTATGTGCGCATTAGACGACGAGCGACCGCTCGTGTATAGTTATATATCGGCGAGTCGCGCGAACTCGTATTCAATACAGTTGGATTCTCCGGCCCCTTCTCGAATTAATTCAGGGGCAGAGCTCCGTACCCGCACCCGACAGAGAGACCTTCGCTGCACGACGCGCACACTTGGACAAAAAGCAAAGAAGAAGAAGAAGGAGGAGGAGGCAGCAGCGAGTTAAATGCCTGCGCGATCTCTTTCTTTCTTATTCGAGCTTTCTTTCCTCTCGTACTTTCTGTTCCTTCAACATCGGCTGCTGCTGCTGGTACGTAGGAAGAGGCCGAGGATGCAGTGTACAGTACGCCAGGCGAGAATTTTGGGCGTCGCTCGCGATGAACAAAAATAAAGAGAAAGAAAAAAGAAGAGGAAAGAAAAAATAAATAAAAGAGACGCTGCACGGTAGCTCGTGAGTGCAGTGTGTGCAGCGGCAGCAGCAGCAGCAGCAGCAGCTCTTGGAATAAAAGCGCGAAAAACGGAGGGAGGAGATACTGCTGCATACAGTGGCTCGACGTCGAGAAAGAATGCCGCCCGCCGCCAGTGCCGGCGACAACGAAGACGACAGCACCGAGTCTTCTTTCCCCCTCAGCTCGCGCGAGCTGCACACACGCACGTTGAAAGAAAAAACGCCTGTATATTCCTATATATGTATTCGAGGGTACGCGGGGACGTTTATTGCCTCCATATACATATATACCTACGAACGCGCGCGCACACACATACACAATGTGCATATACACGCGCTTATGCATACAGGCGAAAGACAAGTGCGTGGCTGGAATTTCGCTCGATACTCTGCCGGTTGCGGTGCATAATGGTCTGCGACGGGCTTCAACTTCAGCAGCAGCAGCAGCAGCAGCAACTGCACGTGGGAAATCTAGTTTTGAGCAAAGCTCGAGTCGTCGCGAGTTCGTGTATATGTAATAGGCGCGCGTGTGTGCGCGAGCAAGGGGAAAACGCAGTGCGAAAGAGAGCAAAAGTGAGGTCCGTCGGGACTTTTCGCGTTTTCAATTTGGAACCTCCCACGGGAGCTCGCCTCGCAGTACTTCTACCTATGTGCGCTCTATGCTAGAATGGAGCTGAGTCTATGCAGATATAGCCGTGATCGGGACACGTGTAAATGTTCTCGGTGCGTTGAAACAGGCATTCGCACATACACACACGTACAATGCAAGTATATATTGTTCAAGCCAAGAACTACTGTAAGCTTTGTAAAGCTAAGCTACAGTGTAGGCTTTTGTATCTCGTCCCCGGAGTAGCAATCTGAGGTGCCGCGGCTTCACCTGTGCGGTTTTGCCTCAGAGCTCGCGACTACTCATCCTTTGTGTGTTTTCCGTATCGAGTTTTTTCCCTAGTAAAAGCAGTCAAAAGTTTTGGTAAAAATTGTATTTAGTCAATACTATACAACTGTTACGACATAAAAAATGTATGAAACATTCATTCCCAGATTATTCTCTCTTTTTATAAATGTATAAATGTTTAATATGCATCATTTTTGAATTGGCTCGCATCGATGTACTCATCAGCAGGTAGAGACCAACTGCGTTACAATCCCAAAATAATGTAGCTCATAGATCTCGCAAATTAAATTTGCAGGTGCAATTTTCGAAAGGACGAGTCTTTCCCAAGCAAGGCATCAAATGATCATCACGAAAGCACTGATCACTCGCTACGAGGCGATCGAAATTCCTTCCCGAAATTAGCAATTTGTTATAGAGAGCAGCGGACATGGTCGACGCGCAGGACTATAATACGTAGGCGACACGCGCTTATAATATATACTCGAGCACGAGGCTCGGGATTTATTATTTACGATGAAAAATACAAGGCAAATACGTTGACCCTGAGTCACTGTTTGAGCAATACACATGCAGAAGAACCTGCGCGCGCGTCAATATACGCGCATACACGGGGGCTTCGGTGTAAAATTTATTGGATTAAAACATAGAGATTCTATGAGAAAAAGCGCGACACGTTTTCTCAAAATCCCGGAGACTTTATTACGTGCGAAGTTATCCATTAATGTCATACATAAATCTCGCGCGGCTTCGCATAAATCAACGATCGCCACAAATCAAGCGTTTCACGTACAGCATTCTTGTAGCGTACGTGCGGCTCTCTCTCTCTCTCTCTCTCTCTTTCTCTTTCTTTTTCTGCTCTGTGCCTGCGTACGTATGTGTATGCGTGCACCTATCCTGTACCTATATGATCCAACTGCGTGCACAAATACATAGATAAATTTTGTTTCAATAAAGCATCTTCGAGTCCCATAATTTACATTTCAATGGATCAATCGACCACATATACATAAACGCCGAGGGCTGCGACAACTTTTCAAGATTTTTACATTTGGCTCTTCGCAGCTCTAGCTCTGTTTATCTTAACGAGCGTTACTCATCGATAATCTGCTAGTACAAATTACTTCAAGTTTCCGAATCGTTTTCAGCTACTCGTCGGAACGTTTCTGCGGCAATTGGCACAAGAATTGTGCCAACTTTTCTGTTTATGCTTTTTCTTCACCTACAAACGAGCCAGCTGTCAAAGAGCAAAATTCACGGCAAAGTCAATGAGGTGTGCTTTTTTTTCTCCCAAGTTCGGAAAACCGCAGTACATCATGAAAAGTAATAATTTCAAGCACTCGGTGTGTATATTTCGAGGCATAAATTACGAAAAATGAAAAGTATCTAGCCGAGCCGTGCATGCAAACATAAGCACGAGCACGAGCACAGAGAGAAAGAGAGAGAGAACTGGCTGAGCCGCACACACAGAGCATAAAGGAAAAAAGATTTACGAGCCGATTGTGTTGTTCTTCCGCAAGGCACAGGTATATTATACAGTCGCACACACACACGCATGAATATCCATAATCTCTGGTATTAATAATGTCTCTTTTAAAAAATCAGCGAGCAGCTCGAGCCTGCTGTATAACGTGTCGCGCTCACGGCATATTATAGCGTACCTATGGGGCCAGTCAATAAGCGCGTCTGGAAAACGATACAAAATCGGCGACTTTCCGCACAGGCAGACGCGCGCACGTATTCAGCTCTCAAAGACATTTGCCGTTGTATAAACTGCAATGACTCGCTCCTATATACATTAAGTTATTCACGCTCTCCCCCTACCTACCCGTGTGTCTTTATGTATGCGTATGCGTGCGTATGCACGAAGGATAATAAAAGACGGAAATCCAAAACGTTAGAGTGCGGATCTCGCAACTATTCAAAGAAATCCGTGCCCGTGATGCAGCGACAGCATTAGTACATAGCGGTAGCTTTCAATGCTCAATGCTGCTCGGGACCTTGCCAACTCCTCTCTACACAAGGGATGCTGTATATAGGAGTCCTCTACACAGGCTTTCACGAATATCATCGACCAATGAGTGTCGGCGGCGGTACTTTTCTCCTGCGTCTATTTAACAATCGACTTATATAAAATGTGCGCAGCTAGCACCGGTTAAAAACATCAAACGAGCTGTCGAATACGTGTCTTTGCGCACACGGCCACCATGAATTATTATAGGACCACCAAAGATTTTTTGGTTATTATCGCTATTATTCACGCGACACAACCAAGAAAAAGTCGACTTTATAGGTGCGGTATATAATACACATGCAGTACATTCAGTCAAAGCTCATTGTAATTAAGACTTTAAATCGTGTATGCGTACCTGGCCGTACGTGGCGCGTTCACGTGCCGACGACGCTACTATAAGAGCTGCGAAAGAAAAAAACGCGAAACTAACGAGAGAGCAGGGAATATAAACGCCTTTATATATAAGTGTGTGCGTGTGCTGTATGAAAGAAACCGCTCGCTTACTTGCACTCGTTGAGTATTACATATTTCCTCGTAAAGTACAAAATTTCACGGACGATGGAGCTGCACGTCGAGGTCGACAAATTGAACGAGCTGCTTGTCATTTTATAAAAAAAAAAGGAGAAAAAGAAAAACAAACGAGCAAAAATAAGCGAACGAGCCCGGGAGACAACTGCGTGCACTTTTGCAGCGAAGGCGAATCGTTGTATACTTCGAAGAAGGTAGCAATTTACTTCTAATTTGTCATTGCACTTTCGTTTTGGCGGACGACTGACTCGAGTGTATATATACAGAAGCACGTAAAAAAGTGCAGCCAGTAGTAGCTGCTGTGAGCTTCTGTCAAAACAAAATGCGACTCGTCCACAAAGTCGCAAAGTCAGTCGCTATTTTAAAACGCTGCCGTTAGCTTGTTTTACGCATCTATATCTAAAAGGACTTTGGGGTAGGTCTCTCGAGCGAACGGTAGCGCATCAAGAGTAGGCTCATTTCCCGAAATTCGAAAAATGCTCGCACGAGACAATCCACTCGCATCTGCTACGGTGCAGGCAAAGAGAAGATAAATCTCGAAGACACATGCGCCATCGAGACAACGGAAAGGATAGTCATCGGGAAGGAACAAGCGCAACAAAAGCAGCTTCGAAGCAAAAAAGGTGAAAGCAGCAGTGCAGTTTATATATCAACGCAGCCATAAGTAAGCAGCATATATATACGCTCGAGCGTGGTGTACAGGTGCAGCGATAAAAAGTTGAAGCGGGCCTCTCGCGTATCGCCCGGTGGAGGTCTCGCCCGATTTTGCGAGCAATAGCCCACTGATTTTGCACTGGCTACAGATTTAGCTCGCTGCGCAGCGGCATTCCGAGCAATCAACATTACTAAGCGGACACGTACGCATGTTGGCGTATTTTTGTACGTGGCGATCTGTGCACGAACATTGCTCGTTTTCAGGTGACAAAAGGCTCCCGCGAACCCAAACAAAACTCATACGAGATAGCAGCGGACGAGCTTCGGAGCAGCTGCGCGACAAAAAAACATACGCAGAGGCGAATGAAATTGCAATATTAATTGTCGCTCACTGAATATTCAAGAGTTGCGAGCCCGAGCCAGTAGTGTGTAGCGTCGAAAAAAATCTCCGAGCTCGGCTTCTTGGTCCGATTGATTAATTAATAAGCGATCGATCCGTGGCCGCGCAGAATTTTTTGCATGCCGATCCGCCTGGGTTGCTCTATAGGTAGCAGCAGCGATACCAAGAGATCCAGCTCACGTGTTTACGGCTCTCTCTCTCTCCTCTGCTGCTATTAATTAAGGATACGAGGGTACACTGCAGCTCGTTCCTCGAAATGCGCGAGGATTTTGGGGCGCCATCACGTAGACGCATTATCATTGCGTTTTGCTGCACTCATTGTCGTGCACGTACTCGTATACACGCACACGCTTGTGGAGTACGGATCGAGGAGAATCAAGTCGCAGCAGCAGCAAGGCCAGTGGCTTCGCTTTGAGCGAGCGAGAGAGAAAAAATTGCCGGATTGATGGATGTCTCTTGGTTCAAGCGCGATACAGTCGGAGCAGGCCGTTCTCGAGAGCATACAGCGCATCATCAAGGCTAATCTTGTTTGAACGACGACGACGACAACGACGACGTCCAAAGTAATGGCCTTAGGCTCGTTATATGAGTATTTATTGGCCGCTTCGTGCCCAAGTATTATGTATGCGTATGCGTGTGTGCACGCGAGCATACGCACTAGAGTCGATAGTACCGGCATGCGCTTATGCTTATGATTATGCACCGAGGATTCCTGCAGATATACTCGTTCTACCCATATGCGGTAATAAGCTAACAATGTGATCATAGCGTACCAAGTGTTGAAATGCGTGCTTACAACAACAATGCGCTTGCAAGCTTCGAAATTATTCGACCCTACATTTATATTTTTAGTTTATTCCGAAATCAAAAACTCAGCGAGTGTACACAATTTGAGCGCATAGTATCGATGCACCCTCAACAACTAGATACACTTCGCATGCCTGATTTTTATGTTAAATAAACTGGCGACTTTTTCGTGACGCAGACAATGCATGATTTCATCTTCGAGACCTTTCATTTTATATACAATATCTTTTTTCCAGCAATAATAAAAAAAACCGCTGCCAATGTATTGGCAAGTAGCTTCCTCATACTTTTTTTTTAACTTAAAAATAATTTGAAAATATTAATATCATCTTTCTAATTACGAAAGCGAAACGAAAGCGCCTCTCAGCTTTATCGGGTATCTCAAACAAACAATGCAAAAAAATAAAAATTTTTTTCTTAAATAGAAAAAAAAACGTTACGTTTATCGATAAATGAATTTTTCTGGCTTCGTCCCTATGTCATAACGAAAAAAATAAGCCCTCCCCCGTCACGATACGTGCTACCGTTATCAAGGAATCACTCTACACAGCCATACAGCCGCATACACCCACATACATTCCAAAATGTGTCAAAAATTCGATCTAGTATATAGAAATATCATTAAATATATCCTACGATAATTATATACGAAAGCCTAAATGTATCCCATCACAAAACTTCCTATATGAGGGAGCAAAAGGAAGAAAACGACAATTTCCCGCAAAAAAAATTTTTCCCGTAAAAAAAAATTTTTAAAAATCGAAAAAAAAATTTTTTTTCTTCGTTTATCGCTAAATACAATTTTCTGGCTTCATCCTTACATCATAACGAACAAAAAAAGCCCTCCCCCGTCACGATACGTGCTACCGTTATCGAGGAATCACTCTACACAGACATAAAAAAATTTCCAAAAATTTTTAAAAATCGAAAAAAAATTTTTTTTTCTTCCTTTATCGCTAAATACAATTTTCTGGCTTCATCCTTACATAATAACGAACAAAATAAGCCAAACCCCGTCACGATACGTGCTACCGTTATCGAGGAATCACTCTACACAGACATACAGCCGCACACACACACACACACACACACACATACATACCAACATGTGTCAGAAATTCGATCTAGTATATAGAAATATCATTAAATATACCCTACGATTACTCTATAAAAAAGCCGAAATGGAGCCCATCACAAAGCTTCCTCTATGAGGAAGCAAAATAAAATAATAAGTGTCCTATCGAGAATTTGTTTAGGTTAGTGGTAAGAATTTTATAATTCCTCATTTTTTCCATCAATCTACTAAAACTAAGTATTTGGGTTATATTTGAACTTTTTAATTACAATAAAGTGTAATGAAAATAACTTTTGATACGGATAAAATATCCAAGCTAACTTTTCACGCAAAAACAAATCTTATTTTAATTAGGCATAAGGTGGCTTACTTTCGCTAAACTTTAAATTAATCTTTCATACAGAATTGAAGAATTGAAGAACTAATGCAAAATCATCAGGTTATATTTTTCTGTTTCTTCAGCCCACTTTTAGCTTATTTTTCATCGCAGTTCTAAATGTGGTTTTTAGAAGAAAAATTTTCATTTCATTGTTTCTTGGAAGTGACTGGAAAAGTCTGAATATAAAAACAAACCTGTTATTCATAGGGCAAAAAAATTACTTATTAAAAAATTAGTCGAAATATGTTGAAAATGATTGAAAACAGAGGCGTTATTAATGCCACATAATTGTAATTGTCTAGCACGCGTGTATAACCCAACTACAAGTGAAATAATAACATCAGCAACAGCAACAATAACAAAAACAAGTGCAAGCACGTCGAGGTGCTGTAGGTTGTACGAACGTTGATTTTAACTCATAGCTCCAAAGCGAACATACGTATAGGTCTAAACGCGAACGATATACGTGGCGATAATACCTTTGTGCAGGAGGGCGATCGCATCTGCGTATGTAAACGCGCGATGCGATGCGCCATGCTGCGATCGTTTGCTGCTTTTGTTTCTAAGCGATGTTCAGTAATACCTCGAATATCTAATCTCGCTTTCCAAGCCCGACACTGGTTCGCTCGCGAAAAAGTATATGTTTCAGAAAAGAAATGGACTTTGGCGTGCTTTTGAAAGCTCCGGAAACACATAACGGCCAGCAGCGCCGAACACGGCGCCGAGAATAATCCGAATACGCGGCGTACGCGGCTCGCATCGGGTACATAATACTCACAGCAGCAAATGTAACTATACAGGCGCGCATACGTACGCGAGGCTCGTTTATAACGATCGGCAGCGCAGAGCTTCTGCGTACATGTATACGTATAACATACGCAGGCATATTACACATAGGCGTGCGAGGCACGAGCGGCAATAACGATTAATATTTTTAACAGGACGGAAAGCAGCCCGAGCGTGATCAGGCCGTCCCAATGTATTATAATGTATGCCCCGAACGTTAATACAATGCACATAATCGTCCATCAAATCTCGTCTCTGTTTTTTTCCGGCTGCATTAATGTATCATATGTAGATGTGTGTATGAATCGCAGATCACGTTACACAAAAGCGCCAATGCGTCTACCTGTGTGCGTGAATGCATGTATACAGCGCGTGGGATGAGGCTTTGATTTGCATAAACGCAATTTCAGTTAGAAAGAGAAGTGGCCCGCACACAAGCTCACGAGCGCCAACACGAGCGCATCGCGCAGATTAAATTGTTGTAAATGCTCCATAGCCGCTGTCGGGGGCCGAGCTTGACTCTAAAGCACAGCTGGCGCAGCTACTGGCCAGGTAATGTATACATGTTCCGATAAATATAATGTAGCCGGGGCGCGCAATAGAGAGGCGATCCGCGCAACGATACATTTTTCACGCAGCCATAGATCCGATTAATCAAGCGCCGGCCGCGGCTCAGCTTCTGCGGCTGCAGCTCAGCTGCACGCCCGGCTAGCTCGCTTATATTTATGTATTATATTATAATATGCGCCTGTATTCTTTATACTCTGCAATGTCGAACGCATGCTCGAGATTTCATTACTAGGATTATTCACTAGAGCTGCTGCGGCTGCTTGTTTTTATTATATCTAGGCGCAGTGGCTATCGTATATCCTCGAGCCACCCCGCATGTATATAGTAAATATACAGGCTCGTGTACGGGATAAAAATCTCGGCTAATCCGTCGATGATGATCCATTTTATAGGAGGCCGCACACGCGCATATTGGCCAAATCTTCCAGTTTGCTGCAGCGCGGCCCGACGCGTATAATATGCGCAGGAGAAACCCGGGCACGAGCGATCGATCGTCGCCAGCACCCCCCCCCCCAAAGTCGGAGATACATGGCTAGCCGCGCGTGACGCGGGATGGTCTAATTTTTCACGAATCGTGTAGCGCGCGTACAGCAACGACGCCAGGCCAATCCTAGCAGAAAATTACTCGGCCTATGTATAAGTAAGCATGCGGGTTGTGCCGTTGAATAAAGACACTCTGTACGTTGGAGCGAGAAGCGAGGGGGCGCGCTCGGAAAATAAGTATCACGCAGTGAACTCGCATACGGTGAAGCGGCAAAAAGGCAAGTGCATCTCATCACGCAGCGGGTAGTCGCGCCCATCGTCCTTTTCTTCGTGTCTTGTGTATACCGTGGGCGCGTGCAGCTCGAGACTCGAGCGACGAAGACGATGACGATGATGGAGACGATGACGACGATCTTATCATCAAAGCCACGAGAGAGCTCGGCTGCGCGGATCGGGGTTAAACTCAAATAGCCTCTTTGCCGGTGCGAAAATCTCATCGGCGCGAGCCTTTCTTGTACCCATGTGCTCGTGCCTCGATATACCCTCTAATAGTGCTCATAAAAAGGAGGCACATGTGTGTGCTTCGAGACATTAAACGCATTACGTAACGGAATATCTAGAGTACCGCTTCGATCGACTTGCTGCCTATATATATCATGTAGTAGATGCTGCAGGTCGATTTTATACTCGGCCTCTTGCTGCTATATATATACATGGCATAGGTGCTTTCTGTATGCTATCGTGTAGTACAAGCAGGGTAAGAGAGAGAGGGACGATGGCGAGCGACAACCGCAACGTATATAGAGTTAGCAATCCAACGGGAGTATGTGTGCTACTGGGGGGATGTATGTACTAAATCGTGCGGCTACCGGGGCTATTTTATCACGAGAGCTGCCTCCGCACCGCTACACACGCAGACTTGCTGGGCTATGCATTTTTGGCCAGAGAAAGAGAGAGAGGCGCGTTTGTATCTACACCATGGTAGCAGTTAAAGTTCAGCTCAGAAATTGAGAGAGAGAGAGAGAGAAAGAGACGGGGTATAATGTTTGTTATTTATTTTTGGTATGTCCCGCTCTCTCTATTACAGCGCAAAACGGGTGTATACGTGTGGGTGCAGTAGCGAGGTGAGGGTGCTAGGAAAATTGATGCGATTTCGGATTACTTGGGTATAAACCGGGGCTGCCTTTATATATATAATATACCGCGGGTCTATGTAATTTATGACAATCCGTAGCGAAGTAATGGATTTTTGCTGTGTATATATATAGATACGCAAGCACACACATTGCACACAGCGTACATACATTTGTACGTAGGTATATTTATGTAGATGTACATAGAGGGTGCGAAGATTGACCGGTTAGTGCTGCTGCCTCTGCTTTGCGAGTTTTGGCGCGAGAGAGCGCGTAATTTTGTATGGTAATTTAATTTTCGCCCTGTTAGCATAGCCCAACGGCTGTATATACCTATATACAAGGCAAGTTTGAAGCGAGACTCGGCTCGTGAGCGCGGGATGACGTTCCCTTTGGATTTCGAATAGTCGCGCGTCGAGCGCCCGATGACGACTGTCTGACTCGGGCTAAATGATTAAGTGAATCCAAACCGCGCGCATTTATGCATTGTTATGCAATGTATATATAAAATATTTAGTCGAGCTTTTTCCGCGCCTCCGCTCCGGTAAACTCTGGAGAGAATGATAAACTTTTTTTCTAGCGCCTCGCAAGAGATAAATTGTTATTATTACGAAATGCGCGACGCAGCGATTGAGCCACGCTATACGAATGTATGTATTTGCGCTTGCAGGTGCTCGACAGTTCGATCGATAATAATCGCGAAAGCTTTTATCCGAGAAATTCAAGCTGAAAATTTATTTTATATTTATAATGCTGCATAGAGAAATTCATACAAGCTCGGGCATATTATATACGTGTGCGTGTATGAAAAGGACGCATTCGAGCCGATCGGCTGCGGAGCTCAGCGAGCGATACGAGCTCTGCGTACGGAAAGTATTTCCGGCCCGAGCGCGCGTTTATACATATATATGAGCGCGTCCAGCATAAGTCGGCCACCCCGCGCGATTACGGCATTTTTGGCCGAAAGTGTCGTATGTTTAGCTCGCTCGGAAACGTTTACCAAGGGTCAGAAAAAAAATCCAAACCCATGGATCGATAGATTTTTTCCTCCTCTTTCTAGTGGTGTAACTCAAAAAATTCTTAAAAATTGATTTTGAGGTTAAAACTCGACTTGAATGTTTAAGTCGATTTATCCAAAAAATGTATCCTCCGATTTCAATTTAAACTGCACCAATCGAAAGAGGAGGCAAAAATCTATCGAAAACCATGTTTTCCAGGATGGAGAAATGATAAGAAGTATTAAAGATATCGAGATGAATAGCGCGGGACGGCGCGCGCGGACCTGCTTTCCATGCGCCAGCGGCGGCACACACGCGGCGCCGTGTCTTTGTCTTTTCGACTCCCTCGTAATCGCTTTAAAAGGGCTGGAAAAATAATGTTAACACGTAAATCGATAGATTTTTTTCTCCTCTTTCTGATGGTGTTATTGAAAAAATTCCCAAAAATTTTTTTCATAGTCAAAACTTGACTTGAATTTTTAAGTCAATATTTCTTCTAGTATTTCAATTTTAACCTCAAAATTAACATTACCAATCGAAAGAAGAGGAAAAAATCTATCGATTTACGTGTTTAAATTATTTTTCCAGCATTTTTTTAGCGAGTCGAAAAGACATAGGCAGGAAAAGAGGTCCGCGCGCGCCGTCCCGCGCTATTCATCTCGATATCTTTAATACTTCTTATCATTTCTCCATCCTGGAAAATATGGTTTTCGATAGATTTTTGCCTCCTCTTTCGATTGGTGCAGCTTAAATTGAAATCGGAGGATACATTTTTTGGATAAATCGACTTAAACATTCAAGTCAAGTTTTAACCTCAAAATCAATTTTTAAGAATTTTTTGAGTTACACCACTAGAAAGAGGAGGAAAAAATCTATCGATCCATGGGTTTGGATTTTTTTTCTGACCCTTGGTAAACGTTTCCGAGCGAGCTAAACATACGACACTTTCGGCCAAAAATGCCGTAATCGCGCGGGGTGGCCGACTTATGCTGGACGCGCTCATATATTATATACATACGTATCGGGTATCATAATGCAGCTCTCAGAGAGATCAGCATCGAGATCGAATCGAGCTGATAACGCATATATTATAAAAATACGTCGACGCTTTGCCTACGGTACACGTCTCGCTTCGTCTTGTCGAGAGAAAGATTTGTACAAAAGTTTATTCGAAGCCGAATTGCTATCGAGGGTCGTGCGCGTAATTGCTCTTTTGAAGATGACAAAAAAGGCAGCGTCGAGCCGCTAATACATTATCTCGAGCGATCATCTTGACGGGGGACATGGAGTTTCGTTTGCAATTCGTCTGCTTAGATTATTTGTAACGATTGCCGGCAGCCGAGAGCCTCGGAAACGTCATTTGTCTCTGAAAGCGCGCGTGCGAGTCTCTCTTTCTTGCCGCGTGCAGCTCGCGCAGCACCAGCACTGCGCATCGCGTCAAGTACGTTCAAAAGAGAAGATTCTAATCTATCGCTGTGTAGCGCACGCGTATACGCTCGCTCGGTACTCGAAAAAGCACTGCTAGGCTCGCTCAGTCACTTTTGATTTTTCACGACGCGTATCTCGCGCACCCCGTGAGTAATCGCCTCTAATTGTCACAAAGCGAGCGGGACAAAAACTCGCTTGTGGTAACTTCAAAAGCTCGCGGACGGACGCTCGATCGCTGCAGAAAATTTGCTCGTTCTTGTAGCTACGCTTACGCAGCCCAAATATGCTATACGCACGTGACAGAGAGAGAGAGAGTATTATAATATGTACTTAGAATTGAGCGTAGGCGCGCGCAAGTGTTATAAAAGAGTACGTCGACGAGGAAGCGCGCACATGGGCTGTGCTTTCATTGTGCACAGGCACACTCACACGCTCACGCAGGGCTCATACTTTTGACGTGTCGCGCACACACGGCGAGGCACTCACGCTGCTAAACGTTTAGTTTCATATTTCTCTTTGACGCGTGTCAAATGAAGTTTACAGGCATTTTACCTAGCCATAGCGTATATTATTATAATTATTTATTTTTTTCGCGGCACCGACGTGTCAAGTGTCAAAAGGTATGAAGCGCAGAGGCGCGCACCCGCGTCCGACGCAGGCTGCGGCATTTTTTATTTCATATTTTTTTATCCTCGTCGACGTAAAATAATAATTCGCTGCGACCCCGACGAGGCATGCCTGGGCAAAACAAAGTGTTTTAAGCGCGGCATCTCTGAGCGCTTTTAAGACTAAAACGTTTCTCTACGCGCAGATAATAGAGGCTGTATACACCACTGCTCGTCTCTCGTTTTTTCTCTCTCCCTCTCTCTCTTTTTAGTTCGTATCTTTTTTTTTTTTTGTCAACATTTTGCCCCAGAGTTCGGAGTGCAAGCGTACAATCTCCGGGTCACATAATTTCATTCATTTTCGGGCTCTCTGAGCCGGTCTTTTTCTCTCGATACACATAGGCAAGGGAGACTGCGTGCGTGCAGAAACTGCATCGAGCATCATCGCGCGCTGTCGAAAATCTGACTGCTGTACGTCCTGTATAGCGAGGCGTACACGAGGCCAAAGGGCTGCGTTTATCTATACTATGGCTAGGCTACACGCATGGAATAATACTCGAGCTCTATGTGCAGGTTTTATGCTCGCCTCTAGGGAGAGACTGTTTTTAAGCGTTTATTCTGCGAGCCTAGTGCAGTCCAGCGTCGAGCTCTATGTACACATCTGTGTATGTGTACACGCTGTGGCTGCTGCACTGGCTTTCTCCCTCCCTCTCTCTCTCTCTCTCTGTGCACGTACCTCGAGCGACAGTAGTGCGAATTTTTATTTAACTGCACACCCAGCCACGCACCAGCCGTACCTATGCTGGATTTTTCGCCGCCAGCACATGTGGCCGTCGTCGATTTTCCGAGGATGAACAAAAAAAGGGGAGGAAAAAAGGCAGAAAAAAAGAGAGAAAAATAATATCTATATATGGAAGCTGTGTAGTGCGAGTTGGCGCGCGAGTTGCATACGATAGATACAGCGAGGGGTTGCTCGTTAGCTGTACAATAGCAATTCATTTGCTACGGAAAACAAGTAATAGCTTTTTGCTGCAGCGCGTTGCAGCGCCTGTGAGCCAAATGCACGTAGCTTTTTTTCTACTAATTGTCTATGCACAAATATATAGATTCGCACATAATATATAAAGGATCTAATACAAAGATAGTCAGAAGAAACATGTGACAGGCTGAAATTCGCCTTGTGGAGAATGCCTCGTTTCTTATCCGGTGCAGTTATCGCGCCGCGAGCAGCTCCGATGTGTATTGTGCACGAATACATATACAAGACGAGGCAGAGACATGGCGCAAGCTGCACTGCTCGGGAGCGTATAACAGCATCGTGCACAACCCTCTATACATCGATCGGAGCATTTCCGCGCGCCTGTGTCCGTCGCTGGCTCCGTCTGCTGTATCGTATGTATATGTACGAAACATTGCTCGCGTCGCATAAAGTCGAATTCAAAGGCTTTATGAGGCCACTCGGACCTTATTTCAACTACGACACGCGTTTATGTATATAGGTAAATATAAATGTGCAAGCGGCAGTACTTACAAAGACCCTCGCTAACTTGCTCAGCGATATATGCATGTATCCTCCATGTCTATACAACACGAGACCGAGGGAAAGAGAGAGATAGAGAGAGAGAGAGCAAGAGCAAAAGTTTCATCATATTTTGCTCTCTCTCTCTCTCTCTCTCACTCGCGGTCATTCCATGTATGATTCCTGGCCCAACGTGCACATACACATGCACAATATATAGCACACATCTCGTATACGGACCGCTATGCTAAATGTACGCATGTATTTTTGAAAAATTCGAAACGTCCATGTCAATGTTAAGTCGGCGTACTGCAGGTATATGTGCGCAAACGCGCGTACTTCGAGGGCTTATCTTTGTTTTTTCCATCTCTGTTTCCCTCTCTCTCTCTCTCTATCTCCTCTCTCTCGCTTTTCCTGTTTTTACCTAGCGTCCAGCCAAAGAGACTCGAGTCGATCGAAAGTATAAACGCAGATATAACGTACGACCTTTTATCGATGATGTGCGCGGAGCTCGAGCGCGTTGCGCGTACTGTCTGCAGCCGCCGCCGACGCCGACGAGCGCAATGTACATATTCCAGCCATACACACACACGACGAGTCTTTATTCTTTTTTCAATTTTTTTTTCCATTCGCTTCGGCAAAATATCGACGTGTCTGACTGTGTGTGCATTGCAGATTTGCGCCGCACGGCCTTTTTTGCCACGGTGGAACATATACACGTGTTGCGGGCTTTGGCACCCAAGTACCCAAAAGAAAGCCAACGCTCAAGCGCCAAAGCGAGTGAGGGGGTAGGACGAGAGAGAGAGAGAGATTTTCGCAGTACAGAGCTTATGGTGCATATGCCTGCATTTGCTCTCGATACAGGCCGAGCTACATATCGTCGGAGGTAGCGGCAGTAACGCGAGGCAGCAGTAAAAACATTTTTGTAAACTTGACTGCTGTATATATAACGCGTCGAGCTGCCTCGAAAACTATCGGAAAAATGCCACAGGCTACGAATAATCCAAACTCGCGCGCACACGCAAATATCTAGCTAGTACATGCCAGAGTTCCAGCGACCGAGGCAAAAGAGGGGAAGTAAAAAAGCTCGAGATTATTTAGTCTATATATGTATATGTACTATACGTTCGACTGACTTTATTCGCAGTGAAATAAAGAAACATTTCACGCACTGCTACAGGCCCGACTATATGGCAGAAAATTATTCCAAATGGACTGATTGCTCCGCTCGTGAGTACGCGCGAGCTAATACGAAATCAATGCGGGGATATGGCTCTCTCGAGCCGCGATATGTGCGTTTCGTTTTAAATACCAATCGAGGTTAACGATTCGAGAGACGAGGAACGAGAAAAAACTCCAGCACGCATATATACGCGTGCGGCAACACTACCGTCGCGAGCATGAAAATGGTGAACGCAATTTCCGAGATAAAGGATAAAAAATAGCAGCAATGAGTTGCGTAAACACATACACGTAAATATGGCTGATTCACTGTGAAATCGAATTGTCACGATTTTTTTGGGTTATGAAAAATTTGTTATTTTTTATATCATACATATTTCCTCAAATTTTACATAATTTTTTGGGACTATCTATCGCTCTTTTCCTCAAGACCTAAAGTCGACGTTTTTCCGAAATACATGCTTTATTGCAGCTGGCACAGCCCAAAGTGATGTTTTAGGAAAAAAGTTTTTTACTTGAAATTATCAAAACCTTTAAGGCAGAGTATGGTAATGATTTATCGATTTTTTTCCATTTTATGAAGTATTTTTTTACTAGTATAATAAAAAAAATTTATTTCTAAAATATATATGTGAATGTACATGACTTCGAGAGTATTTTGTGAAAATTTCATTAAAAAATTTGCGTTTTTGGGCCTTTGAAAGCAAATCTACAGAAAAGTCGTGAAAATTCTGGTGAGATACGTAACTTTTCACAGAATCATCTGAATCGAAAAATCAAAATTACCTCATTAGTTTATGAGTTTTATCAAGTACACTGACGTAGAGTTTTTTCATTGATAGTGATTTTTCGAATTAATTAAAATTGCGTCCAGACATGTAAAATCGACCATTTTCTTCGGAAAATTTGTTATAAAGAAAAAAATTTGCGGAAAAATCGAAATATCATGAAGTCAGTATCTGCTCAAAGGATTAATAAAGAACTGTACAAAATTCCAAAACGTTTCTCACCGATTTGAAAAATGTCATTTTGAGAAATTGCAGTTCAAAGATACAACATTATATATTAGATACATATTAGTCAATGAATTAAAAGTTCAATATTTTCGTCCATTGGCTCTGATTGGGCTGAAATTTTAACAGAATACTCTTGAAAGTATAAACAATCAAATAAAATAATAAAAAAAAATTCAAAATTTTTCCAGGCCAGGACCATACCTCCCCCTTAAGGGGGAAAAACATTCTATGAGGATCTGAGCTTTTTTGTTCATTTTCGATGTATTTTTCGATACTCTCAAACTTCTCTTAGTGTTAGACTTGAAGGCATGTTATAAAAATTTAGAAGGTATCTTTTAATGTTCTGAAGAAGTTCTTCTAAAGAAGATTGAACATTTTGGCATTTATGTTTATTTCTGTAATAGGATTTCCCTAAATGCTCAAACTGACTTGGAGGATTTTTTCCAAAAGTTTGGATAATTTACAGTGAAAAACGTATGACACTTTTTTCCTAAGGTTAGCCGGGACTAAGCTAGGAATTTTTGAAATATTTGAATATTGAAATAAGCATGAATTTCAGAAAAAAATGCCAACTTCGGACTTTGAAAAAGGGTGATAGATAGCTTTAAAAATTCTAATGAAATTTGAGGACATGCATGCCGTAAAAAACAAAAAGTATTTTATGTCTAGAGGAAAAAAATTGTTACCATTCGATTTGAGAGAGGATCGGCCATATATAAACACGGTCTCGCGTGGATGACCCAGAAGGGAGACGAGGGGCAACTGGGAGAAAAACTTTTTTACACCCCAACGACACACACCTGACGATTTATCGTTGCAGGCCCGAGTACATATAATGCGCCGAGCCACTGTTACGCTGCTGCTGGTCTATATGTACCTCATGCGACGCGGGACTGCACTCTTTTCGCATTTGAAAAACATTTGCCTGCGCTCTACATAAAAATGTATACAATGAAGCGTCGAAACGAGCAAAAAATCAGCCGAACCGCAGTTTGCTCAGCGCTGTTATATACGTAAACACACGCTCAGGCATTGAACACGTAAATTTGTACCGGTGTAATCAAGATTCCGTCCGAAAAAATATTTCATTAACGAGAAAGCAGTGGAAAAACATTTTTTCGATTCACCCCCTCAGGTCTCAGGGCAACATATAAATTATTCTTCTACCGCACGCAATTAGCGCTTCACAGCCTCGCGCGTGTACATATAGCATGTACAAACACAGTAGTATCCGCGTGTGCACATGTGTTGTGTATAGCAAACTTTGATGCTGCGCGACAATTATCCCAAGCAGAAAGCGAAACGATGCGAATACACAATATTTTTTTTCCTTTTTTCTTTTTCTTTTTTTGTGCGCGCCTGCGTTACTGATAAAATCAAAGAGAGAGAGAGAGATCCTCGGAGAAGCGCAGAAGAGAGAAAAATTCAAGCGTTCGCGCAGACAGCTGCGGGCTAAAATGAAACGAGCGACGCGTAGCCATGTACGCGAAGCTTAATTATCAAATAATTGTCATTTATATATTCTCGCGCCCGACGAATACGACTGCGAGTCTTTCTAAATTCGCTCTCCGAAGGGCCCTTTTATCGCTCGTGCAAGTGCTACGAGCTTTAAAACGCACGCTTACGTCCTACGTCTACACAGTCGCTGCCTGTGTACTGTCTCGTGTGAGCCAACTGCCTCTGTCTCGTTAATTTATTTTCACCCAGAGGCGGCGGAATTGTCGCTTTGACGTATGTACTATATATTGTATTGCGCGCATCCGAGTGTAGGCCCCCGCGACAGAAAGGAAAGAAGCGTATACTGTTCATATAATACTTGGCGTGTACTCGAGGATCAGCTCGGTACACAAGCCCGAATTGATACATAACTGATATGTACGCAGACCGTATCGCTGTTGCTGAGACCAAAGGAAGAATTATAATAAGACAATTTGAAGTGAAATTCGCTCGTAGGGGCGCGAAACGTGTCTATCGCGAGCCACGTTGAGTCGCGAGCCTCGAGAAGCGGAAAAGGATAATTTGTCGCTAGATCGGATCGTAATTATTATGCCGAATATATATTAATCTCAATTTGCTTTCGCGACGACCTGAAAGTGCAGATTTCTGTAGCAATGGGCTTGATTGACACTTTGGAATTATATCGCGACAAATCGATTGCCAATTCGAATGCATATAATGCCTCGAGCAGCTGAAAATACGAGCAATAATACGCACTAGTCGAAACAGATTTGACCGGGCGAGGCCGTGCCACGTTTCCGAGCTGTTTCGACCGCTATGAATACGTATATTATTATGCGCATGGCGAATTAGGACGCTCGTCCGGCGATGAAGCAGCCCTTTATAATACGTGTGCAACTTGTATTCATAGCGCGACGACGAGCAATTTTCGAAATGAAAAAAATGGAATAAAAAAACAAAGAAGAGTTTCTATGAATTTTTCTGCATCGGCCTAAAGTCGCGAGAATCGCATGTACTGGCCCGGGACTGTTGGAAGGCCAAATCGAGATCGAGATATCTAACAAATGGAGCCGAAGGTTCCCTGCGTGTGTGCCTGGGCTTGAATTTTTTGTTACTTTATATTATGTATGCTTCAAGGCTGGTTGGGTCGCCGCGCGTGATATAAAAATGCTGCGGAATCGCGATACGCGTCGCGATATCGTATTGTTATTATGCTTTGTACCGGCAAAAATTCTAATTGTATGCTAATTCGGGCTCTAACGTCTATATTTTCGCGTCGCAGTTTGCGCGGCACCGCAGTCTCTACATATATATATTCTATATTCTATATGTATTCGTTATGTACCATCGCACTCACTCCTATACGTTTATACGCTCACATTTGCAGAGTCGTATGTGAGTAGCTATATAGGTATACGTGTGTAGCTCGAGCCAAGCTGGTGTTGTCGTTGATTTACGATCTCGTAATTGCGCTATTGTGTCACGACTATATTACAGCCCATTTAAATGTGCATATGTATTCATTTCTGCAAGTGTGTATGCGTGTGTAGGTATATAGGTAGGAGTACACGATGTGACGACTTTATGATCTCGTCGATTTGCTCTCATATTTATAAAATATATTGTTCGTAAATATGTTGCGTAAAAAAGACACATTAAGTATAATGGAGCGCGATACTGGAGGTATATCGATTGCATGTAATTACAGGCCTGACGCGTGAAACGTAGCGTAGGTGAATTGCGAGAGCCGATCGGGATGCGAATAATATCTCGAAATTGTGCGAGCAGCCATCGAAGCATCGAGCCGACTCGTTCGAGAATCCATTAACACACGTATCTTGGCTCGATCTTGCTCTCAAGCACTCGGATAGGTATATATACATCCTAGCGATCATAATGTAAGCGCACATACATAGACAAACGCAGAGTCAGATGCTGAGAGGAGGATGCGAGGATGCGAGTTATGCAGAAAGTTGGCCCGACTACGTATATAGCTGTAGGTACTCGGAGATCGAGTCGAAGCTGGCGTATATAAAAAATCTCAAGCC
Source organism: Trichogramma pretiosum (assembly GCF_000599845.2). NCBI lineage: Eukaryota > Metazoa > Arthropoda > Insecta > Hymenoptera > Trichogrammatidae > Trichogramma > Trichogramma pretiosum. The sequence continues at coordinate 1,948,558 of NW_019641647.1, read as the reverse complement.
GATCCGAATTTCAGTCTGGAGTAGTAAGGGATCGCGAGTCGCTGCTGCTACTGCCTCTTCTTGCCCCCGTCGAGTTTGAGCGTCTGCACACTGCACATATTCGCTCGCGATCATTGCACTGCGCCTCGCCAAGGTATGTAAAGCCGAGCAAACGGCCAAATGTATGCGCATTCGTTTATACACACTCGTACGCGGCGTATATATTTATATACAGGGAGAAAGCGAGCGAGACAAAAGAAGAAAAAAGACGAGTGCGAGTTTTTTGCGAGCCGAGAGCGTATACGGCAGCAGCAGACTCGCGGCCGCTCGCGCAACTATATACATAAGACCAATCGTTTTTTACGATTCACGTACTGCTCGTCGCTGGCTGCGGCTCTCGTTTTATGCAGATCCCCCGCGTGCAGCAGTACGTGCAGCTAATACTCCTAACTCTCCCCTCCTCCCTCTCCTTCTTCTCTCTCCCTCTATTTCCCGGTCTAGCTCTCGCTCCTGAGCGGAAAAGCTCGTCGATTCGGTACTTGCGCCCATGTGTGTATCCGATACGCCGTTTGAACTCCAAAAGCTCTCTTTCTCTAGCTCCGTATATATTATAGCCAACTGCTGCTCGCCCCTTTATACGACAAGATATATATGTTAGATCGCGAGCTCTGCGCGTATTATCGACCTATCTGGCCGATCGCTCGAGTCAGCCTGGCTTATACCGACTAGCGAGAATTTCCAAAAGAGCAAAATAACCATAGGCCTTCTGCCGACTGGTCGCTAACGTATACACACGGCCACGCGCCTATCTGCTACTGCTCGATCCTGTCTTTTTCCGTGGGCAATTTCAGCTCTCGATATAATATCGGACGACATTACCGTTTTGCACCCATTACATAGGCGAGCGAGCCACGGTCAACTGCGGGCGTTTGCAAATTTTCAATGCTAAACCTTTCATACATTTGGCCGAGGAAAAAATACAGACTAGAGCCCGTATGTAACTTTGTAAAAATCTACAGGTATTACTTAGAAGCTAATTTAGAAAGTATACATAGTCTATAGCCTATGCACAGCGGACCTGACCATTTCCTCTGCACGATGGCACCAGCACTTTTGCAGCTGCGCTTGCGATAATTCAAGTCGATGCTATGCCGACCGGATGCTTTAATATTGTATATTTACAAACGAAACCCGAGTAAAATACCTTTCAACGTTCATTTTAATCTTTTTTTTTCTGTCTTGTGTGTTTAGCGTACACACTCATACACGCGCGTTATCCGTAGCAAGATATGGCCTGTACGAGCGTTGCTGCTTTGAAAGTCGTCCGATATACGACTTTAAAGTCTACATTACATATAGCCTTGATGTAGGACGGCACTCGACGGCCGCGAATCGCAAACACTGGCTGCGAGCTGTGCCGATATCGTTGCCTTTACACGCATATCATCAGCGGAAACGACCAAGATTTTGTAATCTGCAGCCATAGGCAGTTAGCCGTGTGTAAACTCGCGCATTTCTCTCACCCTCGCTCTCTTTTAGCACGCCTACAACGCGTGCTTGGTCGAGGCATAAAACGCAGACGTCAGATTTACAGCGTGCACCGCCGTACGTGTCGTCGGGATAATACGAGTGTACTCGCGCAGCCACGCATGTATTGCACACTTAGGAGCGAGAAAGAGGCGCCAAGGCATCGTCGACACGCATTAACGTATACCCGTCTACATAATGTATTCGGCGCGATGCGCGTGTGCGGCCGCTGAGAAAATATTATGCAGTTCGCGAGGCGCCGCCCGAGCTTTTTTTCTTGGCTCGTTGATCGCGGAGGTACGCAGGTAGCCCCCTCGAAATCTCGTCGAGCTCGCACATTTATGCAGCTCGCACTCGCGCCTTTTTGGCGAATTTGAATTATCGCTCGGGCTTCGCTGTATTCGTTCGAATGTTAATTCGGAGGCGCGTTCCGCTCGCTACGTGCACGAACAGCTATAGCTATAGGAGGCGAAACTCGACGTCGGAAATGACAAAAAGGAATAGAAAAAAAGCCACGACAATGTCTCGTGGAGAGAATCAGTCCTTATTCAAATTCGGTTGACCCTGGCAGATTGGAAGATTCGAGTGCGTCACGTGCGCGCATCGAAATGCAAAGTAGCCAAGGCAGCATCGTCGATCGTCGCTTTCTGCCTGTATACGCCTTTTTATAGCTACAGAGACGATGGACTATCAAAATTTCGTGCCGAACATTTGCCGTACGCACGAACGTAGCTCGCATACTGATGGCTCGGAGCTCCGTGCCTATATGCGTTCGCAACGAAATAAACGAAAGGATGAAGAAAGGAAAAAAAAGAAGAAGGAAAAATAATTCATGTAACGTAGATGGAGGAGTGCATTGGTGGCGCGCGACCACACAGTACTCGCGTGCATTGTCTGGGCGACACGCCGCACACAAGACAATAATAATTCTCTCGAGTGCGGTAGTCGCGCACTAATATAGAGACTGCAACGCGCATGGAAAAAGCGAGCGAGAGCCGAAGAGATAATACATAAGCAGTCGCGCGTGAGCAATAATTACCGATGTCATTGTGCGAACGAAGCGGCGCGAAAATTCAAATTATCTCGCGGCAGTTCTCTCGCTCTTGCTCCGACTTGGTTAACTCGAGAGATAGAGAGATGCGTTAAAGGGGGGAAAAATACAGCCACAGGGGTTCCCTTCGATTCGAGCGAGAACAGACAATGAACACGCGTGTGCGAGCGCACGTGTATTCACGGGAGATTGCAAAAAAGGTCGGGCCACAGGATTCGCACATACAGCGTCGCTCGACAGCTTGGCTGCTTTTCCCGCGCCAGGGTCAATGGCTACAGCGTTAACCGCATCGGGTCGCGCGTACGTGGCCATCGGCCTCCACGGCTGGAGCAGCGCGTGGCTCGCTCGCAAAGTAGACGAGCAAATACAATTTTAATTTTCGCACGTACGTATTCGTTGACAGGCGATAAAGCTCGCTGCGCCACTTTGGCGAGCTTTCGCTTTCGTCGCGTCCTTTTCTTTGTGATTCGCTCGCGGAGCGCTGCTGCGACTAGAAAGCTCCGCACTAGCTGGGGACAAGATCCGCTTCCTTTGGAATATAATTACAAGGCCTGTGCAGCGCGTACTGCAGTCATGCTGTGTAATGTATCCACGACTAGGAAGCAAGCATCGAAAAAGCTCGGCTTGCGCTCAACCGGGTAGAGTTTTTTCGCGAGCGCGGCTGGCATGGCTCGTTCCGGGGCATACACAATGTGCCTATGCGTGTGTGGGTACGAAGCCTGTAAGAAGAAGGCCGCAGATGCTGGGAAGCTACAGCACGCCTAATATACGAGTATGGACTTGGGCACGTGGTAGAAAGGAAAAGGGCCAGAGAGAAGGTATACGTAAGAGCGAGGTTCATCGCTCGCGTACGAGCACCCACGAGCCTATATAAGAAAGCGCGTTAAAAATGAAGACATTCGCAGATAAAGATATGATATTCCAGAGTATAAATCAGTGCCTCTCCCCCATTTCTTTTGTCTCTCTCTCTCTCTCCCTCTCTCTTCCTCATCCCGCAACTCTCGCTATACACAAGACTTTTGCACTCACACAAAACAAATGCACATATATAATATGAGGCGAGCAGGCGAGCAGCGCGTGTACGGCTGGCGTTGCAGCACCGAGAATTGTCATCCCGCAGCAGCAGCGGCGTCAAAGAGCTGTATGACGAGTGAAAAAGCATTGCGAGCGCCGTTGTGGTCGAAAATAGATTGCTCCTCTACGGCTCGACTCCATATAGGCGGCTGTGGCGATTCAATCTCTCTCGCTCGCTCTCTAGCTGGTACATGTAGTTTTCTCTCTTTTCTCCACTCTTATTCGCACAACTCGCGTAGTGTGTATAGCCTCGGGGCTGAATAGCGCGTACATTGCACTGCGGCGCGCATCGGACACGAGCTATGGTACCGACTCGCGCCCAGCTACGATCGCACTGAAACTGCAGCTTCTATTTTCGATATATATACGAGCCCCTGCTCTATTTCTATTTCTCTTTCTCTTTCTCTTTCTCTTGCGCACCCGATGACATTCGCACTCGATGCTATGGAATTGATTTTTCGGCCTCTTCCCCAATTGCCGGATAATAGACCTAGCGAGTTACGTGTATGTTACTCACCTACTATTTTCGCCACTACTTCTCTTTTATCGGGACGAGCAGCCAAAATAAATTAATATTTTTCGACCTTTAACTTTGCCATAAAATGTATAAATTTCTAAAGACATGTACATAGCTTGTACGCATACATTTATATACATAGCGTGTATAAGTTAATAAAGTTCTACGAGGAGAAGGAGAGGCAATATTAGATAGCTTTTGTACACATAGTCACGAATTTTTTTTCAGCCTGCAAAAAAAAGCCAGTACAGCAGCCAGTCAAACTTAAGAGGGAGTCGGAGCAAGTGGCATGGGTTGAAAGTGAGCGAGAGAGAGAAAAGCTGCGGTGAATTTTTAAGTTATCGGTAGAAAAGTGCAGAAGCGAGCTCGGCGCTAGAGAACGTCGACGACGACGCAGCCGGTGTTGCTGGTGGCGTGCGCTCTGCTCCAAGTGAAAAAAAGTCCTCTGGCTCGAGTCTGTTGCGTAAATTTACTTTCGCGTAATGAAGTTAATTACGGCGGCTCAATGATATCCGAGCGATATAATATGCTTCAACGCTCGAGTTATATATAATTGTAAACATAAATTCGTTGCTGCTTTCGTATAATATGTGATAGATTTTATGTTTTTGTGTGTGTATGTGTGTGCGGATGCAGACGCATATGAATAATTGACACTATGTATAGCAGCTATATGGTATAGTAACCAAATATTTTGGTTACTCTCATGCGTTAAATATTATAGCACACCGTTTTGATAATGCTAATAAAAATCCGAATGACGATAGCAACAAAAAGGACAGGAAACGGGTAAAAAGCTCGAGCTTACGGAGAAAAATAATTGAATGTACGGTTCGTCCAACGAGATCGTTGAAAGAAAAGGTCATTACGTTTCGCTGGCGAGCTTTGCAGTGATTCGCGACGCTGAAAAATCATTTCATCGTCATAGTAACGCTTTATGATTTTCCTGATTTATCCCCCCTGGACGGCTGCTATTGCATGCAGGTGCGCAAATATTTATGTGGATTATATGGAGAGCTCGGCGCGGCGACCCATATAAACTGCGAAAATTCAGATTTAAAAGCTTGAAGCTCGAGCAATACATGTATCGTACGATGCACACGCGCGAGAGGGAGAGAAAGAGCTGCAAAAGATGTATACGAAGCGAATATAATGACAATTATAAACGCGTGGCAAATACAATCCCCCCGATGCTGCATCGATACATTCGCGTACACGTACGTATAACGAAATTGTCCGCAAAATCTCGTTACGAAGCTTCTATCGCGCAGCCGACTTTACGTTGGCCAGCAACAGCGACGGCGAGTTGCATCGTGTGCACAGCCACCGCATATCGTACCCAACTCGGAGCTTTGGATATTTGTTCGATGAAAAATTGAAAATAAGAGCTCGCGACCTGCGCAACTTCACATTTATGCGGCTTCGTAAAATATAGGTACACGCGTATCGGCTGCGGCTTGTAACATTTTCTCGCGCGCATACAAATATTATGCCAAATGTTTACGAGAAGTGCGTATATACGTGTAATAGGCGGAAAAGGCGCGAAGCTGAGAGATGGGCTTGTTATTGCGCGAGATTTATGAATTCGCGAGGAAAATGGTCGGACGAGACGGGCGCGTAGGCCGACGTTTACGGCTGCTGCCGGACTCGTGTCTGGTTATGCACTCGACTACTACTCGCGTGTAGCTGCATAGACGTAGAAAAGAATACGTGTATACGCTTGTAATGCACATACGCGTGCTTGATGTACACGCATGCAAGTGTTATGTAGCTCGAGCGTGTCAAGCGACGGGTATTACGTGTTACGCTCGCCTATCTCTTTGGCGTCAACGACGAGGGGCTGCTGCGAAACACAGCGTGCAACTTCTCAATCTCTTCTCCCTTTACAATGTCTGCCAGCGGCAGCTATGCAGCTACGGCTATACACAGCTACGAGGTATCTCGAGTGCAGAAGCGAGTTCTCTTATTCGGCGAATTTCAAAAGACCGGGAGAGCTCGAGTTCTTGCTATACGTACGCTGCAAGTGTTAAAAACAACTATACAACGTTTTAATATACACACGAGCGGGCCAGCAGAAATTCGCTGGGGCGCGCGCGATCGTAAAAACTTTGTTAGCGCGCGCGGCGGGCTTCGTCGTAGCCAGCTCCTGCGATATACGTATATCTCTCGACATCCAATTAAATTCTCTTTCCCGCGAGTCGGGCAAGCTCCGCTCGAGCTTTGAATATTATAGGCGCAGCCTCGAGGCTTATTACCTTATTAGAAACGCATTTCCGAGTTGGCGGGCGACCGCTGCTGCTGCTGGAAAGCTCCGAGAAAAGAGCTCGGGCTCGCTCGCGATTATTGCGTGCTAGACGTAGACTATATGATACTTTTTAGAGCTCGGCGCAGCCAGGGTTTGTACCGCTCGTTTCGTTCGAATGCTGCACAAATACGCGTGTGCATATCTGTTGGTTTGCGCGCGCGTGTACGCGGCTCAAAGGACTTGGAGTCTGCAGGTATACCTCGCTGTACTGTGCGTTACACGCGATCCTTTTGATTTTTATGCTCGCGCACTTAGCCACATAGGTAGAGGAGGCACACCTATATACGCGAGACTCGGAACTTTTATTTGAAGAAAGAGATGAATTCTGCAGCGGGAACGGTTGTGCACGCGACGTAATATAACTGCGCTGCGCACAAGCCCGTGCGCCGCCCCTCGATGTCTAGATGTAGCTGCACGACGTCTTTTATACACTCGACTGTATACGTGTACCTATATAGGAGCTAAGCGAGCGTGCAATATCAACTTTATGCGCGACTTTCTTCGACTTTTACTTCTTGTTGCTCTTTATCCGCGCCCCTTTTCTTTCCTTTTTTGTTTTTTGCTTTTTTTTTCTTACAATCGCACGCATACACACATAATATAATACGTGGACGAAAAATCGCGTGTTTCGAGGCTCGAAATTGCTACTGCAACTGCTGCATCACTCTATCTTCCGAGCGCGCACTTTATATATAAATGTAAGGACAGCTGCCAGGCCAAAAACACGAAATACTTGTATCATACGCGTGTTTTAACTGTTAAATGCAAATCGCAGCGACGACTCTCCTCTGTGCGCAGAGCTGTTTGACATGTGGCAGCTAAGAGAGAGAGAAGAAGAGTAGCAAAAAAAAGGAGCAATAATAAGTTTCGGTTAAAGTGAGAAATTCTTGGGGGCGATATGCAAAGCTTCGACGTATCTGACGCGCGGCGAAGAGTGTGCGTGTACGTCAGTGCGCGACACGTAAGAGCGTGTAATTGCTGTTGACAGAGCAAAGCGAAACTTTTGTGCACATGTATACCTGCGGAATATTTCGTATACGGTTTCGTGCATATACATCGAAATCGAGTCCGCTTCGAGCGATAAAAACACGTCGAATTGAAGAAAAATATTTTTCTTCTCGCACAGCCTCAGCGACGCATCGATAGAACGCGTCGCACGAGACAGCCTCAATGGGTTATTTAGCGAATCACACACGATATAACTGAGCAAACTCATCGCTCAGCGCGTCATCATAATCGTCATCTTGCGCGACTGTTTACACAAAGTCGATAGCTCGCTATATACTTCATGTACCCTTGCAAATGGAAAATCCGAATTGTACTGCCTCGATAACGTATATATACTCGGTGCAAAGATTTCAAAAGCTATTTACTTTAAACGCCACGATTCCCTCTCTCTCTCTCTCTCTTTGCACCGAAGCAAAGACAGCTTTGTATTATTATATACATATAACAGAGCTTCTCTCTCTCAATTCACATTGATGGAACAAATTCATACGTTGATACAAATATAGAGCTTCGTTCTTGACTCTAGTCGTGTATATAAGTGCAGCAGCTATACTCGTAGATCCATACGATACATGGCTATCAACGGCGTTGGCGGTTCCTTCGGCAGTAGCAGCAAGTCGCGTGGCCCGAGGATATTAGTCCGAGGATACAACGCAAAACTAGCTTCAAATTTCATTGGACCCCTTGGCCGCCTCATCTCGCTGCTGCACACGCCCGACCTAATACCCTCGGGAGATTATGGAATGCTGTAGACCACTGCGACCTGTACATATAATGTTGCACGCGTACGTGTAGAGCAGCACACAAACTCGTGCAGCTACGGTACGTGTGCAACTTCTCCTTGCCATAATCTAGCTGGTATATTATTATATACACTACACACACACATCCATGTATATGTGTGTATAACGCGAGAGCAGACTGCAGACACTGTTGGTAGCTCGACGACGTGTATAAGCTGTATATTCGTGTGTAGTGCATAGCGCATGCTACATCCCTTAAATGAATTCGCTAACGAGCGGATAAAATATTGATTTTCTCGAGGCACGTTAGGTCGGCGCAACATGGCTCGTGCCTAGCGTCAGAGATACAAATTCTCCTCTATCTGTTTATAGCTGGCATCTGCTTTTCAACGCCGTCGACTCGTGCCAATGGCAACGAGGCAATTGCGTATAGCCTCGTGTCTACGTCAGGATCGTTACAATGGCATCGCGGTAGGCATCGATCGAGTCGCGCGACTGTTTTTACTCGGCCATTAATAAACTCGCTCGATGCGAGCACGATACCTTGAGTGCACACCTTACACCGGGCTTTTGGCGCCACGCTCCTATCGAGTCTATATGATATAGCATGAGTAGCGCCACCGAACATCCGATGAGCTTGAATGTAGCAGCAGCAGCATCCGGGAATAATTAATTTTCAATGCATTATAGTATCGGCTTCCAATAATATCTAGCTCCGAGAGGGAGAGAGAGGGAGAAGCGCAGTTTGCAGCGGCCGAATACGGATACTTTCGCGCACAAATTGAATTGCAGCTATTATTGCGCCAAGCGGAATGCGCATTCAGCCACGCTCGATATGTATGCATGCAGTACGTAAATACACTTATAACGCACAACACCGAGTTAAACAATTAAGGGACTATATGCAGAAGCTCGCTCGGGCTTTTTATTCGAGCGTTGCTCATGCCACTGATGCCACTCGTATATTGCCGCTCAGCCAAGACGAAAAAGTTGCTTATATAATTACGCGACGAATGGATAGCTCGCCTCGCTCGAGAGCAAAGAAAAACGGCGAAAAAGACGGAGAGAGAGAGAGAGAGAGGGCAGGAATGAGCTCCCGACGTTATGTGGCGGCTGCTTACGCATATAATCACCGGCCCTGACATTGATGTAAATATACACACAAGCGATGCCCGTGCCACGCGCTTATATTATACGCCGCGGCAAATCAGATCTATCGATTAAAGCTGCAGCGTCGGCAGCAGCGAGCAGCCGTTGCCGCTCTCGTCGTCGTCCACGTCGAGTGACGGATGAAAAAAGTCAAGACACGTTAAAAGTCCTGATTACTTCATCGTGTATGGTGAATGTGTGCCTCGAAACAATGGCCGTACGAGGATGTGCTTATAACAAGAACAAAAAGTGCAAATAAAAGTAAGCTGCGCATCGAGCCTGCAAAAGTTGCCAACTGCTGAATCATCCTTTATCATTATCTATACATACCTCAAAGCGCAACACATACACACACACACACACACACACACATATATATATATACACAGAGAGCTGCACATTATATCATGCATGGCGTGCATGAATATTTTTTAAGGTGGTTCTGCGAGTTAATTCCAGCTTCCCGCAGACAGTCATCAATAATGAAGCCATAAAGGCACACGCAGGACCTCGTCGAGAGAGAGAAAGAAAGAGAAAGACAAGTACCATCGGCGCAAGGTGTGCGAATAACCTTCGCGTATATTTGCGTCGAGGCAAGAGAAAAAATCAGGAATCTGCGTTGCCACACGCTTGCCTCATAAGTATTGCAGGTAGGCGCTAGTACATAATGCATCGGGCTCTCGTGAAAAATCACTAAATTACGGTCTATTTAGCACTGTCAATGCGGAGAGCTTTTTTCGTGCGAAAAAAGAGAGCGACCCTTGGAAGGTGTAGCAGATATACAAGAGTAAGTATATACATACGTATTCCATACATAACATTAGTATTTCGTAGCTCGCGGCAGCTGATTTTTAAGGCGCTGATATACGAGAGGATGCATACGGTGCTCGCTCGCGCGGTCAATAACTAGCCCCGTGCGTCCGCCGTATATAATAGCTGCAGCGACGGCATATCGACTTGTCGTCAGCGACGCGGCGAGGTATTGTTATTACAAGCGGAAGCTCGTGTAAGGCATTACACGAGTCTTCTCTCTCTCTCTCTCGGTCTTTGGCGCGCGGCGTGTCTTTCGCTCGCATAATTATATATGCGCCGAGTCCGTATGCTGCGCTTGCAGCCAGCAAAAAGCTTTACGACGCTTTGCTGGCCGCTGCTTCTATATATATGTAGCACCGGGGCTAGCCGCGCGACCAGCCGAGTATTAATTTTCTCTCCAGAGGCAAAGACTCGATCTCTCTTTCCTTCATTTTTTCGCTCTTTGTTTTTTCGTTGCGGCGATCCTTATCGACCGGCAGCGCACCGCGAGTGTGTGTAATATACTATCTCTCGCGGACTCTTCATGCGAGCGAGTGAGACTGTGTGAGAAACTGGGGGTGGCTCTCTGAAAAGTTTATACGGCCAAGTATGGCTAATAGAATATTTCAAGTACTGCATAGCGCGCGAGTAAGGGGAAAAAGAGGGAGAGCCGAACGGAGCCTCGGCAGATCGGATGTTAGTTTTTATCGGTCATCTCTCGGTCTCTGGTTAAGAGCGCTTGCTTGCCTCTCTCTCTCTCTCTCTCTTGGACGCGATCTTTTTCTCTCGCTCTCGAGCTCGTATGAGTTATGATAGCTGCTGGTCACTGCTGCACGTTCGGCGCTGCACACCTCGCACTGGATATCATATCGTCGATAGTAGCTCGCTGATAACATTTTTCCGATTGAGTTATGTCGTCGCGGCTATGCTAATTTTTCTACAGCTCGTACTCGGTGCGTTTCGTACGAGCTGCTGCATCCACAAGCACGAGCCAAGGAATGCCCGAGAGCAATCGTATTCTCGCTCGTAGCGATTGAAAAACGATCATCGCCGCGAGATTCGAAGCCTGCCAGACGAGTCGTATTGAAATTAAAACGTACTTATCGCTCGTCAATTATATAAACAGCTGCCTCGAGCGTGCTTTGCTCCGCATCAAAGTTGTTGTTCAAAGTCCTGACCGTCCAGGAGACAAAGTAGCAGACGTCGAGCATCGACTATATACAGCCGGCAAAAAAGGAAAAATAAGCCTCGGCGCGAGACGACGAGTCGCTCGCACCGTCGCAACGACGTAACGTTACTTTTTACGGATTTTGGCGTGAAATCTCGAGCGAGGCTGGCGCGCGCGAGCAGTGTCCGCGATATTTCCGTGAATGGCCTCATGGCGTATCGGATGTTTGCGGACGCTCTTAACTCCTTGAGCGAGGTAAGTAACACCGCGTCGAATTCCCCAGAAATAAAGCTGCTGGCGCGCATTGGTGAGTACACACGAGCTACTATACTCGCGCCAAGGCGTAAAACGTTCGAGCGAAAAACTTTCTTGCGCGGCTCTTTAAATGTTACCTGCGTGATTCACCGAGGCTCGTCGTCAAAACATTCATTCGCGTTTCCGGAGACGTATCAAAATGGCAAACGGATATTTATCGTAGATTTAGGCGTCGGGTAATGCGCGACAAAAAGTTTGCCAGTGCCAATCGTGCAAAAGCGTACAAATTACTCCAGCTCATTGTTATTACGAACTTATCGCGACGAGATGTCATTCGTAGCGAAAAACTTTATTTATGCATTTATCTTAATGAGCCCGGTGATAAGAAAATGTGGACATTTTCGAGTGTCGCACGGGGAAAATTGCTTCTCGGTATTTCGATGCTAGTCTATGTACCTGCGTGTGTCATCGTTTCTAGTTTCTAGTTAGCCATGTCGAAGAAATAACGCAATATAATATAAAGAGAGTCCAACTGCATCGCTGCTGTCGAATACAGAGTCGAATGAAAAGAAATACTCGCGTCAATTGCGGCTAGATAGTTGCTGTGCTGTACTCGGTAAAATCAGCATATGTATGTGCGCCATCGTAACCCGTTTAAATCTGGTTATAGTACAGTGTATAAGTAGCTGCTGATAATTGATTCTCGGTAAGCACCATCTAGCCTTGGCCACAGTCCGATCAGATTTCCGAAACATGTCCAAATGGAAAGTACTGCTAATAATGTTGAGTCTGAAAGTTGTTGCTTATTGTCTACCAGCCCAGGATAGAATGGTGAGTTCCAATAACGGGTCACTGTCTCTTCACGTCAATCTTTTATATTTTTCAAATTTGAAACGTCGAAATTCCATTCTATTTTGATGCAAACAAATTGATTTTAGCTCTCTCTAAAAAAAAAGAGATGAAAATGTTAGAAAAAAAGTAAAATAAGGCCAAAACTCGCTGTCTGTGTTGTTTGAATGACATTTTTATTTTGTCGTCACACAGGTACCAAACCATCAAACGGAGCTATCGGACAAGATCAATGCAATGGTCGAGGTCATGGAGATCGTAAGCTGGATAATGAAGCACTCACCGCGAACGGATGAAATGTAATATCAATTATATGTACGCGTACACGCGCGGTCAATAATATGTATACCGAGTCGACTAATGAAAATTATCGAAAAAAAAGAAGAAAATAAACCCATGCAAAAGTAGTACCTGTAGTACTAGCTATACAATACGTACATATATAAATGATTATAACACGAGCTGCGTAAACAGTGGCTCGAGCGCAATTTATATAAATACGCATGCGCGAAAGTCGTTTCGCGTTATCCATCATTGTCAAAGCCATGATAATTAATGAACGAGACGTCGTTGCTTCTGCTGCTGCCACTGCTGCTGCTATATCGTCATCGATATAATTACCATTGACAATGTCACATCATCGTTTGAGTAGTCCACTATAATATTTGTATTATAATATATGTAGAGTCGTCAGCAGCTATCAACGTTGTTGAATCCAGAGAAAGCCGGAGACTCGAACAATATGAAAACCATTAGCAAATCTTGGACAATCGGTCGAATAGAGCCTGCAGAGTTTATTGAATCGAGGCTCGGTGGCTGCACGACTCGACGTAGGCACACGAAATACATAGATCGCACGAGTCGCCGACTGTCTCGTGTATATCGCTTCAACGAAAGCGAGAGTTTTGCGAGCGCATAGACGATATGCTCGTCGATACAGCAAATCGTCGAGGGACGCAGACGCATACGTAGACGTATCTGGCCGAAAGTGCAGAGGGAGCTGGCAGAGGAGCGGCTGTACGTGCAGGACTAGGCAGGCTAGATAAGTACGCGTGTGCGTATATATGCAGATTGGCAAGTGGCGCGTCGAGTACACATATGGAGTAGTTAGCGGCGCTGGCCCTCGTGCAGTTGCATATTATGCATCGCGAGCATCGCTGCACTCGGCAGGTCGAAGCGAGCGCAGATCCCTCCCGAGAGATCATGGTCGTTCCGATGCACCGATCATAATATACGTCTGTAGCGAGGAGGCAGGGGCCTATACGCACCTTCCCTTCGATAGCCATATAAACTGCGTGCTAGGCGATGCGCACGACTTTTCTTCCTCCTCCGACTATTTTTCCTTTCGCTCGCCGATACTCCCACAAGATGCGCATCTCGAGGTATTTCATGGCCCTCAGCCCTACGCCCTTGGCTCTTTTTCTCTCATTTCCATGTGTACACGCTCTGCCCACGCGCCGCCGACGTGAAAAACTAATCGATTTTATCGCTCCTACGGCCCCGGCCTGCTGCAGCGAGTTATAATTAGTCCGACGAGCGTGTGCACACACGACGATAGCCCCGAGTAGCCGAGTACACGTTTACACGTATTGCACGTATGTACGCGTGGACATTTGCAAGTCCTGATCGACGCACGTACGTCCTTCGTATCGTGCCTATATAGACGATGATCAACGTTATAAGTCTATGCTCTGGCTACCGATCGCCATTCGTATAGGCTTTTGCTGCTCTGTCTCGTAGTACTCATAGGCTGCCGCTGCGTGATCTTTGTCACCCGGTCTCTCCTTTTCTGCACTGACAACTTGATAATTGATCGACCCGCGCCAGCAGCTTCTCTATGTATACGTGAAACTCGAGAGCAATCGCGTATGCCTTCTTTTCTTTTTACGCCTTTTATTTTTTAACTCAACGCACGATATATTGCGCGCGCAAACCCGACCATCCCGAGCTCCAACTACTTCGTTTTTTCCTCCGGCTTTTCAGCCGCTTGACGCAAACTGACATTCCAAAGCCTCGAACCAGCTAGCTAGCTCGAGCCGGTCAGCCAGCCGAGCCAGTCAACTCGAGCTCCGCCATAATCCCGCACGACGAATGACAAAATGATTGCCGAGAAAAAGATGTGATTTTTCAAAAATCACTATATAGCGATGAATAATGCCTTCATTAACGAATGCCGCATCGCGTCGCGCGCGAGACTCGAGAAATCCGCGCGTGATTTTTTACCTCTTATATTCTTCCTCTCTCTCTCTATATATACATCTCCTCTCTCATATACTTGGGATTAATATTTTTCAACGGCTCTGGATTAGTAGCTGATAAATCATTCGAGCGAAAGAAAAATCTTTCCTATTATGGATTTCAGCTTTACATATAACCTGGCGTCGATCTCATCGTCCCCATATGTGCCTGCGTGTGTTATATGTAAATATGATTTAAGATGAGATTTCCGATTTAGATAGATGTGTATTACTTTTATGAAATATAATACTACAAGGTCTAGTATGCTTATACGAAGCGAAATATACACCTACGGGTTAAAAATTGAGGCTTGTTGAGCAATTTCGGAAATCTACGAAGCATCTTTTTATTGAAAAAAAAGGCAAAAGAATTCAATCGAGCAAGCTCTTACGCGAGTGTCGCCAAGAGAGGATAGCTCGTAACGTAGATTAATGCCCTTGCCGATAAGCGCTCAAGTGCCTCTTTGCTCTTCACTGTTCCATACCTATCTGCTTGTAAGCAAATTTGGCAAATATCGGCGCGCCACGGGAGCCTCTTCTTCTGTATCCATAAAATACATGTATAATAATATTGTAGAGCGATGGCGGTCGAAAGAAAACACTCGACTGTCTGAGAGCAGACGGATCGGTATACACGCTATTCGCATTACGCGACGATTTGACGCAAGGCTAATGCGTTCCAGCTCGAGCGCGTTCTCCGATTCAAAATTTTTCAAGTTTTAATCATATCGAGAAGGCGCAACGCCGCCGAGATCCGAGGAAACTTTTGTCGACAGTCGAAAAACACGATATTTACATTTACGCGAGGCTGAATCGGTGGCAGCTGCGTAATATAGGGGCCCCCGTTTGGAATAATCCATCAAATCGTTGCGCTATTTGTCCGATAATAAAGCAAGGAAAAGAGCCAGGCGCATAACCTCAGCGGTCGAAGAGCTGCTTTGAGGCTCGCGCGTGCAGCATGCCGATCAACAGAAACACGTACGGGAAAACGCAAATAGTCGAGCACTTGCTGGCCAAGCAGATCAGCGGCGATTCGGCGACAGGTCCCAAGGTCGCCGTTCTCAATGCCTTTCGCACGGGGGTATCCGTCAGCGCCTGCCTGATATTTAAGGTTAGCCAAAGCGACGCTCGAGAGAGAGAGGGAGATGCAGAGGTAAAAAGAAATTATTCCATGCTCTCGGTACTGCACAGACTCGCCGGAAGAGAGTCGCGCGCGTAATAAATAAAAGGCCAGACGATAATCGGCAAGGCAAATCACACGGTAGTGCTCCTTCTCTTTTACAAACACGAGCTGTTGTGCGGCTGCAGAAGCGCCTGTGAGGCAACTCGCAACACACATTGAACGCGGCCACTCGTAGATAGACGCCTTTGATATCTCGACGGCTGCATCATCCTCCTCTACTGCGTCCCAACACACATGCATGCGCGTTAATAAAAAAACAACGACCCACGTGCTTATATTACGTTCGTATATAATACTTGTCCGCTCACAGGTACTTCACATCCATACCAATGTAGCCAAGTTGTGTGCGAGTTAAAAAAATAAAATAAAATGTTTGAAAAAGAGGCAAAAAATTAAGGAGGAGGTGATTTGGCCTTCTCTCTCTCTCTCTCTCTCTCTCTCTCTCTCTCAATGCGTCGGGCCCTTTCCTCGCGCGGACGTGTAATTATTCAGGAATGAGTTATATCACCGCCCCGACAAAGAGAGCCAGGGGCCCCATGACTTGCCACGAAAGCGACTCTCTCTTTGCGGACTCTCGCATATGTACGTCCGCAGATGTATATATAAGCGAGTTGCAATGAACAAATATGCATATATATGACTTTTGTCGAGCCTCGAGAATAGACGTCTGCCCTAATGATGCTGTTAAATCGGAATTTCTTCTCTTTATGCATCATCGCAGGGACTCGTCTCGGAGCTCGTCCTTTACGACGAGGATGCGGATCTCGTCGAAGCGGAAGTCGAAGATCTGTCTCACGCAGCTGTTTTCCACGGCAACCCACGCATAATTCCGACCAATGGTATGCACTATCATCTTAACTCTTTACTTGGTCTTTAAAACAATTCGTCGAATCGATTATGCGGTATTTAGTGCGACATTTTCTCTATCATCGTTTTCTGATTCTTTTTTTTAATTCGAAAGTATCGATAATCATAGAGTTACGCCAACACACGCAACGGTTCAAATTTTCTCGGGATGTCTATGGTCAGCCGCAGCCGGTTACATAAATCAATGGCATTTAAAGCTATCACCTGACCCTCGCATAATCAATTGGGTGTAATGAATTTTTAAGAAGCTCGTCTCGTTTCACTGTTGTCATGAAAAAATCAAATTCTATTCCAATTTAAAATCGATAATTGAAATTGATCGAAGGCGGCACCTGCTTATAGGGTTACATATGACTTTTAGTTTGTAAACGATAAGCGAGTACCAGTCGACTTCACGGACTTATCGCGCTAGCTTTTTTTCGGTCTTGTTTGTTTAGCTGCTCTACCGATACGCGTCGAGATGGTGATAGGATCGAGGATCAAAGTCGTAGACAGTGAAACGTAAGCTTAGATAAGGACGATCCCTAGGCTCGCCCTGGGCGTACATGAATTTCAGTCTCTCTCTCTCTCTCTTTCTCTCTTATACGTATATGCATATGAGCGTTTTACTATTCATCGACATTGTGTGCATTACGTTGCAGATCTATCCGACGTGAAGGACGCATTGGTGTGCGTATTGACGTGTCGCTGCTCCAACTCGGCTAAGGACGATGAGGTCCAATGTAAGGTGAATCGCGTCAAGCTACAAGTCTCGAAAATCAAACAATACGCGCCTAACTGTATCATCGTCATTGCCGATGAACCAGGTGTGTTTGCTTAGCGTCAAAAAGCCGATTCCATCGCATCTCTCTCTCTTTGTCTATAATCCGATATGTATATGAGCTACGCCGTACCGTGCTCGCCACCGCCTTCGGGAAAATCACTGCTGCTACTGCTACTCTCTCTCTCTCTCTCTCTCTCTCTGTATACACATGCGCGACATTATAGATATACGAAGGCGAACTCGATACGAGCGAGCTTGAGCGCACGTGTCTTTGAAGGCGAAATCCGAGATTAAAGCCTTTATACATACGCCCGGGCCCGTGTAGCACGCCAAAATCATTATCTCGTACGCCTTTTTCATGTTGAAACCGTCTTTCCCCTTTGCCTCTGCCGGTGTTGCTGCTGCTGCAGTCGATCTGCTGTCGTACGTAGCCTGGAAAACATCCGAGTTCGAGTCCAACAAGATCATCGGAGTCGGCACGATGCTCGATAACGTTCGGCTTCGGAGCTTGGTCGCCAATCGTCTGAAAAATCAGATCAGAGCCAGCGACGTTCAGTCTTTCGTCGTCGGCCAGGCGGGTTGTAATTCCGGTAAGTAACACGCCGGTTATATCAATTTATGAGAATCTAAGTGAATATAAGAACACGACTTTCGTGTCACTTTATTTGATTGAAAAATGTCACAAGCAGTTTTGACGCTCTTCCGACTTTTTAGCTCACTTTGTGTCCTTCCGTTCCATCTCGACACGGAGAGAAAATTGGGATTAACTCGAGCTGGCCCCCGTTTATAAACATCATGTACGTGTCCAAAGCGATTTTGGATAGAAACGAATAAGAAGAGAGAGAGAGAGAGAGAGAGAGAAAGAGAAAGGCTGGAGATAAGAGAGCAAAAAAGCTACATGAGCCGAGGAAGCTGCGCTGCGTTATCGCTGGAAATGCCAACTTGCCAGTCCTGGGAATTCAAGTTTTGGAAATGACGTTGTTACACTCTCGACTCTCTTTTCTCTCTCTCTCTCTTTTATGCGCGCACGACCGTCGGAATTGGCGCGAAATCAAAATTGATCAAAGTTTAAAGAGACTTTTTCTTTCTCTTTCTCACTCGAAAGAGAAAGAGTATATCGCCGTCGATGCGGCAAGGGGTGGTAGCGGTGTGGCAGTTGATGCATATATATAGACTGCGTGTGCACTCTCGACTTGGCCGATGTGCTGCCGCTTGCTGTTGTACTGCAAGCTCGCGAGGAATCAAAAAGTTCGATGAATCGTATTAAAAAGTTTTTCCTCTTCTCTCTCTCTCTCTTCGTGCGCACTTGAATTACTGTGCATGCACGATGTCGAGGACGAGGAGTAGGAGAAGGAGGCAAAAAGAGGAGGAGATTGGCGAAGGCCAAGGGAAAAAAGCGACGTGGAAAAGAATAAAAGACAAATTTGCCATTGTGAATGCTAAATTGATTGGCGAGCGAGTGACTCCGGCGGAATATTTCCTTTTATTATTATGGGCATTATTATTATTGTCCGTTATTACGGAGGAAGGTCGTCGCTGCTACTGCAGCATCGGCAGAGGAGTATCGATATATATAGAGGAGCAGGAGGTAAAGCTGCAGGAAGAATCACTATATAGGCGTAGGACGTTACAGTACACGGACGAAAGAGGAAAGAGACTCGGGCGCGAGACGGGGATGAAAAGGGATTATTGGTCGTTGACTTATGCAAATCTTGCGTCTGTCTGTGCGTGCGCGTATCGAGTCACTATAATGTAAATACAAGGCAAGGTCGTCGTTGCTCGAATGCTGTATATAGAGCGGGAGGAGAAACGCTCGAGTTCGGCGCGGGTCCGTAGGTGGCTATTCGCCCTCTCTCTCGTTCTCTTTCCATCTAGATATTCGTGGCACTGGTGGTTGTTAGCACGAAATTCGCCAAACTAATTCAATTTGAAAAGGCGAGCGCGCACGCAGCTGTTTCGCTTGCCCGGCCTACCCTATCTGTACACAGCTCTCTGCGCCAGCATCTCCTATCTACGCATAGACGCGCGCGCACAGAAGCACGTGAGCTGTATATGCATATCTGCTGCATGCGTATAAATTCAAATTTGCCGATTCCAACAGCCTCCCACGGTTTACTTGTTTGCCGTGAATACGAGCACGTATACAGTTCCTACCGTATTCAAATAATATATACGTACGTTATATGTATGCGTGCATTATGCGCGCGAGCTATGCGTGATTATTGCCCACAGTGCCTACCCAGTGCCTATTGCGCCCGGATTCCGAGACACACACACACACACACACACACATACAACACACAACTATACATATTGTGCGTGCGTGCATTTGTGGAGGGAAATTCGTGCATTAATTTGTCGGCCTTGGCTGTGTATCTCGTTTGCAGTGCCCGTATGGTCGAGCGCGTCGGTCATGAACACCAGGCTGAAGGACTTTAACGCGTTCATCGGCACGAGCCAAGACAGCGAGGCCTGGAACGAGCACTACGACAAGTACGTCCGAGACGCCAGCTCCGTCCTCACGGCCAAGCTGGGTTATCACGGCTGGGGCCTCGCCGCCTGCGCCTGCAAAATCGTCGACTGCGTCCTGCGCAATACTCAGTCGCCGCTGCCAGTATCGACCTTCATGCCGGTCAGTTGGATTTTCCATCTCCTTTTTTTTTATCATTTTCTATCGGTGTTGGCTGTACCAATACACTCGATATCGCCGCGAGCGACGCTTTGTGTTTTGCGCTATTCGAGTCGCGAGTCTCGATCATTTTTTCACCTAAATATGCCTTTTAAGCGGACATTTTTCGAGTTGGTTGGCACCCCCCTTTTTTAGCAACAATTTTGTAATTCGTTCGAGCCGTAGGCAAAAAAAAGTTCGGGCTCGAAAAAAGCTTCGGGTGGCTACGTTAACGTAGCAAGGAATCGCGACGCAAAGTCCGGCACTTGGCACTCGCATGCATAAGAGTTCATTAAAACGTAACGGAAGCACTTATCCACATTTGGGGCGAAAAAGAACGAGCGGGAAGAATGAATCAGCGTGAAAAGAGAATAGGGTATAAAGTAATACACAGTTCGAGGTAAGGAACCTAAAACCCCCCGCGTGAGCTTGAGCTGTCGCTGCCTCATTATCGAACAAGCGAAAGGCATGTTTTACACGTAAAGTTACACGTGTAGCGTGTGCGCATGAGCGCCTTTATAAATATACACATTGACACTTGGAGACGGCGGTACAGCAGCGCGCGCGAGCTTCGAGTGTAAAATAAAATTCATCGGCGGGTATACATGTGGAATGGATATAGGTTTTATACCTTTACGTTCGTATATACATGTAGCGCTGTGTTGCTGCACATTTCGCACGCACGTTCCTGCCTCTTTCTTTCTTTCTTTCTTTTCGTTTGCCTTCGTCGTCGTATTCTCGTATCCAGATATAATATATAAAATACACAGTCGCATGTAGAAAATAGACAGTGGCGGCGTTACGTACACGCCGTTGAACTTGCAACCACGCGAGAGCGAGCGAGCGAACGGACGAAGCTCTCGTGTTTCAAATCAATTTCAATAATTTCGTCCGAGCAGGTATACATGCTATAATGTGTACGTAGTGTTGCGTTGCACCAGCGGACTAACGGCTACCGTACTAAATATATACATCGTACATGCATGCATCGCAAAGTTCTCCAATATACACGAATAGATATATAGTCGCAGAGCATATAAGCTTGCGCTCACCCTTTGAAATAAGTCAAGCGTGCGCTGCTCGAGCTAGCCAAGGGTAAAGCCATCGTATATATGCACGCTCGCTATTTAGCCGTTATAGTGCTGCGCTCTACTGAGAAATCGGCCACGGCTGAAAGGAAGGAAAGTTCGGGTAAAGCGACACGCGACAGCCGCTTTTGCAGAAATTTCAACCGAACGCCAATAGCCAAACTAAAAGACATAAATAAAAAATAAATCATAATAAAACTGCTGCTCGAGCGAAAATTCAACACGTGTAACTGTTTATGTTTTGCAGGGCTGCAATCACGGTTTCTCGGATAAGAATGTGTTCGTATCGTTGCCCTGCATCATCGGTCGTACGGGCGTGCTGACCATCGTCAAGCAAAGGTACACCGTAGAGGAACAGACGAAGCTCGAGCAGGCCTGCAGCAAGATCCTCGCTAGCATAAAAAAGTTCGTGCCCGAGCTCATGAATTGAATCGTCCAATAATAGCGTGTGCTGTAGCAATTTTTCGTGCTGCGTTATCAGTCACTTTTGGCACGGCCAAAGAGACCAAGCTTTGTCGTCGAAAATCGGGCCGGACTCGTTGACCCTGTTGGACGCATAAAAGATACGTGAAAAGAAAAAAAAAGTCCATGACCACAAGTTGTCGTATACGTAGCTTCTTTATTTTTCTATTCGCGATCCGGGCTGGAGCCCGAGTGCGGCTGCTCGCAGCACGTGCTGCCACTCGACTTGTAGGCCATGCGTTTTCGGCCAGAGGGATATAGACTCGTCTCTCTCTCTTTAGGCCACTCTCTTTAGGTAGGTTTGGCTCCGCTGTACACACGATTCACGAGCGTGCGTGAGGGAGAGAGGAAGAAGTAAACGGAGAAGAAGAAGAAGAAGAAGAAGAAGTGGTCGAGTAGCCCAAGCGCTCAAAGTTTTCCAATCTTCGAGCCGGCTCGGCCGCCGCCACCACCGCCGTGTTGTACAACACCCTCGAGCTTGAAATTAAACTTGTGTCCCTCCCTATGTATACGCGAAGCGCGTCGCACAATGTCGACGCGCGTGCCGAGGCCGAGGCAGCAGCTAGAAAACTTCTTTCGTCGAGTGTGTCGCGAGATATAAATTTTCGCGCTTTTCGCATTAAAGACTTATTATTGTTGTTGGAAAGTTGCTCTTCTTTCGTTCTCTCTGTCTCTCTCTCTTTCTTGGAAGTTGCTGCAAGCACCGGAGAGCCGCCGACTCTCTTTCTTAACGTACATACATACTTGCTGCGCGCGCGTATACACCTTCAAAGGAGAAAAGCTGTTAAATGCTCGCCGCCAGTAAAGCAGCCGAGGGTGCGCTTCGCAAGCATCGGCGTCGTCGGAATAAGGAGGATCTACGGACGAGTTGCGCGGGCCCGCTTAAATCGTGTTATACATACGTGCGGCCGAGCGAGCTTTTGCAGCGGCGAGTCGGTGCCGCCAAACCTCGTACGCGCTTGCTCGCTCGTTCGGTCTTTGGGCTTCGGTCTTGAGCAAGGAAGACGCTCGCTTTTTATCTCGCTTAATTATAGCGCCACTGCAGCAATGACGAATGACTGTAAATACGCGGCTATGCTAAACGATAAATGATCGTGCTATTTGTTACGATGCGAGCAATGAAGCAGCTGCCTGCTAAACCTTCATTTTTTATACTTTTTACCTACTCGTTTACAAAATTGACCGCATCGGTGATTCATTCCTTCTCTGTACGTCTAATGTGTACGTATGTATATGTACGCGAAGAAGAAGAGAATGAAAAATAAAAAAGGAAAAAGGAAGCCGGCGCGCCTCGGCCATTGTGTGTAGGTATAGATATTACAGAGGAGCAGTTGGCCGCGCGAGCAGAGTGTGAAATTTATCGCTTTTCATAAATCGACGGGCTTGTTTAGACGAGCTTTTTGTGCAATAATCTGCCGGCTCTGGCCTCTGATATTTTTACGGTTGTTAGAGCTCCGTTTTACTCCTACTCCGTTTTCTTGTACATGTGCAAGCAAGTTATAACGGAAAAGTCTGTAATTATTGTCGACTATGCATCGTCTCTCAGTTCGATAAATTTTCCTTCGCTTCACTCTAGCTTCGTTATTTTACTATTCTCCTTGCATCGTCCAGCATTTGGCTCTCAAGAGTCGAGCTCGACTTTTCTTCTTTGTGCTTGTTTCACGTATAAGCGCGCAAAGAGCCAAGAGCCCTTCCGGATCGAGCCAAGAAAGAGAAAAAAAGATGAAGCGAAAAAGAGTAATCAACGGATGCTGCTCTCAAACGATAGATAATCTTGGGGGCTAACAAAAAAGTCCCACAAATATTAGCGCAGGTATATACCGAAAATGGGTTGGAAGCGTCGCACGATTAATACATTACACGACGCGGCAGAGAGGCGCGAGAACCAAAAAAATTTCTCTCTCACTCTCTCTCTCTCTCTCTCTTCCAAGGGTCTGACAATAATCTCTCTGAAACATAACAGCAGCAGCAGCAGCAGCAGCAGCAGCAGCAGTAGTAGTAGCGGCGGCAACATAGCTGTAGAGTTAAAAGGTACATATTGGGTTGATATTACCTGCTCGTGTGTCGCGCGTACTTTCTGCACTCTTGCGAGTTCTTGAATTTCCGCGCTGCCGCTACTCTCTGCCTCGTGTGCAACGTGCCTCTTTCTTTACGACTTTTATATATAGAGATATTCGTGTACTTGACGGACCAGCAGCGGCAACATCTCTCGTATATATAACATGCACCGAAACATGTATTTGGCGATACTAGTCTCTCTCTTTTCGCATTCCCGGGCACGTGTATTGTATACGTGCGGGTCTGTGTGCGTGTATGTGGAAACAGCAGTAGCTTTTGCCGATTTGTCAGGATTATACTTTGTGCGCTGCGACTTCTGGCTTGTGTTACTCCTTTGCTCACCCTCCCTCGTTTTTATATGTACAGCACAGTCGCATCCAGCAAGGATTATCGCTTTCTCCACGCAAGCCACAGTGTCGTGGCGCACGGATGCGTTCTCTCTTTCTCTCTAGTTGGCGAGAGTAAAGAAGTCAGAAGCGAAAAAAATGCACTTGCTGTATGGGCCGGCACAGCAGAAGCAACGGCGCGCGGAGGTGATACATAATGTACAAAAGCATACGCGAGAAGCGCTGCACATTATATGCATACTTCATTTAATCTTACGCTTGCAGCGTCGCCGGCGAATCGAGCAATCGGTGCGGGGGGCAGCTGCACGGATAATACGTCTTACTCGGCCTCTCTCTTTCTCTCTTTCTCTCCTTCGTTCGTGTACGGCAGTGCAACACGGCAGCAGCGAGCGCAGATCCTGATTAATGCATTTTTCGCGTACAGCCGATTATTTCCCATCAGCGACGCGGTGCAGCCCAAGCGACGGCAGAGAGAGTTAAGAGAGAGCTTCGATACAGAAAGAGAGACCGAATCCCCATATACGTATACGCGAATAGGCACACATACACACATGCCAAAGCGCCGTGCAAATAAGATATCTTTCAAAGTATGCTTTTAGTTATTCGCGCGCGAGGAGCGGCACTCCTCTTCCTGTGCGCGCCCGGCCAGATTTTTCGCGCTCGAAGAAGCTCTCGGTTCTCTATGGTATAGAGAGAGAGAGAGACCAAATTGCCGACGTACTCTGCTCTCGCTCGCATTTATCATTTTCACCGACTCACTTGCTAGCGTATTATGCGCCCGCTCACTTGCGCCTTTGACGCAACCTTCTCTAATTACTCATGGACCGTTTCTTCCTTTTTTACCCTCTTTTCGTGTTCCGTATGCGTACGCGGCGCATTTGGGATATTTCAAATCTTGGTATTACCCGGATGTTATCTTGTCTCTCTCTCTTTCTCTCCCGTCTCCACGGCCAAATCCGTACACGAATGTCGCGTAAGTATATAATTATAACCGAAAAATTGTTCTACTCGTCAATCTGTGCTCGCATTGTAGCATACATATAACAGTGTATATACATATAATATTTTCTGCAGCGCAACAAAGCGAAGCAGTTAAAAAATGCTACTGTTTAATAATAATAGGGCTGCTGTTACCACCGCCGCTGTATACTCTGGTCTGCTATTGATGTATTACATACACAGCGACTGGTCTTTTTTCTCATATGTGTACTCGCAACGCACTCGGGCATACAGTATACATACGAATTTCTATTATATTTTTTTCCCTTTCCGATCAAGTTATGAATGTTGAATATTATACGCATAAACCACATAATGGTCAGTGATTCCTTTTATGACGAGTGAGCACAGGTGGTGGCTCTATTCTCGTATGCAGCAGATCAAACACCAGCCAAAAGTACTCCTCGTGCGCTTTGCCCTTACTCATATATATCGTTTTTCTCGCATTATTATTTACGCTCCTTTAAAATAATACAATACAAAAGGCTACACAGCTTAATCGTTCGCGTTAAATTTTTCAAAGAAATCGTGCCACATATCGCGTATATAATTTTATACTATGCTGCAGACCGGCCGTGCAAACGATCAAGGGAGAAAGACAGAATAACCAACGAAAATGATTTTTTTTTCTTTCAGTTTCCTTGTCAGAAACTGACGTGAGTTTATTTATTTTATAGAGATGTAAACCACCAAAGATACACTATTACGTAACGACCAACACAATTTTAATCATTTCAATAATTAGCGTAATGCCTTTCAAGGTGAAAAAAATACCAGTTCCAAAATTCAATTGGGAAATAAAGAAAATTATTTTTCCAGAAATCGATCCAGCTTGTTCTTTAAATTGAAGTTTGTTTGCGCGTGCAGTAAATAAAGCAAAAAATTATTTACGCTCAAAAAACAGCATAAAATACTCGCGTGTTTATATAGGCAGATCATCTTAAGTTCTCTCTATTAAAAAGCTATCTTTCAATTAAAAGGCGAAATTCTTTTCGCTCGTTTGGTAGAGCGTCGGTCAGATACGATAAAGTCACTCTCCCAGGCGGCATATAATAATGTCCGAGTGCGTCTGCATTTATGATAGAGCAGTGCATGGCCAATCTTCCTTTATACCGGACTCTCTCTCTCTCTCTCTCTTTCCCTCTTCTCACTCCTTCTTCCATTCTTCATCCATACATCTAATAGCTTTCCGCTTATTCTAAAATATTATATTTTTCTTTAATGGTTAATAAGCGCTATGTATGTATAACACACTCATACATATAAGCGCGCAACTTGGCTGCCTCATAGAAAGAAGCTGCATTTCTATATTTACGCCGCACTCGTCGACTTTTTTCTTTCTCTCGGGTGCCAGCGTCTTTAGGATATTTTTCAACGGCATACGCGTCTACGTACGCATTTATATAGATACATACACAGAAGCGGCATGTGTCCGTTTGTACGTATGGAAGACATAGAGCGGCGTTAGAAGCCTTGGAATTTGAAAACTCCGCTCGGTATCGAAGTTTATGAGCGAGTGAGCCGAGCGTCTCATTTTCTCTTGACTATTATAGCCGAGGCGCACGACTGAAAAAGGAATGCAGAATTTAGACATTGCTCCTTTTTTCTCTCTTTCCTTCTATACATCTATCTTATTCTCGCCTCGCTTTAACGTATGTCTATATACGTCAGAATGATTTATACGCAGGAGCTCGTTTGTACTTTCATGAGAGGACTTGTTGGGTTTTCGTAGCACGCGAACTCCCGAATTCATATCAAGTGCGTGCAAAAATAATGATTACGCCACAATCGGCCAAGCTCGATATCGCCGTGTCTCGCATGCAAAGCTATTGCTCGCTGTAATTGCAAGAATGAGGGCCGTTTTATTTTGGTTGTTGGACGCGCGCGATAACGAAACGAAGACGTATTAGGAGGACTACAAGTATAAGAGAAGGAGAAGTAAAAATTGTAAACGCATCATAATATCGTATTGCTCGTGGGGCTCTCTTGCTTCCTTTGGGGGCTGAAACTCGAAAGAACTTCCTGCCGCGCTGGCTGCGAAACTTGCAACCTTACCGCAGCGAAGAGCTGCAAGAGGGAGAGAGAGGGAGAGAGGGAGAGAAGTTTTCGGCAATTCCGGCCAGCTGACTCAGGGCTCGAATCGCATAGATCCGTGCTGGCGTACGTATAGTAGGTAGCGGATCGCAGCCCCTTGCACTATCTACCGCACGTACGTCTTGCAGCCAGCGCAACATTTTGCCAGTCAGCATCGTTCATCCGTACGTATAGCCTGTAGGTATAAGTGTTCATCTACGGCACGGACACCGGCGCGTATGAATCTGGCCTACTGCTCGCGTTTACATCTGTATGGGTACATGCGTGCGTGTCTATGATCTGCGACGCCATATATGCACCCAGCGAACAGAAGAGTAATTTTTACCCTCCTGCAGAGTAAAGCCCGTCTATTTACCATCACGTTACAACAGCCGCATGCTTAAACAATAGCGTAACTGTCAGTGGACACGCTTGGACGTTCTTTACCCACTAGGACTACTAGGAGGGTAAAAATTACTCTTCTGTTTGCCCCGCGTGCTATCGCGATAAAACGGCCCCGCTCCCGTCGCGGCTGCTTCAAGGCTTAATTCGGCACCGAGTGAGAGTACCTGTCGGTGAGTTAACACTGCACATCGACGCATGGCCAATTCGTTATTTTCCCCAGGCAAATTTCGCGACTCCTTTCTTCCTTTCTTTCTCTTTTCATCCAAGTCCGAGCTGCTTTCCTCTTCTTTCCTTCTCAACGCATACATGCGTCTTGCTCTCACATCTGGCTAAAGGAGACTCGACACGAGAGACTGCAAAAAAGGGACGTTGCTAGACCTCGTGCGCTTTCGTGATTACAACTCTATCCTCGCTGCCATTGACTCGAGTCCCTTGGATGCGCACATTCCCCTCTCTTATTTTCCTTCAACTGTATCATACAAGTCGTCCGTCCGCGAGTTTGTGCATGCTCATAAACGCGTATAGGTGCATAAAAAAGGTGGAGAGGATATTTCTCTACCTTTCGGCTCTCATCAATATTAATCTACTCGAGAAACCCTCTCTGAAAATGCTGCATATTCGACGGCGTGCATGCGGGCTCCGGGAACCGTTAAGGAAAAAAAAGCAGCCGCTGCTCATCGATGATACCTTCGGCAACAACGAGCCTTATTATATTATACACACAAACAGACGCAGGTAGGTATAGCGAAGGTGCATATTAAGAGGACTGGAGCAGTAGCGACGCTGCCACCGAGTAGCATGCAGAATCGCAACCAGAGAAACAGAGAAGAAACGGAAAAAAGAGCTGCAGCGATCGAGTCCCAGTTTTTTGACTGTGTGCACCGCATGCCGCATCGGCAACCAGTCTCGCCTCGACTAAACTCAAGAACCAAGCCATGAGCTATACGGTAAAGGTATTTAATTGCATTATCCTCTCAGCGGCGGCAGATTTATTTTTCTTGCCCCTTCTTTTGCTCTTGTTGCCCTTGCCGTTGTTGTTCTTCTTGTTATTATTGCTTCTTCTTCTTCTTCTTCTTCTTCTCCTTCTTCTTCTTTTTTCTTTCGTTTTATGGTAAGCGGCTGCAACGAAGAAGAAAAAGATTCTGCTACGTACGAGGAATACAGAGCAACGAACGATTTTCCAAGGCGCGATGCTTGCATCGGAAATCTCATTCTATAATATATAACCTGTTTTGATACATAAACAACAGGCGTCCGAGCTCGCTCAAGTTTTGCGAGCTCTGCACGCGCTTTAGCTTTTATAGCGCATACACTCGCCGCCATCGTCTCCCTCTGGCCTCTCTCTCTCTCTCTCTCTCTCTCTCTCTCTCTCTTTCATTCGGCGCTCCGTGCGCACGTTTGTCGCACTTGTCCATCGTAAAATCATTAATCTGATTTACGACAAAGTAATGGAGAGAGGGGCACAGGCGGACCCGAAAGCTCGCTAAAATATCCAATAAGACCAAAAATAAAACCTCGCGGCACGTATATATATGTATAAACTCGGTAATTAAGAGCTGCGACGCGGCAGAGAGGCCCACTTATGTGTAACGTGTAATCCGTCAGAAAAGTGCAGTAATCTGTAATCATTAGCCGGGATGATCTCTCAATAGCTGCACGAGATTTACGGTCATTTCGATTCGTATACGATGACAAAAAAAGAAGCAAAAACGATCGCTGAAGTTGAAAATGAAGAGGAAAAAAATAAAATAGCCGGCCCCGCCGATCTCGATATAATACTCATTTCAGTTTGAAAGCCATAAGCTATCAGTAAAAAATGCAATAAAATGAAAAAATGTCGTCCCGAGTGCTACTGGCACACGAGAATACGTGTATAGTGCCAAATCGATTAGGGCCCCGAAATCCGTGAGCTCAAAGTCCATCACACTTCATCCATGCGAGAATGGGGTAAAATAAAATCTATAACCAATATCGCCCTCATTCTCCTGCATCGAAGCACGCACATACAACGCGTATAGGTCGATCTGCTTTATATATATAAAGCATGTATGTGTGTGTGTGGGTGTGGATATGTGGGTGTAACGTACGAGGATGCAGTCGAAAAGAGAAAGAGAGAAAAAGAGAGAGAAGTAGAGAGGAAGGAAGGAAGGAAGGAAGGAAAAAAACAAAAATCCCCCAATTTTCCGCCAAGGATTTCTGAGCGGCGTAAGCGCGCGCGGGAACGCTTGCCTCTAGTAAATCCAATGCCAATCAATTTTATCGCTCTGCCGTTCATCCCTCTCTCGAGAGGCATCGCGCTGCACACAGCTTTGTAGCTTATATTATACGTATACTTATATACCTATACCAATACTCGCGCACACCGAGCTGTGCAGTGTCTGCTCGTCCTCACCGCGAGGTGTGCGATATATCGCTGCTTGTGATGAAAAAATTGAACTAAAAAGAAGCCTTTCGATCGCTCGGCAAACCTGCAGCATTTGCATGCTGATACATTGGATCGAGTACTATAGCGCGTGTGCTGCTGCTGTTTCTCCTGCTGCTCTGGAAATAAAATAAGAGAATTTTACGTGGATTCCGCGGTTGATGTGGCAGGACGATAGCGTTGATTGTAATTAATAGCTCTTGCTTTCTGCCAGCTCGTCGGCTTCGTCGCTGCACCCATACGTACGTACGCGCGCGTGGGCTTGCGATATTGACCGCGGCTGTGATCTTGCGCGTATACACGCATAAATGTACGGACTGGTTAATTGTCGCCCGTTCGTTTGTTTGTCCGTTCGCTCGAAAGAGTCTTTTTCTACAAGGGATGTTGCGCGAGATATGAGCTCGTTTTTGCTGAAGAATAAAAAAAACCTGCAGCCAAGACTTACTGTTCGAGCTCACGCGATCAACTTGCGCACAATCTCGATTGTTCTCACTGACATTAATGTGGAACTGGCTAAGGTTTTACGATTACTTTTCAAGATTTTAAGCTCTTCTTCTCAATGAAATGACTTCGTATTCAATGCGATTTACTTGTGCCAGTTCAAAGTGGCGACTCGTAGCGTTGGTAAACGACAATTTCCTATATGATACACGGTGCAGGACGGGCTGCGCTGCCGGCAGCTGATAGTCACCACCACAAGGCAGAAAACTACGCTACTAATTACCGACGGCTCTAATGCAGATACAGAGATAATCAATTACCCTAACAATTTCTTCTGATATTCCCATATATTCAATCCATTTTCAATTCAAATTTTTTCTAATTTCCCTGAAGCTTACTAGAATAAAAATATTATTTCTAATTTTTATCAGGAAAAATTATATTTATGAATCAATTTAAAATAGTTTGATATACTCATTATGGAAATTACCGAATCCAGTTTTTTT
The DNA here is from genome assembly GCF_000599845.2 of Trichogramma pretiosum. NCBI lineage: Eukaryota > Metazoa > Arthropoda > Insecta > Hymenoptera > Trichogrammatidae > Trichogramma > Trichogramma pretiosum. Next base: position 1,917,622 of record NW_019641647.1, on the reverse strand, counting down.
TAAATATTTTGTTTCTTTTGACAATAAGGTGAAATTTTATCAAGGTAAATAACAAATGCAAATATTGTGAAATTTGTTTTTATAGAACAGATTTATTACTAAATAAAAATATCAATAAAAATATTTAAAAAAATTATTTTTTCTAATAAAATGTAATAGTATCTATCAAATTTAATAGTTGTTCCTTTCATCATTATTACGATTACGTTCACGTCTTTGACGACCTCCCCAATCTTGCCTATTGAAGTTATTAAGCTCGCGGAAGTTTCCTTGATTTCGGAAGTTTCCTGTAAAATAAAAATGTTTTGATGAATTAAGAAGAAAATATTCAATTTTTATAAAATGTATGTAAAATGTATCTGCTGACCTTGTTTCATCTCAAAAATGCGTTCGTTTGAATCGACAAAGTTGTTGACTTTGTCTGTGAGCTGCAAAGCCAAAAATTGTAAACGACTTGGTTTACTGCGGTGTATCACGATAGCCTCGGAAGGTTCATCCAGCGACGCCATCAGCTCTTGGTTGATAATCATTTTACTTATGAATGAATGAACAGTTGCCTTTTCTAACTCGAACATAAGGGCTAAAGTTGGCATCGATATGGAATCATAAAAATGAGAATAAGTAAAAAGGTATGTTCTCAGAGCCTTCTCTTTAATGAGCTTGGTCAGCATTGCTCTAACTTTATCGGCCTGATAAAATAGATCCCAAACCTGAAAATTAAGACCATTTAAATAAAACCATTCAGGTAAAGAAGTAACGAATAATTATTGGATATAATTGAGACTAACTTTTCCATTCATTTTTTCATTGATAATAAAATTATTGCAAGCAGCCCAGTTTCCATTACGTATAGCTTTTGAAGCAGCCACAACATGTTCTCTCATGGATTCTGGAGGTCCGACTAGCGACTGACTTTCGCTCAATCTTAGTTTCTGGTAATAGGTCTTGGAAATCATTCTGCTCCTAGCATCAAACTCATGAGCTGAAAAGGAAATGCAATAGCTCAAGAAAAGATTTCTCAAACTTATATTTTTGGCTATTTAAATACTTACCAGCCATATACGGAATTTCAATGAGCATAGCCGAAACCAGATACACACACTCGAGTACTTCCAAATTTATGTGCATGTGGAAGGGCATTTGACGTTGTTTCTCAATTTTTTTTTGCTCTTTGCTGCGCTCATGTTGTCTTTGAGGCATCAAACCTTGAGCCAAGAGTTCCTTTACTTTGCCAGTCGTCATTAAATCAAGAAGGCAATGGTGAGCATCTTTAATGTTTGCATGACGAAACGCGCAGAGCCCGAGATGAGCAATGGCTCGATTGTACAAAATTTGTGTGGCTGGATCAGAATGATGAATGTTTTCTTGCAAATGTGACATGAGGAATAAGTCACGGGCTTTAAACCAATTATCATGAATGGAGTGGTGATGAATATGAGACAAAATAGCCCTAGTTCTGAGGCGATCAGTTTCATCGTGGCTGTAAATGTATTTACACATTTTATCCATGACTTTTACCGAGGTGAGAGCATCAGCCGGAATTTCACCCTGAAATGAAAATAGTACTACATAATTTAAATCCTTTCAATCGAAAATTATAATTTTAATATAACAATTACTTACATCTTTTTGTTTCAAAACAATTGGATCAAATTTGTAGTATAAATGCTCTATTTTACGAATATAAATACGGCAAAGTTCTGATGGAGTTCCTTGTCTCTCCAGGTACTCTTCCACTTTGTCAATAATAGTGCAAACTTGATTTTCGTCCTTTAGTCTAAAATATTTGAATTGTTAGAAAAGAAAAACTACCCTATTATAGATAGTTAAAATTTTACCTTTCAACATATTCATTGCTGTGGGGGTCGCATTCTTTGAGAAGTTTGATAAATTCTTCATCTAATCTTTCTGCTAAAGTGAGTACACAGCCATGCAGTTTAAAAGGAGATTTTTCATACTCTTCTTCATCTTCAGGGATAGATTTAGTTAAAATAATATCATTGGTACTCAAGAGTAAAGTCAACATTTCGGAAATGCGCTCCAAAATTCTGTAATTGGTAAATTTGGAATTTTAATATTAAGAATAGTTTAAGAAACTTTGCAGCTAAAAAGTATAAGACTTACTTTGACCAGTATTCTATTTTCATAGCATCAGATACCTTTGGGTTATAATCTAAGATAGACGAGACAATGCAGAACTTAACTTTAACCAGTGCAGTAGTAAGATTATGATTTTCAGCAATTGCTTGCAACTCATGTAACAGCTCTATCTGTTCTCTTCTATCAGTCCTTTTTTTGCCTCGAGCAGCAATGATTTCATTCAGCTTCTTTAAAACAGCAGCTGTGTTAATTTCTGCATCCTTGGCAAACATTTTAGGTTTTTCTAATGGAATGGCAACTCCTCCTTTAACAGTTTCCCATTCTCCTTCACCATCATCCTCTTCTCTTTTCTTTTTTTTATTTTTTTCTTTGCGATCTTTACGAAGATCTTTTTTAACTTGCTTTTGCTCATCATCTCCTCCACCTTTCTGCATTTTTCTAAAATAATCTGCAGCATGAGGTTTATCATCATCAGAGTTACTAGAGCTCTCATCGTCAGAGCTACTACCCCAGTCTGAATCGCTGCCACTACCATCATCTGCTCCTTTCTATAAAAATTATAAACATTGAATAATAATATTTGATATGGTTTTATACTTTTCAAATAAAAAGTGGCAACTATTTTTATACTTTAAACTTGGCAACATCAGGAATTGGTTCTTGTTTTTTAAAATCATTTACTTGGTCATTATCTTCATCATCAGAATCAGCTTCTTCAACTATATAAGAATTACAATAATCATCTTTTACAATTTACAAATGAAAAACAAAAATTGAAATATACCTCTTTCTTCTTCATCGTCATCATCATCTTTAGGTGGATTTACCCTGAAAGCTTCTATTTCTTTTTCAAAATCTTTTTCTTTGATATACTTTTTAAGCTTTTGCCACAAGGTTGATAACGCTTTAGAGTTACTTTTTGACATGCTTTTGCGTCCATCTGTATCTTTCCAAACTTCTTTGATAAAATCATCCAGCTCAACTAAAGCACGGAAGTAAAAAGTGGGAGTTTTCCCATTTTCCATGCTAGATATAACAGGCCCAGCTTTACTATAAGCTTTCGTCATTTCTTCAAAAGCTTGGAAAAGGAAAAATTTTTAATATATTTTATCATAAAAAAAAATTTTAATGAATTAAATTTATGTTTAACTTACTATTAAGCATGGGATTAATATCTTTGATTTTTTTTTGGTTTCCTATAAGTTTAATGGCATTTTTTATCTCCCCATATCTCTTTTCTTTAGCTGATCTAACTACACGTTTGGTGTCTTCTTCATCATCACTGTACTGCCCAGTGGAATAAAAGATGTTAATAAATGTTGAAAACTATTGTGTTATTAATAACTAAAACTCATACTAACTGTGAAAGCTGCTGCTGGTGCTCGCTGAATCTGCTCTTCCTCAGAGGAAGTTTCTGATTCAGAGTCAGAACCAGTAGCAAAAAACCGACTCATGTTGACTTATACCTAAAAATAAATATGATTACCATAAATATTGTTGAAAATTATTTATCTATCATTTTCCATTAATCAAAAAATAGTATCAAAATATATTTAAATTAAATACTTGATTTATTTCCATATAGACTAATGTTAAAGGTATTTTTTAATTTACTAGCATATTTTTTACAAATAAAAAATTTGTAATTTTAGATTCCACCTTGTTTATGTGTATAATGTAACAGAAATTGTGACACGTACTATAAGTCAAATTAGTCTTCAATTTAAGTTAAGTAAATCTTTATTGCTTTCAAAGAATCCTTCCTTGATGTTCCACTTCATTTCTTTATCAAAATCGCATCAAAGTATTTACTCACTTAGTGAATTGTATTCGTTTTTTTCAAATTTTCATAGGCGACACCTTTCGTAATTGAGGTTACACGGCAAAGCCGGATAAATTTTTAAATCATAATAATATAATAATATAATATAAAACGTCACCGGTCACGGACACAGATAGGCAGACAGCTGACAGAATAAAATTCAGTCTACGTTGATGGCGCGAAGAATTTAAATTAATTACTGTTGTTACATGTTAATAAAATAATCCCATAGTTATAAATAAAGTCACATTTATAAATAAAGTTGATTACGTATCAAATCTTTTTTTTTTTTCGATATCAATTTTAACACGTTCCGTGACATTAGATCTGACACGCGGGGAAAATATGAAGCGACGTGTAGGGCGTGCTCGTGTGTATTATGTATAAGATAAGTATACGTCAATGATATGATGACAATAGTAAACGGATTGGCATAGGCCGCATAGGTAGAACTATGACTTCTCTAAATGTATTTTCCACGTGTCAGATATAATCTGCACACAAACAAGTGTTGGTACAACATAAATAACATTATTATTACGGTAATGCACGATATGCCAAATATTACAATTGTCTCTCCAAAAAAACGAGTTATAATATCTGTTAAAAATTTTCGTTTTGAATCAATGTAATTAAATAATGAACGTTTGAACATTTTTTACTAAAACGATATTTATTCTCAGTTTGTAAAAATACCACGGAAATTTGATACAAATACTGAAATTGAAAAATACTAAAAATGACAAATAATCAGTCAAAACTGCAAAGCAATCTCAAAATATTCTTATTTTTAAATAAAACAGTAAATGGATTTTTATCCATTGGTTTTCTAACCAATATAAATTCTTAACAATTTAAATAAAACAATAAATGGAAGCTTTGATTCAATATTGTAGTTGCCGTATTAAACGTATTCTTCTGAAAATCTCAGACCTTTTAAGAATGTATATTGATCACAAATTTTGCATTTAATGTATGGACATTTACAAGTAGAAATTTGTCCAACCCAATCCGAGTATTTACACATTTAGCTACAGTTAATTTGGCAAGTGAACATCACAAATTGTCAATTTAAAAATCAACAATTACGGAGTTACAGTTTCAAGTCAACGATCTCGCGTAAATATAAATATATGCTCTCTATTATTGTGGGTCAGGCAGTCACAGATACGGCATTCACTAGTCCTTTATATTTTAACGTCTGATGACTGAAATCGATTCTCGTTCGTGTTGTATCTCGCAATGATCGCACTCGCTACCTCAATCGGTAATAAAAATATATTAGCATGTACATTGAAAGTATAATAGGTACGTATATTTTTATCACGGCATGTGAAACACAAGTTTAACCATGAACCAGAACATTTTTTTACAACTACATTTTAGAAGAGATTTACATTAACATTTATCCAGCATGTCAAGATTTAAATACATTTTTATGAACGTTCATTCATTTTTATGCTTACTATATTAGATCTCTAGTTGGCACAAACCTCGTCACAGTATAATAATAATTACAAAATATTTCTTCCGTAACAAGTAAACTGAGTACTCGAAGAAAAATGTTGCGTTCAACGCTAACACGTCTGCGATTTGCGGAACAGTGCGACAACTGTGCGTGATAATAGTGAGCTGGACAGTGGTTTTGAGCTAACAGCCGCAATCGCCGCAATCGTCGCCAGCATCACCGGTGCAGCTGTCGCCGAAGCAGTAATCGCCGTCGTTGGCTCCGCCGCAGCAGTCGCCCCCGCAGCAGTCGTCGTCGCCGTCGTGATTCGTAAGGTCGTAACTGCTTGCGCCGAGCGCTAAAGACGCCGAGGAGAAAGTCGGCTGAGTCGTTATCACTCCGTCGTCCGAAGTAAAAACGTCGGCCAGGAGGCTGACGCTCGTGGGATCGCCGATCGCTGCTGTGGGATCGAGGCTGTCGGTGCCGCCGTTCACGAAGGGATCGCTAGATATGCCGACGGACTCGGAGGTCAGTGCGATCGGCATCGGGCTATCCGTAGACGGAAGAATGCTCGTTGCTGGATTACTGCCCTCTGGGATGTGGGTGTACGGACTCGCATCTGCAGTTCCAGCGGCGGCAATAGTACCATTTTCCGACACGTTGTATAAAGTTTGTCCTTCGTTCGTCGTAATTGGGACTAATGGAGTGTGCGGGAGAACCGATGTCGTAGGCAATACCGTTGTAGCAGTATCCTGGAACGATAAACGTGCGAAATTTAAAAAAACGCGAATATAGATGTTTCACATCAAAAATCATTTAAAACAAATCCATTATTCAGTCGTGTTTGTAAGGTGTATTATGCTTTTCTTGATATATCGAAATGAAAAAATACACACCACTATAGCAGCATCGCCGGAACTACCAAAAACGCTGTGCATCGGCTCAAAATATTGCCAACTGGAAGAATGATTGGACGACGTCAGACTCGATGATACTCCGTCGACTATGCTCTTGTAAATGTCATATTGAAACTTCCAAAAACTCATGAGGTCGATGATGGAAAAGACGTAGCCGTGGGTCAATAGATCGTTGAGAATGAGGGTCCATAACAGTTCTTCGTCCCAGCGGGTGCGCGCGGCGCTGAACCTGTCATTCATTTGCAAACGATTGACAATGAGGATTCGCGTGGCATTCTCGTCCCAGTTCCGAAATCTTTCGTCATAGGGGGCTGAAAAAATAAGATCCCCTTTAGACCGCCGTTTTATGGGCAACTATCGATCGAAAAATGTATATAGTGTTAACCTGTGGGCATCGGGTAGGGCACATTGTTGACGGGCGGCTGACTCGTTGTCGTGTGCTGCGAGCGATTAGCGTCAATGCTATTGTCCGTAGGTGCCGACGGCTTCGGCGTCGTATCATTATGATTTCTCGACGCAGCAACATTTTGCATGGCTTCATCGTAGGCCGGGGGTGGATCTTCTGATAAGGCACCTTTGCCACTCGACTCGCGCGCTCGATCTTCGGCGACCTTTTTAGATTCCAATGAATCTAAGAAATATGGGGCAAAATACATTCGATTTCTTGATTCAATGTTTCGATTGAAAAATGAATGAATTTTAAACAGCAGCTCGTGTATTCCTCTATTTTCATTTAGGGTAAAATAGTTAGATTTCAGATACTTGTCGTGTACTGGGCTGAAATGTTGTAATTAATTCTCAACGCATAACAGCTACTTTCTGAGATCGAAAATTGAAAAAGTAAATGTTAATGAAGTAATTGTTAATGAATTTACGTTAAACTTTTGCATTTCACAAAGTATCCGATAACCAGAGCTCGGAATTTTAATTTTTGTCTAACTAAACATTATATTCCGTGAAACTTCATTTTTATGTAAACTTTAATTTCTGATATTTCAATAAATATTCAATTTTAAACATTATTTATCATAATACTTACAATAAATACTATTTTGTGATTTTTCAAATGAATTTATTAAAAGCATGTTATCAAAGCACATTTAACTCGTATAGTGCAAAAACTAGCTGGTATCAGTAATCTAAAGCTTATGCCTTGATAAAGTTTATCAATAAAGCTTCAAGAAAGGTTCAAATTTAGAATAACTTATATTTTCGTGAGTAAATAAAAAAATGTTGAATCAATTTAAAACTTGAATTTAAATCATAAAAATTGTGTAAAATACCAAATTTAATACCTTTCATACCTTTTTTATCCGTTTGCATTTTGCCAATTATTTTTGATCACAACAATGCTCAATGATTCGCTGTTCAACTTTTAGTTTGTCTACCTCACGAGTAGACATAATCTCTTGTACTGCAAAACGTAATAGGAATGCTGACCGAATTGTAAATAATTTGGCACACACGACAGCATAATCCCGTTATCGAGAGTCTGGAACATGCGATGAACCATGATTTTTAAATCAAGCCATTTTTTCGAGTTTAAGTGATGAGTCACACTATGATCGATAATGGCAAATAAGCGACGATAAGCCGGCACTATTAAACGAACAGCCCAGTGTTGGGAGCTCATGGCGCGAGAGAATAAGTTCGCCTATCATAATTATCCGACGCAATTGTGCCTGGCAAAGGACCTAACTATAGGAACTCGATGACAATAGCCTGACTGATTATCGCAAAGCGACACAAAAGCTGCGAGTCGCACGAGTTAAGGCATAAGAGTCAAGAAATTGCACGCTATGCGCAGCACATGCGACTTTTCGCGAGCAGACGCTTCAAGACACTGAGAGACACTGATGCGTTGGCACCTCATGCTTACTCGGCTCTGCTGGGTGGTACTATTCATCGTCCCCGCCACGATGAAAAAAAGCCTTTGGTAAGTGATTAACTCGTTCACTTGCTTCGGCTGAGTATACAAAAAATCGTCGCTGATTTTTATTGTAATCCTAAACCATGTAAAAGCCCATATCAAAGGATAAAGATCGAAGAATATATTATATACTAGTTGAGTCTGTCGATTTCAACCGGTTTGCAGCTTACGGACTATATTGACATTTTTTCAGCATTTTTATAGTAAGATAGAAAACTATTAGCGCCTATCACGCGCAAGTAATTATTACTTATAGTATGATAATTAATATGTTATGTTTTATTATAAAAATATATTGTTGATTCAATGCCCTTACAGGAAGTTAACTTTAAGAAGGATAAATTCGATTTATAAATCGCAATACCTCCTTTACTTTTGGAAATTTTGCTGATTAGTTGAAAAGCGCTTGAAAACGGACAAGAGCATCTCTTTTTATATTGATCGACGCGGAGAGTTGTACAGACACCTACACCCACACTCCAACATGTGTACTACTGCACTGGTTCTGCCGCTGTAAAAATGATGAGAAGCAGATATTTCGTCTTAGCGCGCCGAGCACTGCACTCGAGAACATAGGCGGGCTGCATCAGTATCGATCGACTGCAACAGCAGTTTTGGTGCATGTCTTTTTTCTTTTTTTGCTTTTTCTCGTCGCGGCCTTTTCGTCAAGAGCGTAATTATCATCAGCTCGTTTTTCGGTGCGTCAAGCAATACCGAACGATCAATGAACCGCGCCCTACCAGGACTGTCCCATCGATCCATAGCGATATTTGACTCGGAAAAACCCTCGACGAAACAATGGTTATTATTATAGAATTCATTATATTCTCCATTATAGTCTCCATTGATTTTAAGACAGTTTTCATTTTTTGTGTCAATATTTGATACCGATATTCAACACTGTATTTTACAAAAGAATCAGCATAATCTTTACGAGCCTTGTTCCAATGTTTCTCATCGGATCATTTATTGCCACAAATATAGTTGATAATTTTTACAAAGTTTACCAGTTTTCATAGCTGAAACGCACGCTCGGCTCGAAAAGTACTTAACCTCGATAAATACAGGTGTACGTGTAGCTAGGCCTCTAGCAGCTTCGCTCCCTTTTTTCTTTCGTCTCTACTCTCTCGATTACTATCGATGCGCGCGCGTCCCCGCGTTTGAGAGGTTCGTTAGAAATTTTGCGACATCAGCACTCAGCAGCAGAACTTGACAGTTGACGAAAGTTTTGAGATTGTCAATTCTATTACTGTCACTGTCTAACCCATCGTTACAAATCCCAATAGCATAAGTCGCTAAACCCTTCTTCCCGTTATCGAAAAGGTCATTTTCGTAAATGGGTCAAAATGAAGTCCCAACGCCGTGCGCAAAGAGCCGGAACAGCCCGATTAATAAACATAAACCAAGATAGGTTTTTGATAAATTTTTAGCTCAATTTTCTATTGGTAGGGTCAAAAATGGTAAAATAAATCTCCATAAAATGAAAAAATAAAGGTAAAACATGCTGTAACTTTTAGAATTCAACTCCAATTGATTTTTGGATTAGCTCGGACGAAAAGTCTTGCAATTTTACTTCAATAATTATCATAATGAAGGGATTTTTTTGATTTCCTCTAACTGTGAAAAAGGTAAGAGCGCGGGGTCGGCCGTTTTCGAGCGTCACGGCGGAGCACTCGGAGGATCGCAAATCTGCTCCCTTCGTTAATACTTCGTTAATACTAACTCATCCACAAAATTAAATAAATACACGATTTTGATGTATTTTTTCTCAGCATTTTAATTGTATCATTAATTTTTGGAAAAACTATTTTTTGCACTTTCTTGCATTTACTCAGTGAAAAAATCAGTTTTTCCAAATAGATTACCATTTTGAAAATGTGCAAATATTATTTCGCGATTTTTATTGCGATTCGTAGCGTTTTTTTTCTTCTATATTTGAGAGGTAAGAGCGAGGATCCAAATTGTTTCCGAAATAACAATCACCCTATTAATTACGTTACATTGGAAAGATCATATAAAAAGTCCATCTTAGTGCAACGACTAAAAAAACACTTAAGGAGGTTCTTTAAACATTTGTTGAGAAATGGGACCTACACTTTTGATTTTGATTAAATCACGGTGAATTCAATGGTATAATTATTTATGTGGCTTACGCTTCAAAATCTCAAGATATTTTATCTCAAAATATGACATTTTTAACATCAGCCTTATGGAACGGCCTTATCCATAAATTATTTATAAACAAACATTAATTTGTTATAGTACCGGAGTGTACAGGGTTTATAGAAAAAACCCTTATCTTTCAGCCTGTACATCGTAAAACAGGGCTTACGCTGCAAAAAATCAAGATTTTTCACGTCAAAGTGAAAAAAACGATCTTTTCATTATGAATCAGCTGATGCCAGGCTGCGCAGGGCGTACTGCGCATACAAAATGTACAGCTCTAGACAAGAATTCACTATCGAAAAACTTGAACTGAAAGAACCTCCTTAATTTTTCTTCAAGGCCCTTGGACTAATTTTTCTTGGATAAGAAAAGAACACCAAATCTTAAGTTTACTTTAAAAATGGAAAACTATGTATGAAGTGCTTACAGTCACACAAAGAAATAAAAAATCGCGTTCATAAATATAATCAAGGTTTCATCTAACTGTCCCAAACAACTTCCTAAATTTTTTTAATGAATGGACAATCTATTTACTACATATCTTTGACATAAATGACGTACAAAAATATGATTAACACCAACAAACTGAAAGGGTGAAGACTTTCCTTTGATCAGCACCAATTACTTAAACTTTTTTATGTAAAACCTTGTGACTGGAAAAAAAATTTATTACTGAATTACCCTGACATTTTAACTTATTTTAAACTATAATTTTATATATATGCAATCAAATTTTTTTGAATAATTTGAAATTCTATATTCATAGAATTAATTTACTCAGTTATTTTCAATTTCAGTTTTTAAGCAACCAAACACTTGAGTTGGAATCATATGATTTTTAATTGTAATATCTCCAATTTCATCATTATCGCTATTGTCATCTACTTGGTCATTCTCATTGTCATCATATGCTCTGAGAGTTTCTTCAAAATAATTATTTTTATCCAAAAACAATACATAATTGATCATGAACTGTGGGGTAGCAATTTTTGAATCTATTATCTAAACTATATCTAATCATAGACTGCCTTATTTTTTTCTAAACCTGCATACATTGACCATATTTCTAAAGATCATTTATCCAATCTCAATTGTACAGTTTCAGTTTCATCAAGGTAAGCTACTTTTTTTTATGGCTTTGCTGTAGCATAATGTATCAATTTTAATGACTGCATAACAATTTCCATTTCATCATATTCATACCATACAGAAGCTAGATCATAAACTTTTAATTAATGCACAAGAATTGCTTACTCAAATACAGCTCTCAGTGCTTGATCAAAGATGAGTCTCATTTTCTTAACAAGATCTTGCTCTGTCATGAAATGACAGTAGTCCATCCAAATTCGTGGCATCTTAATCATAAAAATTAGAGCCCGTTCAAATTTTTGATTAAGATGATTGTACATCAGATTATCTATGTATCACCCTTTTAAATGTTTGATCCTGTCCTGTAGATACCAATACCAAAGTTGATAACTGACTATGGTAATTCTTTTGACGCTCACTCATAAATGACATTTAAATTTGTACTCTTGGTGGCAGTCAGATTCTCTATGTAGCATTGCCAGTGTTTGAAGGAGTAGGGATTGCGAGCAATTTCTTCTTTGTACGCCACATCTTCACTCATAATGAAGAGCTCCTGTTCGTTTGAAATGTTTTTCCACTTTATTACCATTTGTAATAATAATTGAGTCGGTAAAACCATTGAATAAAATTGCCAACTAACAAAAAAATTTCACAAAATAAATGAACACCGGTTTTGACACTTAATTATTTACAGCTCTAACTTACGTGTTAGATTAAAATAAACAAAATAAACATTGGGTATGAATCAGGGACTACAGTGCCAATTGACAATTAGAAAATATGTTATAATGTTGCTTGACAACTGACAAGCGACCAAAGCAGAACTATTCTTATATCGTATTATTTTGTGCCGAACGAGACAAGACTCGTGATTTTGTTTGCAGCATGAAGCAGAATTGTGTACATATACACTGCCATACCTGCTGTTTACAGTGATATAACGCCGCAAGCGGTATTAGAGGCTACTACGCGACCGTGGCCTTCAAAGTTTGAAAAATCTTACCCTGCCGGGCGCCGGCTGCCGCGCGCTTCTGACGAGAGTCACTATTCTCTTGTTGTCTCTCCCATCAGTTCGCGCCCCTTTATTTTTATGTGAAGTAAACGCGCAACGCAACGTTTCGTTTTCTTTTCTATACTATCAGTACAATCTGCAGTTTTTCGGTAAGTTTTTCATTGACCGCGATTTGATGCAGTGACGAGTCGGTGCAGCAGCTAAATGCAGTGATTTCGATGACGTTTCTTACAGAAATGTACGAAATTCCGCGGTTGTTTGGCGAATTCTATGTTAAGGTTAACGACGCAATGTTTGGGTGGCAGTAAAATCGATTTGTCAATCAAAATAAAAAATATTTATACAAGCTGTCCGAGTTTTTCCTCATATATAGTTTTCTTCATATTGGGATATTTGTGAAGTACTCAAATGTTCAAATTTTCTCAAAATTTCTTTAAACTTTATTAATAATATCTCCTTAATTGATCAGATTAAATTTATTGTTATTTTAATATTTACTAAATAACCAGGAAAAAATCATTTCTTCCTTCTTATTGAAATTTTGCATCTGTTAATACAGAAAAATAGTAGAAATGGACCATTCAAAATGGACTCCAACTACAAAACGTTTGAGTTGTGACAGCATTATGATGCTAAGCCCTTTGACAAAAACACCAGTAAGGTCTAATCAAACTAGGTTTAGAACCAATTATCAAAATACTTCAAATTCTTTATCTGTTCTGCCAAACCATATAACGCCACCATCTGGATTAACGAAATTTATAGCCAGAAACCCATTTGAAGCAGATTTAACTAATAAACTTCATATCTCAGTAATGAGTCCTACAGTATTTTCTAAGGTATTAAGATAAAGTTTGCTTCATTATAAATTTCCATCATTTTAAGTTATAAAAATAATGTGAGGCATTTACTAAAGGTTGGGACACCAAGTCAAAAAAAATCCCCTGGATTTGTTTGGAGTATTGATGAATTAGCACTCATTCAACCTGCTAAAATTGATGAACTTTCAGTTCAACAAATGCACTGCTCTGATCCTGAACTGGAAAAAAATGCTCAAGAGGCAATTAGTAAATTTTTTAGTAACAGTCAAATTATTCCTAGTCCATTTCATATAAAAATCAATGAAGAACAAAAGAGGATTATGCTACCAACGACTCCCTCCAGACTTCATAATAAAACTTCGGAAAGTCTTATAAAGGAAACAAGAAATAGTGAGTGTAGAAAACTAAAAATAGTACTGCGGGATTTTTATATTATAAATATTTGATACTCTTTAACGCAGCAATATTATATTTTAAGATTATGCACAGACTATTCTAACACTACCAGTCAATTTACCTCCTGAAGTAGAAGAGGCTCTTCAACCTTATTTTACTTTTACGGAGGTAATTTTTCATTTTTAATTTTGATACATAATAAGACTTGAAAAGTTGACAAATTTTTTTTGTTAAAGGATCAGCAGTATGATAATGAAGAAGCTAATTGTAGCAACAGCTCTTTGAGGAGAAAACTGTTTGCAAATCATGATGAATCTCACAATGAATCAAGTGACTCAATTTCACTTTCTCCGGTTAAATCTGAAAAATCTGATTTTGTTAGTATCCTAAACTTGAGTCCTGCTCAAAGTGGAGTTTTTTTTCACGGTACTCCACTACGATCATGTATTAATAGTACATTATTGAAGGTATTCATTTATTATCTTACATAACTAAAGTTCTCAACTATTTACTTGAAAATATACTGATTCTTCAATTTTTTAATTTTAGAACTGTTCTCAAGTGATACAACGAAATTTTGGATCTCCACTTACTAGAAGAACTTCTTCATCTCCTTGTGATGTTTCACCTATCAGTAACAATGCATTTAATATGTCATGTCAAAGTATAAAATCTCGAAAATCAGTTACAAAACTAGATTTTACAAAAGAAATGAGTATTGAACTTGAATCTGATGAAGAATCAAATAATATTTCATTGAGAAAGAGTAAGTATTTGCTTTGCTTGAAATAAAACTTGAAATAATATATTAATACTTCATAATAATTGCCTTCTTTTGTTCCTCAGACAATCAAGACCATTTACAAACAACAGTGGAAGTTACCAAAATGGTTGCTTCTGGTGAAAATTCCAAGCTAGAATGTGAAGATAAAGAAAACTACGTATGCAATTTCTTGAAATCACATAATTCAAAAATGGTTGATGAGGGCAAGGATTATGTTAGTGAAAGTTATGCTATTGGTAATATGTCTTCTGGGAACTATACTCATCAAACTGGATTTCAATCAACCCAAGATACTGGTTATCAAACTTTTAGCAGCAGCAGTAATTTAACAAATACAATGGATGGTTACAGTAACTCAATGAAACATAAACTTTATTGGGATGATAAAATTACAGAAGAAGAAGATGAAACTAATTTGACAGATTGGAAAAAAAATCTGAAAAATATGATTAGTTCTACTCCTTCTAAGTTGCACAAAGGCCTTAATGGTAATTGAAAACTATTTTATTGAAGAATTGTATATAATTTTGACTGAAAACAGAAACGTATTTATCTAATGAATGCGTTTATTTGATAAGCGATGAATGCTTTTAACCTTGTGTGGATACATGTCCGCATGTCAGGTAGATGAAAATGTGATTTAGAATAAAATTGTATATAATATAATTCGCAGCAGAATTTCTTGAGATATACATAAAATTATATCTATTGATTCTTGAAAAATTTTTATCGTGAATAATCATTTTCTGAGGATGTACATGAATGATTCTTTGGAAATATTCTCAAGAATTTCAAAAGCATAATGATGTATATTATTTGAAAAAATAACAGCATCTTTTAAACACATCAATAATTTTGAAGTATTAATAATTATTTCTGATTTAGACAAGAAGTCAATGTTTATGCCTTCTTTGTATTGACTGGACCAACAAAATGATAATTTGATCTTAATATTTATATAGACAATTGTAATGTATATGCAATATTTAAATGAATTGCTTGATTTTGCTGACAGCAAAGACAATCTCAATAGCAGATATTTGTGCAATTTTTTTGCCACATAGTAAATCAAATTTAATTTTAAGTTGCATCTCATTTGATTAAAACAATTATGTAACTATGATCATGGTCTCATGATAATTAATTGCTTGTAAAACACTGATTTAGGAATCAAGTATTGCAGGTTACTAAGAGTATAGAGAAGTTCTGAAAAAGCTCTAATTTTATTTTCGAAAGATATGTATTATTGATTTTATTTTATTTTTTTATACATTTCAAAAATATTTGATGTAATGAAATTATACTTGAGCTTGATTCTCCATATCTTTATTGTTAGACATGAATGTTCATGAATTACTCTGAAGTAATTCATTTTTTTAACATATTCCTTACAAAGAATGACAACATTTGTTACAGCAAGACTGAATTATACTTAAATGTTAGCGATCATGTGCGTGTTTTTTACGAGTCCGCAACGTAAAATCATTTGAAATGGGAACAATAAAAATTGTACTTTTGTGCAAAAAAAAAGTAAATAAAATTTTTTTTACACTTCATATAATCAACTGCATATTTATTTCATCAATTATTCAGTCACTTTACAGTAGTTGTGAAACCGAACACATAAATTATAAAGTGGTATTAAATACCTTAAAGAAAATACGCTTTTGGAAATAGTAATGTTGATACGAGACATCACAGAGAGACCGCTAAGGCGGAAAACTAGCGCCGCCTACTGGTCGGTGTAAAGATTAAGCATTAGAAGTGATTTTTTGCACTTATTCGTAATTCTTTAATACTTGAGTACAGCAAGTAAAACCTTATATATAGATATATTCTATATATATGTATATTTTATATGTTGTACCTGCTGGATGTGTTGTCATTGCAACGACGAGTGATCATTTGTACGACGTGTTGACGTTATGGAATAGTTGTCCCTATAGGTCGTAGTTTTTAGTAAGATAATTCTATTCACAAAAAAATCAAGTTGTCTATAAACTTCTGCTTCTGTGAACATATTTCCCATAAACATGTTCACGTAACGGGCCTAGTCGGCATTCCAACGTTTTTGCAGGTACATTATGACGATACCTTATGTTTTGTTATCACAGCATACTTGTCGACTCCTATATATTTGCAGGATTTTCATTGATGAATTCATAATTTTTCTATTTAATGGATAAATAAACGTTTTTGAATTTAATTGACAAGAAATCTGTTGGCAAGTGAACATTGTTTAAAAGGAACATTTGGCATATTTTCAGCAGTTTGAGTTCAAGTGAAGATGTCAGAGGCCAAAGATAAATCCAGTTTTAATATTGATGTTGTTTTGCCTCAACAAGGACTGCTGTATTCCGAACACACATTTGATTACATACTTTGCAAACCAAAGCTAATGCCCCTAAAGTCTGTTACTTTAGAAAAGCTTGAGAAGATGCAAAAAGAAGCAGATGAAAAACTAAAAGAAATGCAAGAACAAGATCAAGTTACTGGAGTACATTGACTGCAGCACTATTAAATCTTTTCTACTGCTACTTTTTTTCTACTACTACAATTTTTCTATTGAAAACTAGCACAAAATGTCAATCGGACTACTTTTGACTGAAGTTATAGTGTCCTTTTGCCTTGCAGCAACTTTGCTGTATAGGTATGGAAATATTTTCCGAAATCATTTAATAGTTACACTATCAGTTCTGATTGCTTGGTACTTTTCATTACTTATTATATTTGTATTGCCTTTGGATGTGTCTTCGGTAAGTTTTTAAAATTTATCGATTTTATAGTTTCGATAATTTGAATGAATTTTTTTTTGCAGACTGTTTTTCGACAATGTGTCAATAATAGTATTAACATTGATGATTCATCAATAGTTCATGCTCTTGAAAATGGTTCAACAACCATCCTGCCGCCAACACATCAGTGCAAAGAGCCATGGTCAATGGTACCAGTACCAGAAAGAGTTTACCGAAATCTTTGGAGAGTTGTTTATTGGACCTCTCAGTGTTTAACATGGCTCATATTACCATTAATGCAGTCTTATATAAAAGCTGGTGATTTTTCTATTCAAGGAAAACTAAAATCTGCATTAATTGATAATGCTATTTATTATGGAAGCTATCTATTTATTTGTGGAGTATTGTTAATCTATTTAGCAATGAAACCAGGGGTTGATCTTGATGGGTAAATACTTTTGTATTAATGTTATTTCATCAAGAATATTTAAAAACTTTTAATTACTTTAATTCAATTTTTTTCAAATATTACAGCCCAAAAATCAAGGCAATTGCCTCTTCAGCATCAAATACCTGGGGTTTATTTTTATTGGTTCTTCTTCTTGGTTATGCTCTTGTTGAAGTACCCAGAGGTTTGTGGAATGCTAGTAAACCAGGTTATACTTTGCACTACAGTTATTTTAAAGCAGCTAAACTTAGCATGGATAAAGCTGAGGCTGAAGATACTGTTGCTGATGTGTTAGAGGTTTGTGCCGTATAGTCTTTGGTATTATTTAAAAATAACTTATCTCATTTTTTAATACTATTTTTTAGTCTCTTCAAGCTGCTAATATGGCTATCAATCCTGGTCATCCTTTCCACAATCATTTAGAAACAATATTTCAAAAAGTTCCAGCTGAAATGAAAGACATGATGAATAGAAGGCAATTACCAGATGATACACCTATAGATATACCATCAGAAAAAGCTCTGATTCGTTTGCATAGAAATGTAAGAGTGCTTAATTTACAAACATTCTGAGTTTTGATTATTGTAATTATTTAATTTTTTTTATTTAGACTATAAAATCTTTGCAAACATTGCAAAGAACTGAAACTCAATGGGGTATTTTAGTAGAAGATATTTTTAATTTGGAAGATATCGCAAGAAATCAAACTAGTCATGATAAAAGATTTAAGCCCAGTTTTCCTGTGCAACGTTCCGGAATATCGCGATATTTTTATAATCCCATTATAGGTATCTGAATATGAAAATGATACTTTTTTAAAATTTTTTATAGTAAAAAATATTATCATCATTTAATTTTAGAATGGTATTGGAAATGCTTTTTCAAAAGTTACATACAAAAAGCCTTATCTGTACTCTCAGCCATGTTATCAATTGCAGTTGTTTGGTCAGAAGTTACCTTTTTCAATGAAAAACCTGTGCTTTCGTTATTTGCAAGATTTGTCAATATGGCAAAAGCAAAATATGATTATTTTACAATTGAGGTGAACATACATTTCTCATTAAATTAAATGAAGCTTGTGAAATTGAATTTTACAATAATTGATTTAATTATTATTTTTCAGATGCTGTCAACTTTGGTGATTGCATATTTATGTTATTGTGCTTACTCTACGGTTCTGAAAATTCGAGTATTGAATTTATATTATTTGGCACCTCATCACCAAACAAATGAATATAGTTTAATATTTAGTGGTATGATGCTGTGTCGATTAACGCCACCAATGTGTTTAAATTTTTTGAGTTTGATTCATATGGATTCACATATTATAAAGCAGCAATTTATGGAGACACAGTATACCCAGGTATTGTATTAAATTAGATCGTTCAAAAAATTATCTTGACACTAATAAATTAATTACTTTAGATTATGGGCCACATGGATGTTATAAATATAATATCTGATGGATTTAACATTTATTTTCCTATGGGAATGCTTGCATTTTGTTTAGCAACTTACTTTAGTCTTGGTAGCCGAATGTTATCCATGCTCGGCTTTCAACAATTTTTGGGTGACGATGAGCTTACAACTGATCTCGTTGAAGAAGGTCGTGAATTGATCAAAAGAGGTACTTTCCACTTAAAATTTCATGAAAAAATGTTTAAACACTAACTGAATCAACATTTCATAGAGAGGCGAAAACGTCAAAGACAGGAGGACGCAATTAGTCGCCGGCGTGAATTTCAAGAGAGATTACCAAGCAGCGGAAACGCTTCGCGCTACAGAAGTTCAAGACAAAGCAATGACACGGGTGTGTACACAATTAATGAATTAGACGCGTGAAAAAAATGTTGCTAGTGCATATATTTTTTATGATTTTCAAAAATGTTGAAATGCAATAAAGAATGTAAAGTATCAATAGTTCTGCACATTACAATATACGTGCTCATGTTTAAATGTAGAATTATATGCATAAAAAATTCACCCAATCATATTTGTCCATACGAATTTGGTTGTAAATCATACTTTCTAAAAGATAGACTTTTTAATAATTTTCAATTTTTTACTATTTATTTAATCGAATGAGTAATTAGTTTAATATAAATAGTTTTCGAGGTTTATTAGATGATTAAAAGAAAGAAGTATTATTTTCAAAATCTTCGTAATAATCCGAAGATAGTATTATTATATTTGAATATATTTTATTTATTAGTGAATCTAATTTAAATGTAGTATTTGTGTTGAATTTTTGAACATTTTTTGCATAATTTACTAGAAAAGTTTAAAAAATAAACTCAGATTG
The DNA here is from genome assembly GCF_000599845.2 of Trichogramma pretiosum. Lineage (NCBI taxonomy): Eukaryota > Metazoa > Arthropoda > Insecta > Hymenoptera > Trichogrammatidae > Trichogramma > Trichogramma pretiosum. The sequence goes on along the minus strand of NW_019641647.1, from coordinate 1,897,653 downwards.
CGAGATAAATTTTTTGCTCATCATTTTTGCATGGATTTAACTATAACGTTTGCTTTCTAACTATACATTACTTATTGTGTATATGTAAGTGCGTGTAAATAGAGTTCAGCTTGAAAATCATGTAGTACGCGTGTACAGTGCGTGTGTGAAAGTGAGCGAAAACCCAACATAGTATTCTCGTTTTGCTATTTAGTGCGCTCGATGAAAAGGGACGATTCGATCGATTCAGCGCGAGCTGGACTGCTGCGTGATTTTGAGGCCAACAATGGTGTTTCGTCGACAACGACAGATTACGTGCAGCACGTCAACCGATCAGCCAGCAACCAGTCATTCAACAATGATGGCTCCTATTATGGAACCAGTGAATCCAACCGTTTCGACCGTGGCTACCCTGCCGACGATTATTCGGACTTTGCCGGTGATAATTTCTGGAACTACACAAGCGATAGCAATCGCGTCGGCCCGGCACCACGGGGACTATTTGATGATATTTGAACATGCTACGATCCTCGTTGTTCAATGGCAATGAGTTTGACAAGAAATATGCATTTAACTGTATCGAGTTGGTACGTGTGAAAGTCATTTTGTACATCAATGAACACCAGAGTGCGCCGAACAATAAAATAACTGTACGATAATCAATATGAAGATAATCTCAGTTGGTATCAATAGTTCATTACTTTAGAAATTGTATACTTATTGATGGTTCCATTTGAAATTCATTATTATACTCATGCAAAATAGTATAGCGTAGTTTTGCCAAAAACTACCAATAAGTTGTTTCGGGCACATTCAAATACGGCCACGAAGTAATGCTATGCTCTGGAGATGCAAAATTTAATCACTTTCAATGCATACGATTTGAGATAAAATAATTAACCCAATTGATGCACAAATAACGTCAATATCTTTGGTAGATTTTACGAGAAAAAAGTTAGTTATTTAATAACATATAATAATTGAGTCTAAACCTAGATCAAAACCTTATTAAAAACTTTTTACAAACAAACTTGTGTCATATTCCCTTCAACTCATTTGCTTTAAAATTTATTCAGATTCTAATATCGATTTACGATATAAAAAAAAAAATTTAGAGGTGTTATAAAGATTTTCACTTTAAATCTTCGATACGAATATAAATTTTTTTTATTTACTCACTTTCTATAATTTTTTTTTTAATACAAAGGTAATTTTGTTTAATTGATATGTTTTTTTCTGTTTAAAATGAAAATTATAGAATTTTTTAGAAATGGATTTTTAGTTCCGAGATACATACCTAATAAATTCATTTAGCTCATCTGTATTTATGAATTTTTGATGTATAAATCGAGTACCACTACCGATATAGATTATAAAAAGTGTCGCACCATCATTAGTAAATTAATGTAGTTAAATTTTTTATCTCAAGTATAATTATGATAGCGATGGGCTAATTTGGACGAGGTTTCGATTATGTGAAATCTGTGCACTTTTCATAGTTAAAATTTGTAAGAAGTTTTACGTAATTTGAGCACCTCGAATATATTGTAGCGAAAAAGGCCGGTGCGCTGTATATGAGGAGCGTATATGCCTCAACTCTCTCTGCCATACTTGCCAGAGGGAGCGCGCTCCTCGATAAACGGACGTTAAGGGATTATATGTTCAAGTCAATAGTTTATGTTTAATGCTCAACAGATAAATAGAGGACTTTAATCAAATTGACAAATACCATAAAGCGTAAAATTATTTTTTTCAGAATTAAATTTCATGATGTTTTTTTAACATTTGGTATACATAAACATTGTTGTTTTTTCAACAGTAAAAATAATTATAAGTTAATTTGTATACACACCATATTTTTGTGGAATTGTTAAAGTTTAAAAAAAATTGCATTCCACATTTACCATAAAGATTATTGACACGATTGTGGTAAATAAATTTATCCTACAGTGAAAATGAAAAATATCCAGTCTAAATAAATGAATACTTAATTTGAGTTTCATGATATTATTTATTTTGCACTTTTAACATTGGAATAAAAGAGTATATCGAATGAGTATACTTTCCACTAATGTTACACGTTGCTCTTTTTTAATTCTCTAAATCCCCTTTCAGGATAATAATATTAAAAATTTATAGCTAAAATATATTTTGTATAATTATTTGTTCAACATTTGATGTTGTACAACCAAATTATTTATAAAACATTCATCGTCCTGGAGGTACACCATAAAAAATGTTAAAGTGTAATCTCAAAAATCAGTAAAATTTTACATTGTGCTTATAAAAAAGACGACGCCTCTTTTTTTTTACATTTTACTAAACATGCTCTTATTCACATGAATCGCATGTGTTTGTTTCAAACTTCAACAACATTAGTTTAGATCTAAATTAAAATGTGTATGTAGTCTAATAACTAGGTATATTTGATCAATAAATATAATCTCAACGGTAACGATAAATAGTAAAATCACTTGAAAAGTAATTTGAAAAGAAATGTATTGAGATAAACGTAAAACAAAATCAATTCAAGCAGGATACACGAGATAGGATGCGATACTGATAACGAAGATAATAGTGAAACAATAAGCAGTTAAGATTTTTATGAGTTTTTTGCGTTCGCTCATTTTTGCATTGTAATACGATGGGTTTTTGATGAGCTTTGGTTTTGTACCAGATATAGCTATAAATAATGGCTCGAGCATTAATATACTTGTTCTGTTGTTTAAATTTTCTACTTGCTCAACTGCAGGATCTTGTTCTAATATCGGTACTTTCATTGTAGCATTTTTATGCTCAGTAGGACTAACAATTGCAGTATTCATTTCTATGTCAACTACTTTTTCCGAAAACTCATTGTACACCTTACTTTCAGGAAAATTATAGTTTTCAGTCCGAGATAGATAATTTTGTTGATTTGAATTCGATGCCAAAAGTAAGGCGTTTGGTTCGAAGCTGAATTGGAGATTGTTTGGCTGGACGATTGAACCGTCATTATGAAAGGTACCAGAAGTTTCATTCCTCGACGATTTATAGATCGGGATAAAGTCATCATCATCGGGATGAGTGAAAGTCGTTTTCTCGGATACTGGCAAAATTTCTTTAATTCGTAGAGGCTGCTTTGCGTAAAACAATCGATCGCTATAAATTGGGCTTGTGCCTTCAACGGCACAGAGGTAGCAATATTTCCGGGCATAACTCGGACGATCACTTTCGAGGTCTATGAGATCAGTATCAATCGAAGTATCGATTTTTCTCCTCTTGAAAGCCACCGTTGCAGTTTCATTGATGACGTCATATAATTCTATTAGATATCGAACATCGTCGGAGGGTGCGAGTGCGTGTGTCTCCGTGATTACGTGCTGGCTACGTTTTGTTGCATGATTATTGCTACTACTTTTCATTTCTGAGTGAGGTTTGTGCTGGTGACTTTGGTGAACACACGCGTACTTTGCTCAGTTTGTGGAGCTCTCTAACTCGAGATTTTCTTTTAATCTGTTCAAATCGTGCAGTACCTGTAATGAATTAAAAATGACAATAATAATAATAATGATAAAAGTAATAATGATAAAAATAATGTACCTCGATAATAGCCGAGGCACTCCACGCTTGAGTTTGACAACTGTCGCGACAGTATTCTCCTTCCTTGTTCGTGAGTTCAGGAAGGCCACGCCAATGATTACTGGAAGCCTCGGTAAGATGCCTGGAAATGACTGCCTCGGTCCATTCGATGGTACGTTGAAGCTCGGTTTCGTCTCCAAGCATCGACGTGTACTGCAGCTTTGCTCGTAAAAAGTACCCAATCGGCCAGAGCCATTCGGGCCCTTGATGATAATTCCATCCTTGAGCCACTTTCGGATCGTTTGAGTCGTTGGCATTGTCATAAAAGCCGTTGTAGGCCCAATCGGCGGGATCCAAAGTTTTCATGCCCAGTGGGCCCAAGAGAATTTTTTCGGCTTGTTTCAAGGCCGTTAAGGCACGTTTAGGATTAAACAAACTGGGCGACTATAATGAAATCCCACTATGAGCTATCTTGATGATGGCTTTAAGATAAAATTCAAAAAGATATACTTACGGCAACCATAGCTACGGGAAAATTGGGTCTCAATTGGTAATCCGTCCATGGCTGTGTAGCTCCGTGACAATCTTTATATATGCCACGCCGATGAATCAAATCGGCTCCCAACTCACCTTCAGTTGCTTCCTCGTTCACATAGAAGTAAGTATCGAAGTTATCCTTAATTTTGTCGGCCCACTGCTTGTAACTCCAAGTGACCGTTGTACCTGTGCAGCAGAGAGCCAATTAACGCGCATCGTCAACGCCAATTAACGAACCGCTCGACTCAAGTCTACGAACCATCTCGATTTTTACGCTGAACACTGCCGTGAGGAAAAAGATTTTGTTTGTAGAGCTCAGCGAGAAACACGAGACTGCTGTGGCATAGTCCAACTATTTCAACGGCAGAGCCGTCCCTCGGCGTGGCCGGTTTACCCTTGTTGCCGGCTTTCACCGAGGAGCCCATCTTATCCATCCAAGTGCCGCAGTTGGCCTCGTTGCCGCCAAACACGAAGCCAGTTTCGGGATTCACGCCGATCTGATTGTTGAAGCCGCGATCGGTCATGTGCTCGTCTATGCGGGGGCCGGCGTTGCGCTCGCGGAAACAAAGACCCTGGAAATGTACGCTAAGGGCTTCGTGCATCACGTCGTGCAGTGGTTGATCCTGTGAAAGATGCCAGAGTTTACAAGAACGAAAGCCGATCTTTGCTCGTTGGCTTTTCGACTATTTACCACTTGGCCAGCGGCAGTTGCTGGTGAATCGTCGCTTGGAAACAGCCTCGAAACTTTATCCGTTAGAATACTCAGACCGTTCGGAGTCTCGTTGACGAAGCATTGAATCGCGTAGAGCCACCACCACACGGCATCTCGACAATTAAATCTATGCATTTTCAAAAGTCATATTTTTCTTTGGACATCAAGTTCTAATGTAATGCACGGTAGATTATAAAAGTTATACCTGGCATTTGCACCTCCGTCCAATAAGTTAGGAATCAAACCATGACGCAAAGTACCAGCGAATGCGAGAATGATGAAGCGAGCCTCTTCGTACCTGCCGGTGAGCACAAGTAAACCTCGAAGGGCAATGAAAGTGTCTCGACCCCAGTTTCTCATGTATCCCACGGCAAAGTGCGGTAATCCAGCCGACAAGGTCAGGCAGTGTTGTTTCTTGGCACCGTGCATGTCTTTGATTTGCGGCAATGGGGGCTCCAATGCCGGTGATAAATCCGGTAGCTGCGCCGACTTTATGATTCCGCCAACTTGAACCGATACCAATGACAAAAGTCGAGTGAAGTCCGTTCCGTCTCTTACGAAGCTGAAACGCGTCGTTATCCGGACGTTAAAATTTGAATCTACAGTACTTGGGTGCTATCTATACTGAATAAAAAATGCTTATACTTGGACATGAGACTGAAGCATTGCTCGATGAGAATCGAGTACACGTTAACGATGATGACGTCAAAATAACTTGGGACTAAGTAGCGTGGGATTAGCTTAAAAGGTTCCGAGGCTTTTTCCAACCATTCGCCTAGGGCCAATGTACCATCGTCTTCTTTGAGTCGCTGCCACGTGTAATCTATGAAAAACCATCGATTCATTTGTAAATATATTCGTGCCAACCGCACCGATACATTTTATCAAATTCTTACCAATTAACCAGTTGCCTTGTCGAAGATTATTGCACAACGGATGTCCGAGATCGTTATTTGAGCGTATATCAGCCAACAAAGATATCACACCTAGGTCATGCAATAAATAAATAAAGCGATACGTTAAAAACATGTACCCAAGAAAAAAAAAATTAATAAAGAAAAAAAGGAAAAAAACGAACCTTGCAGTCCAGCATAAACTAAAGGTCCGTAACCAGGTATATCATAAACGCCAAACTTGTTTGAAGTTTCGTCTCGTTCTTCTTGATCGCATCTGTAGAGAGCTCGGTTGAGATCGGCCAAGCTCAAACGCGACGCTATTGCACGCAGATCTGTGTTGTTCAAAGTTGTGAGCATTTCAACGAGGTCGTTAGCTTGCTCCACAGCTGGTTTAATATTGGCGTGAAGAGAAACTCTGCGAGAATCGGAGCAATTACTTAAAAGAAATTCCGATATAAGTTATTACGTTTACTGACCTTATGGCTACGACCGAGCCCGGCTGGAATTGAGTAAAGTTCAACTGAGTGATTTTAGGGTCCCCTGAATCGACTTTTTCAATGGATTTCGAATCGCTTAGTTGAATGTGTTCTTGGACACGGACCTTATATTCAGAGTATCCATTGACATATTTTTCGTTTTTTAAGTATGATTTAGGATAACTGAAGCGAGGCCCACCCTTCCTGTAGAAAATACAGGTTTAGTCGTAATTATTCTACGTAAGTTTTTTCCTTTTTTTCGAGAATAAAGTTAAATAATTACGCAAATCCTTCGTGGGTCAATCCCGCCTCAAGAATAATTTCTTCGACAATACCCTCGACTCTCAATGGTTTGATGTAACGATGTAAGTCCCTTGCGTTAGGGTCTGGATGTCTAAAGGCTGTAAAGGCCACAAGCACGACGCTCTCGTGAGTCAAGGGAGAATGCCTCGTTACGGCCACCACGTCTACGTCCAATTGATCGACAAACACCTGTGAAAAGCACTTGAGTCCAAGCCAGTAGTGCAAGTCGTTCAGGGCTCTTTTTGCCGCGATGATTCCTGATTCGCAATTGACGTATCTGTCGTCCTCGAGGGCCAAATTTTCGTCGTCCGTCCACTCGGTGTACTGTCTATCCTCGTCGACTACGTGAATCTGCAGAAAATAATTTCTCATTGCACTATACGAACCAGCTGAGCTAGACTATTGTCAAAGATAGAAAATGAATCTCACATGATGAGGCACGAGTTCGTCGTAGCCGCGATTGCTGCCACTAGCGCAGCAAGCCATGGAGACGAGAGCCGCGCTTGGAAGCAAGTCGAAGACGCTGCGTTTCTCCACCGGGCTCGGATTGTCATGGGTCTGATCGAGAAACAGAGCATAGGCTATGCTCGGTACCAGAGGTCTGTGGCGAGCCTGAATGAAAGCTCCGACGGGCTCACCTCCGTATCGGTACACCAGTCTACCTTCCTCGTGACTGTCCCAAGCCGACATGGCCTCTGCGCGTGAATTTCAATTGAGTTTTATTGCTTGCCTAAGAAGTAATCCACTTTTAAAAATTTACCTCTGACTAAGCAAGTGATACCCAAGCGATTGACGAAAATATTATCCTTTTGATCAGAATTCGTGAATAGCTCAGCGACGACGAACAAATCTGGTTTTACTTGTCGAGCCGCGTCTAACATGTACTACAAACATCGAGATTACCAGTATTAATCGAATGAGGACTTTTGAGCTTCGAGTTTGACTCACCTCTGCCACGGGTATCGGAGTCGAATGACAATTGTCCAGCCTGATGCCGTCGAAAATTTTGGCTGTTTGCTGCACGTAACTGGCCATACGTTTCCACAGTGCCGGACAGTCTTCCGGGTTGTCTCCATATCGAAGCTTCACACTGTCACCCCAGGCTATGAGCTCTCGCCTTATGTACACGTTCGAGTCGGGATCGGCAAAATTTTTTAGAGGGTCACCGTTCATAACCCAGCCGTTGTGGGCCATCAAGTAGCAGCCCTTTATCGAGTACATGATTTCTTCTCTTTCCGCGAAATTTCTCGGGCTACCGTAATCGGTAAAATACCTGCGAGAAAACTAATTCGGTCATTGACGCTCAATAAGCTGTCAAGTAAAAAATTACTAATATTACCTAGGTACGAGTGGATTCCTCGTGCTCACTTCTTTTAGCCGTGGTCCATCGGCTTGGACACGGAAGTATCTCATTCCGGAGATGGAATTTTCAACGGCAGCGTTTAAATGATTCTGAATTTCGTTTGTAATACTATCGTTGAGTTGCTGTAAACGATTTTTTAGCTCTTCTGTACATTTTCGCAAGCGAGATTCTTCATCGAAGCAGTCGGGCCTACATTAACACCATTATTTTTCAAATGAAACTGTTAAATTTTCCTCTCTTGTAATTCAAACTTTTACCTGTAAACATTGTACAATTTAAGCGCCAATGGCATATCTATAGTAGCCTTCAACCGTCGATAATCCCGATCTCTTATGATATCGATAGATTTGCCCGCAAATTCCTCCAAATTTTCATTCGGTAGCTGATTTCTCACACAATTCGTAAACTCTGATATTATCTCCTCGATGTTAAGCGTGAATAGCTCATGGATTTTGGCAATCGGTAAAAAGTGTGTGTGCAAGGCATGACGTATAGCCTATAATCAAAAATTTGGTTGAATGTCAGCTAATCGATACCTTTGTTCGAATCCTCTATACCAACATTTAAATGGTCTTCTGTTTCGACGACTGCTGGAATTCCTCGACTCTCCCAAGAGCCAGTTTCGACTTGTAACGTAAGCTCGAATAAAATTGCATCCAAAATGTAGGACGGACGGAGATGTGGACAATTGACACAATTGTATGTACATTCAGGATTATTGATCAAAAATGGACTCTCATTGGCTGTGTGATTCAGGACAATGTCGCATATACTAAGCGTCTGTAAATTATTGATGAAAAAAAATATTTCACAATCGTTGTAAAATACTATTAGAAGCTTATACTTACGTCCCATTCATCGCGGATTTTTTTTATAAGCTGTTCTATTTGATCAAACGTCGTTTCTTTGTCAGGACAATCGTTAAACGAGGAATTGAGTTTTAAATGATCGCTGAGACTGTATGCCGAATTGGACTCTCCCAAAGTCTGTGATAAATTTGAAATCGTAAGTATCGCATCAATAAAAATGATGAATAAGATGAAAAATATTACTTGTATAGGAGTGAAATGAATCATATTGTAGCCAGATTCGTAGGATACCCTCAATTTATTTTCCCAAGTCGAAAATGGTCCAAGTAGCTTGGATAGTACTGTTTGGCATTGTATGCTGTCAATCGGAAGTATCTTACCATTTTTACCGACGGTAAGTTCTGGATCGACTAATATGTAACCTGATGCCATAATTTTTCCGATGTTTTCTCCACTGTAAGAATAAAAAACGCAGTTTAAACTTTGTAAAGTATGGATTTTACAATAGGGATTTCACCTTGATTGGGCGATGTAGTAATGAAAAGATCCCGCGAGAGATACCCTTAAAAATGCTGACTCGTGATTCCATGGCAAATGATAGTACGTCCCTCTTTCAAATGGATTTCCACTCAGCAATGGATGATTTGTAAAAACGTCGACCGCTTGACCTAGTAGCGAGGCGCCTAGTCTGAATTCGACAACCCATCCTGAAAGTAAAAAAAAATATTGAAAAATGTTTGTTATCTAAAAAGGAAAATCTCCAATAATTACGAATACCTTTTTTTAATTTATACAAATTGCCGTCCTGATGCTCTCCTTTGTTTAATGTTAATACTCGTACTTGGTCGTTGTTTTGAGTATCGGCTGAGAAGCCAAGATTTTCCATTATACGTTTTTTGGACTTCTGCTGACCAAATATAAAAAGATTCTATATAGTAATAAGCATTTTTAATTGAAAAAATAAATATGATTCATAAAAAGATTAATTCAATATTCACACAATTTCAAGTTATTTACGCAACAACGGTATTGTTTTTCAGTTATTATTTAAGTGAACAAATGAAAATATAATGATTGAGGACAAAGATGTACAGTACCGTAAGTAAATTCGCCAAGCTTTTATAAAGCTTTCGCAAATATTGATCATAAAATTGACAAGTATATTGAATGAATAATGCATACAAAGAGTGCAACATTTGAGGTTTGGAAAAAAGGAAGAAAAACGAAAAAGTCGAATAATATATCACATACTTGCTACGAGACAAAGACGTCGCAAAGTATGAGCTTCTCGAAATCAGCCTTTACGCGTGTTTTCATGAAATTTTAACGCTATATAGTATGTACACTCTGCACCAAACAATGCCTACTCGTTTTTTCATACGTATACAAAGTACGTACAAGCTACGTATACGTGCAAGCCACATTAAAGGTGGCGAAATATAAGTTAACAGACTCGCTCGGATTACCGTATCCTCGGTATAAGATTGAGAGACACGTACTCGAAACCTATATGTCTTGTCCCCAAAGTTTGGATGTCACCTGCGTGGCTGGTGTATTATTTCATCATTACGTTATTTTCCAAGGCAAGAACCTGACAATAATGTTGACTTGTGCACCAATCAACAGAGACCAAAAAATTATGATAAAATCTCGTGGGGCTTAAAATTGTCATTTTTTAGTCTTTATCTTAATCGTTCGAGCTATTTTCAATTCAATGCAAATCGCACAATTACATCATGCTTTTGAAATTATCATCAGCTTCTATAAATATATCGAGATTTTTCGCTTTAGTATTTGTTATATTCATGCATTTAAAGCACAAGTTGGATCAACATAAAATCGTACCATCAAACTAAAATGTTTATGACGTTCTTTTGGAAATAAAATGAGAAGATTAGAAAAGAACAATAAATTAAACATGTAACGATCACTTAATTGTATTTTTGGTTTACAGCAGTTTTGAAATTCAAGTAGTAGTCATTTTATCAAAACGTTATTTGTCTATTTAGTTACGAACTGGTTCATATACAATCAGAGAAAAAAACATTCAACACCTAACTGTTTTTTCAACGGGGCTTAATTCAGTAGCGCTTTTCTTTATAACATCTTCAATTATAATGTCAACAATTTTTTCTAGAGGTTTTTCAATCTTAACTTTTATAAGTTCCTTTGTGTCGACAGATTTGCCAGCTGTACTTTCTGAATGCTTTGAAATGCTATCATCTACTCTCTTTATAACTTCTTTTTTGACAGACTCATTAATGATAGATGTGTTAGGGTTTTCAACAATTTTTACGATACTTTTTTCAGCGGAACTTTCCGCAGTATTTTCACTCACACCTTCGATCGCACGTCGTTGGGGACTCAACTGAAATATTGCAATCAGTAAAATTGGTGTAATTTCATAAATTTTTTTTTCATTGGTACTTTAACTGAAGAATATAATTAACGAAAAGCAGTAACATAATTTTTTTAAGAAGATACTGAAGCCAGATTCAAAGGACTATTTCCGAATATTTTTCTAAAAAGCTACGAGGATGTCTTCATTTTATTGGTTTTCTAGATATCTACTTTGAGAATTATTTACTATCTTTTTAGAAAAATATTATGTAAAAATCTCAGTAAATGTGTTTAAACATTTTCGTTTTGGCCTGAATTTGGTATCTCCTTAAGATAATGAATATTTACTGAAACTTACATAAGTCCACACAAGAGTCATGCAGCAGCGAAAAAAATTTCCTATCTTCTGAAATATATTTTTAATAGCGACCATTATTGTACTCATTTATGATATAATAAACAATGTTTTGTCACAGTCGAATATCGGGATTTAAAGTCACTTGTATTTTCGACCTATTTAAAAATGAAAACAATTCACATTTTTGTTACTTTATCCACTTTATCTGATTCCTATGAAAATATAAAATTATAAAATAAAAGTAAAGATGTTAAACATGAATTTATCAATCCTCTTTTCATAACGAGTGGCAAAAAACTGATTTTGAAAGACACTGCGTACATTCTAATGAAATTGGATATGTTAATCATGAACATTTTTTTACCTCCCACTACATTAATACTCGTTCTGAGTTTTTTTGATCATCTAATATTCTCGAATTGCTAATATTTTGTGGTATTCGTGATTATTCACTATTAAATTTATATATTTGCATTGTTTCTTATTAAATATGTTATTTTAAAATATAAAATACGATCTCTATAAGGATAACCCTACTAACAGACATAATATCACTCCAACAATTGGAATTATTTCCATCACTTTTATTAAAACAATTTCAACCTTTCGTCATCATTTCCGTTGGTATTATCATGAAAAAAATATTAATTAATCAAGTTCTCGTACCAAGTTACTACATGTCAATGAAAAGAAGAAACCTATGTATAAATTAATACATTATTCTCGTCACTTTATATAAATTTTACACTTACACTACACTTACATTTTTGTACTTTCTTTTTCTACTACCCAACACTTTTAATATTCTTTTCTGTTGGTAGGGTTACTTTTACAGATATCGGTTATGATAATTTAAAATTGTGACATAATAAGAAATATCTATAAATTATTAATAAATATCTTATGTTCAATACCATATTTTTCGCAACTTATTATGAAAATTTTAACGAACCACACTTACAATCTCACTACCCTAAGTGCACGTAATTTAACATTCCAGTAACTTTATGAAAACGCATCGTGCTATTACGGTATAACCAGTTTGATTGAGCTTAAAGTTATTTTTTATTAATATTTTTAATAATTTAGTTAATAATTTGATAAAGTACAATTTAACTGAATGTGATTCATCTGTTAATAATGTAAAAAGATTGGGGAGGGGAAGTGACTTCTTAAATATGAAAATCAATCATGAGCAATTTTTCATCTTTCACTAGTTACTCAAAATATGAATCGTCGGAGTTTTTGAAAATATTTTTACGAAAAATAAGTACTCTATATCGATGCTCTAATTTAAACATGGTTTTTAAATTTTAAAACTGTCTCAAAATTATAAGCATAAATTTTTATGTTCATAAAAGCTTACCAGAAAAATTAAGTCACTCTTATTTTTATGAATTTAAAAAAATTTGTATGAACTTCAATAACGATAGAATTACTGGTACCCACAGAAAATTTCGAGAAATGTCGAGTTTATCGACGCAAACAATTGATTCCTTTAAATTAACCTTTCAATAAACAGTAGAAAAAGTACTTGATGCTTTCCTTATACAGATTAAGGTATCTTCACACTATATTTAATTTCTTAAAAGAATTAAAAATAAGATGAAAAATAATCAAGTTCAAAAAGATGAACTATAAGTTTAATTCAAAGCTTTTTCCCAGTCTAGTTTTTTAATGCATAAATGCAGAAGAAAAAGGAAATGCATCAGTTTTCCTGTCATGGAATTTGCGTCCAAAAAGTATGACTTCACGATAGGTTTAACTCCAATTTTATTTCGTGTGCCGAATGAAATTTCTTTACTTTTTTTTCAACTTTTAAATTTTTAGCAATCAAATATGATTGATTTTATTCTATAAGATAATTATGCTTAACATGTGTTTCTTTGGAAATAGTTGAACACAGAGCAAAAAACATATGAGTTAATCAACCCTATAATGAGTAACTGAACTTCATCCGAAAATCTTGATTTCAGTTTTTTTACCTTTTTTTTTATTAACTGTTTTATGAGTAGTTTTTATAAATTTGATTTTTTGCTATTAAAGGCATAAGAGTATTATAAAAGAACTATGTATTTATACGAAGTTTTACTTGGACAAATATTAAATTTGACAATTTTAAAGGCGAAGAGTGCAACCTAGGTGAGCTTGAATGAATTATTTCACAGTGAGTTGTAAAGCAGGTCAAAGCGCTAGCCGTGAATGTTGAGGTCAACCTAAATGGTACGCCAAATTCACGCACGAAACTTATTTCCATGCAAAAATGATCGATTATGATAGTATTTAGAAATTGACGTCAATTCATTAAAGCAAGTGAAGCAAAACAATTCCTCACCGGAGTTTTCAATGGTTGCGTTAATTCTATCGAGCTTTCCCTATTACGCTCTAAAATTAACCCTGAAATTGCTCAAAGTAATAAGGCATGCAAGCCTTTATTGCTTTGAGACTATTTTATACATGATAGACCTCACTGGATTTAAACACATGCACTTTCTGCACAAATTACACGAGACACTGTCAAAGGCACAAAATTTTCGCGTTCTATCTTTCAAAGTTGATAGGTGCACATAATATTAGAATTGAAAAAGGAATAATTTTAAATTTACTACTTTCAAATTTTATTTAAGTTACATTTGTATGTTATTAATAATCGAAGAAATTGTTTTTAAATCAAGTACGGATGTATGACAGCTAGAAATGGGATAAAATACTGGACGGTCACCTACATGTGCGAAGGATTACAGCTTAGACGAGGGTGCGTGATTACACGCTGATGTATCAGTAAACTTTCTTATTCGTTAAAGTACGACCTCTGCCACCACGCTTACGATATCAAAACGTCGTTATAGTTTCGGACATGTCTATCGCACAATGCAACCTTGCATCGACTCGCGGCACAAGATGCGCATAAGAAGTAGTAGCTGTAGCGAGATGAAGGTCAACAAAACTGCCCGAACTGAAAGCTAGAGATCTAATGGAAGGCCGCATGAATCTATATACACACATAGCAGCTCTTGGGTATTTAAAAGCAGACGACGATGTCTTCGTAGCCAGCTGATTCCTAACTATATTTAAGACATTATCTATATTGATCAATAGAATAATAGCTAACAAAAATCATAAGATAACCGAGAAATCTTCTTTTTCTGAACAAGATAACGAAGGGAATGCAATACAAAACAAAATAAATTTTGATATTTTTAGTTTAAAAGTAGAACTTTAATTCATCAATATTGATAAAATTGTTCACACCTTCGACATGAAATGACCAAACATCGATTTTGAAGATAACAATTATTATTTCGATTAGTTTTGATAAAATTAATACATTTATTTCATTTTTCATTCAACTTATAATTATAGTTTTTTCAAGTTTATCATTGTATACTCCATATATATTTGTGAAGAGTTAATTTTGAATGATTCTTTTATTGCTATTTTTTACCAGCAAGTCGTTCTTATTATTGGAAAACGAGTGAACTTTGGAAAAACTTTTTTGAGATATCTATAAAATATTTTTAAACTTATATGTCTAAGAAATACCTAAATTTAGGTATCTTAGATTCCTGTCAGACTAAAATTTAGTAAAAATTTAATAAAATCTGATAAATATACACGAGGGTAATATTTTTTCTTAAAAATTCATGCCAAAGAGTTTGGGGGAATATTATTTGGGACTTAATGGGTTAAAAGTACTTATTTTTTAATTTTTCATTGTTTTTCGTAATGTCTAACATAGAATCTAGCATACAACTTAACAATCACGATTCAGAAGCTCAAGACGTAGCCCGAAAAGAACAGCACCAACTGTCAACTGAAATCCTATCTATAAAAGCAACGAACGGGACTCTAAATTGTATTACTATAATATGAATAGTTGAAGTGAATATAATATTTAATTTTATCATATATCTTATACAACACTAAACATTTTTTTTTACTTTTTATAGTACTCTTTAATCGTGGTTTCACTGTTGATTTTCACATGTAAGTAGTCTAATTCAGAATAGAAATGGGAACACGCGGCGAAACGAACCTGAAATCGATTCAAACATATCCGCCAATGTTTCTGTTGGTTTCGGTGTATTGGTCGATAAAGAAGACGCTACAGCCATTCGTTTATCATCATTATTCGCGCTGTACACAATGGCAATAATGCTGAGAGTCGTCTGCACACATAATAACCGAACAAGCGTGCCACCGAATTCTCCACGGCCTGTATAGTAAAAAACAATAAAACGCGAAATTGCGAGTTAGGAGGTTGCGCGTACATAGTGCTGCATATATAATACTTGTTTAGTCACAGTTTGCGAGCAGCGTCTGTGTAGTGCGTGCAAAATGGCAACATCAACCGATGAATTGAGTATGTATACATTATTTTGAAGTTGATTACACCTCGTTCATGAGGCTGTGCACAACGACCGTTATATTTTTATAGTGAAAAGCAAATAATTTTGAAAAGTCCGAGCTGGTGAATGACTGGCGAATGTGCCTGGCTCGTATAGCGTTCGCTTTTAACGCCGCATCGGGGATATATCTTCGGTTGTCGCGTTGCATGTTATACTTCCAGTTTGTGCTGTGCAGAGTACCTTCGATTCGATTCTCATAATATATCAACTCACATTCATGAATGCAATGTTACAATGCAACAGTAGGTAAACTTGAAGATTGGCGTGCAACATTTGTTTACCAATAACCAAAACAAAAATACCCGACTCATGATGTATCATTGAGGCTGTTGATTGCTGGCGCTGCTGAGCCGTGCGCGCTTCATATGCAAGCGCAGCCCATCAGTTACTTGTTTAATTGGCGCTGAAGTTTGGAGGCTTTACTCTCAAACTTGCAATGAAGTCGATCGCGAATTACAACGAAACAGACGATCGACATTGCTCCGGCTAATTGTCGAGCAAGATCGGTAATCGATGTATTGTGCTGCTGCGATGGTCATCGGCCTGCGGGCTTGATCCTATCAGAGTAGCGCACGCGTTCTTCCGCTCAGCTTCTGCACTTACATGCTAGTGCACTGCCAAAGTTTGCAACACGTGGTTTTCCTCACTGTTCTGCTGAGCTCTCTGCAATCTATCTTAGTTTTTATACCTACTGCTTTGCGTGCTCTTTGCACTTTCATTCGCGTTTGCCATTGCATTTGTGTGTGTCTCTCTGGTGCATTCAAGCACGAAAGGGCTTAAAAGACTGTATGCACTTATACGTCGTCGCGTACATGTACTTTACGAGCTCGAGCTATTCGTCATATTCGTTATAATAAAACTCCATGCACATCGAGTGTTGTATATACCTTGTATTCGCACATATACTACATACTACATAGCACCGAAAGAGAGAGAGACAGAGACAGAGAGACACTGTACATTGTAAGGCTGTACTGCTTGCTCTCTGCTAACACCCATCCGTATCATATAGGTGCTGCAGACGAGTCAACGTGTGTCTGCCATCGAACTGCAAGATTGATATGTGGTGAATTTGTTATTGTTTTTTTTTTTTTGACTCGCACGATCGAACAGACTGCAGTGACCGAAATAATGGCAATGGCTGAACAGCCGATGGATGCAAAAAGTTTGTGCTTATTTCCTTATTCTGTTAATTTATAGAACATTTTTTTTTATGTCTAGAAGCATTTTTTAATTTAACATATCTATATATGTATGAAAAATAACTGACATTCCACAAACCAGGTAGCCTAAAGTAGTATGCGATTGCAAATTGTGTGTAATATTCGCAATAAATTACGTGGCTAATAGCCATTGTAAGCTTCGCCCAACTTTTATACAACTCAGCTTTCTTTCATCAATTGTTCCTGCTAACGGAGCAGTTGCATTTCGTTGCAGATCAGTCATTTATATACATACACACCCACAGTTAAAGAGTTCGCATTTCCGAGTCTTTTCGTCATCTTTTGCTGACTTCGCGTGCGCTAAACTACGGCAACGACATATAACAGCTGATGTTGATGCTAATCATCCCTATAATGACTCGTACTTTTCGAATCGAAACCGGCTGCGTCTATTGTGTTGCTGGCTACACCTATAGTTTTTTAACTATAATTGCAATATGGCTTTCCTCGACTATATTTATAATCAATGAATGTTCTGCTCTTTCGTCATGTCGCCGAACTTGGTTTTACTATGGCGGAATTTATTTCTCATACGTTTTACAAATTTTCTGACATGATTAGCTAATCACTCTTCATCTTAAGCACAATAAATCATTGATTATCTAATAGAGAAAATATAAGGTACCACCTTTAGGAATTATGATATCAATCAACTTTTTAATGATTTGATGATTAATGATATTAAAAAACTCAAGAGATACATCTTAGCGTTCAAAACTTATATAATTAAAAAAATATTTTTATGAATAATCTAAGTTATTATAATATAAAGTACCTTAACTTTTTAGAAAAAATTTACAAGTTTTTCTGTTTATGTCAATTCATTTTTACAATTTTTTACAATTTACAGTCCTATTAGAGCGAGTCTTCCTTCGTTTAGGATCAGTTGACTCAGATGAACAGCTGCAGGCAGCAATATGTAAATTTTTACCTCCTGTTCTTCTGAAACTCTCCAGTACTCAAGAAGGAGTTAGAAAGAAAGTTATGGAACTTTTAATTCATATAAACAGGAGAATTAAAAGTAGACCTCAAGTTCAACTTCCTGTAGAAGCTTTGTTGTTACAATATCAAGATCCATCAGCAAGTTCATTTGTGATAGTAAGTTTTTTTTTTTAATTTACTTCAATTTAATAAATTTTATCAATTAATATTTTTAACTTTAACAATGGCTTTAGAATTTTACCATCATCTATATAAAACTTGGCTTTCCAAGGCTAGAAGTTAGCAAGCAAGCTGAACTAATCCCTAGTGTCTTAAATGCCATTCAAGGAAAGCCTTTATCACATCAAGATAGGTGAGTAAAAACATCTATTTTGAATAATTTAAAAAATCATATTATCATTTTTAACTCTTGATATAATTTTTAGTTTACTGTTAATAGTAATGCCAGCATTAGCTCATGTGATTATACCATTAGATCCTGAAAAAAGAGCTGCTCTCTTTGGACTTCAAGACGAACCACAAGTAGCTAAACAACTTCTTAATTTCATGCTAGATATGTTGTTATTGCCTTACGGGTAGGTAAAAAAATTTAATAAAATTTGTATGTTTTTCAAACTTAATTTATCATATGTTTCATGTATATGTTTTTTGGGCAGAGCAATTAGTCAAAATGAAAATCAACAACCAGGACAACCTATTGATTGGTCTCAATATAAAGTGCCACCTGGAATGAGTGAATATGCATTTAAACGTGTAATTGGTGAAACCCCTCCGACACCAGATCAATTAGAGCAAACAAAATTAGGAATTGTAAAATTTCTTGCTGGAGGATTTTTTCAAGATTCTGACATCCTCATCCATTTAATTGTAGCAGCAGCTGATACAAGATTCAGTGTTGCCAATTTAGCAGATTTAGAATTGAAAAAAATTGTCAAGTATGTAAATTTTGAAAGAAAATTTATATTTTCTCTATTAATTGAAATTTATTATCTTTTAATTTTACGTCAAAACCATTTTATTTTGTTGCACAGTTTATTAGATTGGTCATCAATGCAATTAGCAGCACCTCTTTACACCTTATTTTTGGGTACTGAAGGGTATACAACAATGCAAAGAGATGCAAAACCAGAAACAATAAGAAGCCCAGCTAATATTCGCATAAGACTAAAACTTTTATATTATTTATGTAGAGTAACTAAAGCTGGATTTATCATTCCTCCTTGTATTCAGGTATTTTCTTTTTCCACAAAACTGATCCTCAATAATGGGATATTTCATTACAAAATTAAAACTATAAAATCAATTTTAGGTCATATTTGAATCATTATATGGAATAAATCATTCTAATTCAAAACTTAAATCACTGGCTCTTCAGTTTACTTTAAACTTGGTTCAATCGTATGTAGAACTTTTTATATTTTCATACAAATTAAATAAAACTTTTTATAAATTTTTCAATTATTCTTAGATGTAGTCTTGCACCAATCATTCGAGTAGCAAAAGTAATATTAAATGGAATGACAAAACTCATAAGTGATAACGAGTCTGAAGCTGCTCATAGACTCATGGCTTATACAATAGTTGGACAGCTTGGACAAAGAATTCCAGCCCTGGTCAACAAAGATTTGACTCTATTACAGAATTTTTTTGAAACTCTTTCTAATGTACATAATGGAAGCTTGGATAAATAATTAATATGAATATTTAATAATTTACTTTCTTTGTACTTACAGACTGATGGTGACTTACGTCGAACCATTAGAGATGCATTGATAAGTATGACATCTGCTTTTATTCTTAATAAAGATGATGATACTGGAATGTCTATGATGACGGCTTTATTGGCAAATCACATTGAATCTCAAGAAGTGCATGTTAGGTGTGTAATTACATTTAATTATGCAACGAAAAAAAATTGTAAAATTAATTGCGCAATCAATTATGTCGTAGATTTGTTGCTGTTCACTATTGTGCAAATGTCTTTCCGTCAGATCACGCTCCTTCGAAATATTTATTGTTGCTGGCATCTGGTGATTCCAAATTAGAAGTACAATCCGAAGCGTTAAAATCATTGTATGGGTCATCGTACAAAAATGAACGGTATAAATTTTTTTCCAAAGATGTTCCTTTGCCAGACTTTGCAAAGCTCATTACCGAGATTAATTCTAAAGCACAACTTAGAGTTAATGGTCATAACAAGGTGACAATTGGAAATAAAGTACTTCCTTTCAACGTTGCTGTTTTTTCAGAGGTAAATTTTTCTTAAATACGTTTGGAAAATTTTCATTTATTCATAAAAAAAAAATTCATAGAAAACTTATTATTAATATAGATGATCACGTACCTTCGATTGTGCTTAGCTAAAAGTGCTGATATTAAAATACAAAATGATTCTGTTGATCACCCTAGTGAACATACTCCATTAATAGGTACTTATTTAGAAAGTTTGTTCAAAGAAAATCTTGACAGTTTACATCATTACATGGATCTTATAATATTATTTGGACAAGTAACTGGAGGTAAATATGATCGTTACCAAACGAAGTTTTGTTCAAAATTATATTACAAATTCATATTATTTTGAGTATAGATGAAGTGGCTTTGAGTGCTCTACTTGAAGTAGTTGGTACCATTCCAAACTGTGTTATTGAGCATTACTCAAATGAACGAACTTGGATTTACACTTTATTGTCTTCTACCAAAGAACATGTCAGAGATCTTGCCGCAAAAGTGTATGCAGTTTATATGTCTCATAGTCCCGATAATGTGTTTGAAACTCAAATCAATAAAATGCTCAAAACTACTAAAGATAAATTACTTGAAAATCAACATGGAGCCATTCTTGCTTTGTCTTACTCATTAGAGAGGAAATTAATATTACGCAGAAATGAAGACAAAAATGCATTGATCACATGGAATGTCTATATCGATGTGATAAAATCCGTTTGTACGAAATCATTAGAACTATTTTTTTTCATTTTTTCAAATTATTTGTCAACAAATCCTTATCATTGTTATTATTAGGTGATTTTCTGAACGTCAACAACCCAATGTTACTATCTGCGGCAATCAATGGAATTGGAATTATTGGTAAAACATATTCACTACCTTTACCAGCTGAAGCCGAAAAAGGTCATAGCAAGAAAAGCATAATGGATAAATTATTTTCCATATTTTCTAATGGAAAGTCTAGTGCAAAGGTACGATTTGAGTTGAAATTTAAATTTGTGAAGAATTTGAAATGAAAATCTTTTTTTTTAAGGTGAAAGAAAAAGTCGTTCTAGCATTAGGATACCTATGTGTAGGAGAGGAGTTCCCACATACAAAAACAATCGTCGAGAAATTTATTGATAGTGCAACCGAGGCAAGATATATAGTTTTTAACTTGTTGAATTCATGTATCCATTACAAACTGTGTCTCAATAATGATTTCTATCTGCAGACAAAAGATATTAACATACACTTATCTATTGGTGAAACGTTGGTATGTTGCGTTCAAGGGCCAGCTTCGCCAGAAAATCGAGATGCGTGGAAAACTCTACCTTCAGATCATAAGGTCCCCTACACCGAAGAAAGTGATAATTTGCTCACGTTTGTGGTTGATAAATTATTATCATTGGCTAATAAGACTCATCCCAACTCTAGACAGGTTTGTTACTTTCATGAATCATGTATTGAAGAGAATTTTAATTGAGTACTATAATAAAGTATGTATATTTCGACACTGCAGGCTGTATGTACATGGCTATTAACACTTTTGAAACATAATTCAAAACGTGAATGCATGTTCAACAAATTATCATCTATTCAATATGCATTTATGGACTTCTTGTCTGAAAATAGTGGTAATTACATTTTTTTACGAAAATAAAATAGAGTAAAATACTTAATAGTGATTACACGAAATTCTTGTATTTGCCTAGAAATTGTACAAGATATTGCTGCTAAAGGATTATACTTAGTGTACTCCAGCTGTTCAGAAAATGATAAGGCAAAACTTGTCAATGCTATAACAAATCAACTGCTGCATGGTAGAAGAGAAGTTCAAAAAGTTACGGATGACACTAAATTGTTTGAGGAAGGTGAATTAGGAAAATCTCCAACAGGGTAAAAAAAAATATTCTTGACTTATCTGTTATTTTTGCAAGCAAAATTCAAATAATGAAAATAATTTTAGTGGAAACATGACTACATACAAGGAAATTTGTTCTTTGGCTACTGATTTGGGAAAACCTGAACTGACTTATCGTTTTCTACACTTGGCTAATCATAATGCTCTATGGACTTCTAAAAAAGGTGCAGCTCTTGGTTTTTCACAAATTGCTTCATTAGTTAACGATGATCTTTCTCAACAATTGCCCAAAATTGTCCCAAAATTGTATCGTTATCAGTTTGATCCAAACATTAAAACCCAGCAGAGTTTTGCTAGTATCTGGCGTACTCTAGTACCTTCGACTGCAAAAGCTGTAAGTTGCATAGTGTATTTTTGACAAAATGTATTATTTTTCGATTATTAGAGACTTCATGTTATTTTTTCAACAGCTTGAGCAACATCACAAAGAAATATTAGAAGATATAACGCAAAATTTGACGAATAATCAATTTCGCGTTCGAATAAGTTGTTGTTTGGCATTAGCAGATATATTAAAGTCTTCAGTTGCTACTCTCAACTATGCTGAAAGTGCACCTGAATTATGGAACCAATTGTTCAGAGTTATGGATGATATTCATGAAGGTACCAGGCTCGAAGCAACTAACACTGCTAAAATTTTAAGTCGTGTAAGTGTTTTAAATCAGTACTATCAGACTACTATGTATTATATTTGAAAATTATTTACTTGGGCTTTTAAAGGTTTGTATTCGTCAATGCGACGCTTCTCAGGGTAAGACAGGTGAAGAGGTTCTCCAGGCCATTCTTCCCGTTCTTCTAGAGAACGGAATAACTAGCAACGTAAATACGATTCGCATCATATCTTTGACAACAGTTTCGCAGTTGGTTTCTGCAGCTGGTAACCTTTTGAAACCATCGTTGCCGAGTCTCATACCAGCTCTATTAAGCGCCATTGGCGAGGTTGAAGATGAAAAACTTCTACATTTGCGCAATGTAGCAGCTAACTCATCAGAAATACAAGATCTCATAGATAATGCGACTCTTCAAACAACGAAAACTCACTTTTCTACTGATACCATGACTAAATGTATACAATACATCGATTCATTAATTCTTAAAGATCTTATGCCTAAAGTGATTGAACTTTTCAAAACGAGTTTGAAGCTTGGAACGAAGCTTGCTTGTTCCAATTTTCTTATCAAACTCAGTAGTTTTATGAAAATGGAGCTGCAGCCATACGTTGGTAAGATATTAGCTGTGTTGATCAATGGTTTAACTGATAGAAATGCAGGAGTGAGAAAAAACAATGCCACGACCATTGGTCACATTGTTGGCTGTGCTAAAGATTCTAGTCTTGAGAAGCTATTTAATATGTTGAATACTTGGTATTCAGAAAAAGAAGGTATTATTTTCGAAAAAATGACCACTTGTATAACTAGTTATAGTAATTATTACATGAAAAAATGTTATATTTTAGATGATGCAACTCGCTTGGCGATTGGTCAAACGCTTCATTCAATCAACAATCACAATCAGGAGATTATTAAAAAGTATTCTAACATTATTGTGCCTTTGGCATTTTTCGCAATGCACGCTGAGAAAGTGGTTGGTGAAAATGAAAAGACTATTGAGCTGTGGGAGGAACTGTGGTCAGAAATAACTCCGGGCACGGAATCAGGTATCAGACAAAATCTTGCAGCTATTACCACTACATTAAATCAAGCATTAGAGTCAAATTCGTGGACGACTAAGGCTCAAGCTGCCAATGCCGTTTCAACAGCTGCCACAAAATTAGGAGCAAGTATTGACGAAGAGGCTAGAAATTCATTACTAAAAATTTTAGTTAATGGCTTGCAAGGCAGAATTTGGACTGGTAAAGAGAGGTTGTTAAATGCTCTTTCTACATTGGCATGTAACAGCAAGTAAGAATCGAGAAACAATTAATCTACTTTGATATTTTTATTTATTTCTATATTAATACTAATCATTTTAGAGAAGCTTTGAAGAAAGATGAAACACTCAAACATACAATCATAGAAACTTTGTATAAAGAGAGTAAAAAGGAAAATATTGAGTACCGACGTCATGCTTTTAAGGCCTTAACCGAAGTTTTGCATGAGCTGGATGAAGATAAATTTAAAGAAGTTTACGAAATAGCCCAAGAAGTTTTACCGAAAGTATGTGTTTTTTAATTACCATTAATAACGAAAGATCATTAAAAATATTTTAAATGTAAATTCTCACAGCTAACAAGAAAAGGTGAAGACGATGACGACGATTCTGCTGAAGACAATAAAAGAAAACGCGAAGAAAAAATTAAATTACAGGAAGTGATTTACGAAGGACTTGGTAAAGCATGGCCTACTAATAAAGAAACTCAAGGTAAATACTAATGCTAACAATAATAGTTACGTGCTAATATGAATAAATGTTTCCATGAAAAAATTTTCCGTTTCAACAGACCAATACTGTGTTCGATTTGTTACACATTGTTTTGATTCACTTCCCACCAGTACAAGACCAGTACAAGTTTCGATTTTGACAGCACTAAATCGTTTTGTGGATAAATCAGTTTTGATAAAAACTGACTTCAATATACTCTCAGATAAGGAAAAAGAAGATTTAGATGTTGTTGGAACCACGCTTTTAAAATGTTTAAGATATGCCATAGGTATGTATATTAATATTCTTGATCATGCTACTTCATACTTACTCCTCTTATGTTCATAACATAATTTTATATATTTTAGGTATTGCAAAATACACGAGAATCAGAAAAGAAGCTTTAAATATTGTAATATCACTTTCGAAAAAGTACAATAATACACAAAATAATCGGCAATTGAATTTCATGATGGCTTTAATGAAAGATATGCTAGTTGAATTGTCAAAAGATAATCAACCTGAAATTCGGTCGAGAGTTGTCGATATTAAGGAATTGCTAAAATTATAATTTAATAACCCTTCAATTTACGATCAAATATCCAATGGCAGAGATGATTATTATTTTCTGTAATCATTTCAGTTACTTTACTTTACTGGTGTCATTTTGAATTATTTTACAAATTTTTCATTATTACAAAATTATTTATGTATATTTGCATGCATTACATCGTATTTTCCATCAGTTTTCATATTGTTATATTGAAGTTTAACAAACTCTCGTAAATACATCTATGATAGCCATTACCTTCGAACACAAAAACATGATATTTATAAAATGGCATATTTATGTTGCTTGTTTGGGGATTTCATAATTGAAATGAGTTATTTGTATTTAAATTTAAGGAAATATAAACTTTTCGATTTGAACAAACTCTAGCTTTTTATTTATTCAGAGAAAAATGTATTTTTCAGACGAATATTAAACAGTGAACGTATATGAAATTGTTGGACGTTAAATAAAGTAAATTTTTCTTTATACCATTTAGTGCATTTCACCGATCAGGTAAGTTGCGAAGGCTCGCTGAAGAGGCGAGTGTATTCATTCAACGCACTTACAATGTTTTTTCACTTGATTCTATTGTTATTTTACTCAATTTCGTCCTTCATCAATATGCGTAGCATAAACCACCGACATTTCTATAAACTGTTATTTATTATTATTACGATCCGTGAGGCTGTGTCTGACGTTCTCCGCCCGGCCGAGCTACCAATGATCCAGTCCAGGCCTTCACCAAATCCAGCTTATTCCGGCCGTTAAAAGGGCAAATTTTGGGATAGAATTAAAACCTATCTTTAGATTAGGAGTTATGGAAAATCGATGTATAGGGGAACTCTTTAGACTTTGATAACTAGTTTGAATGATTTTTAGACATAACATTTGCATAGAAAAATTGCACACACCCTTTTTTTCGATAATCGAGCGCATCATACATTTTATAAATAAGAATAAATTGACACTTTAAGTAGTTTGTAATGTTAAAATTCTTATATACTCAGTAACGAAAATAACCGTCGACACCGACATCAGATCAGCTCTTCCTCGCTTGTCAACTAAAGTTTTTAACTGAGGAGTAGGCGTCTGCGAACTTTCACTTTTTACAAATAGGATATGAAAAAATTTAAAAATTTAGGAGATAAGAAATCAAACATGTATATCCTCATGTTAACATTTAAGTAAAAATAGGCGATTGCTTTGAGTAAAAATTATTTATTTGTGAAAAGTTAACATTGTTACTCAAAGAAAGATTTAGTTTGTATTATTGCAAATTTTTTTTAACTAAACTTTTTTGATTATTTCATTTATAATATTATTTATAATTTACCTTATGAAAAATGTCAATAATTTTCTTCAATTTTATAACTCTAAATTATGAAATAAACATTGGGTTTCTTTTTTCATTTTTATTTGAAAGAAGTGCAAATGCTGGGACAGTGATGGTCAATTTTAGAAGACGGTGTATCACATATACAATGGCAATGCCAAAAATTCTATGAAAAAAGATTAACAATGATTAGTAAGTTAAGAAAAATAATTATCATGAATCTATTCTACCGATTCTCTTTTTTAATAACCAAGTTAAAACGTTAATTAAAATTGCAGAATTCATAAATTCAATATAAGTATTTAGTGATAAGCTAGTTCAAAGTAATAAGTTATAAATCCAATTTAATTTTAATTTCAACTGTAATTTTAATTTAACATTCAAATTTTGTGTACTTATTTCTTGTATATACTACATTTAAAGCGATACCAATAAGAACTTTCCCAAACGTAGATATTTAAACGATGACTATGTTGTATTCTCGTATGTTCGTCACTTGCTTTCAAACCGGTTTCATATAGTAAATTTTCACAATAAATTTATATTATTTTTATTAAACATCAACAGAAATCGAGTGGTTTGTCGAATTCGTCGACAAAACCCTTGTGTAAAACCGTGGAAGTGTAGTGTAATTTGAATGTTCATTTGATAATTCATAACATAGCTGACGGATGTGCTATAAGACATTGCATAAAAAAATAACTATCGATGGAATAACTTGAAATTTCCACTACACATACAGTGGAAATCAAATAATTCGAAGTCATGTAATTCGAATTATCGCATTTCATAATTTGAAACTATCGTCTGGTCCGATTATTTCGAATTATGTGATTTATCAACTTGAAATTTTTTTTATATCAGCAAATTTTATTATTCACGGTTTGTCTATAAGATTTAAGAAGTAACTGTGTTCGAGTAGGTTGATCTAGTAAACAGAAATCAGCTTTTCTAAAATAATGCAAAAACTTTATATTCTCATTTGAAAAAATGTTAAAAGTCTAATAAAAAATATTAATGCTTCTAAAATGCTTTTTTTTTCATTTGAATATTGCATTAGTGTTACAAAATTATATAGCTGACACATTCGAAATGCCTCAGAATTCGAAGTTAACAGCGGTCACCAGAAGTTTGAATTTTGTTAATGCGTATATTATTACTGCTATTTTCTGTGAGTAAAAAAAATTTTATAATCCTCATCAATATTGTTTTTGATAAAATCAATCAAACTTTACTTTACTACAACGCGCAAAGCACAGGCTGATGTAATAAAATGGCTGGTTTTGTAATCGCAGTAATAATTTGGCATTACAGATTATAATAAAAAATGAATAAAATATGTATCAAGCTGAACGGTTAATTTTGAGCAATTTTCTGTACTCATAATGAAATGGTAGACTAGACTACATGCCTAGGGTGAAAAAAACTGGAGGCTTCAGAAAACGTGCCATGATTGACATCCACGTGATGACTTCTGATTAACATTTTATCGCAATAAAAGGTGTTTAGTCACTAAAAATTACGATTAGGAATTATTATTGACATGTAAAAATGCAGGGGAAATGAGACTTCATGGTTTGATCCCATTAAGCGGATGGCTCTATAAACGAGGTTGCATAAAATAAAATCTACTTTACATTATTAAAATAAAAAATTCAATTGAAACAAAAATTATGGTAACTCAGCAAATAGATATTTGTTATTGTTCAAAGACAGTTCCGACTTACTATATTTGGAAGAATCAGTAAGCAAGTGAGGATATCACAATAATAATTATAATAAATGGTGGGATAAGGCTTCATTTAACTTGAATATTGGCGGCTCTTTCAATTGTTAATAAACATACAAACAATAGGGTTGATCAACACAGTTCTTTTTGCACAAAATTATATTGTCAGGACTATTTTTCTAAAAATCGTCTCGTCTCGTGCTTCATCTTAAAAACGTTATAAAGAGGCTGTGGCAACATGTTTCTTGTGTAAAACAAGTTGTCCGGTGAGACTTTCAATAATAAAAGTATTTTCTTTTCTCAATAGGCTAACGTAAATTTTTTTTTCCAATGTCGATTAGTTTCTATTCGTAGAGAATCCTTTTTGAGTAAATACACATCAAAAACTTAAAAGCTTTTTCATATTTTTATCGTGAAAGGAAAGTCCTTAACCGTAATATTTTTATTTCACATTATAATATGCATAATTACTCAAATATAAAATAGACAAGTTGAGTTGGTATTTAATGTAAATGCTTTTTCAGGGCACTGACAAAATCATAAGAGAAAGTATAATTTTTGGAAGTAGGAACAAATGTGTTCGTGCATTCATATAGAGTCCTGGAAAAATGCAGAGAGAAAAGTCGAGAGAGAGAGAGAGAGAGAGGGAGGAAAAGAGAGAGAAAGTAACGAAATAATAAGTACACGGGATGAATTGAAATTGAAGAGTTGGTGGCAGCAGCAATGGGTGGTGGGTAGCGGCAATGGGTGGGGCATCATAAGGAGAGAAGGAAAGAGAGAGAGAGAATAGGAGAGTTGGAATGAACTCGCTTGAGAGAAAGAACGAGCTGCTGCCGTTGCTTTATCGAGTTGGTTATAAACGGGGCAGGGCCCGGGACGTTTATACAGCTTTCAAGCGCAGAAGCTTAATCTAATTTCAAATATAAATCTGTCACGCTCCATTCTCTTTCTCTCTTTTTGTGCGATCCTTACCCGCCCTTTGAACTATATAGGTATATAGCTACGTTCTACATATATATATCCATACCCCCTTCGTTGAGGACTTTTATCGCGTATGATATACAACTATAGAGAATGAACTGAATGTATATATGGCGCATAATCTCGCGAGAGCTGGCTCTACTTCTCTTCTGCGCAATACGCTCTATATTTACCGAGCAGCCTCTTTTAACCAAGTATCACACCACGAGGGAGTTTCTATTGCTATAATATAAAACTAAAGCGTTCTGCAGCGTGTTGCGAGAAAAATAATTCAAATGATTGTTCTCTTGGAATATTTACTTGTTAATTCTTTGACCTATATCAATAAGTTTATATCTGTGGTGGAAAGGCATAACGACTTAAGTCCATTTTTTTGGAAATCGATATTATGATGAAAAACACCTATATTTAGTGTCTACTTTAAGGTACAAAGGTCAGAATAGACGAATTTAGCTTCTATCGTTAGTTTCAGCATTGTGCATAACGACTTAAGTCCATTTCGTGAAAACTGGGGAAAGGCAAAACGACTTAAGTCCACCTTTGTGAGCTCCAAAATCTTATAGAGAGTCTACTTTGATTTGAAAATGAAAGAAAATGATATTCAAACATATAAATAGCTCTCACATTCTTCGAATGTTGTGAATTTCACTATACAATTGGTACATTTAATACGCGAGGGGTCATTTTCGCGATTTTCAGTTTGGCCTTTTTTCGTTGCAAGACTTGAGATCTGACACTAGTATAACGTTAAATTAGCTATTTTATCAATGTGAATTCGTTAAATGAGGTTATGATCACAAACTGCGCGAAATTATCGATACTGAAAAAAGTGTGACTGCCAAAAGTGGACTTAAGTGCAAAGCGTGGAAAGGCAAAACGACTTAAGTCCATATTTTTTGCTCCGTATCATCGCTATGATGCGCCTTTCAATTTCATAAGTACATAGGTCAAAAGCTACCTCATAGTAGCTTAAAACATTATTGGTTCAGACCTCAACTCGTCCGCGTCTAGTTAGGCTGGCACAATCAACTTAAAACGCGTTTTTCTCGAAAACACGAAAAATGGACTTAAGTCGTTATGCCTTTCCACCACAGATATACTTTATCTTACTTTCATGATTCTAAACGATGTATTTCTTATTGTACAAATGAGAACTTTGGAAAAAATATTTATTTTAAATCTGTCCATAATTTTTAAATACATTCATACATACAATTTTATATTAGACTTATAGTACGCAGTATTCTGATTTACAACTGCGTTATAAAGTATTAAGCTATTAATAATTTTAACTACGTTTACAATTTTTCGTATATTTTTGCTTTTGAACCTTTGTAAATTAATTACTTGTTCGCATCAAACTTTGAAAAACGAAATATTGTAGGCATCTTGTAGTTAATAATATTTTAATTCATCCTTCCCCTCCATGACTCAGTATGATGTTTCTTTGAGCTCTGATTTTTAAATGTAATTTTTTCAAGTTCGAGGGGCACACTGTCATAAGTTAATTGATTTTCTCTTCGTGTGATAAAAAAAACGTTTGCAAAATTGATTCCGGTTGCTGTGCACATTTTGCTTCATAGTTTTTTAATTTACAATGGTTTTTCGTGTACTAGTTCACGATTACGTTGTGCTGATTGTTGCAGTCAAAATCCGTGCAGGTCAAAATGCAAGCGATTCGCTTAGAACGTGTCAAAATATAACAATTTTGTTGCGCAGCACGTCAAAACTGCAGCTCTTTCTATCCTTTTTTTCTTTCGGGCTTGTCGACGTTTCAAAAGCTGCCTGGGCACGCAAGGCAGGTTGGTAAATTAATCCGTCAAAACTGGTCTGATTGTTGTTATTGTGTTCATGCAAAGCATTGTAATTGATAGTAAATTTACGTACGAAAGTTACACGTTCAATTCGTATTTCATCGATCGCTTACGTGAATTTTTCGCGCCTATCCTCGCTCGAGCTCATAATTCGATACGCACAATTTGTTCAGAGTCAAGTTAGTATTAATCGTCGCAGTTTGTATCATCTCGTGCAATATAGGCAAAGAGGATAAACGATCGCAGCCAATAATGTCGCCCCAAATAGTCCTTTTAACGGGAATCGAATAGTCTTTCACACATTTTATTTCGTCACTTCTGAAAATTATGTACAATTCATGGAGCCTGTTAAGTATGGACCGACAAAGTCTGCTGCGCTGTAAAATTAATATCGCTCATTTGTCCAGGCAAGGATACGTCGCTCTTTCGCGCATAGGGGTTGATTTAATGCTCGAGCGGATGTACACGTAATACACGCCCTTGATCGCACGCTCGCAACAACACCAAAGTCGATCTGTAGATCCACACAATGTGTATTATGTACGTGTATTTATAAATATCTACGTGTACACACTGTTGGGCTATAAATCTTAAAACTTTGTCAAAGCAGGTAGTTGGCAAAGAGGTCTACAATATACAGTATGAATGTGAGTCGGGTATTTTAGTTCTTGTCGAGCTAATTTTTGCATTTGCATTCATTTATGTGATGCTATCATTTTTTGGTCCCAATGAGCATGTTTGAAAACGTATCGTCCGCCTGTCTGATCGATAAATTATTGCCGAACTCCCGTGTATGTATTAATCGCGAACTTTACATTTGTAAACGCCAAAAACGTGTATTTACACAATGTGTTCAGCCAAAGAGCATTAATTTGACTGCAATCGCGAGAATAAAACATATTATAGCGAATAAATCAGTTAGTACCGCTCGATGCAAATTTGAACTATTTATTAAACAGATTGAAAATGAACAATAATTTTAATCCTCGTGTTTGACGTGAAACGAAATAGGCCGAAAAACATAAGTGGTATACGAGTCTTTGTCGTGAATCACTACTCATCTTGAAAGCTTATTCCGTAAATCAATGAAAAATCATTGGGCATCTATCAATGTCCACTGGTTACCAAACGGCATAGACAGAGCACCAGGACAACAACAAAAAAGTGCCAACTCCTCGAAAGCATGAGCTACCGTAGCGAGGAAGGGCTCGTTAAAAACTGATTATGTATATGATATCGCGCGAATACGCGTGCGTTTAATGTACGATCGCTCAGGCTCGGTCACGGACGCGCTGCTCAACTGCTGCTGCTGCTGCTGCTGCTGTTGTGCGCATATTATTCGCGCGGACACCGTGTCGAATTGACCTCGGTATCAACCTCGTATGCGTTTACCCCCTTGCGCGCTCCAAATACATGAGACACATACGCAACCGATCCGTTGCAATCCGCTATCTGCTATATTATTTTTCTCTATTGTCCCTGTCTGCGCTGTGCCCCGCTAAATGAGCCTTGACGAATCGTCCTATTTAAGTCCAATGCTGTGTATGTATGCAAAGTTGAGTTTATGGATGCTTATAGGGCTGTTAGAATGGTATGAGCCTTTGAAAAATTACCGATTAAACTTAATAAGTTTTACATTAAGCTTGCAATTCACCACCCATGTGGCCAATATTTTTCTCGTGTGCATACAAAAATATTCCAATTTTCCTCAGTCTAATCGGCTTAAATTAATAATACAGATTATGACAAATAATAAGAATCCTAATAAAAGACTTCCTTAAAAAAATTTTTAATATTTTTGACAAAAACATTGTAGCGTAGGTCTAAATTTTGAAATTTAATCTAATCCTATTTTTTATAACGTGGTTGTTGAAGTTACATTTTTATAAAATATACAAAAAGAATCTTAAAAAAAACGTGTAAAAACGATAAGAAAACCATAATTTTCAACTCGCCTAACATTTGTTTTTGTTGAAATATCTCAATCGTTATTGAAACAAATGGAATATTAAACGTGCTTCGTGTTTGTGATTATTTTTCGTAAAGCGAGAGTAAAAGTTCTGTTGTCGCTGCGGAGATGTATACATCACAGTAACGTGTAGTATATAGCTTGGAAGCTTTGACAAAGGGTTCATGTAATTAATCGTCGGAATTTAGAAAGTCATTATCGTTGTATGACTATATGCATACCCGGCGAATTATTGTTATAAACGAATTTCGCACTGATCAAAGGCCCTATAATGTAAGGGTTGTATTTATACAATTACTACAGAAGCGACTTGACTTATCTATACTGCTGCGAGTACCGTCTCAGCCCTCTATTATTATATTAACATAATACCATATATGTCGTGTCTATATCTATTCGATTTGTTCTTATGATAAAATCAATATCAAATACTTACAATATATATCTGTGGTGGAAAGGCATAACGACTTAAGTCCATTTTTCGTAATTTCGAGAAAAACGCGTTTTAAGTTGATTATGCCAGCTTAACTAGACGCGGACGAGTTGAGGTCTGGACCTATGATGTTTTAAGCTACTATGAGGTAGCTTTTCAACTACGTACTTATGAAATTGAAAGGCGCATCATAGCGATGATAGGGAGCAAAAAAGATGGACTTAAGTTCTTTTGCCTTTCCACGGTTTGCACTTAAGTCCACTTTTGGCGGGCACACTTTTTTCAATATCGATTATTTCGCGCAGTTTGTTCGCACAACCTCAATTAATGATTTTACATTGATAAGATAGCTCATTTAACGTTATACTGCCGTCAGATCTCAAATCTTGCAATGAAAAAAGGCCAAACTGAAAATCGAGAAAATTGCCCCTCGCGTATCAAATGTAACAATCATATAGTGTAATTCACAACATTCGAAGAGTGTGGAGCTATGTTTAACATTCTAATATCATTTTCTTTCATTTTCAAATAAAATTAGACTCTCTATAGCATTTTGAAACTCGCAAGGGTGGACTTAAGTCGTTTTGCCTTTCCCCAGTCTTCGCGAAATGGACTTAAGTCGTTATGCACGATGCTGCAACTAACGCTAGACGTTATATTCGTCTATTCTGACCCTTGTGCATTAAAATAGACACTAAATATAGACGTTTTTCATCATAAAATCGATTTTCAAAAAAATGGACTTAAGTCGTTATGCCTTTCCACCACAGATATTAGAAAAAGGTCTAAGTTATCAAATCATGTTTTGTACATCCCATAATACAATTAAATAATTTTATAAGATTTCGATGAATTAATATAATTTTAATATTTATTAAGAATTTGATTATTTACAGTATTAAACGCTGTACCTTTACTTCGTTTTAGAGTTAACTATCCGATCGCGATAACTATCCCGATACTTTCCAATGAAATGCATATTGGCATTCGATTCTTCGCGATTAAAAAATCGGTCTTACAATAAAAAAGGTACGATCCTGGCGAGCTCCGATATAAAGTTTGCTTCGTGGACTTTCCTAGTGGATAGTTAACTCCAAAACGAAATAAAGGTATATCGTTTAATGATGTAAATAATCAAATTCTATAATTTTAATAACATACTTTCGTGTCAACTGCTATTCAGTCAAATAAATGCAGTATATTCATTTCGTGGATTATTTATAAATGACGTTGATAGGCTATATATAAAAAATTTTAAGTCGCGGAATCAATACGAACGTGTTTTGCGGTCGCCGTATATGTATTTTAAATCTGCGCAAATATGCTTTTACGTATATTAAAAAATAACATTCCATAAAATTAGTTGTAAGTAATATCCATTACGTCGCATGAGTATGTACATAATTTGAAATTTTTAATAAATAGATATTTTTGGTGGTAAGAGAATCAACGTCTCGATTTGTGAACCAATATCCTTAATTATTTAATTGTTACAACTATAGAAAGAAATTGAAAAATTGTTTAATATTCATCTTAGCTTGATTAAACAGCTATTAGGGATCCAGATTGACGCACAATTTTAAATTAACATTATCACACAATCATAGAAGCATTGCAGGCGCAACAGCAGTGGCGGAAATGTGCGTTTTAATCATTTCACGTTTTTGGCCGAGGTAAGCATACAATACATCGTTGACAAATTTTTATTAATTTTGCTTTACGTGAACGTCAACACGTATTTAGCAGCTTGGTGTACAAACAGCAACGACAACATCAAAATGTTATTTTTTAAAATTTTAACGTTAGCAGCTTTGGGCTTTTTGTGCTTTAAATATGAGCGTAAACTCGATAGTTGATGTGAAACCATTAGTCATACGTCGCCGTATACTCAGCCTAAAAAAGAGAAATTTCCGATTTTAAATAGCGCTACATTTATCATGCAGAGCTGCTGCTGCCGATGCTATTTTCACGTACACATGCACGCACGAGTACACAGTGTTCCGACGTGTTCAGATTTCATTTCATTTTCTGTGTCTCCATCCATACCGAGCTCATACGATGCTTACCCCCTTTCTATTTCTGTTTTTTTTGTCCTCTGCTCTTTCATCGTTCTCCGGGTTTGAGAGCATTGCTCGTCGTTATGGCGTCGTCTTTTATATTATGCACACTCGGATGCAACTGAATCCTTCCTGCCTTGGACCTCGATCCCTCATACATTCTAGTAAAAAGAAGCCCGACGATTAAAGGCCAAACACGCGTGCTGTTGAAGAGCATCATTGATTAAATCGAGTACCATTGCAGGCTATTTTACATATGACTTAGCAGATGATTAATTAACAAATCATTTACGAGTTCGTTTTTAATGTATAAATGTCACAGGCCTGCAGCAGCCCCGATGATTTAAGTGCCAATTTAACGCGACTAGTCCTGAAAACACACTTCCGATGAATTAAGCAATTGTGCATAACACATGCTCTCGGGGTAATACATCTTTTTCACGCAACGTGTGAGACAAATATCCATGCAGTTTAACGTTTCTAAGACTGCGATCTTGGTTCTCAGTCGATGCGACAATACAAACTCGTTGGTAAGAAAAGCGTGACAAGATTTGCCTGAATATTATACGATCTCGCACTCAAATACAATCGAAAAAAAGAGAGCGAGAGTTCCACGCGTGCTTGAACAAAAGTAATGGGTGCTAAATAGATCGAACGAAAGTGAAATTAAACACTTTCGGCGTTCACTGTCTACATATTGTACGAATACGTCTTGTGCACTAAACAACGGATTGTCTACAGCCGAGTAACGATGCATAGCAAATTAACTCTTCGCTTGCTCGATATTTTCGAAGCTGCGTAATCCTCTTTTATGTTGGGCATAGACCGCTGCTCTTTCTATCTGTATCTCTCTCTCACACTCCCTCTTTCGTTTGGTATATCGTTTTTTTTTCACATCTTCGAAGTCTTTCAGCGAAGTGAAGTAATTTTTCACGCTTTTACCCTGCTAACGGCAGTGTAGCAACGGCCTATAATTGATATGCCACAGATTCATTCACTGCTGTTTTTTAATCAACTACTATTTTCCTTTAATTATTTAATCATTGCAATTTATTAGGACGATTTTTTATATTTTTTCTCTTGCTTATCAAATTGTATCGTAGAACAATGAAAAATGAATCATATGCAAAAAGAGCTGCCACGTGGCATATTTCAGTAAAAACATAAGTATTACGTTCATTTCGTATTTTTTACCGAATTACAGCCTTTTGTTATCGAAATACCCTCGGGCGCTCTCAAATATTAGTTCCCTAAGGCTAAGCAGTGAAAAGACACTCATTTGGTGCGAGAGATAGGACTTACGTTTATACGTCAACTCGAGAACGCTTGAAGAATGCCTATGACAAGGCAGAGGTGTGTACTGCATGCTCGACCACCCAAGGGTAGAAATGAGCTGGTGAAACGAGTCGTTGGTAGCACGAATTGTGCACTGTTGAACGTATGCGTGCGTTATGTATCGTTAGCGTGTTACGACATCCGTGTGTAAAGGTAGGGTCATTGTGCAGCTTTAGAATCGCAAGTTGATCTGTAGCGTCGCGTGCTCCACTGAGCGTAAAATACCCCTTAATGGTTCCATGACTCTCTCGCTCACTCCTTTTGCGCGCGCTCTCTCTCTGTCTGTCTCTTTCTCTACATATATATCATTCGGAGAAATAAGTATTCGCACGTCGGAGCCTAGGTACACAAAGTACAGTGTGCATACAAAGGTGTTAAAAAGGAGGATCTGTCACACGCATGGCGCTTCTCTTGTTCTCGCTCGATATTATCTAAGTATAAACGTGTTAAGTCTAAGCTATGCCTAATGATTGATTGGACATAATACACTATACGTGAACACATTAGTAGAAATAGCGGCTGGAATTTTTTACTCTAAATGTACTTGACTACTTTTGAAGTAGTGCCTGATAAAGTTCTTTTATAGAAAAAGGTACACGAATTCATTAAAAATTGTGTTGAAAATGTTTTAAGTCCTTTCTAAGAGTTTTCTGTCATATTACTGACATTTGCGTCATTCGATCTTTGACAAACGAATTATACAAAGTTTTAGTATGTATTATATACTATATGTATCTGATTTGAATAAAAAAAGCATAAACGACTCTCGGCGTCAGGAAATTATACTGTCACGTGGACAGTATGATGGCGGCATCGAGCGGCGGTTTTCGACTATCCAATAATTCGATGAAGTGAATGAAACGAACGTCTCGCATAATCTTATTGCCTGATTTTTTTCGTACTCTTTGTCAACTCTCTCTCTTTCTTCCTCTATTATATCGCATGCTTTATTATCATATTATTAAAAAATCCAGCGTGAAATGTTATTAAAGTGAGCTTGGATGTGTATACAGATATACATTGCGTGCTTGGCGCGTGCCGTCTCCTATTCTACCTCTCCTTCTTTCTCTTAATTCAATGATATTAAACGGGTATATCACGAGGGGGTGGAAACTCGTTTTAGTGTCGCTCGTAGCAGCCGAGTCTGAGGACGAGTAAAGGGGACACGTTTTTATATTACAAAAAGAGTCAAAACTTTACTTTTGACAAATGACCTTTTTACCAGCTGCAGTAAAACTCATACACATGTACACACACAAACAAATAAATAGTCCATTCACATATTAGTTACATATAGCTAGCTATACTTTCATATGATTATGGGAACACTGTTTAAGTCGCAAAGTTTGTGTGTGTGTGCGTGTATATGTTTGTGTGTTACCGCTCATTATCTATACATCTGATATGCTCATATAAAATGTCATACAACGCATAAACATTACGCAATAAGCCTAGTGTTGGCACAGTACAAAATGTATTGTGAAAGGGATTCATAATTTAGAATCTGTGTATTATATTAGGGGAAGGTGTGGTATGACAGGCCACCACTATTTAATAAATATAAAAATAGTGGTTTACAGTCAAATACTACAAACTACCCAATTTATGATTTAACATTATTAATGATAATAAATTAAGAAAATTATTGATGTGTAGTAAAAAAAAAAATTGTTGAAATAGATGTTTGTATACCGGCAGTAGAATAACAGTGACCGCTGCACAACATGAAACTAATTACATTTTTTCTCCATACCCGCTCTAGAATTTTTAATAAATACTATAAGTTGGGAACTTTTTTCAGAGACGACGTTAGATATTTCAATTTAAAATTTTGAAGACTAAATAGTTCATGTCATGAAGAACTTGGAGAAGATTTTTTTGTAGGTACTTGTCCGTAATGTGGCCAGCAAAGATTGTGAGCCAGGGCGCAAAGAGACAACGCATTCAAGTAAAATTCAAGATGATGTTTATTGAAAGTTGATTTTAACTAAGAATTAGGTTGAATAATAATCAATACAAATAAGTTGTCACAAGCGCGAGACGTGTAGTAGCAGCAGAGCGAGAGCAAAAGGGACCCGACGAAGAGTATAACCACGCCAAAAAAGAGTTGGTATTTGAAAAGTAGACGAAAGAGCGCTGTACAAGTATGTCGTCCACTCGCACCACTTTGCACCAATTCCAACTCGTAAGAATGGAGCGGTGTCGGATAACTCTCGAGTCGGTTTCGTCAAACCACTCGTCTCGCAAGCGACGCAGCGCGATACTAATCTCACGATAGCCAAAACAGATTTGAACTCGCGAACGCAGTTTGTAAGTCAACGGGGGATAATTTTTCTACGATACATCCGCGCGTGCTACCATCATACGCGTATCGAACGAAGACTCAAGGATAATACGCGATGTAGTTTACATTATCTCACAGCCTATAGAGAGTCGTATCGAGCTACACGCGGTAGCCGTTACAACGTGTCAAAAATAATGTATTCGGTTTGCAGTTTATCTGTCGGAATTTTAAATGAATTTCCATGTTATATAAAACTCACTTTGGGTTCAATTGTTTTTCGCCATACATTGTTGTCTACATTGCGTTAAACTTTAAGACCCATTACAAAACTTTATCAGGCATTAGTTGACATCTTTGGGAAGCTTTTTACATAGTTTAGGAAATGAAAGTCCGGTTCGAACTCGATTAGATTTCATGATTTATGTTCCTTTTGCAGTTTTTTTGCTTTGCACTTACCTAGATTGTTCCAATCACTTTGGCATATTTTTTTTCTGAAAATTTGGACAATTTCCAACTAAAAAGTTGCTGGGCACTTTTACTTTTGAATCATTCTACTTTATTCCAGGAATTATTTTAATATTTGTGATTTTTCATGAATTTCAAAAAAACCCTAAAATGGCCAACTTCGGGCCTCTGAAAAAGAGTGATAGATGGTCCCAAAAATTCTAATAAAATTTGGGGACATTTCTGACATCGGGAACAGCAAGTTTTTCATATTTGCA
Organism: Trichogramma pretiosum; assembly: GCF_000599845.2. NCBI lineage: Eukaryota > Metazoa > Arthropoda > Insecta > Hymenoptera > Trichogrammatidae > Trichogramma > Trichogramma pretiosum. Next base: position 1,858,042 of record NW_019641647.1, on the reverse strand, counting down.
GAAAAAAAAATTTTTTGGCCATTCGATTTCACAGAGAATCGGCCATATATAGTCTAATTAGTTTATAATATTATATAATGATATATTATATAGTCTAATTAGATGTTTCATGTTATCATTTTGCATTAATATCAAAAACTTTCCTACCCTTTTCGAATGTACGGGTCAATCACCCAATTTTCGCAATTTCGGTGCGATCGCTGTGATTCATAATATATTTCATCGGGCAAAGTAGCGACAATTATGCGAGGGGTACATACTTTTATGAGTTTTCATCGGGTTGTCAGTGGCCAATCGTTGTGCAACCGATCGCTTGCTGGTATGCGCACGTGTTACAAATGTCTCTCATTACTCATAGACCAACTAAATTTAGTTCAAATGAGTTCGATAAATATACAAATTGTGCATGGTGAGAAGTAAAAAGAAAAAATCGATTGATAGGAAAAGTGAAATATCATATGATGATGTACTATTGGGGTCAAGCATCGACATCGGGCAAAGCAGACAATAGCAAACTATTTATGTAAAAGTCCTGGGATCGTATAAAATAATCAATTATATCGGGACGGCGCAGTACTTTCATAACTGCAACGATAGACGACCATATAATAGGGGCTGTTATTGCTCTTTTATAAGTAGCCAATAATTTTTCTCTTTTTTCGATACATGCATACATGCGCGAGGTTAACAGCGATGCGCCTCCACTACTAGTATTATAATGCCAGGTGTGTCTGGCAAAGAGCAGTGTACATCCGTGTAAGCAATTCAAGAGTTGGTCCGTAACGAATCGACATCATCTCTGCTCTTTACCTTTAATGTTTTTTTTCTCTCTAATCTCGGGTTATTCGAACTGATCTTGTTAATATGTGAACGTTATACTCGATCAAAAGTGACTGATTCCTCGTTAAAAATCGTTTGTCCAGTTTTTGGGAAAAGAAATCTGGAAGGGGGCGAGTACGCAAATATATTTTTACGTGAATTTATAATTGTGTGTCTCGATATGGATCATTCAAATAACGGGCCGATCATGCATCAATCGTCGCATAAAGCCAGCAGAATGACGGATCGATTTTTTCCCAAAATCTGGAACGAGTGAGACTAAATGATCGATCGTAAGCACGATTATGCTTACAACATCTAGCAACGATTTTATCGCTCTATTTCTGCGATAATATTTCTGACAAATTTAAGATGGTCTTATTTCATAGTGATAAAGTCTTATCAAATGTAGAGAATTTACGATTCAATTAGATTATCAATTATTACTTGTTTTCATTTTGACTTTGAGGCTTTTGCGAGGAAAGAAAGAGCTGCTCTGGAAGCGCAAAGTGTATAGATTTCGGCTATGCTTTACAATGCGTATTTATACGTGTATATAGTTAGTATATTATAATTTAGAGTTACAAAGCCATTTCTGGCAATGTTAGCCGCATTACTTTTAAACCTGGTAGTGTTGGTTAGCACTTAACCATATTAGAACGTAAATGGCGCGGCAATGTTTGGCTTGCTGTGTAAGTGCACATACACGAGCGCAGCACAGCAAATATGTATAGGTAAGAGAGAATTATGGCGCGTCAAGGCAAATGTGCATGCCCGCGCACAAACTCGCTGGAAATTTCTAATGCTGCAGTTGAGAGCACCACTGCTGTATACGTATAGCTGTGTACATCCACGTGTGTACAAGGCGAGAGCAAAGTGCTGAAAGTTTCATAATACTCGAGCTACGGCTGAACTTCCAGCTTGAAATGGAGGCAGAAGAGAAGAGAACGAGAGGAAGGGAGATTAACTATACACTAGCTTGGGCTTAAATTAAGTTTAATTTTACTTGTTCGATGCGAGAGTAATAAGCATGGCTATTATGGCCACTGAATTTTCTGTATATATATTGAGAGTATCGCAAATGCATCGAACGTCCTCTCTCTATTATCACCGCATGTACATATTTGTTTGTTTGCCCACTTTGATTATACACACATGAACGAGCTGCCACTATAATAATAAACTTGAAGTAATCGTTCGATGACATTTGCCTATTGACGATGTGCTTTTCTCTGCGGCTAAATGATAACCTAGTGACAAATGTAATACACGATGGCTTTGTCGCGTGCGAATTTTTTTCATACGTACTAACCAGTCGTCACGACGACTACGTTTTACGTAGCCGTGTATAAAAGAAAAAATCATTTATGCGATTTATTATGTACTCTAATCCCAGCAAGGACAATGCAGTTGGCTATATATTATATATTATATCTATAAAAAGTCGATACAATATGTGAAAAAACTGGCCTATTGAATATCAAGCCCGTATGTATTCCCTGCGAGCACCCAAAAGCTAATCATAAACACGCGTCTTTCTTGTCCTTTTTTTCCCAAATCATGTATTGCATCAAAATAATACAATGAACGAACAAGTTTAGTGGTCCCTCTGCGCTCACGCGTCCAGGACGTTTTTTTATACATTTACCGGATTTTAGGAAACCCGCCCACTTTTTTCTACGCCGTATGCTGCCTTTTTTCTGCAATTTTTCAACAAAAATTTCCGTCGCTCGTACATGCATACGAACAGAATCGGCGAGTCATCAGTCATTTTTATCCAGCCGCCGCACGCACGACTCTCCTAAGGGCTCGTGCACAGCTGATGATGGCAATGAGTTACACGCGTATGTAATAAAGTGTCGCAAGTTGGGACAATGCATTGATATTGACGAACGCGCGTGCGAATCAAAAAATTATATTATGACGCATTACCTGTCGCGATTTTCTCTCGTCTCGTATTGTTAGGATGGCTCATGCCCGGCGCTTCTATTACGAGCGATCTAAGGTTCAAATGATGTTATAAGTTATAACTTGCAACGATACATTTGTGGATTTTTGAGTAAACGTATTTTTTGACAGAAGCAGACCGATGAAAAAAAGATCATTCTTGGTACTTAAATTATTAGTAAAATTGATTTAGTCTCGAGTGTGTGCAAATAACTAAAATTTGATCGACCACCAGCACTTAAGTACCTCTAGTCTTTGACTTTCTGAGTACTTGGTCGAGTCCGGTAATAGGAAAACGAATGAGAACAAATAAGTCTGAAATTACAGGCACGATCGATAAAAAGAACATATTATTCTCTAATTTCTCGGGTGATAGTCTTTAAAGAACTTGTACAGTAGCATAGCTCAAGTTCACTAAAAGCCACTAGTCACATGGGTGAATTGTTTGATCAAGCTGAGCAAACAAAAGTAACCGCGACCATGCGCATCTCTCGCTCTCTTTCTCTCTCTTTCAATATATGTGCGGAGTTGAGCAAACATTTTAACAGGGATTTGGTCTCGTTGAGCTAATCTGTGGGTAAATATATACACGCGCGCGTACACAAACGGATCCCTCATACTCGGATCGGGGTGCAACAATGAAAAATCAAAAAATCCGTCCGCGACGTCTCTTCTCATGATTTTGGATACTTGGACCATGAGTATGTCGAAGATTTATATCGAAGACTCTCGTGTGGCTATCAGCAAAGTGTACCCAAATTGACGAGCAAGTTCTGTCTCGTAATTCGAATGCAATATGGTTGCATCCAGCCAGCACCTCTTCATTGATTGGTGAATGGGTAAATATTGCATAGACTGTACACATCGCAGGTACATAATGCATGACACAAGCCTCGTATACATAAACGCGCCGTATGTAAACATTAGCGATGTGAGCTCGAAAAACCTTGCATGCATTGGCCGCATACATTACAGTCAAATGTCACGAGTTTAGATTTCATGCAGAAAATGATACGCGTACGTACGTGCACACACGTACATTATAGATATACATGAGTTGAGCGGAGCAAGGGTAAACAGAGATCTGAGTCGTCGCTCGGGAGCTTTTTGATTTGCATATTGCGTTTCGATTAATCAATGTTTAATTTTCAGCCACACACACGTCGATTTGATTTTGCGTGAAAGGATTCTCGCGTCTCCCATGTGTAAACGCCTTTCTCGTATTATTTGACTTTTAAAATGACGGACACGTTGTACGCGGACACAATTGAACATTCAAAATATTATCTTTGCATGCTCATGTGCATATATACTTATGGACCAAAGGCATTCAACAATGCGTGAGCAAATTACACGTACATGTTTTTACGATCGATGTTTTTAATATCGGACGAGTAACGAAAGAGACAGAGAAAGAAAACTTTCTTTAAAATTTATCCAGCTCGTGATATAGTGAACTGACGTCGTTCACCGAAACTTTCCGAAAAGTAGTGATAATTAATTGTTTGTAAGCATTTTAATATAAACATATCGCATACCCATTATTGTATTATTATAATAATGTAATGCATTGCCATTTGATCAGATGAAAGTCAGATTTTGCGCCATGGGCAGCGCCGGAAACTGTATTTCGAGATACTCCTTTGTGTGAATAATTTCGTGCGAAAAGTTTTAATTTTCAACTGCGTAATGCATGCCCGACGCATATTTATACTCCGAGCTGCGTACTTATTTTATTAATGTAGCCTTCAGACAGAGGCATATCCGCACACTCACATGCGCAGCCGACGCAAGCTCTTTTATACGCGAGCCGTTGTTGTAACAAGCACACAGCTCCCGCATTTAGCAAAAGTCGAGAAAATAATTTTTTCTCTCTTCTTTCTCTTTCTCTCTCTCTCTTTGACTCACTTTTCGTTTTAACTTTGAACGTGTACATAACTAGCGTACGTGATATCTTTTTATTCGTGTAATTATACGCTTTTTTCTCTTGGTTAGCGCTGAATTTTCATACTGCTTTTACTCGAGTACATAAAATAGACTTGGACCAAGCTTTTTATAAATGAGATGAGAAACTTTTTAAACTTGCAAACTACTGCTCTTTTCCTTAATTTCATGCGCACGCTTATGCACATCTGATATCGTTACACGGCTTATGTTTTTCAGTATTTTCTTTTGTTTTCGACAAGAAAGAGCAGTAGACGTTTTTTTAAAATTGAATTGACAAGCTTTCATAAGCGTAAAAAATATTTGGCGATGCGCAAGCGGAGCGAGAAAATTTGTTAAAAATTTCATTGTGCGTCAGCGTGAAATAAGTCCAAAGCGATGGTGCGTGTGCGCTGAGAGATGCGAAATTTCTTTCTTCGATTGGTAATGATAGTTTTCTGGCTACGAATCTATTTCGCGCCCAGGGGTTGTGGAATTTTTTAGATATTGGACAAAGCATCGTTGAAAGCTTAGAGTCATCAATCAATTCGACTAAACGGCCCAAATAGCTGGCCTGCAGTACATAGTACAGTAGCATAATAAGCATTGCACGAGCTAATCATCCACTTTTCGCATTTACGCTCTTTTTTCCATTAGGTGTCATCCGAGAGGCTTGATATATGTATACCGACTGACATAATGTTCCTATACACGCAGCGGACAGGCAGGTATACGATTTATAAAAATGCCTCCGACATGTGAAATGAAGGTAGCATAGGTGCCCTTATCGGAATCATCGTCACCATCATCGCGAACCTATCTTGTGTATGTTTACGAATCGGGACATGCTTTTCGCCGAATCATGGGGTGACGAGGACGTGATTTTTATTCTTCTGTACGTACGAGCGCGCAAAACTCGCGAAACGGAGAGCGGAGGCGCTCGATTGAATGATCGATGATTTGTCACTGATATTATACCGTATGCGGGCAACGGCATACCGTACCCTCTGCCGCATTTATATGCGTATCGTTGACAGAGCAATAAAACCTATGTGTATATTTAGCCCGCGCTACCTTTCATTTTATATCTACGTGTAGGGAGAAAAATAGAAAAAATCATCAACGATGAAACGTTTTTGGGCATCATTTTTTCGATCTTTGGCTCGTCAATAATACAAACCTTACACTCACGAGGAACTGTCGAATAAAGAAGTCAATGAATCGATTAGTTTTTTAAAAGGCTCATATACTTGTAAGGCTTTGCGTTTGGTAAAAATCTCAGTGCAGCTGAAGAAAATGTTTGTTATTTTTTATTAATTCATAAATCTCATGTAAATATTCAAAAGATTTTATATGATAAATTGAATTTCGGGTACGCATGAAAAATATATTATTGCAATACGTTCTATCGATATAATTTGATTGCGTTTAGTATTACACGTAAAGCTGATATGCGATTGGAAATCTATACAAGGGTATTTCAATTAGTATCAAAATCAAATGTTATTAATACTTGAACGATGGCAATGCGGGGGAGAGAGAAAGAGAGAAACGGTAGAGATCGATCTTGTGGAAACAAAAGATGAGGGGCTTTCCCCACTTAACGCGCGCAATGTGTATGTGCGTATACTTGCGGGGGTTGGTGGCTTGGCTGTGTTAAACACTGAGATCGAGCAGCATACCCAGAAGCTCACGCACAAGCGGCTTATAATAACAGACTGTAATGGGAAGGGTATAATACCAAAGCGTTGCCGTTTAATATTATAGGCACATATATATCTTGAGTTTCAACACAAACGCTGCAAAGTGAAAGTCAATTGATCTTCTACTGCAAAGTAATTTAGCTTCCTTTTATCTCTAATAACGAGATAATTTTTACATTGTGTGTGTATTATTTTTTTTGTTTTTTATAATAAATAAATTCAAATATTCATGTGTAGGGCAATTGCCTCGATATCAGCGATGGTCTTAAAAAGGGAATATTGAAAATTTAAAATGAAGATGAATAATAATAAAATCAAGTACTCTAGTTTGATATGGATATAACGTTAAAAGCATATTAGTAAGATGAGAGTCGGGTCCGTCAGGAGATTCGCGCGCACTCGTTGAATGCTGGCCAGAAACTTGCCTCTCTCTCTCTCTCTCTTTCTCTCTCTCTCTCTCTCTAGCAGTAGAGCAGCATATACATTTATATATATATATAGCAGCGGCTACAACCCCGACTCGACAGAGTAGTATCGAGGTGTCAATAGCAGCTGCCGTGTGTCTCGCGTATATATATATACCTATATATAAATATACGGCATGCAAGACTCGCGTCTAGGCTCGCAGCAAACCCCTCGGCCCTGCAGTATATATATTTACGCACATGCATACATGTATATATAGGACCCTTATCTGGCCAAGTCTCTGCCATCGGCGCTATATTGCACTGAAGCAGATTCGCATATGCATATAAGGTATACCGTGCGAGTGTCTGCGGGCGAACGTTGCAATACGTACACGTACTCGTGCGCGCACCCTTGTAAGATTACATTGCAAATACACATATATATATATAATCTGTTACGGCTATCGGAGACACGCATACGCTGACGACGACACACGCCAAAGTATAGGCTTGTAGTTTAGCTCTCATAATCACATATCTCAATGCTGGAAAAAAGTCTTTCTCTATCTCTTTGACTCGATTATTGTACTGTAATGTGTATCTCTTTGCGATCTATACGTATAGCTGCATACACATTGTAGAGTCGGTAAACATTGTTTGCTTGTTTCACGCAAGCATCAATGGATATCGTAAATCTAGACACGCAATATGGCCTTTCAAAATTCACGAATGTCCTAGATGCATTTTTTATTCACTAATCACAACGCACTTATCAATCGCTTCCGCTTTTCTCGATAAAACACTCAATTGAGTTGAATGAAATGCTACGCATTGAACGATTATTGCTCTTACCTGACCCGACTGCGTCACAAGTATTTTTATTAATCGCTGCGTTTCTCCCGTCGTCTCGTGATTATGCTAATGTTCCGAGATCAATGCTGTCAGCATACCTATATGTACATGAACCGTTTACGCTCCATTTAAAGCTATGTACGCTCATTTGATTGTGGCTCGTTTATTTCCTGCAGCTCTTTGTATTGCGTAAATATATTTTTATGGCAAACGTTCATTCCCGCATAAATTGGAAGTATAATTTTTTCACGACTTGCATACAACGGCCGAAACGCATATACTTATAGTTGAGCGCAACTTTCTATAATTCTTTTATGCAATCATAAACTAGGCAAAAGTACTCACTCGTATACAAGATATCGTGTTCCTAATTATCTACTAATACTTTCTTAATAATATTTAGTTATTTATGCAACAAGTGCCCAAAAGGCGGGTTTGGGCACGAGTTTGCATACTGTGCGCAAAAAGCTGGGCACGTGTTGCATACAAAATTTTATGCAATGATGAGCGAAAAATACTTTCATTTTAAACGAGGCATTTTACCGCACATCAGAGTCCAAAATGAGGCATATTACCGCACGCCAGTGTCCAAAAACGTTTTTTGCGCACTAAAAAATGTGAAAAAATTAGTAGTTTTCGATACAAGGGCCATAAGTAACACTTTTTGGCACGGCGTAGTTTAGGGCCCGAGCGCAGCGAGGGTCCTAACAGCTAGCCCGAAAAATGTCCCCTATGGCCCGAGTATCAAACAACATTTTATAGTACTGTGCAAAGTTTACATTTATGCCCCCTTTTCCGAGTCATGAGTCGCACTTCTGGTAGCGCGAAGTGAGGTTAGCGCACGAGCGCATGCGAGTGTGATGCGAACGCAGCGGTGCCAGAATGTGCGACTTATGCCACAGAAAAGCGTGCCATAAATGTGAACTTATGCCATACAGTGCTATAAAGGAATTTTTCGCCATACTATTGCATAATAGTTATTTATGTAACAAGTGCCCAAAAGGCGTTTTTGGGCACGAGTGTGCGGAAAAAGACACGAGTGCCGGCTATGCCGGCACGAGTTGGTGTTTTTCCCGCACATTGTGCGCAAAAAGCTGGGCACGTGTTCAATACAAAATTTTATGCAATAGTACGACGAATAATGTCTTTTTTCGCACATTTTTAGCGCGCAAAAAGCGTTTTTGGATACTTGTGTGCGGTAAAATGCCTCATTTCGACACTGGTGTGCGGTAAAATGCCTCATTTTGGACACGGGTGTGCGGTAAAACGCCTCATTTAAATGAACGTATTTTTCGCCTACTATTGGATAAAATTTTGTATGCAACACGTGCCCAGCTTTTTGGGCACTTGTTACATAAATAACTATTTCGTCATACTATTGCATATACGTATTTTTTGCAAATTATACAAAAGATTTGACAAGCTTGGTACTTAGCCAAGCTTTTGACGAAAGGAGTGTGCTTTTCAAATGTAATATATGGATTATTCGCGTATATGAACCCTACATAAAGAATATATCCACGCAAATACGTACGGCTTTCCATTTTGTACGAAATCGCTGTTGAAGCTTTGCTGTGTACTCCATAACGTAGCTTGCTCCTGTGACTGAAAGATGACAGTTGATTCACTCAGAGATATTTTTTGCAATCATTGAAAAAAATGTTGAATTTATTTGTCAGCTTGGTAGGAGTTTGAGAGGCGCACATATCAGCGCATGAAATAATTATAAATTTAAAAAAAGAACTCGGCGATTCGCCACCCGTCAAAATATGCGATACGAGCTGCCACGCAGATGTTCCAATCCTTTTGTACACACAAAGATTCGCAAGCATTTATTGTGTGCATTCGAAAACAAACATTGTGAGCTCACAGGGATCAGGTAATTTGTCACCTATTAAAATACCTATTCATATCTTAGTACAATTAATTACCTATTCTTACGTTGTTGAAAGCTTTTTTACTCGTCGCATTATCATCCCTTACGCTAGATTACGAGCGTGAAAAAGGCACAAACACAATACACTGTTCTGTATGTTTGTAGCGTACATAGCTACGAACGTTGGTCTATTCGGGCAATTAAACAATTAGTAGCTATTTTAGAGAGGGTAAGTAACTCGGTGATTCGGCATGATTCGGCTGGTAATTAAGAGCTTTCGTCGTTTTGTGCTTTACGACTAGTACGCATCGTGCGTACGCCTGATTAGCATAACCTGCATATTATTCCTACAAAAGAGCGAGATTTCAGTCACTCGAGCAGGTATTGTATTTTATACAAAGACGTAAACAAGAAATATACATCAGAGAAAGAGATAGAAAGAAAGAGACGACTGTCTGAATAATGTAGTGGAAATTTTTTTTGCGCGCATTTCAATGTATGCATTGAAAAAAACCAGATGCTTCGAGAGGATTCAACGTATTGTTACAATTATGCACTTATATATCTTCCTCATAAAGTTTTTAAAAGTGGCGTGCCAAAATCGTTCGTGACTGCATGTGACTTTAAAAAAAAGTCGACCATGAATGCAGTCGTGTATGTATACGTAGAGATGTAAGATACAGACTTAGGTCGGCTTTTCTTTGAGCTTTGGAACGTGGATTTGACAAGTGAGCACGATCGCATGACGTTAAAACCACCGAGGCACAAAAAACGTGTCCCTAAACGTTTGTTCGCTTTACGATTTTTTGTAGTTTCATCCAATCCTGTACTCGCAACTAGGATAGGTGAAGGGGGTCTAAAGGAAAAGGCTGTGAGTGCCTTATCATCGTCCAAAAAACATGTTATTTTTTTCAATTTCATTAAAATAAGTTAACTCATCCTTTGAATATTACAGCATGCACAAGCACTAAATTTTCGATCAGGCAAGAGCAGAAGCCGCAGCGTACAAAAGTGCGGGTATTTTTGGCGCGCATACGTACACACAACACGAAGCTAAACTGCGTGTGGGCATCGGAGCGTGAAGCGATCAAGATACGCCTGAAGACCTCGTAAAATGAGTATAAGCTTCGGAGCAAATAATATGTATAATAAATACTCTAGCGCTTATGGGGCGGCAATCCATCTTCGTCGTCGGCAGTAGCAGGAACACTGGTACGACTAGCCCATGGCGATTCAGCCCATTTATGCATGTATGTGCGTACTAGCTCGACGCAATCAAAAACACACACGGTAACGTGTCATCGGCAGAAGTAAGCGCGCGCATACTCGTGCGGTCGGGTCGCGTGCCGACGTCGGCAGCGGGACACAACGCAAACGATATAACGCATTATGTGCAACATCCCGTTCATTTATACGTGTGTGCATGTACGTATGCATCGAGAGCATGAGCCATTACACGTGTAAGCTGCCCTCTCATCTAATACCCGACGCGATGCGATGTGTCGCGAGCTTCAGCCTATACAATGTTATATGCTATTATTATAGGGCTAAGGGAGAGCAAAGAGCTATGTAATTTTCGCCCATTTATCGAGGATCGATTGATGCTTCGCACGATTATCTCTCGCATCTTGTTCATAATGATCGGTTGACTTTGGCTTTCAGTCACTCAGCTCGTTTCCTCAAATGGACGTTTCATTCAAATGATTTTTAATTATACTTTGAAACTTTGTCTGCATATCCTACAGCAAAATCCATCATTCTCTCGTGTCATACTGCTAATTGAAAAATTCGTTTTCAGCTGACTTTTTCATCAGTAACTTTCCTGCTCGTTTCACGTTACAATAGAGTCAATATTCACGGCAAAATTATCGGTGAAAAAATTGCGGAAAATTTACAAGCATGCGTTGCGAGCGTAGCTATCCTTCAATTACGTTTTCTAGCCGCGCATATACATATAGTGTAAAGCCCCTGCTCTGGGACACTGACAAGCTTGTTTCGGAAACTGTCGATTGTAAACATGGCTGCTGTAAACGGGCCCAGGGGGTAAAAATCACTGCTAACGCATCACCCATTGGGCTGGAATAAGTGAATTATCCTCTTGCCACATCGTTCGCTTCTGTGCGTGTGTATCTGTAGGTGTAAGCATACGCTGTACACACGTGCGCAGCTCTGCATTTAGCCGCAGGCTATTCAATTAGTCTTCGCCACCGCCACCGCTGCTGCTGCTGCTGCTGCTGCTGCTGCTGTTGCTGTTCGTGAAACAATTTTGGATATGCATTTCTCCGCCAATTTTGACGAGCGAAGCCCTCGCCAGTTTTATTCTTACAAGTCGTTTTTTACGTTAGCATCGCGAATATCGATGCAGCATCCATCCTGCAATTAAATTGTAAACTTTTAGATATTTTTCGTGAAAAATTCAATTTTCAGAAACTTGACGGATGCCGTAGAGTGCGATTGTTTCGTTTGATCGTTTGTCGGTACGAGAAATTCAATTCAAGTTTTTTCGTAAATCAAATAATTGCTAGATTATTTTCTAGGGACCACCGAATGAAAGACCTAAAAAATTTCATCATTCAAATGTGAGCTTGCGCGGATGACAAAAGCCGGCAAGATTTTTCAATCGAAAATCTTGAGACCACACGCGAACGGCGAGCAATCGTACACGCATATAGCAAGAGGATCCAGAAGCACATTATTGCAAGCATAATAATATAAAACTCGTTACAAGCGCGCTAGCCTTATACATTGTGCAAGAAAAGCGTTTACGTGTACGCTACCCCGCCAGCCGTCAGCTTTATAGAAAAGAGCCGGCTCTTTTGTTGCATATTGGCTTGACTCTCCAAATAAGATCGCGCTCGCGTTTACGTCTACATGTAAGCAGTACGACACTCTATATATATTCGCATACACGTAGCTTTATACATCGTCCATGTATAGTAGTCGTATAGTTGCCAATGCTCTTGTCGTAGAAATTTTATATATATACGCGTGTATACATATAAACTGTGTGTAGATACATATATATCGGCTGGAGCGGCTTTAGCTTGCTTCGACTCTCTTTCATCTTATCGCAATATCAACGTCAAATACACCAGCTGCCCACCCACATCTTCGTGTAAGCACACGTACACACGCGAGGCTGCTGTTTGTAGCATATACACCCTTTTTTCGAACCATGTAAAGCTCTACTCACAAGCATACACATAATGCGTACAACCCGTTAGCTATATATTTCTTTACTTTTTGAACTCTGTTTCGTAAACGAAAAATACTCGAGTGAGAATCTATGATTTTGACACGCAAAACTATAATCAGAACAAAGTACTTACAACACTTATTTTGCAAAGTTAACTTAGTTTTTTTCTCATATTGTTTCAAGATTGATAAGATTTTTAATATTTTATAAGTAAATAAGGAATATTTTATTCAAAGTTTTAATTGCAATGATACATTTATACTTATGATTATATTTTTAGCACGCTATTATTTAAATTAAAAATGTTATAAAACTTTTACGGGATGTTTTAATCTGTTCTTTTTGTTTATTGATAAACAGTTTCTTGAGCTTGAACTGTTGGAACCGATTGAGACTGTTCATTGACTTCATTAATTTCTGAAGGAAGCGAACTCTGAATAACCTGCTGTTGAACCGATTGAGGTTGTTGATTTCCTAGTTCTGATTGAGTAGCCTGTTGAGACTGTGAACTGAATGATTGTGATTGTTGATTGGACGGTTGAGATTGATGATTTTCTGGTTTAGTGGACTGCTGTGCGGATGCTTGAACCTCCGCATTCGGTTCAACGTGCAAGGCTTTATTGACCAATTTTTTACCATTGTCCAAAACACCTTTTATTCCTTGACCAACTTTAGTCGCTAGTCCTTTGATTTTATTCACTTGAAAAAGAAGTCGATATATTGTATTAAACATGTGCAAAATTTTTGGAAACTTTTATTTTGCTTAATCTTACAAAATGTAAAAATTTACTTTTCCTAGCACTTTTCATAAATTGTATAATCATAGATATTTACTTTTTTTAGTTTTTATATAGTTTTCATAAGCCTATAGCAATCACTTACCAATATCAGGAGTAAAAGCATCTGTAGAAGTCAATGCGAATGCAGTAAAAAGGAAAAGGCACCAGAATTTCATTTTATTAAATATTATTCAAGTAAGTTTCTTCCGATATGTATTAAAATGAACTATTCAAACAATCGCAGCTTAGCCAGGTTTCACTGTTTTAACTGTAATGAAATACAAGCGTCAGACTATAAACTTCGATACTTATAAAAAAATCGTGCTATAGATAAGTGCAGTGATTTGCGTCTGCAATTTTTTAATCTCTTTTTTGAGTGACGGATGTGTCTACGCATTTTACGAGTTTATTCTTTGTCTAATCAAATGCTTAACGCAGACTGTGTTACCTGTCATTTAGTGGTTCTTACTTTTTGTCGTCATTCTCTATTATGGGTGTTCAAGTACTCGAAAAAACTCGTCATGATTGAGATTTTTTTTCGAGTTCGAGTTGAGTTCTCGAATTTTGAGATCATGGATTGTTTTTTGTACTCAAGCTTTTTCGAATATCTGAATTTTTCAGGACTAATCGAGCTTTTTTGGGTACCTGAGTTTTTTTCGAGTACTCGACTATTTTCGAGTTTAGAAACTTTATTCCATAAAACCTGCACGAAGAAAAAAAAAATTGATCAGAGCAATGTTTGCCGCATATCTTTACAACATGATTTATGTAAACTGAAGATAATTTTTATTATTCATGATTAGCCCAATTTATGTGTGTTATACATGAGTAAATATAGGATTTTCATCGCGAGTACACATCGAAAATCTCTCTATATTATAAGATAATATCGCCGCCATTCGGTGAAATGGTCATATGACGTCATTATCGCCACCATTCGGTGGAATGGTCATATGACGTCATTATCGCCGCCATTCGGTGGAATGGTCATATGACGTCATTATCGCCGCCATTCGGTGGAATGGTCATATGACGTCATTACGCGATGATCACGTGATTCGGTCGAAAAGTCACATGACGTCATCACGTGATGATCACGTGATTCGGTCGAATGATCATATGACGTCATCACTTGATGATCACGTGATCAAAAGGTCATGTGACCTTTCTATAACGATGTCATCAAGTGACAGACCTTTTGATTATGTCACTTTGACCTTTCGATCACGTGACGATCACGTGATTACGTCACGTGACCTCTTTACCTTTCGCCATTTTAAACATTTTATTATAGTGTAACCTTGCGCGTTTTGGTACAAGAATAATTTAAATAATAGGGTCATAAATGTGATAATTATGGTTATTTTGGTTTTTTGATTACGTGATTTTAACCTTTCGTTCACGTGACGATTACGTGCTTAAGTAACGTTACGTTAAGTAACGAACCGCTTGATGATAACGTAACCTTGAGCGTTATAATTCGTTCATCATGCGATGCGTCATAACGTGATCACCACGTGATCGAAAGATCAGAGGCACATGATGATCACGTAATGAGGTCATGTAACCTTTTGCCATGTTGACCATTTGAACCTTTGACCTTTCGATCGAAATATTTGAATTTGACTTTTTGATCACGTGATTATCACGACACCTTGACCTTTTGATCAGGTGGTGATTATTATGGTGACTTTGATCCTTGACCCCTTTCGATCATCACATGATCATCACGTGACTCTGACCTTTCTATAACGCGATCATCAAGTGACTGACCTTTCTATACGTTAACATTACGTGACTTTGAACTTTCGATCACGCGACGATCACATAATTACGTCACGTGACCTTTCGTTCATTTGGTACAAAAATAATTTAAATAATAGGGTCATAAATGTGATAATTATGGTTACTTTGATTTTTTGTACAAGAACCAAAAATTATTATGGTTAATTTGGTTATTTTGGTTTCTTCCATTGTACAGACGTTCTCATCCAGTTGAAAGATTAGCATTACACTTAGAAATTAAACAAAATTTAATTTTCCCTGAAAATGAAGAAGTAGAAGCAGCCAAAAAGCCTGGTACTACTTTAACAGCGTGGTTTGATTTAAATAAAAATGATGTTCATGCTAGAAAATTCACGTACGTAAATAATTTACAAGACTATAAGTACAATAAAAAATTTTGAATTTGGGAACGGAGATCACAATTTTCAAATACATTGGGAAGAATAGTTAGTGTTGTGCCAAAAGATGTTGAACGGTTTTATTTAAAATTAATTTTACACAAAGCTAAAGGCTGCAAATCATTCGACGATTTAAGAACTTATAAGGGTATTAAATACGATACATTTAGAGAAACGGCGATTGCAATGGGATTAGTAGATAGCGATCTAGAAATAAAAAAAATATTGACGAAGCTTGTTTAATAATGATGCCGAAACAACTTAGAAAATTTTTCCCTTGGTTTATAATTATTAACAATATACCAATGATTCGAGACGTTTGGCAAACTTATAAAAAATATTTTTTGGAAGGTTTTAAAGATAATCATGAAAACAGAGCTTTGAAAGAAATAAATGATATTTTAGAATTTGAAAATTTAAGCTGTATTGATGTCGGTTTACCAGCACCGAATCTGGATTTTTTAAAAACTCTTGTTGATGAAGAAGATTTAAATAGTCAACTGGAATTTTATAAAAATGAATATCTTCTTAGATACAAAAAAATGAATTTAGATCAAAAATTAATTTATAGCACTGCGTGGCATAAGTTCACATCTATGGCACGCTTTTCGGTGGCATAAGTCGCACATTCTGGCACCGCTGCGTTCGCATCACACTCGCATACGCTCGTGCGCTAACCTCACTTCGCGCTACCAGAAAGTGCAACTCATGGCTCGGAAAAGGGGGCATAAATGTGAACTTTGCACAGTACTATAAAATGTTGTTCGATACTCGGGCCATAGGGGACACTTTTCGGCCCAGCTATTAGGACCCTCGCTGCGCTCGGGCCCTAAACTACGCCGTGCCAAAAAGTGTTACTTATGGCACTTGTATCGAAAATTACTATTTCGATTACGTAATAACACATTTACGTAACGCTGGTAAACCGACATCAATACTTCTTCATTTTCAGGGAAAATTAAATTTTGTTTATTTTCTAAGTGTAATGCTAATCTTTCAACTGGATGAGAACGTCTGTACAATGGAAGTATTATATAAAATTTTATATTATTAAACATATACTCATATGAAATTGTAAACGAGGGGGGTTGGCGCGCGAAGCGCGCAGGGGGGCTCGCCCCCTAGTATAAATATAATAAAATAGTTACACGATAGCGCAATAAGAAAGAAAATGCAGGTACTCGGAAAAACTCAAATCCTTGAAACAAAGTCGGGTACCCGAAAAAATTTGAGTGTGATGGGTACTCAAATTTTCCCAACTCGACAAGTCGAGTACAAGTCGAGTACAAGTCGAGCAAAACTCGAAAAATCGGGTACGTACACATTATACTATTCTCAATCACCAATATGTCTCTCTCTACCCTTCTGTGTGAGTAAAATATTTTAATAGAGAAAAAGCATTCAAAGGTAATACCTGTTTGTCACATATTGTATGAGTTTTAAATATTTATTTATAGTTAAAGTATACTTCTAGTATACTTGGCTCAGCTTCTGAATCTTGCTATTACACATATATTATTTCGAATAAATTACTATTTTTACTCAACAAGTGGCATCTTGCAGAACGCAGCGCTGAAGTAGCATGTTGCCGAATAGATTCTGAACTGAAACGATGCTGCTCTGCTCCATGAACTGCAGGACTCTTGCTGCTAGGAGGTATCGAAATGTCGATTTTTTTTTGGTATATTGCCATTTATCGCACATTAATGAAGAAGTGTGTAAAATATAGTAAAGATCGGCTAAGTAGATGCTGAGATTAACTGTCCACCATTCAAAAATCACTTTTTACGAAGATAATGCGTGTTCCAAGAAAAAAAACTAAATAATTCAAATGTTTTTGAATACTTTTTTCTACCCTCAACATAGAGCAATAAATGGAATTTAAATATATAATGAACGAACTGAAAAAAATAAAAAATAAAAATAGTTTTTTTACTTTTTTTTCAACCGGTAATAGTCCTTTAATACATTGATAAAAAATTTGATGATCATATACCAAGAACTTGCTCAGGGTAGCTGTAAAAATCGAATAATTCTTGCTACCCACACGTTTTTTTTTTTCATGCTACCCCAGCCGAAACTAACCTTTTTCGTCCTGGCGGCTGAAACGAAAAAGTTAATTTCTGCTGGGGGATTCATGAAAATAGTATTCGCACATATGAAGTGAAGAAAGAAAGCTTACAAACACATGTTTAATATACTATTTAAATATGCCATAATGAGACTGTTCTATTTGAGGATATCGATATTGTCAAGTCAAGTCAATACATGATGGTCAATTATAACATAACGTAATTAACTAAAAACACTTTTTCCTTTGCCGTGGTATTCGCTGAACTACATTTTTCGTTTAAATCATAGCTGACTCTTGACCTTCGACGAATGAAAAACGCATGAAAGTCGCGTTCGTTATCACTAACAAGGAAACCTTCTCACCTCCGGGTCATGGATTTGGCTAAACTTTTTTTGGTGATTCAGGACAGTTAGAAAACACGCTCTGTTATGTTAGTTTATGTGAATATGCCCCAGAAGCCTTAGATAAAAAATAAAGGTCCAAATAATAAAAATAAGCGTACATAGTACAATAAATATTCATTTCCTATCCTCAAACTATTTTGGTCATTTATTTTAAACACCTGTTTAACACGCTGTACGGTGCTCCATCGCTGGCACGCTTCAAGTCTCTCGTGATCGGTGAGTTACAGCGAGGCGATATTCATTGAGCTCATTTTCACTCATTAGTCATGGCTTACTCTATTAATCTAGTCATGATTGTATCACTATTACGGTACTACCGATACCACATATCGCGAAATTGTACTATACATTTGTCATACAAAATTGTATTAAATTTTTTTTCTTGTTAAGTTTTGCTTTTACATTTTATGTCAATTTGCCTATTTGTGTTATGTTTGTTATTATTGTTTGTTAAAATTTTAAATTGCATATTATTTTTGTTAAGACGATTTATTCTTATACTATCTACAGTTTTGTAAAGGTGTATACATCTGTGCTCATTACTGGAGGCGTTCGGCATTGCCTTGCCTAATAAAAATTGATTTTATTCTATTAGTTCAGCTGAGCGAAGCGGAGTCCTACTATTGTTAAAACAGAACGGCCTTGTAAACGCAATATCTCAATAACCGTTCAACCGATTGCGTCCAAAATTTTATGATGCCTTTTTAGCGACCCGAAAATGTGCTGTATGAATTTTGGAATCGATACGATCATTATTCATCATTCAACCCTTAAACATTTTTAGAGGATGCTTACGATATATTTATCAGAATTTTTGTATTAATACATTGAACCCGTAACCAAATGATATGATTGATGTATCTGGAGGATCAAATAAATCAGAAACCAGTTTTATCATCCCTTAATGTCTTCAAATATATCTCCAGAATTATGTTTAAATCTATCTGATGCTTTAAATCGAATTGAAAGCACTTGAATAAAAAAAGTCATGGTTATGTTTTTTCAGACAATATAATATGCATTTTTCAAAAGGTTGAATTTTGTGATTTAATCATCCGAATTTTTGTGTATTATTTTGTGTATTACATCGTGCCCATAACCCAATGATAAATAAATCGTGAATTATGAAATATATTGCAGTTACTCATTCACATCAGTTGCGTTGTTAGCGATGTTTTTTTATCACAACATTATCATCAAAACGCACTCTTTTGAATAGTCTCAATTCCTCATCGTTGTAATAATCATCGTGGCGTCTTCTAGATTCATATTTTATAGATATAGTTTTATAGAACGCTACTATAAAAGTATCCTGTATAATTTTGGAAATTCATTTAAATATATATTATTCAATTTTATTTATAAATAATGAAGTATTTTAAACTGTTATTCATTTCTTTGCTATTGTGAAAATCCCTGGGTTATTTGGAGAATAATAAACTCTTTGGGTTACTTGGAAACTAAAAATCATCCCTGTATCAAGTGTATTCAGTATTTAACACGTGCTAAATATTGAATTCAATCGTAAACACTAATGTTTGAATTGTATGAAATCTTTCGTGATAAACAATTAAAAATGATAATATTGAAAAATTCAAAGGATAGTCATTTGTATATTTATTATTTATCGATTAACTATATTCAGTTTTTGTTATTCACGTATTTATGATATTTCTAAATTATGTTTATAATCCCGTATTAAATTATAAACATCTGAAATTCAGCTAGAAAATGCAACGATAAAATTTATGAGTAATCAGTTTATTTTAATGAAAATAAGGTATGAACATTTATCTCGACATGTATTCGCAGAATTTACGTGAATTTTATACATATTAGCTCGAGCATCTCCACGCACATATTCTGAAAATATAATAATATATATAACAGAGGGGATGAAAAGTATTAGACTGAGATATTCGGTTTAGCTGGGCAAGAGAGAGAAAGAGAAGGAGAGCGAGAGATTCAACTTGCTGCGATTATTCAATTCATCGGCCTGTCAAAAACACCAGTGCGCGTACCAACCCTCTTCTATATAAATATAAGTGTGTATTTGTAGCCGGCTCTGCTATAGCCAAGTTCAAATTCACGCACATACGTATATTATAAATATATTTCATACTTTATGAAGGAGAATACTTTATACGTATACTCATGAATCTGTGCGCTAATATAAATACACACATTTAGGCCTCATTTTAGATTGTCAATTTTTCGTGAAAAGCATAATTATCTATTTTATTCACGTTTGAAATGTCAATTAAGTATTTACGGTCATCTTTGCATTGATCCTCCATTTAGAATGAACGTAATGTTTATAATTGTTAAAGCTCATTACCGCTTGAAATTTTAATCTGTAACCGCGACACCCTTGAAATACTCATGAAGTTAGTGTCTTACTGAAGCTCTCAATATGCGTTACTGAATTCATGGTTCGTGCATACTTATGTCGTCCCGATAAATTTTAGACTTATCTTTATTCTTCTTCAACTTTCGCTCTGCAGGTTGTTGCTCTCTGTCCTATACAGACATACACATACACTGGCACGTAACCACAATAGGCACGTAAAAAAATAATAAGAGCTATAAGACCTTTTTTATTTTGACTGTTTTCATGAGGAGCCAAATATACATAAATACGATCAAATCGAGCTCAAATGCAAAATTACATAAGTAATAAAGCTGATTAGCGAGACGATTACCATAATGTCATAATTGATAATGGGTAATATAACGAATGCATATAACATAGGAGGTAAATCGTTAACGCTGCGCGCTTTTCATTGAATCATTGAATCACGGGGCAATCATTCGTTTTATATACGTTTACATATGTGGAAACAAAGCTTACTCGGTATTTACTAGCTATATATGCAATATTGTTTCCATGTATCGTAGATACATACATGCCATCCATATTGGACGTGCGTGTATGTGTGTGTATATGTACGCGCATGTAACATATTGAACTGATTGACGTTGCTCGTTTATTATATAGCGCGTGCACGTGTATTATACCGACTGCGCTGCGAGCTGTGCGCTCAACGATTACAACGATGACGACAAAAATATCCTCAAATGCTAAATTGAAATTTCTGTTGTATACATAAAATATTGCGCGTAATAATTCATTGACTTGCACGCGCTTTACAACATCCGACAGTCGAAAGCTTGTCCAGTCACTGCTGTAAAAACCGATTATTCGTTCCTTTAAAAAAGGACAAACATTACATCGAGAGAAACTAGTTTTATGAAATGCACATCGTTTGATTTTATTGCAATTCAGCGACTGCAATTTAAAAAAAATTCAATTTACTAATTTAAAAAGAAGTTAGAAAACTTATATTGCAAAAACACGAAAATGACAGCAAATTATCATAAGATAAAAATAACTTATGGTTTTCATTTTAGGATAAGGGCGAAATGAAGGGCCTATGAAAAACTGAACTTTACGAGTAAACTCGTACATGAACATAACAAAGAAATTTACGGAATACTTTTATTCGACTATCACTTTTTCATTATAACATCAACGATTTTCAACGATTTCTCAACGATTAATTTTTATTAAGGCTCGAAAATTTTGCCTGAAAACATAATTTTTCGTATTCTGCACATGAAAATTAATATCAACATTACCACTAACAAAATAACACAAATTCATGGATATTATAAATTCAGTTTATGCTACTAAAACCTAAAAGAACAACTCCCATTGTTTGTCGCATGCATACCTCGAGAAATTATTTGAACCCAATTTCGAGGCTTAGTTTTCAGGATGAAATGTGGACGTGTTCATATACATCACGTATATGTACGAGGAGAGAGAAGCGAAAGGGAATGGCGTGACGTGATATTAATTAACGCGAACCCTTGCGATTGCGCGTCACCACTTATATATAGACCTCAGGCGCACTCTTGGAAACCGGAAAAGTCCTGCGTTGACGGGTATTTCACACCCTCTTTTTTGCACTGGCCTTATGGGTGCACACGTATGTGTACACACAAGTGTGCAGTCGCTGTGTCCAGCAGCTGTAGCAACGCGCGCGACACTTTGAATTCTCGCACTGGCACGTCTGACAGCGCCTCCAGGCAATATTATGTGCCTCCATCGCCACTGCTACTGCTGCTGCTGCTGCTGCTGCTGTTGCTGCCATGCTCGCTTTTCTCGCAAGCCCGTTCTTCCGTCTAGCTCTTAACATGTATAATTTTTTAGTCACGGTTATCGACGTTCGCTAAACGTTCATATTTTTTAACGTTGAAAAATACTTCAATATTGATCGACATTGTCGTAATGCACGAGAATAAACTATTTTATCAAATTTTTATTGATACGAGGCTTGTTATTGCAAGGCAACAAATTTAACTAAGTTTAGGATTTTAAATGCTTAAATTGATATGCATGCTTTAACACATTCTTTCGAATTTATCGACGTTGAATAGAAATTATAATCAGTTGAAACACGATGGTTATCGTATCGAATTTTCAACAATTGTAACTTGCCAATATAAACGAAAAAAAGTTAATTTATACAGCTACGCGCAATTTTCTGCTTGTCAGTTGTACAATACACGAATGTACACGTATATCCATATGTATTTTTCGAGCTATCAAAAGCACAATAACTTTTATTATCGGATATTTCTTAGTGTTCGTAGCAATAATAGCTCACAACACTCTTTTATCTCGGAGCATATGGAAACGAAGCTCTCGCAGCGGCAAGGCAAGCTCGTGCTTTCAAGCTTGAATTTATATATACGAGTTATAATATAGGTGCTTCTCTGCACACTCGTATATATTCATAAAACAATGTGCATATGCGTATACAGCACGAAGAAAAAGCGTTTGGAGCAATGTGTGTGTGTGAGCGAGTCTGCTTGTTTATTCGAGTTCGAATATGAGCATGTACACCCACACAGTATAATCTCTTTCTCTCTTATTTCGAGATTTTCCTTTTGCACACAAATTCCCCCCCCCCCCCCCCC